>NC_142621.1:707500-1410000 GCF_059453375.1 Lepisosteus platostomus
AAAAATACCAAGAGCACGTGACCGTCCTGTGGCTCCTCTTCCACAGCGGGAGCAGGAGAGCTCCTGGGGAAATGAACCCTTCTAGCCAGGCTTTGGGGGGGCCAGGATGGAAAATGCAAGCCTAGAAATAAGAGAGGCCGCGGAGCTCAGAGAAAACTGCGGGGCGCTGTTTCTGCCGGTCACTCCGGCTGGCCAAGCCTCCCCGCTCCCCGCAGCCCAGGCTGAGGAAAGAACTTTGAGCTTTCATTAAGAGGTCTTTAGAAAAATAATACATCAAAAAAGGTTGAAAAGAAAACTTGTACACTGTAAAAAAAATTCCAAACCCATAAAGCTGTCGAGGAGCACCAGCGGTCTGGCCTGCAGGAAGATCGATTTTCTGAGCTGCCCTCCCCCTCAGTCAAGGCAGCTCACAGCAAGAGGAGAAAGCGGCTGGAGAGGAGAACATAATTCCTCTCACACCTTCTTAAACCCTTACTGCAGCGTGGAGACGCAGGGTAATGGGAAGCATGTATTTCAGTGATTTCTTTTTAAATTGATCCAGCAGCACACTGTGGTGAGGCGGAGAGTGCAGGAGCTCACGATCTCCTGCGAAGTTATTAGTGAGGGCAGGAGACCCCGAAAGGACGCACCGCTGGTTTTGGGAAAACGCACTGCCCCTGCGCGTCAAGGCCTGTTTTAAAGAGATGTTTGAAGAACCAACAGGCCATCTGCATTGCAAGTTTCATTTAAAATCATAATACAACAGAAATTCATCAAATCTACAGCAGACGTAGGAGACATCTTTAATATCAGGGTTGAAATCCAAGGATTAATATTAGAGCCTTTAATATAACTAGAAGGAAAGGTTAAGGAAGGTTCTGTACATACAGAAAAACTGGCACCTCTTCTATTAGATAGAAAACAATTTCACTTACCCTGGACCTGAGGGAACCTCCCCAGTTTTCATCCACAGACTTCCAGGATAGCACCAGCATAGTGCTGCCGAAGAGAAGCAGGAAATGCACGATTAGTCCAAAGCCAACTGACACCAAGATGAAGACTTAAGGGCCTAGCAGCTAGATAATTGACCTCAGGAGATGTTTTAACAATTCATGTGGATCAGGATGCGTTGATCCTGCTTCGGGGGAATAGAGGATTACAGGCTCAAGTCGAGGAGTCTCCTGGCTCTGACCAGCCTGCAACAAAGCCTGACTGCAATACTGCAGCTACAGCCCAAAGACGTGCACAGCCAGTCTATCACCCGGCTGCAGTGGCCACGACCGCAGCTTCTTCATACTCCAGCAAACCCTCTTCATATCCATCAGCATGTTTACGGCACAGGAACTTGCCGTTTTCATCACACCCTCTTGGGTGGTGGGTGATTTAAATGTCTCATTCATTTCTTTTTAAGACAAGGGAGGTGTTTCCTCAGGATCCTGGGAAGCCAAGGATGTCAAGTAGACATCTGTCCCAGGACAGCAGTGGCACAGGTAGAGACACCAGAGTGGTAAAATGCCATTAGATACAGGGGTAAGAGACTAGCAAATCATTATAATTTCCAACCAAAATACACCAACCGGTGATAAAGCTAGTTCTGCCAACGACCTACCCACAGTTTACCTCCAAATAACCAGTCACGTCAAAGTCTTAAGCTTCCCTTGCCTAAGCATGCTGTATCGACACATTTCCATACCCAGGCAGGCAATACATTCTAACCTACTGTAGCGACCCAGATTAAACCACAAATACATTAATAAAAAAAACATTTTTGCATCATATCAATAATAGAAATTTGAACAATGCATGAGCTCCGAAGTGAACCAACAGTAAAGGAGGGACAAACAATTGGCAGTCTGCACCCTGGGGCTCAAGATAAAGAATTCACCGTCTTGCAACCATTATCCTGGGGACACAATTTTAAAGCATGATGATTGCTTGCAAAAAATAGCAATTTTATGGCAGCATCTGGGAAGAGTTAGATAAAGGCGTCTGTGTAACGGGGAGCAGGGAATGGGTAATGGATCATCAGCAACACTGCCTCTCTTGTGGGACAGGTTCTGGGCCCTGCAGCAGCCTTGAGAGTCAACGGGAACATCCAGAATCATTTTCATTTATACGCAAAAATAAAGAGTGCACATGCAACCCTTTAGAGCCTCAGGTTGTTCAGATTAAAGCAGAAAAGTACAAATTTAACAGCAACATAAATTACCAGAAACACCACACCCTCTAAATTACCTTGAAAATTCTAACTCTGCGTCCCGAGTTAAAACAGGAGGTGATGGGTTAGTATTTGGATTTATCGGCCCAAAACTCTAAAAGTCAAGAACGACCGTGAATTGAATAAAAAATAAAAGATGGATCTTTTGAGAGCTAAAGTGTCTCAGTTGGAGGGAGATTCTGTGCAGTAAGATAAAAGCCCAGTTCCACAGACTGAGATGCTTGGCTAAAGGGGAAAAACACAAAGCTATTGTGTGCTGCACTGCTGAAATTTTGTGACAATGCAAAGCAGTTACGTTAATAGCTCTGAACAAAGATGGCGTTATGGGCTGTATTGCTTCCTCTTGGGCTTTGGAAGGATGGCACAATGGCCCTGTTGTTAACCGGAGCTGTCAGAGCTGCCTCAGCACAAACCACAAAGGAAAACCAGCATCTAGAACATGTGCGAGTTAATTCTCTCAATCTGTGAAAACGCACAGATGGCACAAATCTGACCCTCCTCCGTTTATCAATCAATGCTGCGGAAATGTAACAAAAAATTTTTTGGCAAACCCTGCGAAAAACTGAATATCTAAAAATGTACGAACAGACAGAACAAAGTACATTCAGCAACAGCTGAAACAATAAACAGTCCAGCAGAGCTCCTTGACTCATCAGACATAAGAATGCCGCATGTTTAACAGTGAAAGGCAGCTTTAAGTCACCCTCTCCATCTCAAATAGCTTACCAATGTTTAACAACAGTGCTGTTTGAAAGAGTAGCAGTGTTATTTCACTCTGGGCCTCTACAGCCTGGCCTCCTGGCAGCTGATCCAACAGGAGCTGAGCTTTCGCAGTTCACTCCCTGGTGTGCCGAGGACAGGGGCTGCCACTACAGAACAGCACCGGAGTCACACAGGTGGGGCTGCACTTCACTGGCGGGTGAACAAAATGTAAAGTGCTCTGGGATCCTTAGGGATAAGAAATGTTGCAAGAACTCTATGCTGTTTTCTTTCTAAACCTTTAATAGCAGATGGTTTCAAATCCAAATGCCAGGTAGGTTTAAATATATAACTCCTTTTAATGCAGTCACCTGTTGGGACAGAAACCACTCCATTTAAGATCGCTGCCTACCTGATGAAGGGACCTACTTTGGGATTTTGAGAGATGGGATCATTCTCAAAATTACCAGTGCACAACTCCCACACAAACCGCCAGTGCTAATTCGAAGTGACTAGCCGTCTTGAGCTTTTCTGCTCTGAGGTTTTTCCAGCCTTCAGCCAGCTGACACCCACACTCAGCAAATACAATTAGAACTCAGAATTTGTTCCAGTCTGTGTTTTAATCTGATTTATTTTGGTTGATTATAGTAGTTAAGGTTGTTACAAATTGCTTAGGAGCCTGCATTGCTCTGATGCCCCATGGGCCAGATTTACAGCAGCTATAATGTAATATTCCTTCTTTTCTTTGAAGTGACAAAGTGTTGACGCTTCACACAGAGGAGGAAAGAAAGAAGAACTAAAACCCATCGGTCATACCTCCATTCCTTACAGCTATTTTAAATGTTAAGTGCTACACATTCTGACAAAAAACTGTCCCGAGTTATGCAAGACGGCAAAAGAGTTTTGTTAAATTACCAGAGACAGAGGAGGATGGTTTGAATGGCAAGCACTGCTTCAGTCAATAAGTTATCTAATACCACAGTGCTTGTTCATAATGTATAGGGAGTTTCTAAAACTCCCTTAGAACCACAGCAACGCCAACCTCCTCCATCACTGAAAAAGTGCTCAGGCTCTCTTGACCAAAGACACCACTTTATCACATCACATCCCTCCCGGGTCAGTGCAGGCCTCCTGGTTAATAATGGCTAATCTCTGTGAAGCTCTGCTCTGCTGTTTTTTCAACACAGGGCACAAGATGACACCTCCCCTGATGTCTCACTGAGAAACTAGAGGGACTCTGGCCCGCCAGCAGACAGGCATGCTGAAACGGGTGTGTGAATTCCAGAAGAAACGGGTCACACTGATACAGCCAGGGCAGAGAGGTCTTTGTATTTCAGCATTTTTGAAAACATCAGGTGTTTCCATTGTAACCCCTATCAAGGTGCTGTTTGCACCCCTTGCCAATCTCCCTAACGGAGGCACCACGACTGCACTCCTGACCTGCTCAGGACGAGAATCACCTCAGTCAGCCCGAAACACGACATCAACCAGTACAGGCAAGGACAACATCCTTTCCCATTGCAAGCAATTTTCCAAAAACATAATTTCCGAGATGGTTGACTTTTGAACATTTGAAAAACTCCTGCTCACTGGAGAAACCACGACCGCATGAAACAATGGAACATGTGAAATGGACAATGGAAGCAGTACATGGTAGACATGCATTTGTCTCTGTGCATCAGTACGCTCCTTCCAGACAATGCTAACCGAACCTGAAAGTGCCCAGATCACGCTCTTGCACTGGCAGATCGCAGGGACACTGTAATTAATCCTTCTAGAGCTGCTGCACGTCAGGATCATTAAATAATGGGAAACTGCATACGGAGGAGGTCGGAGAGCAGTGATGGACGGCACCATTTTATGGTCTGCAAGCCATCAAACTCCGCATTAAGGAATATTTATTTCTTTTTCAACTTCTCCAAAGAAATTGGTATTCTGCTGGAATTATTCCAAAGTATCTAGCATTTTTTTCCAAGCAGTGCATACAAATTGACTTGCCACTCAGCCTCCATCCTGATGGCAGACTTCGGAATTCTGCAATCTCTCCACGCACAGCTGTGGGGATCAAGGTGAATTTAAAGCTTTCCTTCCACACGGGGTAATGGACTGCGCTCGAGGAAGACGACGCCAACGTTTGATGCCGGTGATGAGGGGGAAGCAAAAATAAAAACCTTCAGCAAAGAAGATGACATTTGGAATGCAATTGCCCCAAACGAAGAGGGCCGATGAAAGGGGCTGTGATCCGCACTGTGGTTCTGTGTGCAAACCGTAACGGTCCTCTGTGGGTCTAAATCAGGGCTTCTCAGGGCTGGTCCTGGTGACCCATGACCACTGGCTCACCATCCATCTGCTCTTGGCCACTTAATCAAACTCCTGAATGATCCAGTGCCAGTTGATTACACTCCTTTAATTGATTTGTGTGTCTAAAAAGCTGCAGATTATAATTTCTTAGATCAACTAAGAATATTTTTAAAAAAGAGGTCAATTTAAAAGATAAAATAATAATAATTTAAAAACTAAAGTCGCGATGCTGAAAGGAACTTGCTTATGTTTAGTGAATTGATTAAGCAAGAGAACAATTTCAATGGAAAGACAAACCAGCCAACACTGGGATGAGGAAGACTTGGACTGGGAAGTGCTAATCTAAAGCTTAATTGAACTCTATATACAGCATGGAAAACAAAAACCATCAGACACTGCACAAGGTTCCTGAAAGCCCTGATGTCACTGTTGCTATTGGAGGCCCTCCACTGTGTTCAGAACACACTGGCACATCACCAGCATGGCCACAATCATGTTCTACTGGAGCATTCAAGCTTTAATAAAAAAGATGCACTGCAGGAAATATGTAGACAAACTGGGATACTACTGGAGGGGGTGGATAATGTATTTCATCGAATTAAATCATATATTACAGCACAAAAATAAAACTAATACCTTGAACAATGGCGCAACAGAACTGCAATAATGCTGGATACTATTTCTGGGGCAGCAAAAAACAGCTGAACTCGAGACTCCAAAGGCCCGTGAACATCACCAGACTCCCACAGACAGCTGGTCCCAGATATAAAGAAAACACTGCATGCAAACCAACAGGAAACTGAGGTTCCAATGGGTCTGAAAGAAGGGACTTGCATGATACTGCCTTTTCCTTCTTTTAAGGCTTTTCTAAGTAATAGTCATTTGTTTTGCTGCCAGAACTGAACTGATGAGCACTGAAATAAAGATTTACCGTAACGGCAGATTCTGCTAGATGTTTTCACAAATCATACCGCCCAAGCTCTTCAAGCCCTGGGGACCCAATATAAGTATCCAACAACCTCAAAGGAACTGACAGTCAACTCAGCAGGCTTCTTCAAAACAAACAGGGAAACACAAAGCAGAGGACACAAATGGAAACTATGTGCATTTTAAAACAAGAATCGGACAACTTCTTTACCCAAAAGGGGAACGAGAGTCTGGTACAAGCTAACCAGCCATATGGATGAAGCCAATACTTTTGCTTTCTTCAAGAATCAGCTGAATGAGATCCTTGGATCAATAGGCTACTGAATGCTGGGTTAAATGGCCTTCTCCCGTCGGTAATTTTCTTAGCCTGTACAACTTCAGCTGGAGGGCTGGAACACTTCTCACAGGCACAGTGACGCCAAGACCACCCAGGAAGCTGCCCCCGTTTTACTGGTTAATGCATGCGCCCTGCTGCCATGGAGACAGGCTTAGCAGCCGCGCGGCCAGCCGAGGCAGCGGCCAGAGTGGAAAATCTTTTGATGCCCCTGAGCTAGAGCACGCGGCCAGACCGAAAATTTGAAATACTCGCGTGCAGCTCTGTGTGAGGAAGAGGGCATAAAAGCGCTGGGCTGCTCCCTCTGCGGTCTTGCAGCTCTCGGGTTTGGGGTAGAATTCAGCTCGGGTGTGGAGCTGGTCTGTGTGGGGATCTCTGTGCATGTGAGTTTCTGCAGGAGGCACACGCATCCTCCCAGCTTCCAAGGACAAGCAGGCTCAGTGGCGTCTCAGCCCACACAGAGTCCTGCTTCGTGCTAGGTGCTTCATAGGGCACGCGCCAGGCTCCGGCTGCCCCAGCCCTCACCAGGAGAGAGAGGCGCTCAGATCGGGAGCCTCAAACATCCTCCGACACTTTCTGCAGCTCATCCAGGACGTGGAAAACAGCCCCCGGCTCTCGCCGAGGCTGAATGTCGGAGAAGAACAGCAGGAGCACGTAGAGCACGCTCACGTGCACTGGGTTTCAGCTGCGGCTGCTGCCACTGGTGACAGAGCAGAGAGGCCAGCAGAACGCTCTGAGCCGCCTCCCCTGGTGTATACCTCCGTCACACCCCCCTGTGTCAAGTGCGGGTAGAGGACCAGTGTTCCTGATTTTCTGATGCTGAGCTTTCAGTATAATCTAACCCCCGGACTGGAAACACTTCCACTGTCCTGAGTCCAGTTGTGAATTCTCTGCATGACTGGCACCCTTTTAACAGTTGCCTTCTCACATGAGGGTCTTCTGAAACACGAGGAGTAACAGATGACATATTCACTCATCAATCAACTTAGCGCAATTCAATTAAAGCCCACCTGGAATGAGCACCATTTCCAAGCCACAGCTAAAAGAGTAGTGTAGGTTTTAAACACCCACGAGACTACAGCCCATGAAATTTATGAAGTGAAACCAGAATGCCTGACAACTGCATCGATTATCACCCTCAAGATTTGAAGGTGGTCTCTGTCAGAGCAGAAGATTTAGCTCGACTTGCCTTAGACAAAGCATAACTCTCAGTGGTGGATATTTAAGCCCATAAAATCCAGATGACTAAAAACAAAAATAGATTTACAATACAATATTTGTTCATTTTTAGTGTTTTGAACCTGGAGTTAGTTTTGACTTTAGTCTAGCTTTGATTAAATCCTGAAAACTTCAAACCTGCCACAGCGTATCCAAGACAAAGTCTTATTATAACAGCGGTACATTTATGTATAATTACACTCCGGTGTTCCCTCAGCCTTTGTGATTAAATACAAAATGGGTGTGCTTCACAGGGCAGGACAGATACAACACTGCTCCCCTTCACTTATATCCTTCTTCTGTCCCAGATGGAAGATTTTCTTTGCAGGCAGGTAAAAGACAAAACACTATACATGTTATGGGTTATAATGCATTTAATGCTACATGAACCCACTAACAAATAAGAAACATACAAACATAAAAGAAAAACTAGTGAGATAAAGTAAAATATACAATCAGTTGTCCGAATTAAGCAGGTAAATAGCTGAGGGAATAAAGGATTACCTATTGCTCTTGAATGTAGCCAGTCTAAATCAATGCCCAGACAGAAGGAGCAAGGGGTGGTCATGACAGTCAGTGATCATACTGGCTTCCGAACTACTTCCGGACAGATATACTTGTCATCCAACAATAATTTTGCTGGCTACATTCACCACACTGCTAACCTTATCGCGTGTAATAAGGTTAGAAAACCAGGCTACCGCAGCGCATGTTCATCGGTCATCGGTGTTACGACCCTCGATGTGATTGCAGTGCAGAAGACCGAACATGAGATCTCTCAAGACCTGTAGAGTCAGGTGGAAGAAAATCACTGAATATCAATTTCAATTCAAAGGCCAGCTTTCTGTTTACAGAGGGGAGAGATTTAGCCGTGACATTAAAGGTACCTGCGCAGGGAGTTTCTGCTGACATGAAGATGAGACACGGTTATTGCTCTTGTAGGAGAACAGCAGACAGCACCTCCTTTCCTCCTCGGGCACGGTTATCTACCTGCCGTGATCCAGGAACAGGGGCTGCCTCGCAGGCTCTTTCCGCCTCATATTCACCAGCTGATCTTAGAAGAGAGGAGCTATTTCAAGCAGGTGCAAGATATGGACATTTTCTCCTGCTACCACCAATTTCACGCACAGTTAGCCTCCCCTCCAGCTCATCCTTCTCCGTTTTACAGCGTGGCAGCGGTGTCTGAAGAAGAACACGGCCCAGCGCAGAGAGGGCGCGCAGTGCGCTGGATGGACACAGCATAGTTTCCAGGGTGCCAAAAATAATTCAAGGCATGTCAGCAGCTGGAGAGATTTAGCATAATTTAGCATGACTTCCAGGAGCAAACAGTTCTGAAACTGGTCAAGAGAGACATAGTCACAGCAATCAGGCTTTGGTCACAGATCTACAACAGCACCTGCAGGAGGAAGGCAGCATTTCCCATTTCCCATTCCAATTCCAGACCTAGGGTTTTTTTTTTTAAATACTGCCCCTGTTTCTCTTCCAGGTCAGAAAACTCACAAAACCTGCAACCCAGCAGCGAGCGATGGAGGCGGAGACAGGGTGATGTTGACCCTGCAGGGTGTCAGCTCACGCTGTAGACAGGCCCTGGCCTGGTTGGGGCGGAGCGGTGGCTCTTTGGCTAAGGATCTGCGCCTGTGACCGGAAGGTTGCCGGTTCAAATTCCGCGGCCGGCAGAGGAATCCTACTCCGTTGGGCCCCTGAGCAAGGCCAGGGGCGCTGTACAATGGACCCTGCGCTCTGACCCCAAGCTTCTCTCCCTGTCTCTGTGTCTCCCTGGAGAAAAGCTGGGGTATGCGAAAAGACGCATTCCTAATGCAAGAAATTGTATAGGGCTAATAAAGAAACATTATTATTATTATTATTATTATTATTATAGACAGGCCCTGGCCTGAACCTGCCATCTTGTCCACCCAGCTTCCCCAGGTGTGCCACCACAAGGGGGAGCTATTGGGTAACAATGAGGTAGCGTTCTTCCTGAAAACCCAGGGAGCCTCCTAGACACTGAGACTGGGAAGCCAACAGAGCCCGTGACATCCCAAGCATGTGAAATGCCTCAGCAGAACTACTAGTGAGGAAAGACAGAAAAAAAAAAAGACAGCAGCCATATCACCCTGCAACTCACAACTGGCAACCCACTGAAGCTAAGCAGGTGTGAGCCTGGTCAGTACCTGGATGGGAGACCTCCTGGGAAAAACTAAGGTTGCTGCTGGAAGAGGTGTTAGTGGGGCCAGCAGGGGGTGCTCACCCTGCAGTCCATGTGGGTCCTAATGCCCCAGTATAGTGACGGGGACACTATACTGTAAACAGGCGCCGTCCTTCGGATGAGACGTAAAACCGAGGTCCTGACTCTCTGTGGTCATTAAAAATCCCAGGGCGCTTCTCGAAAAGAGTAGGGGTGTAACCCCGGTGTCCTGGCCAAATTTCCAATTGGCCCTTACTAATCATGGCCTCCTAATAATCCCCCTCTATGAATTGGCTACATTACTCTGCTCTCCTCCCCACTGATAGCTGATGTGTGGTGAGCGTTCTGGCGCACTATGGCTGCCGTCGCATCATCCAGGTGGGGCTGCACATTGGTGGTGGTGGAGGGGAGTCCCCATTACCTGTAAAGCGCTTTGAGTGGAGTGTCCAGAAAAGCGCTATATAAGTGTAAGCAATTATTATTATTATTATTACACAGAGGAACGATTTTTCACCTAAAAGCAAAAACAAAACCCACAACGATCCTTTGAGGAGAAAAACAACATACTACTTCTATTCAGATATTCAGTCGCTTTAACTACATCTTCAGTAAAGTGGTGTTACAAGAAATTCAGAACATGTGCTCCTGCTGTTCTGACTTGCTCAGCTTTTACGGCAGCACTGTAGCCTACAAGAGAATTGAGTTACAACGGACCTGAAAACAAGAATGGCATGTTTCCTTTTATTAGATTCTCCAGCGACCCCTGCTCCTCCCGAGCTAATCTCCTCACACTGATATTCCCCACAGGAGCTTTCACAATCAGAGTCCCCCCCCGGCTCCTCACTCAACGCGCTGCCTTCGCTTCTGACCCGTCCGTCAATCACAGAGCCGTCACAGAGCAGGACAGCTGATCTCAGCAAGGCCGGCCTCTCCCCAGCCGTGTCCTACCAGCTAAATTCACTGCCGCCGTGCGAATCTTATGTGACCTGAAATTTTATAAAATGCACCGGCTTGCGATGAAGAATCACAGGCCGAAAACGGTCCTAAACGTTTTGGTTCACTGTGCCGTCACTCAGGGTGCCGAAGGGAGAATCTGACAGAGGTCCTGTTTTCCTCATGGTCAGGGATTTCAAGGGCCCACGTCCCTGTGGGTCCTTGCTGCAGGCCGCACCACGCCCCCCCCCGGACTCTTCTTCCCGAAGAGCTGAAGCAGCGGTGAGGCAGGGACACACTGAGCAGAACGGATCTGGCTCACAAAATTCTAAGCGTTCAATCTCATCTCCTAAACAGTGCAGCACGGCAGTTTCAAAGGAACAAACCTTAAAATACCAAAACAATCCGGAAGGCCGACACTGTTGCGAGTCTGTAAATACCCAAGAGCCAGCATCTTCACGCACCATTTGCCCAGACAATTATTTGTGCTCCTGTTGCATCACTGAGAGGTAATAATGTTTCTCTAAAGGGATGTTCAATCAGCTCCCCCCTCCCCCGCTCAGAGAACGGAGAGCAGTGCTTCCGAAAACTATCGTCAGAACAGAAAACAAACGTGCTTTTCTGCATAACACAGACGTACTGGGTAACTATCACAACGTACATCTGTAAAGAAGCTGATCAAAAGAAAAGGCTGCCTTCTCCTTCTTCTAACCACCAGAGAGGTGTTGACACGAGGGATGAAAATCTGGGTTACCTTCAGTGCCGTTTACCATGTCAGTGCCACACTGCAGCACTATAAAGACGGGCTCTTGGAGGAAGTGTTCCTCAGAGAAAAGGAAAAAGAGATGAATCGAGTCCCAGAAACGGAGAGAATTCCCTCTTGGATTTGGGATTTCTCCCTACTTCCTCACTGCACATGCTTTTTAATGGGAACATTTTAAATTATGGATGCCGGAGGCTGAATCGAACGCTCTGAGAGTAGGGCACAGGGGCTGCTCCAGACACTGCCCAGCCAGCTCTCGGTAACCACATGACGCCGCGCTTCACAAGAGCGCTGAGTAGGAGCTGTCAGCGTGCAGAGCTGCAGAAAAAGTGAATTTGCCCCAGACGGTGTAAAGAAAGAAAAATAGATTTCACATGAAATTTTCCTCTGGTTCTTCACAGACCTGAAGCCACAGCTGAGATGTCCTTTCTTTTCATTGTATTTTGACGTTTACAAGACTTCTCAGCACACGAAGCCTTATGATTTTAAATGTGTTGTGTGGAGTGAGTCTCAAAATGAAACCCCCATGCATGAGTGATTCTGAGTCACAGGGGCCTTTGCACAGTGCAGCAGGATGTTCAGCTGTACTAAAAACAGGCAGGAACCCCTGATGCAGTTTCTCTCGAGACCCAGGACACCCCAACAAGCCCTGAATAATAGGAAACACTGAAGCATGGTGTAACAGAGAGAGTGCTTAATACAGTGCAACTGAAATCCAGTGTCATTACTGTTAGTTAACCAGAGGGGAAAATCCTTATTGTCCTCTGTAAGTGTTAAAACCTCTTCAGACCAGAGCTTTCCTATGGGATTTGCCTCCATCTTCAGCTACACAACACACTGAAATGCCAAGCAGCAAAGAGGCGATCTGTCCTCCACTCACTGGTAAATTAGTTCCCGCTTTGTAATTCTAAGTAAATGCATTAGTTGACTCCTTCTGACCCCATCTTGTTGGCTTGCAGAGGGGGGGGGGGAACATTTCTCATATCCCAGTCACGATCTCTGCGACGTAGACCTTAACAAGATTTGGAATAAAACTCACCTCCCTCCCGAAAAAATGAACTAGGGTATAATCAAAATGTGCAATGAACTATGTTAGCTTTCCTTTCATCACTTCTCCAATAAACTGTTGCTACGATACCAGAGTAAGATGAGGAAAAAACGCAGCCTTCAGCCAAAGATTATACTCTCCTTTCCAGTCAAAATAAAAGACAAAGGCAGGAAGAAATTGTGGCAGTAGAACTGAATTTTCAACAACCAGAGCTAGTACAGACCCAGAGGATACAGAGTACCCTGCCAGAACATACAAAATGCTCCCAATCTATCACCAAATCCAGACCTTGTGGTTATTGTGTCAGGATGAAAGCTAGATTTCTGGGGAGAACCAAGGTCATATTGTTTTCAGGTTTCAATCAGTATCACTTTTACTAATTAAATTAAAACCAATTAACACCTACACCGATTCAATCTTCTTCAATTAAAAAGATTGCCTGCATGATGGTTTAAAAAAAATCTATGGAACTATTTACAGCTCCGCAGAAAACTCTCTGGGAGCGCAGAGAAACCAGAGCAGCTGGCACCGAACCAATAAGATCTGTCAAACATAAGGCTGAGAGGCCTCAAGAACTCTTTCAGTGACAACCCATCAGAGAGCCACCTGGTATGTGCTGCAGCGACCTGGAGCCCTTCCTGGAAGCACAGGGCAGAACTACACTTCGTGCTGCACAGCAGGCCGGCATCTCCACGCACACTGACACCCGGAACACTTCAGGGACAGCAGCTCAGCCAACAGCTTGTCCTTCAAACCCAGGCAGCAGCGCCGTGAGGCAGCAGGTCTAAGCACCATGCCAATCTGCTGCCCTTAATGTACGAGAGACAAATACCCGAAATTAGACTACAAAAGACTGGAGACATTAGGTCCTTTTAGTAGCTTATTAACTAATTGGTCATAAGAGAACCTCACCCAGCAGTTTTACAGACCCCATGTTTTCTGCGTCAGCAACATGGCTGGGAAGGTTGTTTCAGACTCACACAACGCCTTGTATAAAATTAGTGCCTCCTGTTACCGTTTTTTAATGCACTTTCCCTTAATTTTCAGTTGTGTCTGCTGGCTAATGTTTCCTTGTTAATTGCGAAGATGCCCTCTGGGTTGGTTTAGTCAATGTTTTAGACGAAATGCCTTTTGTTACCTTTGCTTGAAAGCACTTGGCTTTTCAGGAACAGTTCTGCTTGTAGGCAATCTGCACAGAAACCTTGATATCTTTCTCTTTTGTATGTCAGCTCAAGCTGGCAATGACATGACTACTTCTGGCGTACAATGTCATTACTTTGCGTGAGAAACTGTGAAACTGTTCATGCAGTTCTCAATGAGACATCAGCAAATGGTATCGGCAGATATTCTGATACCTCCGCTGTCTGAATACAAAGGTTCTTGGAATTTGATCAGAAGTAAAATTCAATCCGAGTTAAAAATATGAATTGCCTGTGGAGTTCATCCAAGTTGCATGAAATTATTTGACTTTCAACTAACCATACCCAGAGGCAGCAGTAAATATTGCATACCATCGCAGACAAAACAAAACGTGCTTCAGGGCATATCCTTAGATTTCCAACAAATATTAAGTGACGTTAAAAATAAAAAAGTAACAGGAAATGCTAGACAAACTCAGACCTCTTTGTTAATTGTACAATTGAATTCAATAGAAATTTCTGCAAAATCATTTAATTTTCATTCCAGGCTTTACTCACGCAGTCTCTCACCATTTCAGATTCTAAGGAGAGTGTTTATCTACATCTACATATTATAAAACAAAAGAAAACATGTTTTAAAGACTGCGGTTGGCTTTTCTCCAAAGACAGCTTTTAGCAATGCTTCTCTCCACATGCCTGCTCACGAGGACATGACTGTGCTTGACAATAAGGAAGGAATATAAATCAAGCCTATTTCCTGCATAGCTTTCTTGCACAAAATATAATTTTTGATAGGCAATGTATATACGCACATTCAGTTCAACACATTTTACGTTCTAGGCTTTACAGTCACTGCACAGCTACTGATAGGGACTTAAGATTTCAGGATTTGTGATCTGAGCTGTTGGGCATGAAGGTCTGGCAAATATAATAATAATAATAATAATAATAATAATAATAATAATAATAATAATAATAATAATAAACTTTATTTTATATAGCGCGTTTAAAGGTGGCTTCTCAAAGCTTTTTACAGGATGACAACAACAATAAATAAAACGAATACACAAGATAAAACACAATTACAATATACAGAGGAGACATGGATGGTGGTACTTAGAAAAGCAGAGGGGTGAAGAATGGAACCAGTTAAGTAAAAATACACAATTGTGATTGTGTATTCTGAGATTGTGTAAAAGCCTGATTTACACCAACAGCAACAGAAGAATGAGTGAAAAATAATTTAGACCTCACTTGTATTCTGAGATTGTGCAAAAGGACCTAAGAACTGACTTTAGCTTTACCCCAACACTGAAGTACTGTCAGACTTACCATGTTGCAGTAGAAAATACTAACTCCTCTGACTTGAGCTTCTAGAAACATTGTGAGTGCCTGACAATATTGCTCTCCCTAATGAAATAAAACAGTAATTTGTGCAATCTGCCATTCAACTTTTTGTACATCTTGTTTTGTTGTGTTTAAGCTTTAAACAGGCTTTGCTGTAATACTAACAACTGCTCCTGAGTTCTACTATACTAACAGCTGCCGTGGCACCAATTCCTCAGAGCTGAGTGAGAGGAAATGAAGGCGGGGCACATTTCAGTGTTACGCATGTTCTCCAGAAGTAGAAGACCTACCTCTCAGTTGTGTGCCACTCACTCTCAGCGATATAGCTCATTTTAGTGATTAAGTCAGATCTAATAACACACAGAATCCTTTAAATATTGTTTTAGTAAAAGCACACAGCTTTAGGTTTGGTAAAAAGATCTGAACAAGTAAGAAGTGTAACCACAATGGACTTTTTCTTCCATCACAGAACACATGCCTACCTTTCTGGTTTCTAACTGCGCCTCTTCCTGACAGCACTGTCTGCAGAAAGGGTCCAGCTGGGACAGGCTGAATTGCCCCAGAAGGTCACAGGAACTGCAAAGGAGGTTGCTGGAGAAGCCCAGCTCTCGACACGCCTCTGAAGACAGCTCTGCCCCATAGGACGAAATCTAGAGGAACAGAAAACATGAACAAGGAGATGTCAGTGCATCACAGGATGATATTCTTAAAGGAAGGATTTCACGGTTCAGGCAAATGAAAGATGTACAATAAAGATTTGACCATGGACACAAAAATACAACAGGACCAATAGAGGTCAACAGAATGAGATTATCCAGCCAAGACTGAAAGCAATACGAAGAAACAAACAGCCAATGGCAAGTACTTGACTCTCCACTGCCCCTTTTAACTATGCACAGAACGCTAAATTACCTTATTCATCTGTTTTCCCCAGTCAAACGAATATAAATTCCCAAGTTTAATTACAGAATATTTCTAAGAACACCCACAGATATAGGTCAGTCAGTGTATCACAAATTACAGATCCTGGCAAGTTTTCAACTTGTAAATTTGAGACTTCAGGCAATCCTTGAAAACCATCACTGTGAAGTGCTGCTTCATAAAGACGTACTGGTGGGTAGATTTTTCATTACAAATTTCT
This sequence comes from Lepisosteus platostomus, assembly GCF_059453375.1. Taxonomy (NCBI): domain Eukaryota; kingdom Metazoa; phylum Chordata; class Actinopteri; order Semionotiformes; family Lepisosteidae; genus Lepisosteus; species Lepisosteus platostomus. The sequence goes on from NC_142621.1 coordinate 723,733, forward strand.
TAACTGAGATAGAAATACGTTATTTAATGATTACTAATTTAACTAGGTTATGTAGAAGATTGTTTAGTTTTGTTGCTTAAGAGCATGCACTTTTACTACAGCATTTTCCAAAGGTGACTATGTTTTGCAGTGCCGGTTGTGCTGGAAACTCCCTTCAAGAGTGCTACGTGTTCATAGAATTTACATTATGCTCATAATGTAAAAACAATGATTAATTTTATGCCAACTGCTTCAAACTGACTTTACATCCCCTTTCATCCATCAGTAAAGAGTTACCTTGCTCGTAATATGTTGATTTTATTGTGCTTCCATAAACCTTACAAATATCTGCTGGCACACAGTGGAATTGTAGAACATGACTGCCCCACTGTAGGACCCACCCATGCACAACTGTAGCCAGAACTGATCCCAGAATCCAAACACAGGACGTGCACACATGCATACAGAGCAGTAATGAAGACAACATTTTGTTTCCCGCTGGCTCACAAACAGGCAAAAACATTTCACTGCTTCAAGATAAAGGACTCTTGAGCCCTGAAGTCAATGAAATGTAAAATGGGAAAAACTATACATGTCTGCACTTGGATAAAAGGACCTGTCCACTACAGAGGAAAATATATAAAACTGTCTTAATCATTATCTTGTTAAACACAACCTTTCCTTGTATACATCAATACAAGCCCCTGTCTCTCAAGATTGCCGTGTAGTTACCAAATAAGCGTTATGCCAATTAAAACAATCCCATACAGTGCAGAATTGCATGGTCACACATTTTAACTGATAAGCTTGCTAAAGCAGATTTTCCATGTTTTATTCTACAAAAGCTTGCCACAAAAACTTTTTACATTTTGATCTTCAAAGATGATGATCTGAAAACCTGGGGCACTTGTTGCTGTGCCGAGAAAGAGAGAGAAAGATTGATAAGGCTTGGGTTTCAGCTCACATCCTTCTTGAATGAGACCAAAATACAAGGCTGTTTCCGAGAATTCACAATACTGCTGACAAATCCATTAGATAAAAAATAAACGGCTTTCTCTCTGCACCAGCTGCTGAGGTCCTGCTGTCCAGCCTGACAACACCATCATCATCAACAGCTCGGCACACGCAGAGCCTGGCGATCGCAAAGACGAGCTGTAAAGGCAGCCAGTGAGAAAGCTGACAAACCTGTAAACAAGCCCATTTATTATGGTACCGGTCCTATAAACTGAAAAGATATCTTAACAAGCGATACATTCCCTTTATGAAATACAGTTTAAAACTGCCCACAGCTCTAAAAAGAATTCCACATTCTTGATCCAGTAAAATCTCTGCTGAGCTGGAGGGTAATTCATGCTCAGGCCCAGGTTGCCAAGAACACTTGTTTCCAACCAGGTAGTATGACACGGCTGCAAACGCCTCTTCTTTGACTTGTTTCTCAGTAGACACAGCTAGCGGTTAATTTCCTGTTGACTAGAAACTCAAAATGAAAAACTTACTCTTCCAGTAAATTCTAGTCTCCCGGCCTACTGATTGAAGGGACAGCAGTCATTTCAATATGATGAGGATGTCGTCAGAACCAATTAGGATAATGACTTATTCATATCGGAAACTTATTTTAGAACTTTATAATAAACCAGCTGGCTACTTTGTAGAACAAAGATCAATTTCCAGAGCATATCACTGCTGAAATCAATCACAGACAAACACAAAACTGCATGCAAAGACAGAGAGTACAGGGATTCTCAATGCAGGCAGGCATTTCAGTTAAAGTTCAACAATACCTTTGAGACAGAGAACAAACGAAGACTCCAATGGAAACCTGCCTATATCTGCAATAAACAGCAATCACGTAGGAGGGAAGCAGTGTAAGGACTACTCTGCATTCTCATGCTATAGTTTTTGGCAGGTGATATCCCTTTGAAGAGTCTTTCGGCCAGTTCCCTTTCCCAGTTAACACGCTGCTAAATACCCAAGACAGTGAGCTGCTGTTCACTGAACATCTCGGCTGCTGAGTGGCCCCTCACCAGTGCCTCAGGCAGAGCTGATATTGTGTGCAGCTGCAAATTTATTCTCACCAAATACTGAACGTGGTGCCTCGATAATATTCTTCCCAACAGAATGGAGAGGTGTGGGGTATGGTGAGCACAGCTCTAATAATTATGGCTGACCGTGATTAAAAAGGACCCTTTTCCTGAATACATTTTGCTAAACTAAAATCTACCGACCGCAATAGTTTGTACCTCCAGCTGGCTCTCGTTGCACAAATGGCTTCCCCACAGGCCACCCTGGTCTGATTCACAGTGCAGGAAAGCTGATTTGCATTTCACTGCAAAATATCATCCTCATTAAAAAGAAAACTTCCTAGGCAGGACTCTGCTGGATGCATTTCCAAATTACATTCAAGCAGATTCTTTAAATGAGCACCTTTGTTTGCCTTTGAGCAATGAAGCAGTCGAAAAAGGAAACCACAGTTTTATTATTGATACTGTATATAAAGGACTGCAGCTGGCTGAAAAAGCTGTCCAGCCAGACTGTGGAAGCAGGCTCACTGGGATGAGTTCAGAAATGGCTGGCAGAAAGCCTCAGATTTATGAACTCCCAGAAACCAAATGACTGAGACAGGCTGGATGACTTCCTGTCCTCATGCCCTCCTTGTGAGATGCTTGAAAAGCACATCAGGGTGTTTTAATCCAACTCGGGCAACAATGTAAATTGGATAAGCAGATAATAAATGACAATAAGTGTTATGACAGTCATAAGATAAACGAAGTTTTCTGACTATAACCTCAAATTATCATGTAATCTAGGATACCTATAGGCTATCTATAGGAAAGCAAAACAATAATTAATGTACTGGCATCCATACTGACCAGGTAAATACAAGTGTTGTTAATTTCTGCAGTATGGTAGGACAATAGGATCATATCACATGATAATTGTCCTGATGATAGTAATATTCCGGAGAAAAAGACATATTATGGCTAATATAAGTTTAAAGAATTGACCAAAGATCCTTCTCATGTTGATTTTCTCATTATCCCCCTAAATTTCACCCTGACGTGACTTTTTTTCCCCTTATCAGTCCAGCAGATGTGTCAGCCTTTGTTAGATTGTTGGGGTGTCGGGACCAGGACAAGGATTCAGGACATGAATCTTGGTGTCTCTGATCTCTCTTGCACTGCTGCACACAAGCCTTACGATTTACGATTGCAAATCTTGCAATGTATCCTGAGTTAAAGCAAACAAGTTCATACATGCTTATGACTTTTCCTGGTTTTGTTATTGAAATGCAGTTCTCACTGGTGTAGCCAATCTGTTGTTTTCATGGTGTAGCAGAATCTGAAATCAGCTAAAGCACTAAAGCATGAGCATGCATTGCCCATTTTAGTTTCCATGTACAGTCTTCAGAATCAAGTGTAGTGTTTTAAGGTTTACCTTCTGAGTGCAGCAGTGAGCTGTAACCACCCTGCTGATCTACACTTAATCCCAGGACAAGGGCTCTTCACACAGGGAGACCATAGGAGATTGTTCGGTTGCACCAAGACTGTGGAAGATCTCCCATGCTAGATCTTATACCTACATTCCATCTTAACTTAAACTCACTGTTACTCTCTAGCTTTTTTATCCTTTAATTAACTGCACTGATTTGATTATATCCGTCTCTTCTGTTGATCACTGTATCCTTAAGCACCCGGAGATGACACATCGTGAAAAGTTTACTTTAGGCATTCCAATTCCTGCTGTCTCAAGATACTTGAAATTTTCAGCCTCTTGCATCGAGTAACTGCTTAGAATTTAACACACTGTGCTTTGCGTATCTGCGATATGTTGACTCATTACCACATACTTTATATACCGTTCTTCCGTTGTAGCAGTAGTGCACCCTGAGCACAAGTACAGCCTACACAATAACATTTTCGACTGCAAAGCGAATTTACCGCTAGAACGCAATTGTAAAATAAAACTTGTTCTCTTCTATATATTGCAGAAATGTATAATAATTAATACATAAAGGCGATGTTCTTCGGACCAGCGCCGAGAATGCGGACAGAGAATGGTGTTAAACACGGCGGCCTACCTAAAGTCTACTCCAGGCTTACTCAGGCCTATTCTTCCTCTACACGTAATTGGTGAAATGGGTTCTTATTTCTCCAGCTGATCTGCTTTGTAGTGGAACTTGAAAGAAGGATGAATTAGGTCCCCTTCCGAAGCAACGCGCTATGCTACTGCAGTGATGCAAAGTCTGAATATGTACATATATCTAAAGTATTTCACTCGCATCGAGCCTGGAGAATTACTACTAAAAAAACACCGCAACCGACAATAACTTATTCTCATGCACATCTCGGCAACAGGGGCTGATTAATTCAGCCACGTCATGCATTACAGCTGAAATAGGAGGCACAGCCGCCACTTCCGCGTCTCCCAAGAGCATCCTCCCGCGAATCCGAGCCGAAATTCCTCTGCATTCTCCCCGTTCTCCAGCTATTTCATAGAAGCGGAAAACAAAACGCGCCATATTTCTTCAAAGCACGACGGACGGTTACACTTACCGCCTGCAATATTGGGAGAAGCCAAAACAGATACACCTCGCCCGCCATCTTGCAAAGCAATCCGCCGTAGGACCGCCTGCAGGACCTTGAACGGACAGGAAGTGACATTTACCGGTGCCTGATTTTTTTCGTCGTTCAACGATCAGTGCATTTCTTAACCTTTTACGGTTAACCGCACACACTTTACGCACCAACCATAACTAAAATGCGTTTATCGCGCGTTTACTCAACTTAAAAATGCGAAGCTTTGAAAACATCCATAGTAACAAAGACATACCATACCGCATATATATACCTAAAATACTATTTAAAATCTAAAATCATTATTTTTATATTTTAAAAAAGTCAAAGCATTTTGTTTTTTGTATATATTTCAATCAGGCATGTATCCGCCGTGCTCTCTCGTCAGGACCCCGCTGGCTGAAAGGCCTGTTGGGATTGGGCGAGTGGCAGATAAGCTATCCAATCGTTGAGCACCGTTCTTAATTGACAACAGTTTGAGCCAATGAGCTCGTCCGCCTGGGCCTGCGGCCGGCGAGGTGCTCAATGGTCGCGTCTGGGGGGCGGGCATGCAAATCGGGGCTGTGTGATTGCAGGGCGACGCAGGGGATTCTCCGCCTCTTCGCCGAGAAAAGGGAGCGATTTAGGGGCTGCATCCGCGCTGGGCAGCTTAGGGTCGGCGAAGCAGGCTGAGATTGAGTCGGTGCAGCGGCCAGTGAGCTGGGATGTGAGTTCCCAGTCCGCCTATGACACGCAGTGTTCCGATTTCGCTCTCAAGAGCAGCTGCTACATGTTCGCTTCGTCTCAGCGTTACCCGAGTTGCGTTAGATCCTAACCGCTGAAGTCCCGAAAGCGGTCCCGCTCAGTGTGCGGAGCCCAACTCTTCATCCTCCCCAGTTCCATGATCGCGGTATGACTTGTTGTGATTTGATAGTTTGATGGGGCTGTTACGGATTATGATGCCGCCCAAGTTTCAGCTCCTGGCGGTCCTGGCGTTTGGGGTGGCTATGCTCTTCCTGGAGAACCAGATCCAGAAGCTGGAGGAGTCCCGGGGCAAGCTAGGTAAGTCCGTGGCAACGTGCGTGGAACTGCACGTCTCCCGCAGGGAGCTCGCCCCCTCCGTGGGGCTGCAGGCGTGCGGGCAAAAGCCCTGGCGCGTCCCAGGGAGTTTGGAGCCGGAGCAGGAATCGGGCGGCGCGGTGCTGACGCCGCCCACTCCCCCCGGCCGGTGTGCGGGCTGGAGCCCCCAGCCTGGCGGAAAGGTTTCGGGAAAAGGCCGGCCAGCCAGCTCCTGGTGCCTCTCGCTGCACAGACATGGCCTCTTTGGCGAAGATTTGCAGAGGTGGGGGCACCGGGGTGCTTTCAGTGTCTGAGTCCGTACATGCAAGTCTGTAGGCTGGGGACAGTTTTGTTATGGGTGGGATTTGCCGTCTCTCCCGGTGCATGTGTGCGCGCTTTTAGGTGCTGAAGAGCAGTTTCCCCGGGCGGCGTGTTTACTGCACGCTCGGCAGGGGGTAACTTGTTTGTCGCCGGCGGAGGAAAGGGAACACCACCTTCCAGCATCGGCGGATTTCATTTCATTTCATTTCGACGCTGGACGTGGGAACTTCGCCCCGTGGGACCCGGCGGTTGTGTTTACACGCCAGAGAGCGTCTCCTTGCTGCAGCTCGCCCGGAAATGTCAGATTTGCTGCGTGGCGGTGCGATGCGCTGCCACCGTTGCCCAGACCCGTGTTTGAAAACTGGCGTCAAGACCTACCCCTCTAGCGCTGTATGCAGGAGACGTTGTGGGGCTGTTTGTCAGGGGCAGGTGTGCGTTACCTGCGTTGTGCAGACGGAAACGGCGAGCCCCAGGAGGCGAGAGCGGCGTGTCCGTGTCCTTTGCTGACGGTACCGGGTCGCAGCCCGTGTGTTAATCACACGGTTACTCTGTTGGCTCTGTTTTGTTGCGGAGTGGTAAATGGCACTGTTTTCCTTTGTACCGTTTTTGCACGGGGGGGAGTGTGGTAGAATTTGTTTGCGATATAATTTCTTTGAGCTCACGCTGGAAATGACATGAATATTTCATTGCCTCTTGACACAACCTCGGCGGTCTCGTCAGCTCCGGAGCTGCAGATACAGAGCTGGAGCCGACAGCCGCTTTCAAATACGGGCTTGAATTGGTTTCGTCGCTCGCTATCCTTCCCAATCTGCGCCGCCAGTATTCCTGTCACTAGCTGCTCGTACACCCTTGGCATACTGGTGAGGGAAATTGTGCAACAGCTGTCCTGTCAACCTTTCAGGCATTTTGTATCCCAGAGAAATATAACGCATTACTCTACGTCGTTTATGAACAAATACAAAATAACTTTATTTTTTATTTCCCGTTTAGTGAGTAGCGCGTCCACGAGCAAACCAGATTGGTTCTGATCTTCTTAACCCAGCGGTCCGCTTGATTTACGGTGTCCTAAATTAATTGTGTACGCATGAGATGGTGATATGTCTACACGGGCCTTTGTAGCAGCAAGCTCTAGAGCGGTTTATTAGCACTTTTATAATAGATTTGTTGCAGAGTTATTTACTATAGTATGATTGAACGGGTAGGGTACTAATTCACGATTCTCTTGGAATAATTAACCTGGTAAAAGTATTTTACCCTCGGGCGTTTCTGCACGGGTGGTGACCGGCAGATTGTATTGCAGTTGTTTCAAGGTCTGAGGTATTTTGTGGAAGTGGGTTTCGGTCATGTTGTACATGACAAGTTTTCATCAATGACGAAGTTACGGCTATACCTTCAGTGATGGAAGTCGGACTCCATTTCGCGTTCAGATGGGGACCTGTTGAAACTGTAGAGATGAAGATGAAAAGCAAATATAGACACGTGTTTCTGTCTTAAGCCTGTGATGCTCAGGTTGTGCTGGGCTTCTGTATGTTTAAAATTTGAGTGCAATACTTGTTTTTATTGATAGCATATTATTGTGGGGATTCCAGTGTAGAAGGTCTCTGAAGCAATTGTGAAATAGGAGATCTGGATATCGCAACAGTTTCTGTTTTTTATTCCTGATTCTGTGCTTTTACCGTCTATGTTGTGATGGTGGATCGTGTTAAATGCAGATTACCAGCATTTTCAGCATTTTTGTGGATCTGCACAGAAACGCACAGTGTACTTCAGATAAACTCACTCTCTGACAAGCTATTTATTAAATGTTGCTGTGATTTATGCTCGTGTAAGTTCAGATATGCACGTGGGTGTGAAGTCCCATAAAACGAAAATGTGCCTGAAAATCTCTCTGGATTACAGTGTGTTTAAGACAAACCTCTCATCACAAGTACAGTTAAATGGGCGATATTGAGAGGAAGGCAGTCCAAGGTGCCCTTTCTGAAGAAGTTCGGATGTTAAAGGCACGTGTACTCGGTGGAGTGTCCAGAGCACTCTTGGCTGGTGCCAGTCTGGGGCAGGCTCCCAGCTTCGTCTCTCTGCAGGCCTTTCTCTCCATGAGCCACCTGGCGCCGCCCTGCTGGCGCGTCTGCACGGCGCTCGGGGCCTGGGGCTCAGAGGCCATGCTTGTGAGGAGGGCTGGGCAGGTGGGCAGAAGTGCCACTTTGCTCTGACGTTCGGTTTTAAACCTGAAGGGTAAATTAGTTATCCAGCAGCTTGAAATATCTGTCAAGTGAAAACAGATGCAAATCTTTGATTTCTTTCTGTGTTGCTTTGGTCTTCTGTTCTTGGGTGACTTCAGTGCAGCTGCAGAGGAAGGTCATGTAGCTGGTTTCTGTCCATCTTGAACACTAGATTTCCCTTATTGCCATTATTGCATAGCGAATTCTGAACAGTCATTCTGACCCATCTCGATAGGGAAAACATCTTTGAGGTTTGAGGGAAATTAAATGACCAGCAGGGCTCAGCTATGTGGCTGCTTTCTGTCTTGCAAATTGGAATGAAATCATTTGACTTGTGAAAAACCTCCAGTCCAGTGTTGGCACATCAGATGTAAGACAGGAACAAACCAAAGAAGACCGCAGTCTGTCCAGGCTGCTAGACCTCTGCCAGACCGGGAACAGTTTTTGAGCTGAATTTTTCTGCCTCCAAGATGCAGATGCAAGCACTTGGCCAAGGGAGCAGGGCCATGCAGTGACACTAGACCCATGTGGGTGAGAATTGGAACAAGCCTCAAGGCCTTTTTCAGGAAGAGCATCACAGAGAATGCCCTGCAGCTGCCATTGGCCAGCTCGGAGATGTTCAGCTAAAAGCCTGCTACAGGGTGAACGCTGTCACTCTGGATGATGGGGTGAAATATTATTGACCCTTTTTTTTCCCTCATCCAATATAACATATAGGTATGCGTTTCCAGCATCACTAAAAAGTATGTCACTTTGTTGGGAGCTGAATTCAAGTGGTTCTTGTTTGCATCCCCTGGTGTTGGAGGAGAGGGTATCGCAGAGCTGTGTTCGTTTCTTTAAATTCAGCACAAGAGACACGGTGACGTGTGTGGCGACACAGTCCGCAGCAGGAAGCGCTGAGGAGTGCCATCTGCGAATCCTGACAGTGTTTAAATTAAACGTGAAGACGGGAGAAAGCTCCCTTTCAGCTTGCAAAAAGGTGGCATCATTTCAGCTAAATTGTGTATGGTCTGCTGTAGTTTTGTAAGGACTGTTTTGCATATAATGCTCACTACTGTTTGGGGTGAACTGAAGAACTCGGTAAGATTATTGCATTGCTTTCCAGCTTGCACAGTCATTATTTAAGTCCGGACAGTGGAATCTTGCTGAAGCAGGAGATCGAAGGGCCTGGAGATCTTGAGGGACTCTTCCTGTTAATGTTGTTCCTAAACCTGCAGGGGACTGGGACTTTCTGAAACCCATGATAAATAGGCCTGTATGGCTCCATAATGAAGTGGAGTACTTTTTGGAAAGCCAGGAGACATGAATAATGCTTTGGCAAAGATTGCACACTCAGTAGCAGGGGTGTGTGTGATTTTTACACATTGTCATTATCCAATGTTGTGCTATAGCAAAGTTTGCAGGTCCCCTGGAGCAGATCGCCATATGATTAAGTGAGAGATCATGAGATGAAAGGATGCTCCTGCAGCATTTCCTTCACTCAGCCGGTTCATTGGTCACTTTCTCTTTTCTCATGATTTTGCCCATTTTCTCATTTTGCTTTTCACCTCTTAAACTTTTCCTTTACAAATTTAATTATTGTGGGGGTACAAAAGTGGAGTCCACTAACTGATGTCATGTTGATGTAAATAAAAAAAAAAAATCATTTAATTGGTACGGAATTGTTAGTTCCTTAAGGCATATCTCTTCCACGTTATGTTGGAAATGTACGCTTCTAAATGGATAATAAGCCAATTTAGGTATTAATACAACTATTATTGGGAAAGATACCTTCTACAAGTAACTTGAGGGTTGAGGTTGTTGTCCTCGTCACAGCGTACTAGTTTTTTGTTACCAACTTGTAATGAATCTGCAGTAGAGATGGCTGGTCATCACACTGTCACTCTGTTAATATTTATAAAGGTTTTATAAATGGAATATTTTAAAAATGGCTCTGTCTATTTTTCACCTCTTTAACAGCTGTTTTTCAGGCCTCAGTTATTCCCATCTGCTGTGCCCTTGTGCTGGTCCCCGGGTTACTAATACCATCGCAGAGGACTGCCGCACCAGTGTCGCGAGTCGTGTTTGGGGGTCCTGGTGCTGACGCCACCAGCATGTCCCAGCATGAGCTCTGCTGATGGCTGTGATCACGCAGGCGGGCGAGGAGGGGAGCAGTGGGAACGTGAGGCGTGCCTGCAGGAGAAAGTGTTTTAGGACTTCTAGGGTTTTAGGACTAACCAAATGTGTCCTCCTACCTTCTGGATTGTTGTCTTAAACAATCGCGTGGTTCCTTGCCTAATCCCTGAATGTGCCTGTAGGACTGTTCAGGGGTAGGATCTTCTGGACACTCATGTCCTGGGCCAGAACCATGAGTAGTCAGTGTTTCTCCCAGTTCACTCACTTCCTGCTACTTTTTCATTTTCTGGTGAATTTGCATTATGGATGAGAAATGAGCCCTTTGCCCATTAAGAAATGCACTAATTAAATTTAATTAAATGAAGTCATCTCTGAAAGGAGTCCACTCTGATATATGACCATTAGAGTACTGCGGCTTATGATTCAGGCTTTGTGGCCTCCCTGCAGACACCGAGGGAAATGCAATTGGATGTGAGATATCTGCCCTCTCAGAGCAGCAGTGTCTTAATTACGTTCTGTCCTGTGCTTTTGAGTGAAAGGAGCCCACTTGGTGGTGCTGTCTGTTTTTCCCCTTTCCCACATGCTGCACGAGTCTGTGGGGTTGGTGAATGGTGAATAGTAGTTGACTGTCATCAGTTTCTTGCAAGGAAGGTGTAGCTTGTAACAGGAGCTTTGCAAGTTGTCATTTGTGATAAATGCAAATTTAACAGAAAAGGTTTTTGTTCAGTTCTCCGATGGGGGGGGAAATGTGCATGCTTTGTTAAATTATAGGTTGGATTCAGCTTTGATGGTCTGTAAAAACCTCTGAAATGAGATGTGAATTAGCACATTGGTATCCATTTGCCTGCAGAGCCACTCTGCGATGGTGCCTCTACAGCTGGCACTGGGCATCAACCGTTGTTTCGGGAGAGTGGAAGCTCTGACTCAATAAGGGCTGAATGTTTCTGCTGCAGCAGTAAACCGACCCTCTGCTTGTCGAGAGGCCAGCGAGGGAGTCGGCTCTCGCAGTACTCCTCGCTGTTCGAGACCAGGTTCAGCTTTCTTGCCATGTCGGAAAAAGGGTCTTCTCTGGACTGGTTCCAGAAGAGCAATATATTTTTTGTAACGTAATGACCAGAATTTGCATACTAGTCTCACCAGTGCATGATCCATTCTAACATCTCATCCCCCAAATTTTAAGCAGTATATCCTGACACTTTAATGCTTCCCTATGTTGTCTAGGAGACATGTGTCCACAGTGAATGCTGATCGTCCCATTTTAGTATCATCTTCACACCTGGCTGGTTCCCTAGCTTCTGGAGTCGGAGTTCGTCTGCACTCGTATCGCCTGGGAGGTCACCAGGCGGATGCGGTGTTTGTGTATTTGTGTGTTTGTCTGCTGTGTGATATTTATAGGGGGCTTATGTTTCACTTATGTCAGTGGCAAGCAGCCTTGCTTATTTTTAATTTGAGGACGTGGGGTTTGAGAGCTCGTGAAAGGTGAAGGAGAAGCAGCTGCAGCCATGGCTCCCTGGGGAGGGAGAACCTTTTAGGCAGCATCTTCGTTTCTTCATGCTGCCCTGGCCACAGCTGGCGCGGCCCCGGTGCCCCTGGTCGAGGCAGGAGGATCCACACTTCTTGGTCCCTGTATGAATGTGGGAATACTGGCGACCTCGAGGTCTGCCGGCGCCGTGCTAGCCTTAAAGGAGGACTTTTAATTTTCTGAAAGGTATTTAATGTTCCATGGGGGGGGGGTGTCATCTGAATTTTGAATCCAGATATTTGTATGAAAGCAAAGTAATTGATGTGCTGCGATGACGTTTGAAAGTATCGCTGCAGCGGTCCTGTGGGTATGTATTTATACATGTTTCACATTTTTACAGTGGGCGGGCTTTCGCATACTTTTACTGTCACACGCGCACATACACAGAGTGTAGTTGTGATTTTGCATGAATGTTGTAATGATGTGATTAGAGTCTGACCATGAAACTGCTTGCATTTGGTACCTGAGCGGCACGCAGACAGAGTGCCGTTTACTTTGATGTATTTTCTCATTATAATTGGAATTGCAGCTACAAGCTTTCATAATATTGCACAGCCAGTTTAGGCTAGTAAAATGTGTTACTACAATATGTTGCTGGTAATTGATATTTTTTACATTTGTTTAATTTTCGTATTGCCCTTATCTACAAGAGACCTCTCTGCCTGTTGCACATCTTAATTGCTGTTCCACACCTTCATGCAGACAGTCACAACATATTCCCTTCACCTGAGGACAGCACAGACTTCAGACAGCCTCCCAGTAATTCTTAACTCTTCTCTGGCATTGCTCAGAGCATCAGCCAGCTCTCATTTTAGATCTTTGATTGATTTTTAGCATTTGAAGCAACCTCCTTGCCTCTAATTCTTTTGATTTAATACTTTAATGGAAAAGCCCTTCACATCTGTGCATATCAGCCTCTAAATGTACACTCCCCCCCCCCCCGAAAACATCACTCATCAGCCGTAACGTAATCAACCCCAATGTGCTCTCCAAGGGAATGCTCACATGGGCAGGTTTCAGCTGGCCTTGGCAGCCTTGCCCAGTGGAAGCCTGTAACTGAAGGACAAGCTGCTGCAAAGTGTTGCTGGCAGCCGAGAGAAATGGTGACATCTGCTCAGCTGCTGCCCCTTTGCCGAAACACAGGGAGTCTGAACACATTACTGCCCGGAGCACCGGCACAGCAGAACGTCTCCCTTTCCCTTTAGGAGCAGTCACCATCCGAAATTAATTTGTTAAAAAACACTTGAATGAGCTACGCACTTCTGACAATCTGGCCTGCATTTGCCAGTACTTCTGCATGTGTTTTCTTTTCCCCCCACTTTCTTTCTGAGTAGATGAGTCTTGCACCTTTCAGAATGGCGAGTGCGTGCTTTGTTGTGATGCTGTTGTTGGACACATCGCACAACTGTGCCTTGACTGAAGATGATGCAGTTTAATGAGCCTGTACCTGTTCAGCACATGGTGGCTCCTGTCTGGTGATGTCTCTTCAGTGCACACTCCCTTTGCCTCGCACTGCCACCAGTGGGGGAAGTTTTGGTTCGTTCTAGGTTTCATCAGCTGGATGTGTGAGGTGCATGACAGTCCTTGGCTTGTTTTCAAGTGTTGGAGTGTTTCTCTTGTCTACATTAACTTCCTCTGGAACATGCAAGAAATAACTGGCCAAATATTTCACTGTATCATAATTGGGTGCAGCCTCCTCCCTCACAGCAAGACTATAAAAGCATTTTGTAGTCCATCTTGTGCTTGCCGTTTGTCTCGAATTGTTGCAGAACACAGATATGTTGAGGTGTAGATGGTCTATAATATCACACCTCATTACTGTGTCGGGGGCACTCAGGAGGACGTGTTCATCCTTCGGTGCCTTGGTGAGTTTCAGAAGAATCTAAATTCTGCAGAAGAATAAATGTAAAAGCCCTTTTAAACCCTTTAATCTCTATATCCCCTCCATATGCTCCAGAACTTTTAGCTTCCCTGTTACCCAGAGGCTGTTCAGTTGTGTGAATAGCTTTGTCCCATGTGGAAGGAAGCAGTTTTGTGTTTATTATCAATAAGAGTAATAAAGATGTTTGAACATTTGTGAATAAGAGGAGGTCATTTGGCCCGTCAAGCTCATCTGGTTGCTAGTGCTAATGGCTCATTGATCTGAGTGTCTACTAATAATAATAGTAAAGTACATAATGGAGAGGGTTTGTTTAACACTCTTACATTTTTTAAGCCTAGGTTTTATTTTAACGTCGTCTTGTCGAATCTCTGCTAATGTCAGCCGCTGGCCTTGGAAATGATCCTCGGCGCAGCTCTGTCCCGACAGCCGGCTGCAGAGTTGTTGTTGGGTTTTGTTGCGTTGGGCCTGCATTGGTCTTCTGTTGGGGTTGTACTGCAGTCATCTTTTGAGAGCTTGAGTTGTTTAAAAGAATTCTACATATTTAGGTTCCCCAAAACACTGTTCTTGCCTTCGTTGTTGGCTCTGCAATTTAGAGGAACAAAGGAGAGACGTGTAGAGCTCGTGGTAGTTAAGAGCTGAACGCTATACAGCTCATTTCACTGTAACTTAAATCGCTTAATTCACTATAAAATCCTCTGTGACGCTTGCAATAATGAGTGCATGTTCAGTACACTTGTAACCACTATCTTTAAATGTAGGTTAAACATTTCCTTGCTCTTAACTTCCAGTAATAAATTACTCTTATTCTGATGTAGGAAGCAAGTTTGTATCTATAGTTGTACGTGTTAGTTCCTTTAGACTCGTGTCAATTCCAGGGTGTATCCTGTCTTGCGGCCATTGTTTGCCGTTGTCCTGCTCCCCCATGACCCTAAATTGGATGGAGAGGTTGGGGAATGGATGGATGGATGTATAGTGATTACGGTTCAGGCATCCTGGCAAGTTGGCAGAAGATACTCCAGGCCATGTCATTGTAGTCCCATGGTCTTGGGTTCTGGCTGCGTCGTGTTTAGGAGATGATGGACACGAACGGCGCCTTTTGTGTTCCACTATTAAACCTGGTCTTGTACCAAGACTGCCGGAGCTGAGCCCCGGGATCTGTGAGCCCATGAGGTGTCTTCGCAGTGTCAGGAGCTCGGCCCAGCCGGAGGGGTGGAGCCCTTCACTGCTCAGGAGACTGGCAGGGCGAATCCTGCTGCTCCTGTGGAGGCTCTTTGTAACGGGGGTGGCACCGAGGCGTGTTGCTCCAGCTATGCCTTAAGTGTGGCTCAGTGTGCCTGAAGCAGATTCAATTTTTCTATCCATCCTTTGCCCCCAAACACATCGCATCTAATAAACTTAATGGCAAAGAAACTCTTGGTAATAAACATTGTAAAATTTATCTTTATTAGAGATGACTGAGCATCCTTTGATATTAAATACCGATTTGCTGAAATTGCAAATGGACTGAATATTAAAATGAATCTTTTGTCATAATCTCTACAGCAGTTTTGACAGCACGGCTCTTTCCTTGTTGCTGGTGTCCTCTTTTTTATATCAAGCTTTAGAGCTGAGTTTTGTGAAAAATATTGTTCCGCAGAGGAGCAAAATCCCCTGCTGATAGCCCTCGTAGCAAATCTATTTTTTTGAGTGTAAAATGTTTCCACATTGTGCAAAGCCATTACCTATGAAGAATGCCAAATGCAGTTTGGCTTACATGGTGCTTTCAGAAGTCGCCGTGTTAACCTAGAACCGTAGGAGCAGTCCCAGGGGAGTGCTTTTAAAACCGAGAGCAGAAGGCCCAGCTTCGACGGGGTTGTGGGCGTCGAGAACATTTTGCCACGCCGAGTCGTTGGGCCGATGCCCTGACTGCATGCGTGAAACGACCCGGTGGGGAGATCCTCAGATCACTTCGATACAGAAAGCCACACTAGCGAGATGTCAAAGTGGCTTCTCTCTCTTCTGACCTCTTCTCGTCTTCTCGATAGTCTTGTTCGTCTAGAATCCAGTCCTGGATGAACCTCGGGACGCGAGAGCTGTCGGAGCTGCTCCTGTCTCCACAGGCGCCGGCAGGGCTGTGGTGCTGCAGTAACGCAGGGCCAGGGCCAGAGCTTCATGCTAATCTCTCATTAACCTCTGCCCCTCCTGTCTGGGGCGGCTGCCTGACATCTCTCTGCCGGTGGTGGTGCTGTCTTTCTGCACTTGCCCGCAGTGCGCTGGGCTGCTAAGGCCTTTTTAATCTCCAATACTGTAGCCATTTAATTACAGACTACAGAGTCTGTAGTCTTATTTCAGACTGTACAGAGAAATAAGGGGGGAGGAGCTGGGGCTCTAGGGAGAGAAGAGGCCGGACAGGCCTGACAGTCTTGAGTTTGCTCTCGCCTTGATCCAATACTGGAGAGATTTGGTTTAATCTTGAGCTTTGAGCTTTTTCTAAGACTGCCGTGTTGTTTTTTTGTGTCACATGGTCCCAAGCACTACACCATGTTAGAGGATATTTCACTAATAGAGGAGTGTCCTTTTAACAGCCTTTATTTTGTTCTGTAATTCTGCGCAGCATTTCGTCGGCCTCTTTTTTATTTGCTTTCCTGCTTTGGCTGGACGAGGTGAAGGATGGAGGCTTCAGCACTCGCCTGCCCAGGTAGTGAGGTTGTGACTGTAGTGCCCTCGTCACGGGCGTGCAACTCCTTGCGCGCACATGTAGGCATCTGCGGGCTCGGCTGGTGGCGTAGGGCGTTTTGAGCAATGCTGCCATGAAGGATGGAGTGTGGACATTTTCTCTGCCAGGGTGTTTTGGCAGGGAGCTGTGAAGCTACATACCTGCTCCAGTCTGGGAAAACAACAAGGGCTTGTAATTATCCACCCTCGTTGGGAAGACAGAGGCTTAGAACAGTAAGCTGGCAGAGGTGAAGCTGCTAGGGAAAACGTCAGCTGAGCTTGTAAAGCTCCTCGTGCGCTTGTCTCGCTGTATTAAAGTGGGATTTCCAGTTCTTGTCAACAAGCTAGCAGCAATGATAGTTCACCAAGCTCATCTGCTGAGGGTGCTTCCATGACACATTAGCTCTGTGATTCTCAGCACAGTCCAGGCCTGTGGTTTAACAGGGGCGTCGCGCTTTTATAAATCCGTAACCAATCCAGGCCTGTGGGTAAAGTAGATGCACTTAAATCAAAATCGGCTCATCTCTGAGTCTAGAGTACTAGAGCACGGATTTCCATCAGGAAGAAGGCCCATCGGTTTAAGGGGTCAGAGGTGGTTCTTTTTCTTCCGGGTCTCAAGGGCTCCAGTTGTGATGTCAAGTGAAATTAATTTTGGGTAAAACCAAAACCTGGAGTGTCTGAAGTCGACAGGACAGCCAGGGGTCTAGAGGTTTCACTAGGTGACAAAAAGATTTTCATTTTGATTCGGGAAGGAAAAAACCCTGCACTATTCAGTAATTTCTCGTGGGAATTTGAAGCAAACTACTACTGATATAAACTACTGTAATACATCCCAGTCATGTGGAGAAACCGTCACCTCTTCAGAATATTTCCATTAGTGTGACACTGTATGCAGGGAGAAGATGCACAAGGTTTTACTGCTTATCCTCATTGAAGAGCTGGAAAATGTGCACCATCCCCTCCCCACAACCCCGTCCCCCTAAAAAAGGCTTTTCTTTGCTGAGACAACAGTCAATAAGCAGTCGAAGCTGAATTATTGTGGTTGATTTGCTTTTTGTATGTTGGGCTAAATTATGTGGGAGCTGAACACAGCACTAAAAGCTCACTGCTGCTCAGCCAGCAAAGCTCTTCATCAATTGTAAATACATTGTCAAAGTCCCAAATCAAACCCACTTACGCCGAGATGATGAATGGCGCCGATACGGATCTTAGCTTGCAGAAAAGGCCTGGCAGCAGGGAAACGCTCTCTCTCCGGGCGCCTGGTGGTGGACTCCTCACGGCGTGGCGGCCCGCGTGCGCCTGTGACCAGCGCTCTCACCCCCGCTGCGCCTCTGCCTCTCGCCGGTCTAGGGCCCGGGTTCCAGAAAGAGACTGGAGTTTCAGGCCAGCAGGCCACGCGGGAGAAGGGGCTGAGCAAGGCTGGCTCGGGAACCTGCACTTTGATTACTGATGTACAGTAGTCTTGAGCTCCTCGTGACTTAGTGTGGAATTTTTAGCTCTGCAGCTGAGTTAAAAAGGTCCCGGGCGAAACATTTATCACGATTGCTTTGTGTTTTGTGATGGAAAGACTGGGGTGACTCGGGTTGATTGTAGTGAAAGAGCAGTAAGGGTTCTATTGGCACATTGTTCATTCCTGTGACTCATGCTCATGTTTTGTCAGAAGGAAAGCCAGTGTTTTGGGACTTGGTCAGTGTGTGTCAGGCTGACAGTAGCGTCTCCGTTGGGGTTATGCAGTTTCGGCTCAACGCTGCAGCATGTGTGGCCTGGCACCAAAGTTAACATCCTGAAGGGTTCTGATGCAGATTTATAAATACTTTACATTAAAAAAACACATGGAAATTTAATCCATAATACCAACCTTTAAGGGTAAAGAAGAGATTGAACCAGTGCCTATAGTTAAAACCTCATAATCTCAGCAGACTGAAAGTTGCCCTTTTTAGATGCCCTGATAAATATTTTCCTCTGTTCTTTAGCCGGCTGGTTTTGCTTCCGAGCTGATCCCTTCAGTAAATACTGTCCCTGATTGTAAGTGATAGAGCAGTGTTTTTTCAGCACTTTAGATTTCTTCTTATTTGGAGTCCACCTCTTTCATAAGGCAGCGAAGCAGTAAAAATCAGTTTGGAATGAGACCATCTCTCTCCCTTTCATTCCAAAACTCACAAGAGGCTCTTCATCAATGATAAGTACTCTGTCAAAGCTCCAGATCCATCCCCTCTGCAGGGCTGCGTGATGAATAGGATTAATCAGCTATTCTGCATGTTGAAATGTTTGCGCACGGCTCTCCTTTGGAGTGACGGAGGGCTGGGACTGACGGTGCCAAGGGTTCGAGAGACCTGGAAATTGAGTCTCCAGTGTCACTGGGCCACTATCCTGGGTCCCCTCCTGGTTTCCTTCCTTGAGTTATTTCCCAAAGCACCATGTTGGCTAGTTCCATGTGCATTTCTCGGCTCTTCTCCACGGCAGTTATACAGGGTTTGTGTGAAATTTAACCCTGTCACAGCGATGGAAGCGGGGTGTCTTCTCAAGTTGGGGGGAAGTCTGTTTAGGGAGTCAGGACGGCAGTGTCCTGGCTCCTGAGAAGTGCTAGCGAGCAGGTGAAGAAGTGTCTGGCCACTCGTGTTGCTTATGAACCTCTGTGGATTTGGCCGTGCATGCAGTATAGATCCTGAGGAACAGGGCTCTAGGAGTTCTGCTACGGACATCGTGAGCAGGAGCTGCTGTGATTTTCGGAGCTTGTGCCTCGTTGCTGCGTAACATCTTTGAAATCTTTTGCCATGCACTGAACACTGCAACCTCGTTGATGTCAGGCCGCACTGCACACGTGCCAAAGCGCAATGGCGTTCCACTGTTGTGGGTAACCTCAAGTCTGGAGCTGTGCTTGAGTCTGGTGTTTTAAACACATGGTCAATGGAAGACTCTAGAACAGTTTACTATAAGGTTAAAGTAATATAAGCAATGTTCCCAGGCTCTCCTCCTTCCTCCCGTCTGAATATCGTGTCCAATGGAACTGGACCTGCAAGCAGGCGGTGTTTTAATTTGTGAGGTTTAGAAGAGTCTTGTGTACAGAACTGATAATCTGACAGATGAAGTTCTGTAAAGAAGCAGCTACTCTGGGGAAGTGGGTATAAAAATATGGATTTAAAAAGTGCAGCACAGAAGAGTGAGATTTCCTTTCAGGGTGTTGGGTAGAGGTTTCTCCAAGTCCTGGATGCACCTGGGAGTAGATATTGTGTGATCTGTTTCACAGTGGGCAGCATGATTTGTAGTTCAGTTCAGAAGCATTTCCTTCTCTGAGCCTCTTGAACAGAGTTAGATTGGCACAGATGTATTTATTTTCCTTTCAAGTTTTTAAAACGGGGTGCAAAAAAAAACTTGAAAGGGTTTCAAGTCGGACTTGAGAGGAAAAAAATACTTGCTTCTAGTTTAAAATTTAGTGCATAGTCCCATCTGTATGCTGCAAGTGTTTGATTTCATCTAAAGTTTCATGTAATCCAGCTATCAGGATTTTTCTTGGGTAAATATTTAAAAGTAGTGGCCGGTCATGTTGGACGGGGAGCAGACTTCTGAGTAAGGAAGTAGGCGAGACCTGAGACAAGCAGACTCCTCTTTACCTCGTACCCCTGGGGTCTGGATAGTCTGCTCTGATGCAGCAGCAGCCAGTAAGCAGTGAGAAAGCTGTGTGCCCACTTTTATTTTTTTTTAATTGGACTGAGTGCAGTGCGACCGTGTATCCCTCATGGCTAGTTTAAAGAATCGCCAAAGTAAATTGGTCTTTTTTTTTAAAAAAAAGTGAAACTGTACAATGTAAGTGTGCCTTGCTGAAAAAGCTTGAGTGGATTCACCATGTCGGACCTTACAGTTGCAGCGGGGCTGCTCGATTCCTGTGGGGTTTTTGCACACCTGCCTGTAGAGGGAGCTGTGCTCTCCTGACGGAGGGTTTCATGCCCTTCCCATCTGTATGTTAAGTATCTCTTGCCCCTGTGGCGTTCTTGCCTTGTTGGATGAGTGGTGCGTCGTCTTTGTTGGTTGCTGTATCTGTCTTGGAACTAGGTGTTCTGCTGCGCTGATGGAAAGCCCTCACAGCATCTTTTCAGAGGCTTGACTTCATCACTCTTCCCTTCCTGTGCATTTCTGTTTTTGTCCAGGTCCTGCAGCCACAGACTGAAGTGTGCAGCGGATAACATCAGCATCATACGGTTCCTGGCAACATAGGCAAATTAGCAGGAAAAGGCATAGAAGCCATCAATTATTCAGCAAATTTTAATGCTCATTAACTTTCTGACACTTTGAGCTTTTTTTGTTACAAAAATCAGATTGAAATGAAGTCCCAACTATTGTGCTGTTCTCAACCTGCCTTTTAGCATTCAATAGCGATCTGACCCCTTGGGTGTTTAAAAAGGCTGTTGTTTACAAAACAGTACAGTTATGTAATCTGTCCTTAATAGATACACCTAGTTTAAGACTAGTTCTTTCTTTAGTGAGTGAATACTCTCTAGTGTTGCAGCTGAACATTTTTCATCTACTAAACCACGTGAATTATTTAATTTATTGAGGTGGCACATGTAGTCAAGCTTGAAGCCCTGGTGTACAGATTGGGTGGAAAGTATAGATCCTGAATGGAAAGGAATTAAAGCTGTTCTGGAACTCTTTCATTTCTTTCTTGCTGGGGAAAAATGAAGGCATAACGGCTCAGTTGAAGTCACAGGTGTTTAATCCCTGTTAACTCTGAAGGCTCATCTTTATTCCTGGTTGTGTAAATGAGTGCATACACAGTTACACATAAGAACAGAAGGGAATAAAGATATCGATGTGTCTCCACTGCAGGCAGCTTCTGAAAGGCGGCATTCTTGCCATGTTCAAAGGACTGGGCTCTCCCTTTGTAGTCACCGCTCTGTGGCCTGTGCCGGCGCACTGACAGCGCTCTGCCGTTTCATCTGCGCTGATGTGCTGCACGCCTTATCAGTTACATGATTGAAAATGATCGGCTTCATAAAATTGTATGACATGATTTTATTGAATCCCCGCCTTAATTATTTATTATTTCCGTCCTTTCTTCAGCTTGTTGGATTTCCATTTCTCTCCTGTCTTTGAGCTTCCTGCATCTCCGGAGTTAGGGGGCGATTTTAAGATGTTCCCGCTGGTCACACAGTCCTGCCAGGTAACGTGTTGCTCCTGGAGGACTTCTGCTTCGAGCTGGGCATTTGTCTTGACTCCTGAGAAGATCTGTGTCTTTTCTCCTTGCCTCCTACTTTGTGCTCCTTTGAAACTCAGGTCACCAGCTCTGCACAAATCTTTCTTTTTAGCACTGCTGGCACATTGTACATCACTGGAAATGGAGTCTCATGTTGCAACACTCAGTCAACACCATCACAGTTTTTTTTTTTACTGAGGTTATTCCAGCTAATCACCTCCGTAAAGACAGGAGCTGTAAATTATTAATGTCACGAGTCACGCACACTGTACAAGTTCATGGAGTATTGAGCACGTTTCTCAGAGAGCCTCATCCCATGCTGAGCTGGCAGGAGAGAGACCTGGGTTCTGTCTAGTTTTTACATGGAGGTGAATTGCAGGCCGCTGTCTCTGACCGACAGAGTCAGTCCTCTGTGCTTTTTCGGCTCTGAGATTATGAAGCATTGTGCATAAACCCAGAATTATTCTGGAATTCTTGCCTTGCTTGTTTTGCAAACACTGAAGTTCAGACAATGTTTATCACTGAAGTTGATGGAAATTTGTCTGGCTCTTTAATTTGGAAACTTTTAATCCTGGGGAAAAAGGCATGAATCTTTCTGTTGTGGGGGAAAAAAACTGACACTCACGTGTACTGAATATACAGCAAATGTGCCTGCTTTGAAAGCAGGAAAATCAGCTTGGTGTTTTCGGACCTGTCAAATTTTAATGCTCTGTGGTCTTCAGTGATTCCAGAAGAACTGCCAAAATGGAGAAGAACCATCTTGTCTCTTATTATGAAGGAATCATGGGACTAACAGCCCAACACTCAGTGGGACTCTACTAATATGCTAGAAAACATATTGCAGCAGAAGACTTTATTGATCCATCTGTTACTATGCAAACAAGAGGGAGTTGATTTTAAAGATAAGGCTGGTAAATATGCTGCCTTTCCTCATTCTCTGTAACTGTGTGTGAAATGTATTTGTTAGCACAATAGTACAGTAGCAGTGTGCTTTGGCAGAGGGGACCTTTAAAGAGATGATCTCTAGTCTTTGCCTTCAGGTTCAGTTTAAGTGCTGTTGGGAAGCAGATTACAGATCCTCCTATCTTCTCTTGACACGGTACGATTTTAATAGAAATACAGATTAACCCTTATTGCTTTGGCTGTGACTTAAAGATGGGCTCTGGAAAAGGCAATTGCTATAATTGAGCTGAGCAGGTCACTTACTGACACTTTTAAGGAAATCCAATGGAATCCTTTGATTTAATACCCAGCTTGACCCAATATTGTTGCTGACTGCATTCGCGTATCTCTCGAGTGATGGCTAGAATAATTTTTAGTTCTACTTTTCCATCAATGGATGCAATATAAGTGACTCTCGGGGCTGAGAACTAACCAGTTTCATCCTGTTTGGAGGGAAAGGGGATTAAAAAAAATCCTAATTGAAAACTGCAGGGGCATGCAATTCATGCAAATTTCTGTTGTCTACTAATGTCTCCTATGAGTGCTTCCTGTTATCCGTATTTTAATTTCATGCTTAAAATAAAAATGTAAACAATTTCTTTTCTTTTAAAAAAAAACATTGAATAGTGTGTTCATAAACTAGTTGGCTAGAAAACATGAGCTAACCTCTTATCGCTAGAACAGAATATGACCAACTGGTATCCAACTTGCATCCGTTTGAGCACAGCCCCTGCTGGCGAATCCCTGATCACAACGGTGCTCGATTGTTTTGACCTGCAGTCCCGAGCGAGGTTTCCACACACGGCTGTAGGAGCCCGGTCTCGTGGAGGGGGTAGTCGTGTATTGACCGCTTCCCCAGGGTTTGGGCTCTTTATTTCATGAACAGGAAGTGGTGGAAGGAAAAGAGTTTGATTTCTGATGGAAGGGATTTTGGGGGTGTGGCGCTGGGCTGCCTGGCCTTCAGCTGTTGGTGTCAGAATTGTTCCTTTATCCCGGCAGAGCTGCTCTGTCGGCAACAAGGACTTTTTATGCCTATATATTCCATATTCCTTTCCTTGGGGAAGGAAATATACCCGGGCTTAAATGAAAGGAATAAGAGCCCAGGACAATGCCGGAAATAAAGTCAATTACGGCACAGTTTTCCTCGGCTCCAATGTGGATGCGTGTGGCGTGGAGTAATGCAGAGGATGAAAGAGCCCGTGGTGCTCATGGTGCTCAGTGGCTTCATTATAGGTTGAACAGTGTTTCCAATTGGGAAGTGGACATTTGTTTTCCCCTCAGAACACTCATTTTCCCTGTATCTTGTGGTAATGTTGCTGTATCTGGAGTTTAAACATTTCACACCATTAATGCCTCATTTGCACAACACACACATCCCTCCGATTTGGTAAAATGACTATTCTTTGTGCAGCTCCTCTGAAAGCCAGAGATAAAAATCTGCTGCTGTCAGACAAGTCCTGTTCTCTCCGTTTGCTTTTATCACCAAATTTGTATTTATTTCAGCGTGCTCTGTTGCTCTACCTCCAAACGTCTTACCTGGCCGTCGCTGACGGTACAAGGGGTCATGGTTGCAGTTGGAGAAGATGGAGAAAATCTCGCTGACATCTCCACTCTGCGTCTCTGGGTGCAGACTGAGCTGAAACCTTTTCTGCTCTCAGATTCCAACCTTTTGCAGATTAATCAAACAGCATTTCTGATTAGAATAAAGATTAATCACCATCACAGGGACGTTTTCTTCTGGGGCTGCCTTTGATGTCATCTGGTGTCCCTGCAAGAGGATGGAGACGGGGTGTCATCGTCTCGGTCTACTGCCCCGTCCCTCATCAAGGGACCTTCTTGATTTTGCAACCCACGGGAGGACTGTGACGGCCCTGAGGGGGAGGCCCAGTCAGGCACCACTGCCCAAGTTAAGGACCCAGGCTGCAGCTCTGGATTGGCCTGGTCACCAAAGGATAGCTGCCTGTGGCAGGGCAGAGGCAGGCCTCCGCAGCGCGCGTGGGCGATCGCGGCAGTCCTTTCAACATGTTCTACCTTGAAATCGATTCTTACTCCGTTCGATAGTTGCCTGAAATTGTTGTGCAAAGCCTGTTGTGAATATTTAATAACTTTAATCGGCATCTAATGTAATGATCTATTTTTGGTTTCAAGCTTTGATCTGAAAGGCTGCGACGCCAGATATTGCAGCTGTGAGGATTTTGATTGTAACCTAGCGAGCTACAGGTGGTCTCACTTGTGACTCTTAACATTGTGCTTTATGGGGTTTTTTTCTCACGTTTGGGCCCAACACGTTTGGGGGATTGTTTTTTGTCGTCTCTCTCCTGGAACACTTGTTTAATGCTGGAGAAGGAAACCACAGGCTGCGGCCGTTGTCCAACAAGAGCAGCTGGGGTGTTCGAGGAGGAGAGCTGTAGTAAGCGAGCGCGCATTCGCTCGGCGCCATGGCAACAGGCCACTTGTGCAGCCTAGCAGTCGGCTCACCACAGAGCGGCGAGCATCCCCACTGCACTCCTGCGGCGGAAAATGTGCTTTTCCATTTTGGTGGGGTAGGTCCATCGGGGCAGCTGCCCGGCAGCCCCTGGGTCCTGGATTCTGTTTTGGACAAGGAGACTTTGTGGAGTGTCCTTGTTCTCACACAGTCTGCTGACTGGGGGCTCTGTGAACGGCCCCGCGGCATCGGGGATATCCTGTTTCTACCTTTTTTAGATGTGGCCACTGATTATAAACGGGTCTTATTGGTGTTGTGATGCACAAGTTCCCTTAAATGTTCCGTTTTCGTTTTGGGTTTTGCTGTGCTGCTGTTGAATTATGCCCAGTAGGAATGGACTGGTGAGAACAGGTCCTTCTCCTCTATTCTGTCAAGACTGGGAAGGTGGTTAAAGGTTTCCAAATAAAGAAGAGCAGGAATGCCTTAGCCTGTCTTCCAAAGGGAATAACAATAAAGATACTTTTGCTTAGTCTTTGCAGATGTGTTTATAAACAAAATGTTCGGAACCATTATTGCAGTGCAGGAGCAGTGTAGTTCAGAAAGAGCCATATTTGAAAAGGAAGTCTCGATACATTCTTGACGTGCAAGCGATCTGCTTAAAAGCTGCATAGTTTCGTTGATCCGGGGATCTCTGGTTTCATTCTGAAAGTCTTGAAGAGTGCTTGGGTCAGCAGCAGTGTGGTCGGGACTAAGAGCTGATCTCTTGTACGTGTTTATGGGAAGGATTTCATGTTCAGTTGCTTGTTAGGAAGTAAGGGCTTGAAAATGTTAAACATATTGTTCATTTCATTGATTTTTGTGTTCTGTTTTTTTCGCCCATCTTGCTCTTTCTTTTTGTTTTCGCCAGTGTGTTTTCTGTTGACCTCCTACAGAATTATTTTGTTTAAAAACAAAAACCATTTGAAAAATGAAATCCAACTCATCAGATCTGCACTAAGAAATGCAGTCTTTAATGCACTAACTGAAGTGTTTAACTTCAAGAAAAGCAGGTCCCAGTGTTAGAGGAGTTTGAGGCCCCAGTGGGCAATTCCTCTGTATAACGCACTAGATAGAAGTTAGACCTTTAAAAAATGGGTAAATAACATTTTTAGTATAAAATATAGTTAGTAGCTGAGTTTGTTGTAATCTGATGTGTTGCTGGTTGCAGTCATATGGGGGTTTCTCTCTGTGTGTGGTAGCCTACATATACTGCAGTAAAATACCTGATAACGTGCGGTCAGGGGTTTAGAACTGCCTCCATGTGCATAGAACCTCTACATGTAAGCTTGCTGTGGGAATGTGCCTTGTCAAAAACAGGCTGGAGCTGCAAGCTGGGAGCAGACACCCCAGTGCCTGTGGGGTAACGGGTTACAGTTACGGGTTGGCGGCCGCCGTTTTGTCTCGGGGTGCTGTGTGAGGGCTGTACTGCCCAAGTCCCAGCCAGCAGCAGACCAGACCACACTGCTCTGTGCTTCACAGATTGGCTGCTCTGTTCAAAAAGTTCAAAGTGAAATGTGGGTTTCCCTCTAATCCCTCTAATCCTCAATCAACATCTCAGCAGATGTTTGTCAAAATCTTTTTTTATAGCTTTTTATGTGTTGTATTCTGATCTGAAACGAGCTCTTATTTTGCCTAAAATAAAAAAAAATGAATTAAATTAGCCAGCAATACAGACTGTATTTTGCATGGTTTAACTAGTGAAGCAAAGCTGCAGTGCTGTAGCAGAGCTGTCTCCCTGTGAGGTGTTGTGACAGCTGACTAGGCAATGCAGCATGGCTAAGAATCTCTTGCACTCAGTGTGAGGCTGTGAAAGTTTCAGCCTGCAGCACAGCTCTGACTAGTAAACTGGGAAGCTCTAAATCTATTATTTCTACTGTAAATAGCGTAAAATTAAAACATGTTTGGCCTAATTCTTTAAACAAGTAGAACAGTGAAGCGTTTACAAACATTGTGGGAAAGTAGACCCATATGTGCTTTAACTGTGTTCAGAGTAGTCTGTGATATTTGACTGCAAAGAGCAGGTACATTTTCAAGTTTCAGCTTGCATTCACTCCTTGTGTGCAAAATCTGTTCAGAAAGGTATCTGAAGAGTGGCTTTTCAGCATCATCTTGTTCATCTCTTTGATGCCTAGTTATCTAGTAAGACATCTGGAAATAACATTTTTGATAGGGCGGGTGTGTCTACAGTCCAGCCTGGCTCTTAACAAGCTAGACCAGCTGCTTGCTGGCTTAACTGGAGCGATCCATGTGAGTCTGCTGCTTCAGAGAGCTGGGAATCCTGCAGACATGGCCCTCCGGTGTCTTCCCTGGTGTGCACTCCGCAGGTCAGGCTTGGTAATGGGTGATGAATTGCTGTGTGTTGATCCTGTTCCTCTTCATGGTGTGGTGCCAGAGGAAAACTTGCAGAGGTTCAGGAAATGGTGAGATGGAGCTGTAGAGCAGTAAAGATGCCATGTGAAAGCTGCTTCATGATTCATTAGGCTATGACGGGGATGGCCTGGCTTCTCCTCGTCTTCTTCAGCCCTCCAACTCTTTGTGCGACAGCTGAAGACATGACTCTGAAATGAGTGCCCGAGTTAAGACACCACAAGAAACAACTAAATAATTTAAAGGAATAGTAAGAATTTGTCAGTCATTGATATTAAAGTAAGTGTCGGTTTGAGACCGCACATCTTTTCTTGGATCTGTTCCTGTTCTGGCTTGTAACCTTTTTACTTCAATGCCTGGTTTGGCCTCGGAGTGCTTTTACCTCGGGCGGACAGTAGAATTACTAAAATGAATTGCTTGCCGGCTTGCTTGTCATGTAGTGTGAGGCTTTGTGGCAAGAGTTGGGGTTGTGGGGTCAGTGCTGAATTGGGCGATTTCTTCGCCAGCACTCGAGCAGCTGCAGTCTGGCCTGTGTGGGAGAAGAGCCTCATCCCTGAGGGTTTTCCCCTTTGGAGTTTTCCAGTTAATGTGAAATATATACAGATCTTTGTCTGGTGCTTTTTATGGTGTTCCACAATTTCACTAATAACATTTCTGTGCTGCGTGTTTAATATATTATGTAAAATGCTACAAGCAATTAATGCAAATTGGGACTCATTTGACAGTGTGGATTTGGTTAATTAAAACCATACAGTAGTCCACAGTTTAGATCATAAACTTCAGGCCACGTGCTCATTCATCTGCTCCATTTGCGTAATTTGCAGAAAAATGACCATAACCGATACCAATTTGGCCGAATTTGCATAAAGTTGTAATTTAGTCCTGAAAACTAATTTTGGAGTTTTTGCTTTGGTTTTCATCTTCTGAGTTTCTTCTGCATTCCGTTCGTATTTCAGATATTTTTGTGCTGTAACTCGCATGAGTCTGCAGAAGGGAGTGATGAAGCGAATATATACAGTATATACTGAACACTGTGCAGCTCCTGCTGTAAACTGTACCACTCGGGTGATGGAGGACTGACTTGGGTGGTAGCTGTGCTTCTTTCTCTCTGGTCTGTTCTGACTGAGTTCTGTCAGAGATTTGTTCAGCATAGTAATGAAATAAAGATTCGATTTTCTTCCTGAGATTTGTATCTGGATAAACTGCAGGCTGCTGACCAACATGGTACCATGTGGAAATTAATTTAATAGGACACCTTCTGGGGGGAATGGGGCTCAAAGCAGAGATGTCACCTGTAATGAAACTGGGGTTTGTGCTACAGTACCCTGTCAGGAGCTGGATAAACTGAATTCCCAAGCCCGTAGACCGAGAGAATATCACTCATATTAGTTCCGTGGGATCTGCCTCTGCATTAACAAATTTCAGTTCACATTTTAACTTTTCTTTTCCTTTCCAGGCAGACTTTTTTTTTTCTTTGGAAGTTTTTTTTTATCAATGTTCAGCACTTTTGCTATAAGTTTTGTAATTGATCATTTTACTGTTTCTCCAAGACAAAAAAGGGAACTTTGATGGTAAACCATCCTGTGGAGTAAAAGTGTTACAAGTGTTACCTGAAGAGCATCTTGACATCAGCATGTACCACAGGAACACCCACAGCCAGGCGTTTCTATAGGTGGGCCTGTTTTGCTTCCTGTGATTTTGTCTGTCTATGACTTTTAATAGTTTTATTTTCTGTTTCTGCAGGTTACTGTAGTATTACTTGTGCTATTTCCAAATGTTTATGTTGGTAATGAGCAGGGGGAGGATGGAAGTCAACCGCAATCGCAGGGGTCAGGATTTCTTCTTTTTATCTCCAAAAGCAGCAGACACAGCTGGAACTTTTTTCTTGAGTCCCTTTTCTTTACTTTCACCATCGTTTAGTCTGTAACCTGAAGAGCGTCTTGACATTAGAATGTACTTATTAGAGTAAAATGAACAGAAGTTATTACCACAGCTTCCCTCTCAAGGAATGATGTACCTCAGCTCCTACCTTTTCAAGCAGTTTCAAAGGCAGGGAGATAAGATAGGCACAGCAGGAAATTAAGGAGCTGGCAAAGATGCAGTACAAAGATGGACTTGTTAAGAGATGGAAATTCTCTGTAACCTGCTACTGCTCCCAAGTCTCTGCCTGGATTATCTCGGTATCTCTGTTCTTCTTGTGCTGTCTGTTGAAAACCTGAGGAATTTGGATTTCAAGAGAGATCCACCCTGCCTGGGCACTTGGCTGCTTCTGGCCAGATGGGAGGTGAGCGTGTTTCAGGACTGCAGCTGCTGCTGGTGTACAGGTTCAGGGCTGTGGGGCTGTAGGTGCTGGTGCGCAAATTTTGAAAATCTTTCGGCAGTCTGCAGTTTCTCCTGAAAGCATCCTTTCATCTTTCTTAATTAAATGCAGCAGTGAAAGGATCTGTCTTTTCATGAGCCAGAAGTATGCACAGTGTTCTTTAAAACCCGTTTTCTCAGTGAGTACCACTAAATACACTAAATGTTTTGACGCCTTGGCTGGTGTGAGCAAGCATTTTGAACAAGTTTCTATGGCTCGTAAAAGCAGAAGGAAATGTTGCTTTTTTTTTACATTGATAATGTTGTATTAATGAAAGAACAAAGTAACTGTAGTACTGTCATTCTGTTGAAAAATTCAGTCCTCTGGTGCAAGTAGCCCAGGTGTTCCCAGAAGGGGTTACAGCTTCCTTTGATCTGTGTGGCCACGCTGACCCCCAGCTCCTGGGCAGTGGTTTGTGTGCAAACAAATGATGTTTTTCTCTTTCTTGGAAGACAGCCTGGGTTGAAGGCTGAAAATCACAGTTGCTCCTGTTTACACAGCCACTCACCTCATCTACAGAAAAAACTGAAGGATTTACATTCTCTTTGAGAGGATGACAGCGGAGGGGAACACTTTTCTGTTTTTTGGGGTCGGTGTCGAATAAGGGGTTGCAGGATTGTGTGAGGCCTGAGGGCTGGCGCTCTGCACCGTGGGGCTGGTTGAGACGTAGCCTGCAGCAATCAACCAGGCAACCAGTACTCCCTGTCTAGGAGCTGTGACAAGTGGAGCTTCATTTGAATGCAAAGTGATTGCACACAAACGCAGGCAAAGAGCTTCTTGATTTAAAGTGCCTCAAGGGTTTCTTCCGTTCCCCAGCTTTGGGATAAATACGTCACCGTCATGAAGAGCCATCGTGTTGCTGTGGCAGGTGTGCCACGGGGAATCCAAAGCAAAACCTGCTCTCCTGTGGCTGCCGATCCATGACAAATGTATCATGGGTCTCCGAGGCACATTAATCCCCAGTGCTCGTATGGGTGTTGGTGCAAAAACGTCTAAGGGCATGAAATTGAAAACTGAAACTTGAAATTCTTTCGGAGAGATCTCCACGCTGGCAGGAAGGAAAGGACGGAGAAGAGCCCAGTCTATTACAGACGGGAGGCTGGCACTGCGGTGAACTCAGCTGGACGGGATGGTCCCTGCTGGGCCTGTCGAGCAGGAGAAGAGTTACAATAATCGTACAGTGAACAGTGAACAGTGAACAGTGAACAGTGAACAGTGAACAGTGAACAGTGAACAGTGAACAGTGAACAGTGAACAGTGAACAGTGAACAGTGAACAGTGAACAGTGAACAGTGAACAGTGAACGTGGAAAACTGATAGATTTTTCTCCTTTTGTAACAATTAGAAATGCATTCTCCCCCTGGTAGTTTTGTCCATCTATAAAACCCTAATAACATGTATACATTGAGTATCATTAAAATAACTTAAATTTCTAAAAATATTTTAAGAGTCTGTTTTGTAGCAGGTGCACTGACAGTTTATTGCACATGCATGGCAGGGATGGATTCGTTCTGCTACAACACCAGTCGCACATGCTCTGCACCCATTTGCTGGTGCTGTCTTGTGCGATTCTGTCCCCCTCGTCATGCAGCCTGGCCTCGTGTCTTTTTCCCACAGGTCTCCGACGCCAGTGACACTTAGACACCAGCTGTTACCACAGCTTATCCCACAAATCCATCCACTGCGTCACGGTCACATTTTCTTACAATACAACAGTCCTGTGACACAAGCAGCAGGAAGATGCGAGTTCTCCTGCTGGAACGTTGTCACATCGGGGTCAACCCGCAGGAAGCGCAGCACAGTGCGGTCCCACTTGACCCGTGGTATCGCCATGCAGTCCTGCTGTCGTCAGTCAGTGCAAGTGGAGTCCTGCAGCCACTGGACACTCCTCTCCACACTCACTCTTAGTCCTCTGTGTGGATTTGTCTGGGGAGCGTGGCGGGTAGTCTAAGTTAGTAAATGCATTTCTATTTAAATACAAAAGAACAATCGTAGATCTGCCAACGAAATGTTCTTGTCATTCATTCATTGTTGATCGTAAAAACTGTGATTTGATTTTTTCCTGTGCAAAGGTTTAAAGATGGGGGAGTTTTTCCTTGTGTAATTAACCGACTCGGAGGTTAATTGTGTCGAGTAGCTCGGTTCATAAGATGGTTATTTTGCTCATGTTCTAGCAGTAATTCATGGTAATCCCCAGCTCCACGTTATGGTGCTGGTTTTTCCCCCTGTCACGGTGACGTTCATAGACCACAGTACTGAGCAAGGATCGGGCTCTGGGAGGTAGTTTCAGTCTCCTGGTGTGGGGCTGCTGTTGTACCGTTGCCATGCGGTGTGCTGGTTAGCATTACTAACATGTAGCTGCGGGGTCCTGGGTGTGATTCCTGATGCCCAGAAATGTTCTGGTTAGGATGGATTGCCTGTTCAGGGATAGGCAGTAAACCTATCCAGATCTGTCATGATAATATTCATGTTAAAAAAACATAAATACTGCCTTAGTCTAGTGTGATGTTGGATTACTTGTATAGGATGATGTTCAGTCTGAAATCTGTACGATTTGCATTTTTGGGGAGCTTTCCACAGCATTGAACTTAATATTTAAGTGACATTAAGAGAAGAGCAATTAGCCGAAACCCCCCATCTGTGTTTGCTCATCTTGCCGTTCTGAGCCACTCAACAACAGTAGCAAACAACACGGAACAATAAAGGAAAACTGGGGCCCGTGCTGTAGGCAGCTACTCGCTAGTCTTCATTTATCTCCTGGAGGAATGGAAATGAGATTATTCTGCTCCAACACATTTTTCCAGCTCTGCTCGGGAGGCTGCTTAGAATGTGCCCAGTTTTTCTCAAGGCTACCCAAATGCTGCCACTTCCTGCGCATCTCTGAGGTCTGCCATGATGGATGTCTCTCTTCTTCCTCTAAATGCCACAACTGCAGTAAGTCTGATACAAGGTCACTGCTCCGTCGTGCTCCTGTGAGGTTAAATGAGCGACTTTAACCTTTTCGCTCTCATTGATCACCGTGCTAAGCCGTTGAGTTGACATCCTTCTCTATGGTAAAGTTTTAATGCAGGGGCACTCTTACTAATTAGTACGTTATAAGACTTGTTTTTAGTCTTTGTTCCAGAAGCTCTTTATGGCATTATAAGGTTAGGAGGGCATGAAATTATTCAGTACAGTGACACATGGAGAATGTTTTTGGTCATTCAGGCTTTTGCTTTTAGGGAAGCTAATCTCACCTGATTGAAGAGAGTGGAGTTCAAAGCAGAAGCAGGTGCATATGTTAACTACATTACCAGTCGCCCATTAGGACTTTCCAAATGAAAGCTCTGTTTTATATTATGTATGACTTGGTATTGCTTTCTATACATTTAATGTAGGAGCTGAGAAAAGTACCACAGTGCTCCTTGGTGTACACCACATTCATTACAATGCAGTGTTGTTCAGTTCTATTTACAATTAAAAACAGGTTTTCTGCTTTAATGACATTTTATTTTACAATACATTTTCAAAGAACGGAGTGCTATACTACATCATGTAAAGTACATTGTAAGAGGGCTGTTGGCTCAAACAGAGCCGTCATCTTCTCTGAACCTCTCTCCCTCCCTGCTGGTTTTTATGCCGTCTGAGATCAAAATCTCCAGCCAGTGCTATTTGAAGACTTAATTGATTTGCTTGCTTGTTTAGACATGTCGTTGGCCCGAGTGTCAAATTCCCTGATTCATAGGTGCTTTTTCTAACATCTTCGGCACGCAGAGCTTTGCACAATCTCTCCTCCGCTGGTCTGCCATTGTTCTGGCCTGAACAGCTCTTACTATTTGACTGATGGCGAACAGACATAGATGGGTATGACTGTCAGACAGGCCCACGAAATTGTTCCTTCGTTCGACAGAGGTCCAATTGCTTCTAATTGAGACACACCTGAATGATGGCTGTTCTGAAGCTCAAAAGAAGCTGGTGCAGTGCTGAGATCAATTACAAATCCCTGCTGAATCTTTAGAAGCTGAAAGCAAATGTACAAATCCAACTCAAACCCCAGAGGAGGCTATGTTCCTCCAGGGCTGGGGTTGGGAATTGCTGGTCTAATCTCGCTGTAATAAGAGTGTAGACTGTATCATGTAGGTGGCAAGAAATGCCCAAGTGATTTGGCTAACGTGTGGGTCAAAAATAACAGCAAGGCTGCTGACTTCCATCAAAGCTTTGATTTCGGCACTGGTGCCAACGTCTCTGGAAGCTGGCAGTTTCAAAGCTTCAGTGTTGTCACAGTTATGTCGCATAGACATTTAAGATAAATCTTAAGTATTCTTCACTATTTGTCAGTTGTATGACTTTTTTTTTTTTTCCTGTAGCATTTGGGTCTGCTTTTTTAATTTTCACATTTTAATCTAAGTATTGGTAGCAAGCTGCGGCACATCTTTCTCTTGCAAATGAATCGGACATGTTTACAATGCCAAGGAAAGAAACATACAAATTCGTATCAAATTGTTTTAGGACTAAGGCAGTGTACTTTTCCCTTCACCCACTTCAAATTAACACCACTCCAAGGTTCTTTAGCTCAGTTTTGATTTTGTCCTCTGCTGTCAAAGTAGGAATATCTGCAAACTCTAAATGTCGTCTGTATGCTGTGGAGTATGAGCGTCACTGAACAGTTCTGATAATCCCTGAAATGTTTGTGCTTTGATTTGAACGCAGTGCTTGAATTCTCCTGTCTGCTGATCTTACCACTTAGCTCATGTGAAGTTCCCATGGTGCAGCTGGCATCTTTGTTAAAAACACTTAAAAAAAACCTGTTGGAAAGAGCGGAGCTTTGGGTCTCATGAGCGTTATGATTACAGCTCAGAAACCATGCCGAGAACATCAGAAAATAGGCCGCTGGGTTTATTCTGCAGTGTCCTCTTGAAGTCATTAGGTGTTTTGCTTCCTTGAAGTGCTGTATTCCTTATTGTAGTTGCGGAGGCCGGCTGGTGTGGCTGGGTTTGCTCATGGCGGCCGAACCATTCTGGTCCATCCATGTGCTAATGGAGTGCTGGTGCTGCTGTCACGCTATCCCCACTCGTGGGTGTGCCTACAGCACTCGGGGTGGTGCTGTTTGAACTCGGCCACTTGCTTAAAGAGCTAAATACAGCAAGAGAGAGGGATCATTCAGTCCATCTGGGCTACTTGGTAGTTCATAGGTCATTAGTCCCAGGATCTCACGGCTGCTTCTGGAAAGAAACCAGGGTGTGAACAACAGCAAGGAGGATGTGTCCCTGGTTCGTGACTCTGTAACCCTTTGAGTAGGAAAGTACCTTCTTTTTTGGGTGTGAAAAGACCTACCCCATAATTTCAACTGGTTCTCCCTGCTTCATGTCTCAAGAAACAGCTGGGAGAAATCCTCAGGTCTATTAGCTACTGGCAACCAAAAGAGCTTGGTGGGCCATGTGGCCCCCTCTTGTTTGTGACCTTTCCCATGTTCAGTTCCTGATGGGAACATTTTCTCTATCTGCAGGTTTTTTTTTTAAATGTTAGCCTCTGTGATGTGGAAAGTGAAATTGCGGCAGGATTTGCCTGTGCTAATTCGTACTAAAAATGAAGTTGCAAAGCACAGTAATCTACAGAAGTGCTCAGACATAGATGGGTAGACAGAATCTGTATTCATACATAATTCATGCACTAAAACCTAAATTTGTGTTCACGGTGTTCTGAAATCTTCTGAATAATGCGATCTAAATGTAATGATCAAAGGTGACAATTTTTTGTTATAGTGCTGCTGTTTTTTTAGATGCATGGATTCCCTGAGGTTTCAATATATTCTGGTTTTAGCACGTATAAAGGTGTCTGCTTTATCAGATGTATCACAACCGTTCCAAAGGAAAGGAGGACATTGGACCTGTCCTGTCTTTTCTTGAAGGAAGCCAGGAAGTCTGCTTCAGCATCATAGCTGAGCAGCTCCCAAATCTCGCCACCCTGGTTGTGAACTGTGCTCATGGTTCCACATGGGAGCTGAAGCTGTGGTGTCAGGGGTCACAATGATGGGAAAACACGTGCCCCTGTGAGGCCTGCTAACCACAGCTGGAATAGACACTGGGCTCAGCCTGGGGTTAAGCACAAGCGACTCATTCTGGTTAACAAAGGCAACCGCAGAAGAAACGTATTTATTAGAATATTTGGGAGCTGCTCCCTGTAGCATGAGGTCTGAAACAGTAGATAATCATCAGCTCGACCCAGGCCGTTTACTGCCCGTGTTGGGTTTAGTGAGCAGTCGGTCCAGCAGGGAATGAGTCCTTGAAGCGACTAGCAGCCTCGACCAATCACTGTGGCCTTCTTGCTTGCATAAGGCAAGCCCACTGGATACATTATGCCATTGAGACAATAATGGAAACCGCTTGGGCTGCCTCCATCGTTAATTGTTCTGACAGGCTTAATTTGCCAGAAAAATCTTATTATGCTGGTTGCTTTAAGTCTTAAAGCCTTTGGATTGCAAAGACTCATTTGGCAGTTTTAACGGAAGACTAAACGCTCCTGTCCTCTTGTGTTTTTAAGCAATTGTGCTTCTGCTGCTTCCGCGTGATGATCCCAGTGCAGCTCTCCGGGGCTCCATCGCTGACCAGGCCACTACCGCGCAGAGCAGGGGGAATCAGGCTTATTAGATTCCCACTCTGGGTTTCCCCAGAGCTCTGCAAAACAATATGAGCTTGAAACATTTTTATAAGTGCTTGTCTGGAAGATAAAAGATCCTTGGTATTTTGAAATAATCCCTGTGCCTATTCCCAAAGTGCCTATAAAAGTTTTTATTGTTCTAGTATTGAGCATGTTAAGCTCAAGACGCACATGCGTACCCTCATAGCCCTTTGAAGGTTACAGCTGCTCACTCATTAAAATGGAATAATGCATTGAAAAAAGACCAAATATTGACAATCCTATCATGGCATCAACATTTAAGCAAATCGTTAGCCCTGTTCCGGTGGAAGCAATGTGATCTCATGCGCCTGAAGTAAAGGGAATAAAGGGGATTTATGACATTGACTGGGTGCCAGGCTTATTACCAGCATTATCTTGTTTTTGCGGCTTTAGGGGTTTCTCGCTTCCTTCCTGCACGCTCTTCAAGCACTGGGGTAAAGGCTGGTTGCTTATTGGTTGCGGCCGAGGTTTTACTGCTTGGGCCTGCTGGTTTATCTTCTGAGATCGGGGTTGGGCTGGACCTGAGAAAGTGGTGCAGAAGTTGAATCATCTTCAAGCTGTTGTGTGGCTCGGGCAGGTACGCTCCTGTCTCTGTGAGCATCGAGGGGAACGTTGAGTCAGTGCTTTGTTCCGCCCACCTGCAGCCCTCATACGGTGACAGTACCAATTAGTACCGGCTGTGAAGCTCTTCCTCTGCCATTGCTGTCTTAGTCCAAAAGACAGTTGAGACTTGCAACAGTGTGCAGCAAGGCAAAGATTTTTTAATCACTTAAAATCAGCAAATCTCAGCACAGGCCACCAAATGGAGGACTGTTATTTTATTGTCATTTCTCCTTCTCTGAAAAATAAAGGCCCGATTTGTTCCTTCTCCGTTTTCAGGGTTTGGTCAGTCGTTGCATCCGAATGGCTCCTTTCATCCCAGAAAGCACTTTACACACAAGAGGGGACCACTGAAGTCCAGGCCAGCTTTCATGATGCACCCAGCCATCCTGCAACAGCTTAAAGTTAGTTGAGATCTGAAGTTAAACTTCCCGCATTAAAAGGTGCTGTGGGTTTGTAATGAGCAGCCATTCAGGACCTTCGATGCCTTTTCCAAAGGCACCTCTGCAGTCACCACAACTAATCTTATTGGTGTAGACTGACATAAACCCTTGATCTAAGACGGGGTTAGGTCATGTTTTAATTTGAGCTTTTTATACAGAATTCTAGTTTGCAGTTTAAATAAACTTGGTACTTTATCCATAGTTGTTTTTAGAAGAGGGCTGAAACAAGTCTTGAAGAGTTCTAGCTTCGTTCCTGTGTGTTGTTGGTCTCTAGTGGGTGCAGAGATGGGTCTGATGCCGCTCCTCATTGCTGTTGCTCAGAGAAAGGGGGACGACTCTTTGTGATGTGAGTTTCTCTCAAAATAATGGGAGCCGACTACAAAGAGAGAAGTTGGATCTAGAATGTCAAACCAAATCTGAAACTGTCTCCAGCAGAAAATCGGTTTCTCACAAAAGAGGAGTTAGATCTTTTTTCCATTACCGCCGATCACTCCACGGCCACTCCAAGTGAAAGGAATAATGGAAAAACAGTTCCCGAGAAGCACAGCCCCTGGGAAAGTTACTGCACATAGAACAGAACGACGGCTCCCCTGAGGCCCTGTTGTGTGCCTACAGGGAGGTTAGTTGCTGCTCTGTCACTTGCAGAGGCAGTGCTTTTGAACTCGTGAAAGCATGAGCCCAATGCACACGCCTTTTCCAGACTAGCAAGGGCAGACCTGAACGGAAGGAAGCTTTGCATTCAAACTTCAGTGAAGGAAAAACAGTCCAGCACTTGCTCCAGAACAGCGCTGGGAACTAGAGGTTTATGGGTTTTAATCCAAGGTGGCGCACTGCTGTTGTACCCTTGAGCAACTTGTTTCGCTTGGTAATAATCTCAGCTGTAATAATAATAATAATTGCTTTCACTTATATAGCGCTTTTCTGGACACTCCACTCAAAGCGCTTTACAGGTAATGGGGTCTCCCCTCCACCACCACCAATGTGCAGCATCCACCTGGATGATGCGACGGCAGCCATAGTGCGCCAGAATGCTCACCACACATCAGCTATTAGTGGGGAGGAGAGCAGAGAGTAATGAAGCCAATTCATAGATGGGGATTATTAGGAGGCCATGATTGGTTAAGGCCAATGGGAAATTTGGCCAGGACACCGGGGTTACACCCCTACTCTTTTCGAGAAATGCCCTGGGATTTTTTAATGACCACAGAGAGTCAGGACCTCGGTTTTACGTCTCATCCGAAGGACGGCACCTGTTTACAGTATAGTGTCCCCATCACTATACTGGGGCATTAGGACCCACATGGACCACAGGGTGAGCGCCCCCTGCTGGCCCCACTAACACCTCTTCCAGCAGCAACCTTAGTTTTTCCCAGGAGGTCTCCCATCCAGGTACTGACCAGGCTCACACCTGCTTAGCTTCAGTGGGTTGCCAGTTGTGAGTTGCAGGGTGACATGGCTGCTGTAGAAATGGGTAAACGTGTCAGTCACTGTGGATACGTCTCTGCCACATACACTACATACATCATGCTTACTGCCTGGTTTGCAGAAAAGGTGAAGCAATCCCAGTCGAAAGAAATTGAAGCATTCCCAGGCGGTCTGGCCATGAACTCGATAGCCCACTGAAATTGTGGGTTTTGTCAAGTTTTGCTTTTTTGGGTTTCATAATAAAGATGACGGTTCTTTCTCTTCTTGAAGACCCCAACTGTTTGCCATCTGCCTCTGCAGTACTTTGTCTGCAGACAACGTTAGCAGCTGGTGGAAATATCAGCTGAGACAAGAGTATTCATGGGGGAATTTCCTAAGAACTTCTCTGTAGTAGGGTGAAGGAATATTCAATGACCTGGAACGGTGTGTGTGTGTAATAGCGAATTGCTATCACTTTTTTGTAATTGTGCGATCTTGTCAAGTACTGGAAGGAGCCCACCTCCGTACAGTACAGAGGCCTGTGGAGCTGTCCTGGTTTGTTGCTCTGTGCACAGTGGAGCTGTAAAAGGACATCAGTGGCCCCTTCTCCCTTTTGAACAAGGGAGCATGTGAAATATACCTCAGAGCATAGCCTTCGTGCCACATCCTAAGATTTCCCAAGGGAAGTGTCGAGTTGTGCAGCACAGTTTTGTGGTGAGTGCTTTCTGGTATTTGGTCGAAGGATGCCTGTTGAAGCTTCTCGTCTTGAATGCTGCACAACTGACGGCAGGCAGGAGTGGGCCTCAAGAAAGAAGCCAGACGAGGCAGCACCTTCCTGGCCAGTCTGCGCTCTGCTTCTGGTTTGTAACTCTTACCGAGTTGAGGTGATGGTTACAGGATGCCATGGGGAAGCAGCTGGACTGGTCTAAATGGCCTTGTTGCTGGGGGCACAGCTGATGGAAATGACTGCCCCTGTGCTGTCCTTTAGAGGAGCCATCAGGTCCTGTTCGTTAAACTGAACGCGGTTCAGTGGTTCTCCATTCACATAGGCGGGTGCGAGCAGGTTCATCATCGTTGTCATTGGAATATTTGTTAGAATGGTCTTGGCACTGAGGAGGTGGAGTGTGGGTTAAAGACAATGCCCTTACAAGTTTGCACAGTTCTGCACTTCCTAGGTTTCGGGTGCCACATGTAGTGTGTTCTTGTTTCATATGTTCATAGAATTTGCCTCCTGTGATGGCCATCACACATGTATTTGCTTTGCTTTCTTTCATTAGGAATCCTTTGACAGCAGCCTCATCAGGTGTAAATAGATTTATCCATCCCCATTCGAAATGGGTCATGGGAAAGTCAGGCATTGAATTGCTTTATAAATACAGAATGCCTTTACTTTCGGAGCCACACAGTTGGTCAGAAATCATTTTGGAATGAGTACAGCTTGTAAGGGATGACCAGGAATAGGTTTGAGGGACTGATCCGCTGTGCACACTTTTCAGGAGTTACGCTGTTGAAATAATTGAATGACACTCTAGCAGAGGGTTTTTTTTTTCATGACGCTAGACACTCTGCAATTACAGTGCCCTGTGTCACCAGAGAAGGACTAACTCTCTAGGACTGCTGTGAAGCAGTCACCAATATTTGCATATTGTTTTGAGTTGGCATACTGCAATGTTTTCTGTAACATGCATTAAGCTGGATGTCGGGATAAAAAGTAAGCTATTGTTGCCAGACCTAGCAGAAAGTCTCAAATGGTCTCCTCTCTTTGTACACCTTTATATACCAGCAACCTTTCTGACAAACAGCTTTTCGCTGTGTCGGCCTTGTGAGCTTAAGGAGCTGTGTGGAGAAAAGGAATGAAGGCCGTCCGATCCCTCTTGCTTGTTGCTTGTGTATCCATACCAACGTAACAGTGCGCCGCTGGAAGAAGAGTCTCCTGCTACACCAGTGCCCATGCATGCTGGTGGGCTCCGTCATGGTGTGCGGATGTGTCCCGCCGGTCCAGAGCCGAGTCCTCACAGGCCCGGGCCCCCTTTCTGGGACTCTCCCAACCCTCACGTCTGCAGAGCAGCTCTGCAGGGAGTCTCCTTGAGCTGCAAACAGGACTTCTCATCCCCTTCTAAAAGATTGGATACTTGGCAAAAGCTCAAAAAAAGCCCACAGGATTTTTTAAAATCCTTTTCACAAGGATTGGAGGCTTAAAAAATATAATAACAATGATAATAACATACGTTACAAATTGCAATGCTTTTAACTTTCATGCAATGTAGAAAAGGTGAAGTATTGGGGATTTGCACAGACTGGTGCATTAGATTGTGACTGACATTTGGCTTGTGTGACATTTTGTCTGTAATGGCTTCATAGGACGTTTTGACTGTCAAACTGCAGAATATCTCTCAGCTTGACCTACTTTCTGAGGGATAGCACGTATACTTTAGTTTACTTTTATTTCTGTGTTATTTTTAACATCGGCCTACCCTCCAAATAATATGAGAAGATAATTCTAATACTTTGTGTCCTCTTGATGTAACTTCAGCAGTACCTGGAAACCCAGGCTCTGCATCCAGGGCAAATCTTAAAAACACAGCTTCCTATTAATGCTTTGTAATAAGCACCTTTTTAAACAAACAAAAAAAGATTAACCAAATCAGACTTATTTCAGCACTGACAAAAAACAGCCTTTGTCTCAGGAATGTTAAATTAGTTTAATACAGACTTTTGAACATCATGCAAAACCTTAATTGCTGGCACGGCCAGCTGGAAAGGCTGGAATAGGTTTTTGTATCTCAAGCTTTGATGAAAATGCTCAATTTGTACGCCTCGTCCTTTGATCGCCTCTCCGTCTGACTTGGTAGAGAAAACGCTTTATTGATTAGCTCCTGCAGAAGACTGCTTTCGACTTTCCCTTGTTTGAAGAAATGACTAATTCAAAGCAAAGAATTGTGCAAGTAGAAATGTAGCTGACTGATTTTAGACCCCCAATCTTTTTACATGCATTTAAAAATAAAGATGCATACTTGTGCGCGTTATTAAAAAAAATACACTCCAGTGACATGGAAGTCAGAAATGGGGTGGTACCATGGCAACCAGGGGGTTTGCAAATTTATTGGTCACCAAAAAATGAGAATCTTGAGTAAATCGAGTGCTACTGTATGTCT
The DNA here is from genome assembly GCF_059453375.1 of Lepisosteus platostomus. Classification (NCBI taxonomy): domain Eukaryota; kingdom Metazoa; phylum Chordata; class Actinopteri; order Semionotiformes; family Lepisosteidae; genus Lepisosteus; species Lepisosteus platostomus. The sequence continues at coordinate 765,659 of NC_142621.1, forward strand.
GATAAAATGCATTGAAATATGCCCTTGCAGTCTGAGGTAAAAGCTCATCGAAATAACCTCCTTTCCAGGGAGGTTCGTACGCGCAGCAGACTGCAAACGTTTGCGTAGTCCTGCACCTGTGGGTCCTGGCAGGAATGGTGGAAGGGGGGTTTTTCTCCTGGTCTCTGTTCAGTGATGACCGGGAGGCCCTCCAGCTGTCCTTGTTTCTCGCTGGGGCGCTGTTCTAGCAGGACAGTCGCGCTCCCGTCTCGGGCCTGAGGGGCGGTCTGGCTTCGACCGAGCTCGCTGGCCGTAGATGATGTATGCACCAGATGCGCTCGTAGACGGAGCGGGTTACCATAGACAGACACGGGCGATCTTGTGATGGATGGCGCCTACTTTGGGGACCTATTTGTTAGAGATAATAGTTCAGTAATTGCATGGATTTGGAGACTGACTGATAACGGCCTCAGGGTTTGCATTTGTTTTCTGGAAAGGTCAGTCAAGCCAACAATTATTCCTTTTTTTATTTTGTCTGGATATCCTGTAAATCCAGCATGCTTTGATGTACTGTAGTACTTTCCAAAGCATGGCAGGAGCTCCTTTGTGTTAGACTCCCTGCTCAGCAGATAGTAAACATGCACAAAAGCCAGTGGCTAGTCCTTTTTTTTTACATTGCATTAAATTGATAAAATTAAAATCCTTGAATACCTTTAGAGAGTTCTGAACATATGGAGAAACTGTGATCTTATTACAAATGTGAAATAGTTCCTGCAGCTGCCTGCATTTTTGAAAGCATCCAATTCTCCAATCCAGTATAAGGCTGTGCCGTGTGGAGCACTTAGCAAGACAAGTGTGCAGGTGTTCGTTTTGTGTTATCTTAATATTTGTATAGGAACAAGTAATAGGTTTATTCCATGCTGAAAAAAAGAAGAAAGAGAACACAACGTTTCGGCCGTGGAGCCTTCTTCAGGTGTGAGCTCCCTCACACCTGAAGAAGGCTCCACGGCCAAAACGTTGTGTTCTCTTTCTTCTTTTTTTCAGCATGGAATAAACCTGTTACTTGTTCCTTTGCAGCCTACGCATGCTGACGCAGCTACCCACCTGACTTAATATTTGTATATCTTGCTTCTATACTCTAAAATCCTATTGGTATCTGCTGGAAGAAGAGAGTGACCCAGTCCAGAGTGGTGAGCAGACGCTGGCCCTGCTGCCAGTGTGCGAGGAGCGGTTGTGGGGAGAGACTTGCCTGGGAAGTGTCGTTTCTGTCGCAGCTTCGCAGGTCCTCCTGCAGGGCTGTCAGACCAGCGTTTCATCTGGATTTCAGGCTGTCCGGTCCAGCTGTCACTTATTTCATGTCCAGATCAGCAGTAGTACAGGAGGATGTTTTTGACCCTTCGTTTTTCTAGTTATTAGTTTTTTTTAATTCCCATCACTAGATGTTCAAATGGGTAATACAATCTTACTAAGTTCTTTTTTTTTTTTTACCCTGGAGCAGGATATGCAGAATTGAAACAATTTTTTTGTTTGTTTGTTCTCACTTTGGCAGTAAATGTGTAATTTTCTCTGAAGGGTACTGTCAGAACGAGAGCTGCTGTCATGTGAGGAGTGAATGCAGATTGCTGACCTTCACAGCCTGTTCCCTGTGATTACAATTATGGTGTTTTTCTCTCCTTCTTTACTGTGGCAGTGGCTTGGATTGTTTTAGAGTTTCTTTGCAAGGGCTAAGATTCCTGGTTCTGCTATTCATTTTGCATTTTAATTGCAGCTTAACACCTTTTAAGTCTCTCTGGACTTTTTTTCTGACAGTAGCGTTTCATGCACAGTAACCAGTAACTAGCACTACAACACGATTTGATACATTATTGTTATTACTCAGAATTCGTCTATTCGTCAGTGTGCTATTAGAGGAGCCAGTTAAAGGGCCATGCTTAAGATCTCCCCACCTCTGTCTCTGCTGAAACCAGCATCAGGGGCTCTGCAACACTCTTCTCCAGATTGGAGAGAAAGGCACCAATGGGTTCGTGGTAGAAACTGCAAATGCTCCTGCTTTGCATTTTTATCGATTGGGAGTTTAATGAGTAGGACAGGAGAAAGATGTTGAACTGCTGATCTGCCAGCTATAGTTTGACCAGCCTGAGATCTGGTTCCTGCTTTGTACAGTTTCGGGAGCATGTGCCTCGAGTGTTGAGATGCTGCGAAGCACTGTGGTTGATTAACATTGAGTGATTGCTGACAGGTGGAAGGCCTTAAGCAGCCTGTGGTTGGTGAAGGTGCCCCTTCGGTCTTAAAATCAACTCGTATTTCTGCTTGCTGCCTCTGCATAGGCGCTTCAAGGCAGTGGTAATAACCATGGATACATCATCCAAAGAAAGGTTGACAAAACTGAACCAGTTACAATTATAGACAAATTAAGATTTGTTTGCTTCAATTATAAGAGTTGAAAACAAATGCAGTAATGAATACAAAGAGAATGCAATATGGTATTTTTTACATTTTCAGGAGGACTTTTATGAAGTTCCTTATAAAACTAACAGAAGAGTTACGGAAAACGGAACACACCACAGGAGTAATATAATTAGTGGTGTACCTCAAGGATCTATATTAGGACCACTGTTCTTCATAATTAATATCAGTGATTGAGGTTCTAATATCATCCGTTCTCCTAATAGGACATTATTTGTCTTTGACATTAAGAGCCATTACAATAGCGGTGATGTCTGGGAGATGAATATCGGCGAATTCAGCATCAGTAGTACTGGCGCTTCCAATTGGTAAACTAGTCCAGTTAGCAGCTGATACCAGGATCTGCTAACAATATAGAAGCAGCAAATTAAATTGACAAGTTATTGATGCGGATACCTTGCCTTCCTTCGAAAAATGGCTGGATGAGATCCTTGGATCAATTAGCTACTAAACAAAAATGGGATAGATGGGCCCATTCATAACGTTTCTGATGTCCTTTGACTGATAATTACAGTTTCAGCTTCCCCAGTAGTGAATGCCAGGTTTAAGCACAGAGAGCTTTGTCAGACTACAAGTGTGAATACTCAAAGGGAAGATTAAGGTTGCAATTTTTTTCCCCCACTGAAGTAGGTAATTAATGCGCACTTGCCAGGTCTATGTGAGGAATCTTACAATGAAGAAATACAGGATGTGCTGGCACCAATGCGATTTCCACAATACTATATTACAGTACACATAAAACTCAAGATTTATGCTTGGGATGTTTGTGCCATAAGGCATTGCCTGTTTATTCATTTTCTAATGCCAGTGTGCTGTATATTTCTAACTTGTCAGTCTAGTATTTTAGGCAAAACCCATGTAAGGAGACATCCAGGGGACAGATAGTCCGTCAGCCTGGAATCTAAAGGCCATCTCCTGGCTGGAGTCTTTGGGTTCCTGGTGCTGAAAGAGGCTTGGGGGTCCGATTTAGGGCTCTCTTCCCTCCAGTACACCACCACTTCCCTGATAGTGCATGTGAACGGCTGCTTCATTTTCCTCTCTGGCTGTTCCGAAAAGCACTGCAGTACTTTGTGGCTTATACATAGTGTGAGATGGTATTCAATTAATTATAGCTCTTCTTAAAAAGGTATTTTAGTGATAACCGCAATGGCTGTTTTCCTGGTCATGCTTTGATTACACTCTAGGAAAGCCATCATCTTCGCGGAGAAAGTGGTTTGTTCCCCCTGTTTATCATCAGACAAAAACGGAGAGTCTGGTCTGTGTGTAGAAACGTTATTATTTTAGCAAGCTGTTAGTCTGATTCTTTCATGACGTTTGGTATGAAATGTGTTTGATGATAATAAGAGCCATCACAATAGCGGTGATGATGTCTGGAAGATGGATTTTGGCTAATTAAGTGGCAGCAGTGCCAATGCTCGGAATAGAAACCCGAAGAAGAAGGAGTTAATGCACCTTCTGCTTTGGCAGAGACTAACCTGAAAACTCCCTGCCCTGACCCAACTGGTGTTTGAAGCTGATGGCTGATTTGCCATTCTCCTTGAAGCTCGGCATCGCAGTAGCTGGCAGGTGTTGAAGAGCCCTGCTCTCTTCTCACACACACACACACACACTTGTTCGTGATTTCTATAGCTTGCATTGCCTCCACAAAGCATCATGTTGTGTTTGAGTCCATATCCCTTTTATTAAGTGAAGCTTTATATTTAAAAGGCAGTTGGTACTTGTGATATTGTATAACCTAGCTATGTGCAGTAGCAGTTTGGGTGTTTCGGATCTGAATTCCCACTCTGAGGTGATGTGGCCCTGGCATGACTGGCGTGGCTTAGCAGCCCCCGGGCACAGAACTCCCTGCAGTCAGCCCTCTGTTAACCCCCCTCCCCCACAAATCCAGGTCATTCCCATTGGTTTCGGCCTCCATGCACTGGGCTCCAGGAAGTGAGAGTGTGGAGTTGGCCACTAACTCCCTTAGAGATTTTCTCTGAGATTTTGACTCCTGTCTGGTTGTTCAGGGCTTGGCTCTCCGCCTGTGGCACAGCCTCAGTGCAGAGAGAGCGAAGGCCTGCTGAAGAGCTCTCATACTCCAGTGTCCGAGCCGCTGAGCTTTCGACGTGCCCTAGAGGAGAGTGGGTACCAGCTGGAGGAGTGGTGCGTCTCTCGCTGATGTCGCCGCAAACCTGTGGGCACCTGGCGTGCCACCCAGCCCCGGCAGCTCCCTGGCCTGTCGTGATGCTCGGCCTGTTGTGCAGTTCACGGTCGGCTGGTCGCATGTCCTCAGCCAGCACCCTCTGGCTGGTAGGTCTCCCCTAGAGCTCGGAGCAAGTGCCTTCCTCCTGGAGGAGCTATGTGGGCACCTGGAGCTGCCCGAGCCTGTGGAATAAGCTGCGGAACAGGATGTTTCTGTGTCTGTGTGCACGTGTGTCGTCAAGTCCCAGCCTGTACCGTCAACAAAAATTTGCTTTATCCAAGTGAAGCAATAAATGTTCAGGCTATCTGGCTCATAAAGAGAATATTGCTGACATGCGGGACAGTACTTTGATCCACTTGAGCTGAAGGGGAGACAAAAGAAGCCATTTTAATTAAACTTAATGTACAGAATTTTACAACCATCACTACAATCTGTACTTTTTTTACGCATCTGTGAATCCAGTTCCACCAGACTGCTGTACCATCTTTAATTTTATTTCAGGCGGAATCTGATGCGATTGAATAAGGATGTCTATCTATCTCCCTGTGAAAGAGTAATGCCTTGCACATATTTTCAGCTTAGTGGAACAGGGAAAGGAAAGGTTTCAGGCTTCATTATGTTGATATACCTTAAAGATCATTAGAGTTATTCCTTCTTACTGTAGTGCTTAGCCTTTAATTTAAATCTGAAAACTCAAATTGTTATGCAAACCACCACCTTTTTTTAGAAACAAGCACAGTGTGGATTTCTGCTGCTCGCTTAAGTACTCCTTATTCTTTTTCGAAAACGTTCTGCATGGTTCCTTGTCCAAGAATTGTCCCAGGTCATGGTGCACCTACAGTTACAATGGCCCAGCTGCAACAGGCACTGGTCTCCTTAAACATTTTAAGAACATTGATTTGCTGCCATTTTTTGAAAACACGAAATCAACATTCAGCGTAGGCCACGAAGGTACCAGGCTGCGGTTATCTCTTCGTGCATGAACTGTTTAATTTGAGTTTCGATAATAACCATGTTAAGACTTTGTTGTCCTTTTCAGATAGGTTGTAATTACAAGTCATCATCGCAGACAGCCTGCATGCTGCTGTTTAATGGGGGAGTGCCATGAATAGAGATCGGCTGGTTTGCTGAAAGTGATTAATTGTCAGAGATTGTGCTTTTGTCCCATAATTAAAAGTGCGTCAGAAGGGACCGCAGGCTGCAGGCAATCGGCTCGGATAGCCAGGTCTCGGCAGAACGCTGTGCAATGCTGCCAAGGACCCTGAGCTTTTCAAGATGATCCTTGGATAGAAGGAATGCTCTAAGATAAGCTTTTAATATGCAGGCTTGATGGCAGCAAATCCAAATCTCCTTTTTCAGGAACCAAAGGCATGAAATCTATTGGCATTATTGGGAAAACCGCTGTCTTGTATTGAGCTTGGAAGCGTTGAAGGAGCTGGTCGCTTAGCTCAAGACCGACAGTGCCTCATCTGCCCCTGCAGGAGAAGCTGTAACAGGGCTCTCATCTGGACAAGAAAACCACAGACAGTAATTACTGCCCTATGGTGTAAGATCACTCGTCTCACTGGACCAAAGAAATATCCTCAGCTCACCTCTTGGGTTGAACACAGTTTTAATTTTCCGTACTTTAATAAATCTTAAACCTAGAAGCTAAAATTCCAAATAACATTAATTAGCATACTCCTGCTGTAGCTCAGAGCTAAACGTTTCTTCCTATTAGCAAAGCGATCGCTTCGTGACACCGGTTTATTTTTAACAGTATCTTAGGGGAGCACTATCTGGCAAATGCAAATTTAATATAATGGATCAGGCTGAAGCAGATGGGATTGTGTTAGTGAATCCTTGCTTATCCAGGTGGAAATTCCTCTTTCAGTTTGTTAATCGAGGTAAGAGGGAAGAGCTTGCAGTGATCCATTAGGCGCTGTTCAATAAAACCTGCCTTAGATAGGATTCTGAAAAAGAAAGAAGGGGGTTCTGGATTCGCTACTGAAAAACCGCATTCCAGGGTATTACAAGAGCACTGTCCTACATTTCGACAAATTCCTGGAAGGGCCGAGTAGGCTTAATGGAGTCGATGCAACATCTTTAACATAAAAAAAAGACTGTTTCTCTCATTTCAGATGTAACCAAAGCGCTCAGTCTGTTTACTGGCCTGTGTGTGTCTTGATTCCTTTGCAGAAGAGCTCTTAGATTAGATCAAACAATCCATTCAGCAGAGTGAGGAGCAACAGGCTGGTTTATTTTCTACATATTCGATCTGCCGTTGGGCGACAGTGGCAAAGGAGTCCGTGTTGCTGCCTCACGGGTTGGTTCTGGGCCTGGGGTGCTGTCTGTGTGGAGTTTGTGACAGTAGCACGTGTTCTCCCTGTGTTTGCGCTGATGGTAGTGTGTTTCTGTGTCCTGTGGGGCTTTAAGGCATTCCTTTTAGGCCCTTTTCATGGGTTATTTCCAGAGCAGCAATTTTTTTTGGCTTTAAACCATGTGCTTCGTGCTTGACAAGTTTGTGTGTATGTTCTTCTATGGGATGTTTCCAGAGTAGCAATATATTTTTTGGGGGGGAAAATAGTAACTAAAATTGCTCCCACTAAACAACATATTTAAGACGCGTTAAGATCATTCTCTTGCATGGGGTGAGGGAACTTTTTTGTTGTTGTTTTAAGTATGTGTGATTTGGACTATCAGGCTGATAGTGGGAAGATGAAGGGAATGGAAAACGGTGTAAATTTTCCTCCTAGAGCCGAGTGAGGAAAATGTCGATGGGCCTCAGCTTCCAGAGTGCTGTCCAGTCGGCCGTGAGCAGCTCAGGTCCTTGGGTAAGCGTGCAGGCTGTCGTCGGTAGTCTAACGCAAGGAAGTGAGGCAGGCTTGGGTGTGCGCCGTCTCTCTGGTGTTTGTGGAGGATGGATGTATGATCTGTTTGTTCTCTGACCAGAAGGGGTCGCCACAGCGAGGACGCCTGCACCCCCTGTGTCTGCGTTGCTTGAGCTCCCCAAGGCCTCCCCTCCCACTTCCTCTCGCCAGGGGCTGCACCTCTGTCTCTGGGGGGCACCTTGCCTGACGATGCCCCTGGGAAACCTCAGCCGTTTCGATTGAGCAGAGCAGTGCAGTTAGTGGACTGCAGATTCCAGACACAGAGAAGCTTTTAATCGTGTCACTCTTGTGCAGTCCATAGATCTCGTGGTGCTACTGCTTGCTTTCGGTGTCTTTCGATAGTGGCGTTAGAGGCTGTATTTGAGCCCGTGCTCAACAATAACCCTTCCCCCGAGGCGACACCTCTGCCAAGCCTGAGTGAAGGGACACTCACAGGTGGTTCTGATGGGAAAGCTAAATGGCTTTAAGATCTGACCTTGCATATAAATACACCACTTTGTAAGAAACTGTTTAACTTTTAATGTTTTTAAAATTTAAATACCTGCCACTCCGAGTCTGAAGGAATGCCAAGCCAAAGCTGCGATGGTTGTAAATCCTCCTTGAATTCATTTAAAGGAAGATGCCTGTAACGCCTCGTGTCAGATTAATGATAGGTGAGCTTGTTCTCTGCAGCACACACAGCTGCCACGAAGCAGGCCCATTTTTCACATACGTCATCAAGGTCCCTCGATCCACACAATTCACCAGCGAAGTGATGCTCAGAATGCTTAAAAGAAAATCGGGAACAGCAAAAAATAACACTTGCCGTGGAAAAGCAAGTTGTTGTTGCTTTTTGTTTTTTGCTGATAACTGCGTTGCTACCTCTCATCTTGTGGCCGCAGTGTGTGCCAGCAGCTGTGCTCTGCCATCTTGTCTGTTGTAGTCAACGGCAGTCTGTGTTAGTCCACTCAAGATTGGCACCCTGGCTCAGTAGGGTGCTGGGAGCAATCCAGTTGTCCTAATAATCAATAATGAGATAGGAGGGAAAAGCACCCGTTTAAAAAAAACTGTAGGAGGCTTTACAAGACGTTACTCTGTGTTGGTAACAGTGTCCTCAGCCACGTTCTGGCCCTGCTGCTTCAGAGTCAGGCCAGTATGTCAGTAGCGAAGCTCCACCTTGGCATTTCTTCATCAGAATATAATCCTTTCAGCCATTTTTTTCTGTCATTTTCCCTCTCATGTGGTAGACAGCTCCATCTGTTAAGAGTTAATCACAATCTCCTTTTAATTGTTATCAGGGGACCAGGCACATATGAAATTAATGTCATCTTTGATGGGGCTTAGATGGTCAGGTCACTCGATTATGGAACGGCGCTTTCCAAGCAGCAGGTACTGTGTGGGAAACAAAGTCCTCCTCTAAATGATAGCCCTCTTCTGAAGAGGATGTTAAAAATGAGATGGCAGTGTTATTATAAAGTGTCATGTTAAATGAAGTGTAGTGAATTTCAATTATGCAGCAGAGTCTCACTGTCATTTGTGTTTGAATTGTGCTGAAATGGTGAGGAATCATGGATTTGATGAACTTGGAGAGGGACTCGCAGGCAGGCCTTCGGTTTTCCCTTCCTTGCTGAACAGAACAGTGGGGTTTACAGAGACAGGCCATCCTTCGAGGTTCTGAAATGGGACTTTTGTTTTATGTCGTGCTCGAAGAGGGTTTTCACCTCTTAAGAGTAGAGTTTGCTAGAATGGAGTTAAACCTGCAAGACAGTGGAACCGAAGAGCGCTTTGGTGCGTTGCCTTGGGTACACTTCAGTGGAGTGCGTTCAAGTTCACGTGCAGCAAAGGGTGGACTTTTATTGGACTGTGCGTGTTCCCCTTCAGCCCACTCAGAGCGAAATGGGACATTGCAGACGGCTGTCCTGGTGGTTGTGTAGAATGTGCTCTTAGGATTTTAAAATGCAGCTTAAGATTCCCTTTGATTTGGCCTTTTGTGTAACATTTGGTTTCTGCTGGGGGGTAATGAATGCAAACAGTAGACTGAAAGTGCTGCACAGTGTATCGCAAGGAGGCAGAAGCTGGAGGATGTAGCTGTGGCCACACTAAGATTTTACACCCACTCTCATTTACAGGCAAAGATTAAGTCTCGGAAAAGAGAAATTTTTCAACAGCAGTTCTGCCCCGGGGAGTTTGCAGGAGTTTGCCAAAGGCTTTGCCTGTTTAATTTCCGGGAATTCCTCGGGATGGCTGGCAGTAATTTCGTCCGGTGGTCGGCCTTGAGGCTGGAGCTTGGCCGCATCGGCTGCCCTCTCTGAATCCCTCCTCCTGCCGACCGCTGCCGCAAGACCAGAGCCTGGGACCTCGCAGCACTGCTGAAGATCATACATGGGCAGAAAATGAGCCGAGTTCCAAATAAAAATAATGGTGATTAATTGCACTTCCTAAGCAAACTAATGGACAGTGAGATTGCAGTCTTGACATCTTTTCCTACTACATTCTTCATAGCAGCATAGTCCCCACTGGTTGTTATGAAGGCCGTTGGTAAAATAAACTAACTGTTGCAATTGGAGGTTGACTCATACAACATGTAGGCAGTGGGGTTTTTTTGCGTCTGTAACCTTTGCTCGTTGCCTCCGTTCTCCATCTTAAAGTGGCTGTAGTGTATGATAACTAAGGTTACCGTATGGAGGTGAAATATGTGTTTAATGTGTAAATGTTTTGTATGTACTGTGTATGCAGGTCTTTAGTGATGTGCATAGATATGTGCAGGTTTAGTCTCTGATATTCTATCGACCTGCTTGGGTCTTTTGTACCTTTTAACTGTAAACAAGTGTGAAGGTTCTTTTTAGGGTTTCTAGGGCCAGAGAACAAGAGCCCACCTGAGCACCAGAGCTTTCTGACGCAGTCAGAGGATGATTACAGTGGACAGGATAAATGTTAGGGACACTTTTGTCTGTGATGCTTATTTTGTCAACAATTTTAAAAGGCATGGACATGAAAAGGTTAACTTTGCAACGGTTAAGAGGATGGAACACTTTGATGCATCTGGCAACACTGATTTAGTTGGCGCATTTGACCCAACTGTGCATTTGTTATGGATGTATACAGAAAGTAACAGCCTTGTTTAAGAGTGCTGTCTTAATAAATATTTCAATGAAAATGAACTATGCAGTGCGCTTTGTAATGCATCTCATTGTGAAAGACTGAAACATTTGTAACCCTACCAGCCAGGCATAATGTTAAATCGCACACGTCCCTTGCGATCTTTGTGTTGGTGCTGGCCAGTGTCTCAGAAATCTCCTCCAGGTGATACCTTCTCGCTTTCGTTTCTGGTGGTATTATTGCCGTTGCGATTATTGATTCAAGATCCTGAGAGGTTTTGACAAAGTGAAACGTTTCAAGGTGGGATATTAAGTGTTCAAATCAGGGAACATTGCATGCATATAGCACTTTTTACTACAAAGGCCTCAAAGCTCCTTATACCAGAAATCGTTTGACCAGCTGAGTTTCCACAATCAGTGTGTCTGTGCACAAAAGATTTCACTCTTTAAAAAATATGAAAAATTGATTTTAATTTCATATCGGCGGGGGGGAAGATAAATATCTCCAGTTTTCAGAGACGTTTGGTCTGTGATGATGGTTTTGTTTTATTAGTAGCTTGTAATTGATTTGCTTTCCACTGTTCTCTTCTGCTGCACAGCAGCACTGAGCTGTACCTGTGGTGTTCTGACAAGTGAAAACACTTCCTGTGTCATTGCAGGAAACAGGTTGACCTTCCGGGGGCCAAGGCCAGAGCCAGGTAATGACACCTTTCCTACTGCTGGGCTTCCTGCGTTTCTCGCTCTCCTGAAGGAGCACGAGCTCTCCGATACTGCAAGATTTGTTTTAAAAAAGAAAAAGAAAACATTTGTACTGCAGCACAGCAAAGCACTTTGGAGAGCTCTTGATCTGACCTCTTAATGCGTGGGGGATGCTGATGAATGGATGGAAATCATGTAGTTTGAATGTGCAGTCATTTATTCAATTGGCACTTGTTTGAGGAAGCACTCTTAACTTGTAGCCACGGTGGCACCTCTCTGCTTGAAAGTGGAGGAGAAGGAGACTTGAGATGGAGAGGAATTTGAATGGTATTTGGTTCTGTTGTGCAGTGGCCTCACCCAGGCGTGTCTAGTGCTGGAGGACAGCCAGAATTCCCACTGAAAAAAGCCTTCGCCTCTGGAGAATTTGATGTGGGCTGGGCAGGGGGCAGAAGCATTCACACAAAAAAAAAGAGGAACTAGTCTCGTCTTTAGACCGGCTCTGGCTGTGGTGTTTATAATGGTGCCAGCTGTCGAGCTTACAAGGAGCTCTACAGTCTCTACCACGTAAAACTAACAAACAAGAAAACAGCGTTGGTTATGAGGAGTATCTCTGTGCAATAATATGCCGACTTTGGCATGTAATTTGAGACCTGAAAACTGAACCCATGTCAAATTTGAGATACCCTCAGGAAAGTGATTGAACGTCTGAGATGAAACCATAAATCTTCCTGTAACATGCAGAAATCAGTCAATAGTTATTTAACACCCAGCCCACAGATTTGATTTGTAGCTGGAGGATGAAAAGGCAGGGTCATAGGTCTCCGAGAGAGCATCTCCGTTCCCTCCTCCTCTCAGTTCATCAGTCTGAAAGCTAACTTCTGGAGGCAGGCTTGTATTTTCTAACTCTGCAGTCTATGAAATGGGTTGTGCATGTGAGCACCTGGTGTGTGAATGCGTTCTTGATGCTCAAGGTGTTGCTCACCCTGCGGTGGCTCAGGGAGAGCAGTAGACTGTCTGGCTCTTGTCCTGGTAGCAGTTGCCCTATAGAGAGCCAAGACTGGAGGCATTTGAGCTCCAGCCTTCCAATGGGCTTGTTGATACTGGACACCACTTTGGTGCTGCCCAATTAATAATGCCTTGAATTTTCATCCCAGATGAACACCTTTTAACTTTGGGGACATAAATCCAGAGAGTGAAAGTGAAATTACAACTGCAGGTAAATCCTTGTGTTCAGGGGGGTTAAATAGGGAAGCAGACCTGCTACATCCACCATTCGGGTCATAACATACATTCTGTTAAGAGATTTTTCCATTTGTTGATTTTCAGTCGGTACAGTATGTAAGAAATGTGAGAAATAAGATTTATACTGTCACAGATATTTTCTTTGAAAATGCATTTTCAGTCAGTCACTTTCATAAACTGATACCTTAAGACGTCAGGGAAGTAATTTCCCCTGATTTCACCATTTACCTGACTTCACTCTGCTAAAGTCTGAAGTTGAAATTGAAGGAAAGGAGGAGCCTTGCGGCCACAGTCCTCTAGTTTCCTCGAGTTCAGCTCCAAACCTGCTGTCTACAGCTTGCTCACTTCTAATTGCCTCATGCAAGAACTGAGACAGGTCAGCTATGGTTAATAGCTAGACTTCAGATATAGCATTTCTTCTTTCTAATACAGTTTTTACACACTTCTGAGCTGTACCTCTGCTTCTCTTTGGGTGTGCTTGTGTAACAGTCTGCTTTTTCCTCCAGAAACACTGGGCCTCAGCACCACGACTCACACCTACGCAGTGCAGGCCTACTCTACCTGCGGCAGGTGCATGTGCTCACTGAGCTGCCGCACGGAGCCGCGCTTAGGTGGGCTCTGTGAAGGAACTGTTGTGGAAAGCCAGCACAGCCAGGCCCGTCTCCAGCCTGGCTGTTTGCTCAGTTTCACAGCAAGCTAATGGAGTGATCGGCTGTGCAGTAATGTGTCACATTGTACGAGGTGTCTTAAATGGTAAAATAGCTAATGAAGTGCATTCACTCTAATGACAGCAGTGTGTTTTGTTTTGATCCGGCATAATAAGCCTTCGTGCTTTTGCGTGCCGCTCGGTCTTCTGAACTCTAATAAACGTTGATATCTGAGTTACGGTTCTGCATCTCACTGCAGGGCTCAGTGTGCTGAGCACAGTAGGGACATGCCCTGTCCTGCCAGCTGGGAGCCGCGGTTCACAGCGCAGTGCATTGGACAGTGAAGCCCCCTCCGTGGGAACAATGGCTTCTTGATCAATAATATGAGAGCTTAACATTTGAAATTAGAGACATTAGATTTACAGTTATTCCTTGAAGGGAAGCTAAACTGATACTTAGTGTTTTGCTTCGTCACCAAGTCTTTCATAAAATCCTATGAACCCAACACACATTTATCATAGCTGCTTCTCAATTTGAAACACTTTGTTCTATATAAAGTCCCATTTTTAGCTTCATGCACTCAAAACAAATAAATGAAGACTGAGCAACATGTCACCGAGTCCACTAAAAGGCAAAGGTGGAGCAAATTGTCTGACAGCTCTCTCTGTAAAAATATTACTTTATTGCAATAGAATGTGTATTTTTGCTTGCTGTGGTAAATTCATTTGGTTCACATGAAAATTAAATATGGAGAAAATCAGTGACGGAGCAATTCATGAGCATAGATATTATAAAACTACTTCAGACTTTATTTTAAAACTATATGATATAATAAAAAAATACAATGGTGTGATTGAGAGTTGAAAAGCATTAATCTCTCCGATCCGCAAGCACAGTTCAGTGGTGACGAGCAGTCAGGCCCTGTCTTTGACTTATAAAGCTGTTTCGTCTCCCAGTGTGGGGCTGAAGCCGCAGACTGGTTGAATGAGTGCCGTCCTCTAATGGACATCTGGTTTCACCCAGAGCAACAGATGCTCACCCAGTTGCTACAGCCGTGAGGATGGAGACGAAGGATCACAGCTGCTCTGATGTCACCTTGACAGAACCAGCAGCCTCCTTTGGCCTGGTTCTGCCCCATGTGAGGAGTCAGAGCTGGGGTGAGCCTGTGAAGACCCTCTGTGGCCCGTGCCAGTTGTCTGCTGCTTGCGCCAATAGCGCTTTGGTCCATTCTGCACAGGCCAGTCTTTATTGACAGATGAAGAAAAAACAAGTAAAACATTTTGTATTCCTGTTCTTTCATCTCTGAACCAATAAGTACACCCCAAAAATCTGAAATGTATTTTCAGATTTGTCTTCCTTTTTTTATTCCTGCTGCAGGGTTAGGTTGGCTATAAAACACTTGCAGTTGGAGGTAAAGCATTTATGAGTTACTGAGTCACTCAAATCAGCCGCATCAGCTTAATTTATTCTGTCTGCCTCTCTTCCCCAAGAGAGTGCTCCTTTTATTCTGTGTTTGCTGTGAAAGCTTTCAGCTGGGATGCAGAGGGCTGCCTGTTGCCTTATCTGTGTTTGCACTGTGGCAGCGCTGTCTTGATAATGAGACAGAGTTCAGTGGGGTTGTTAGATTATTAAATTGTGCACGCAGGCTTGGATTTGACCTTCATGCACAGCCGTGTGACACCAAGCCTTCCCTTTTCCTCGGGAACTCGGGAGAAAGCTGCAGTTACGGCAGAAATGATCAGGAACGCGACTTCAAAGGTGAGCCGTCCAGGAGTCTCCCGGCCCTCTGGCTTTGCAGGAGCAAGACTTAGAGTGGTTGCCTTGGCACCTCTTTAATCCTCCTGTTTCCAGCTCACTTAAGTTAAGGTTGAATCAGTGTTCTCTCAGAGAGCTGTTCACGTATGAAGCTCGGCGTCCCCTCACATCACCCGCAACCCAGTTTGCTCTAGGAACAGAAGCTGTTCGTGCTTCGGTGAAGGTGACCCTGGTGGCTGGGAGGATGAGTGCTGCTGAAGGCCGAGGTGTGTGGGGGGGGGGGGTAGGACAGCCAGCTCTCTCGCGGAGCAAAGCTCACGATGTCAAAGCGCCAACATTCTGCAGAGGGAAGGACTGGGCGTCCACAGAGCGCCTTCTTCAAGCTGCAACAGCCGATACAAATCGGTTCGCACAGAGAGGTAGTCGGAAATAGCTGCCCCTGGATTTTCCCTAAAGATTCTTGTCATTAGACTCGGAAAGGACGGATAGCGTGCTGATGAGAAATTAAATAGAAAACATCTGAAGCCTTATTGCTTGTTAGCTCGTTGCTTGCTGATTGCACTGCACATGCTTGCAGGCACTTCTAGGAGCAGAACGGTTCAGCTCCACGGGAAACGCCAGCGTAGGACCACGATTTGTGTTTTTTTAAGAATTTCCCCAAACAAGGCTATTTGAATACACCCGCCCCCCCCCCCCAACTGGCCATGAATATTTCATTAAAGGAGCCAAGGAAGAAAAAAAAAAGAAGTTCCAGCTTGAGTCCTGGTTTGCCATCTATTTTTCATTTAATCAGCAGGAAGGAAACAGGCTTGTCAGTAATATCGGCCTGTCAGGCCCACAGAGCCCAATGCTGCCAGGTATTGTGAGATAATGTAGTGCACTCTGATCAATCACCCTGCCTATCCTGTTTCGGCTCTCATTGATAGGTGATAAATCTGCATGTATCCAATTAAATCAACAAACGTTATTAGAACCAATCAATCTGTGGTTCCCTCTCCCCACAGCACGCTTGAAGAAAGGACTGTATTACCCTGGGCTCTGCCTATCGATCACAGCTTTCATATCTAGATAATCTTACTGTGTTCCTGTGTCCTCTCAGGGCCTTCAATATTAAAACACACTTGGCAGGCAGAAATACCACATGGAAGAAAGGATCGCTCGTTATTTAAGGCTGGTGGCTTATGTGAAACGGGGAAAAAAAAGTAGAATTCCAATTTCAGTTCATGTTGCATCTGCCTTTTCAGTGTTCACAGATAATTAAGTGCAAAAAGGTTTTAAATGTTAATGGGAGAAACTATTTCTGGGCGTCTTTCCATAGAGACTTCTGTAGATTAGAATAGTTATATTTCTTCGAAATGCTCTTCATATCAGAAATGTAGAATTTCGGGGCTTGGTTTGCAAACGAGAGGAGGCCATTCAGCCTGTCTAGCCCCTTGTTTTTTTATTGGTGAATTGATCCAAGGATCTCAGTCAGGCATTTCTTGAGGGGAGTCAGGCTATTATCTTCGATTTTTGTGAATATTTCTAAGAGATAGGATTTAACCTTCTTTTTTCACTGTTCTGGAATTGTTTTTCATTAAGGTACATTCAGCTCAGCAGATTATCTGAAAAACAAAGTTCTTGTAGACATCAACTGTGATGGGGCCTCCTCAGTGGGTCTGTTATGTGATTTTATAGATCCGTTTTGAACCGTTTCAGTGTCTGTCAGTAATTACATCTCGAGCCCCTGAAGGTTAGATCAATGAAGGTCATTTTGTGGAGGAGTTCCTATTAGGGCTTAATTAACTGTATATACAGCATTCAAGTTTTTGTTTTTTAGGCCTTCAGATGCATCATCTGGGGAATTATAATATTGTAGCATTTTAGCAATTTAACCCTTTTTGGAGAAGCTCTGTCTCGTAGCATCCTGGAGCTGCAGCTGGGGCCTCTTGTTATCCGTGTGGGGACGGATTCCCCTTATCCCTAGTCTGCGTGCGAGGGACACATTCTCTGTGGGTCTGAAGCTCGTGTCTCTTGGTTCCAGGACAGTGATGAGAGTTTGGAGAAGATGGCATAAAACAAACAATCCCCAAGCCCCAATCCTATTGAAAACCGGCAGAGCTGGAGAAGACTGCACTTGAATCCCACACAATTGTGCATCACGGCCTCTGCCTGCAGGCGATTCTGCTAGGGAAGGGAAGGAAACGGCGCTCTGCAGCACATTGTGTTCTTGTGCAGCACCCATAGACCCGACTGTTGGGGGTCAGGGGTCCTTTATGGGCAGGGAGTTAGGGCTTGTTGGGCCACTAGGGGAACAGGCCAGCATGCGCGCGGTGATTGAAAATAAGCCATCATCCTCTTCCAGCGTCCCTCACAGGTCACGAGCTAACTCATGTGGAACTTCGTGAGGTCTGATGCTCGTGTTATATTACTGTGTTTGAGAGAGACATCTGCTGTCACTGACGAACCCCAGGAAACTGGTCGAGTACAATGACCCTTTTTAGAAACGGAAAAGAAACACTCCACTGAGCTGACGGTAGCCTAAACCTGTCAGTTTTAACACCGCAGAAATACAATACCCTTGTAGCCTTTTTGTTTTCCAAGATCAACACTTCCACTGCTCTCCAATACATTCACCCCTGACAGAGACAAGCTGTCTCCTGACCCTCCATGCAGCACTCTGGTTTCCCTCTCCCAGTCACAGGAGTGCCTTCCTGATCTGCTCTGCCTCGCTGCTGTAATAGGAGACCCATCTGATGTGCCCTAATGGGGGTGGGAATGTTTTCAGAGACGAGCAATCTAACACTTCCCTCTGCAGTAAGGCTGCTGGTACGCGAGAAGCACTAAGCACTTCACCAGCTGCTCTCTGTTCGGGGCTCAAGTGAGAGCCTGGAGCATGCAAACTCGTTAGCATTTTATTACAGGAAACAGACTTATGAAAGAGAGAGTCCTGGGAAGACTGTGTCAGTGTAATGTTCTTTTTAATAAGCATCAGGTAGCAGGGCGGCGTGGTGGTCCAGTGTTCAGCATTGCTACCTCGCAGCCCTGGGTCCCTGGGTTCAGTTCCTGGGGCGCTGTCTGCATGGAGTCTGTACTCGTGTGGGCTCCCTCCAGCTGCTCTGGGTTCCTCCCACAGTGTACAGACGTGCTGTAGAGTAATAGGCTTCTGGGAAGGCAGCCCTGGTGTGAGTGTGTGAGTGTGTGAGTGTGTGAGTGTGTGAGTGTGTGAGTGTGTGAGTGTGTGAGTGTGTGAGTGTGTGAGTGTGTGAGTGTGTGAGTGTGTGAGTGTGTGAGTGTGGCGTCCCGTCCAGCATACCCTGCCTTGCACCTGTCGCTTGCTAGAACAGGCTCTAGCTCCACCACGACCCTGTGTGGAATAAAGCGGTTAGGAAATTGCTGGCTGGACACTGTGGAAGAGTAAGGGTTTTCCAAGAAAGGAAGCCATTTAGCAGATCAAGCTCGTTAGGTTGCCAGCTGGTGATTGATCCAGTGATCTAGTTTTTTCTTTGTTTTAAAGTAGACAAATCCGAAGCCCTTTCATAAGCTGGAAGGATTGTTTATGTATGCAAACTGGGCGTCCCACGTTGATCCAGACAAGTCACCTCCTGTTTTTTTTCTTGAGACGTAACACAGCTGCCTCAGTTTAGTCAGACTGTCTGCCTTCAAAGGACACCTTCTCAGCACCTGCAATGCTTCTGTCTGTAGATCAATCGCAGATGATCATGAAACTCTCACTAGTACACAGAAAGCTCCACAGCCCCAAACTGGCCACTGTGCGACATTGCAAATAAAATAATTCACCCAGGTTGGGCTTCACTTCATCCTTTAATCAGCAATACTTATTTGCATCCAACACTTTAATGAGAAGTTCAGAAATAGTCAATCTAAGAGAAAAGTTTTAAAGGGAAGGTAGTGAGTAAACCTTAAGTTAACTGAACTTCTGCTGTCCAGGTGTAGAATGGCTTTTGCTAATAAGTAGGACTGGCAGGCCCTGCCGTGTGAGAAGTGTGCCTGCAGTTCCTTGTGTGCATCTTAACCACATTACAGTGTAGGAGCTCTCATCTCTTCACATTGTCACTCCACCTTCAGAATTTCTTTGTTTACATCACTTTTGCCTTCCCGAAAAGCAGTCTTGTGAAATTTGGCTTCTAAGTCACAAGCATGAAGCACTAGGCAGCCGTAGATATTGTAGGTGTGAACAGGGGAAAGTTCCAAACAAATACTGACCCAAAGGCAGTCAAGGGGCATCTCTGATAAATGTAAAAGAGGCCTTAGTAGTGACAGAGATTAGCCGTCTCCTGAATTTTTGTACTAAATGGAAATATCTCTGCTCTTAGGCAGTTCACTTCTCACCAAATCAGAACAATGACTATGGTATGGTGATGTTTTTGTATGAACCATTTTAGAAAACCATATTTATAACTTGTCTTCTGTTTTCTCAGGGATTTTGTAATACATAAAGTAATCTTAAGATGTTTTTTACTTCAAACTTGGAAAAATATGTATTCATATGCTGTTAATATTCATGTGAACGGAGGTGCGCAAAGTGAAAGCTGAGGTGTTGATTTTGAAAGCTGTTTAAGAAGTTGGAGAGGAAAGTACTCTGGGAATTTGTGCTGTGAATTTAAAATCAGGTCTCGGAAGGATCCAAAGAGACATCAACATCATAGTTGTAAGGTGTGTAAATGAGACAGTTATAGAAGACTATATAGAATATATATATATAGAAGAGTTGTATCCAAATTGAGGTGTTGGTGAAAAAAGATAAGTTCTCAATTTTTAATTTAAAAAGATGCAGGTCGGCCATCACAAATTTTCTTAATTGGTTCCACAGAGCACTGAGTGACTTTAAAAATATCTTGTCCTGGGGTGGTGCATAGAATATGGTAGCTTAACACTTGTTTGTCTAACGTGTTTGTACAGTTTTCATACAGGGATGAAAGGGGGGCTGAGCTAGTCAGTGTCGGGCTCCAGTGTTAAGAAGGCTGGACCTGTACCAAAAGGATTCAATGTTTGGACCAGAAACCGCTGTCGATCGGTCACTCTTGGAGCTTGGAGCTCTGCTGGTGGAGGGGCGAGAGAGGTTTGACAGGCCACTTTGACACTCTTCTGGCTCCGAGCTCAGCAGCAGCCGTGTTCAGACTGAAGTAAATTCACACCCGGGAGATGCTGATCTAGAGCACCTGCACATAAATCTCAAGCTGTACCTGGCTGACACTGCCTCCTTCCATTGGAGAGCAAGCATGGACTTGGCACCTCCTGAGCTGCAAGGGCTGTGCGGTTACCTGTGTGAAATTCTGTTCGTGCACCTGCAGAGCCCTCTGACGGGGGCAGGCTCTGGTTAAATCGGAGGTGTTTGAGCTGTGCTGAGGAAGGGCGGCAGTCGGGCTCGTGTGAAGCTGTGGGTGAGGAGAGACTTTGGGCCCGAGTCTGGTCTTTGAGACAGGAAATGGGTCGGTTTGCTCCATGAAGTACCAGTCATTTCATGGTCAGATACCTGTTCTTCCCAGCAGGGTTCAAGGCTGCGCTGTTTTTCTACACCCTTG
Organism: Lepisosteus platostomus; assembly: GCF_059453375.1. Taxonomy (NCBI): domain Eukaryota; kingdom Metazoa; phylum Chordata; class Actinopteri; order Semionotiformes; family Lepisosteidae; genus Lepisosteus; species Lepisosteus platostomus. The sequence goes on from NC_142621.1 coordinate 786,101, forward strand.
TGGTTTTTGAAGACCTCGATAGTCTCTTTGCCAGAATGTACTCATCCCAAGCCAAAATGAATCCAATCTCCTCAGCCACAGGTACAAGACAGGGCTCTGATAACTGTGATGTGACTAGAAGCTGAACTGTACTCAGGGTTTTCGTCTGAGCTGTAAAACTTGCTGTTACTTTTCCTCTTTGCACATTAGAAATAGTGCTAGGGGGTAGCAATGGATACATATCCCATCTGCATTAGAGCCACTTCGCTGAGCATTCACAAACTCGAATGAAAGCACTGAGCAGATCTTCTCTGCTGTTGTGTGGCAGAGTTGCTCGGTCACTGCAGCGCTGTCATGAAAAATGGATAAAGGCTCCCTGTGGGGCTCCTGCAGCGCTCGGAGACTGTGATTAGCTCCCCATCGGGCTGCGGCGGAAATGTCACTTGTAATTATGGCTCTGCTGTTCAATATCATCATCAAAGACTTAATCACCTGGAAATTTGTTTATGCGTTGTGAAGTAGCAGATTCTTTTTTGCTAATTAAGGTATGCTAATTCCCGTGCATGCATTCAGAAAAGGTTATGACTCATTCTGGAGGAAATCGGAGTTTTGGAGACTTGGAACGAGGCGGGGATGAGAAACGTCGTCGCCCAATCAGTCGGTGCTCCCCCCCCCCAGGCGTGGGCCGAGTAGCAGCCCTGTTTCAGCAGGGCGAACTGCAGCAGCTTCTAGGCCTCAGTGCCCCAGAGTTCAGCACCATCCCCTAAAAGAACCAGGGACCGGGCCCTGTTGAATGCCTTTCTGTGAAGCCTGAAAACACACTTTCAACAAGGCTGTTTCTGTCATGGGATTTTCTTGTTTGCTTTGTTTTTCAAATTTAATTTTGTTATTGTGGTACATGCTTTTGTTATATTGCATAGTGCTTTGCGTTGTTTGTGTTGGAAAGTGCCGTTAATTATTAGCATAAGTGTCTGGACGCCCGGGCGTCAAACTGACTGTGTACAGCCAGGAACAGGGCTGCCAGGTGGGCACTTGTTACAGACAATGGCTGGAGGCTTGGTCCCTGGCACTCTCTGTGTGATGAAGTGCTTCCTCCTTTTCCATCCCAAAAGCTCTTCCCCTTAATGTCTTGTGCAACCGTGCAAGTTCACTGATTGCATAATATTAGTGCAAGCCAATGCAGAGCAATAAAGCAAGCAGTGTACCTCCTGAGTGCCTGAACTCGCCATGTGCCATTTTAGGGTTATTTTCTATGTGTTTTATTATCCAGCTAGCCTGCTGTGTTTTATCTTCCTGTGCCTTGATGCAGATTGCTTCCTGTTCTGCAGATCAGGTTTTTCCTACATGGACTGCATACACTGTTTCTGTTGAGCCTTTTTTCAGCTGCTTCCAATGCAAAGTGAAGCTGCAAACGCTTCACTTGCTCAGTCTGGGTATTGTGGGGTGCAGCAGACCCTCACTGAACTCGCAGTTCACTGAACTCGTGTTGTATCCCGTGTGAAGACTGGTTTAGACTCCCTTCTGCCTGCTCACAAGAAATAAACAGCCAGGACACAGTACTAGACAGTGATATAAATTCCTCTGGGGACACAGTGGAAGGCTGCCGATACTCAGATGTGAGAAACTGATATACAACAGCTTATTAAGCCATGATCAATATTTAAAGATGGTTATTTTATGCACCGATGGGCAACAGCTGTAGAAGACGAATGGGTCAATTAACGAGCTGATCTTTGTGTAATTACAGTATTAGGGTGTGTGGAAAACCAGACAACATCAGAGCCCTGTAAACACATCAACAAATGTGCTCTAACTCCTCTCTCGTTTCTCCTCTTTGGCTTCCGACTGTCTGACTCCTTGGATGCTCTGTGGTTTTTTTTCTTCTCCTACGTGGACATGAAACTCGGCCGAGACATGTTTATCTCCTCCCTGACGCGGACTAGAAAGGTATTGATGTATGTGAGAGGCAGCAGCAGGGCTCTTCCGAGGTGTGCTGAATATTTCAGCTGAATGCTCGTTATTCTGTTCTCAGCTGTCGTGTTTGGAGTGAAAACTGCAGCTGCATCAGCTTAATGGACATCGGTCCATCAGTCATCCCTGCAGCTTCTATTGCTTATGTGTTTGTATTTTTCGCTCCTTTATAAAGTCTTTAAAAGACCTAGAAATGAAACAAAAACGTCTGGAAGCAGGTCTATCAAGAGACGCTTGGTCACACGGTTTCTCAGTGTAGTATTTTAAAGTTGCATTTCGATGTGGGGACTGGAGTGGTGTTGCTGGGGCTTGGTTAATGGCAAGTGAAGTGTAGTAAAAGGCCTGGTCTGTCAGGTAAAGACAGTATAGTGAAGTCCTGTTTGTGACTGACCTATTTCGATTGAAAGATTATGGATTTAAATTGCTCAAAGAGTGCGTGATCATCTCCTATCCTTTTTTTAATGGAATGTAAAGTTTCTTCAATTAAATGATGCCCCAGTAACCAGGTTTCATGAGTAGCTTTAACTTGAATGCAAATCAATTAAAATAGCAATTAACAGGAAATGGTGGCGTGTATATGTATCTGGCACAAGAATGAAAAGAGCCAGTCTTTATAAACGATATTTTCCCTGAAGAGCTCAGTGCATCATCCTGGGCTGTTCATTTCCTCTCAAGAACAGTGCATCTCCAGAAGCACTAACATCAGAAACTCGAAGTGGTAGCCGTACAGTTTCTTGATCCATCTTGGAAACGTGGTCATTTGCAGCCATTTAAACTGCTTTGCATGAAGACGCCCCCCTCTTCTTTCAGCTCGGGTTGTCTGGCAGGAAGTCAGGTGGAACTTCAAGTGTTTGCCATTTTATCGTTTACTTAAAAGATTAAAAAGATGTTAGTTTCAAGAAACTAAATTAAAACTTCACCGCATAGAAGATCTCCCTTTGGAATGCCGGAGACCAGTTTTGTGAAACCAGCAGTTACAGATGTGTGTATCGGTACCGTGTCCTCTGTCCCAAATAGGATTATTCACTCACCAGGAATAATGTGTCCAATAAGCACAGAAGCGACAGTCAGGTACAGAGTCAATCTCAATTGAATGTTCTTGTTTTAGATAGAGGGTGCCAAGACTGTTTGTACAAGCCATATTTCTTCCTCACCTGTACACGTGCATCATTTCCTCAACGAGTGTGTTTCCTGCAGGTACCTGTTTCTCCCTGAACACTGTGGGACCCTCCTCTTGTTTCCCTTAAGGTGTTGACACCTTAAGCAGACTTCATTGCACTGTAGTTCCAGGCAGCTGAAAGCTTCGCACACACCTCAGTGTGTGAAGTGCTGTACTGTATGGAGCACTAAATGTAGAAATACCTTACTTTTAAAGACAAACTGTGAGTATTTGAGTTGCATTAAAGACTTTTTGGAGGAATTTCAAACAAGACAATTAATGTACTAGTCAGTGTAATATAACTAATGCTATTCTGAAATATTACTGCCCTATCCATGTTTCCTTTTATGTGCCGACTGGAGCAAAGTGTCAAAGTGTAGCTTTGGGCTCTAAATTTTCTGTAGGCAGAAATGTATGCATTTTTAACATTTAATGAATCTGCAACCCTCTTATTGAGAACAGCTTATGGCAAATGCTGTAAAAACATTATTGCAAAAGGGAAGCATTAAAAATATGCAAATGCTGAGGAGTGAAGATGTGACATAGCCAAGTGCAGACTGCTAGCAGCAGTGCCTGGGTAATAGTCTCACTCTTAGTTATAGCCGAAGGAGGCCTGGTTTTTAAATGATCTATTCTCTTTTGCTTCTTAGAACACAGACATGAATGAGCAGACTTAAACATGCATCCTTAAGTTGTTTTTTCCCCTTTTCGAATGCTCTCAATGTCAGCTTTGTTTTGTGTTGGCTGAGAACAGTGGGGTACAGCAGGAATGCAGTTTACAAGCAGGTGATGAGTAGGTCCTGTATCTTCCTGTAATGTACATCAGCTACACATGGTCTTTCGTCTCGTTCCTTGACAGGGTGTCCAGGCAGATAAACACTGTGACACCGGCTCCTCTGAGAGTCGTGAGGGATGTGCAGGCGCCGCAGACCAGGCCGGGGTGGGGGACGAGCACGATTGATCTCGCTTTTCTTCCTCGCTTTACGAGATGGGGCAGCAGCAGGACAGCGACAGGTGTATTTGTTCGCAGAAATGTTCCAGACAGCTCTCTCCGCGCTGGGAGCGGCTCCGCTGGCTGCGCCTGTCCGTCTTGCCCGGGGTTGGCGCTGCTGCTGGTTGCGCAGTGTCTGGGGAGTCGGGAAGAAGCCAGAGGAAGACGCCCATGTTCTTTTGTCAAAGAAGCAAAGCATTTTATTAAAGAGTGCGCCAGTTCGGACAGTGACGAGTGCAGTGGTGCTGGCTGGTTTCAGGCATGTGAACGTGTGCGAGGAGGGTTCGGAGCAAGATTAGGGAGGCAGGTGTTTGACTTTTTTGTATTGAATATAAAACACATTCCTACTTAAAAATATTTTAGAATTACCGTCCAAATTTCATTTCCATTTGAGTGAAACTGCTTTGATGGCAGCAATAAGCAGATTGTTGGAAATGCAGATCTTGCTGCTTCAATAAATTATTTTTATTCTACAAAAGTCACAAAATAGTTTGTCTGAAGACATGCTTTAAGTATTGCAGCCCTGTATCTGCAGTAAGTCAATTCATTTAAATGCAGACCATATTTCATTTAAAAATTCTTTCTGATACAGCAGTAAACACTCGAGAGCACAGCGGCAGTTTAAAGACCATTTTGTTTCTTGCCAGCCTCATGCCCAGTCCCAGCTCATCTCTGCCGCCTGACAGCTGACCCATGGTGTGGAAATGACATTCGCGTGCCGAAGGAACGCAAGCAGTTCGTTCAGTGTCATGCGAGTTGCCTTCAACAGGGAATAGCACAAGAAAATGACTGTACTCTATTATATTGAAATGAATTGCTTTTCAGGCAGCGCTTATTTTTCATTAAAACTCAAGGGGGCTCTTAACTAGAGAACAAGTGAAATTGTGCCTGAATCAACTGGCAGTCCAGCTCAGAGCCTTCTGCTTTGTAAGTGTTCCCCAGACCTGATTCCAGTTGTCTTACTATCTTCATCATTGCTCACAGCGCAGTCATTAAGCCAGTTGTGTGTCTGTAGTACACCGATTACACAATTTGTCAGTGTAGCTTGTTTTTAAATATAGTGTGTACATGCATATCGGTATGGTTTTGTGGAAGTGACAGTTAAAACACTACATGTCTATTACAGGAATAGAGGCTTTTATTTTCAAGTTAGACTGAAAGATCTGATCTTTCAAGAAACAGCTGGGTAACCTTCCTGAACTGATCAGTGTAACAGCACTCTAGTGAGCAAGATGGGATCAGTAACCTGCTGTCATTTGTAACCTTTCCCTTTTTCTTCAGAGAACTAAAACTTTCCATTTGCTGTGTTTTTAACTCATAAGCTTTGCAATGATTTTAGGTGGTTTTTTTGCGGTCTGTCAGTTTTCAAAGACTTGATTGGTCCCTGTAAAGGACTTTTAGTTTGGGAAAGGAAGTGCAGAGCTGCAGTCCGTTCGGAGTGGACAGAACGTGGGGCCGGTGGGCTCTTGATCCCGATCCGAGTCGGCTGGTCTCACACGGGTGGATCTGCTCTCCAGCCGTTAGCAGGGCACTGCAGACTGCTGGGCATCACAAGTGCCCGAGGGAGCAGCTTATGATGCATTTTTACTCTTACTGTTTAGACTGTTACTGATTTTCTCCATTAAGATAGGCAGACTTATCGTGGCACTTTTTTAATTTAATGTGTTCATGTAAAAAACAAATTGTGTTTATATAAATAACGATATTGAATACAGCTCGTCTCCAAGATGGGATCGCATCTCATTAGATGGCCAAAAGGTTGTTCTAAATTTGGTTATCGGGTGAAACATTTCCTGCTGTAGTGTTGCTCCAGTGTAAGGTCCTAGCTGTATCCATGTGGCCCTGCGATGGACTGGCGACCTGTCCAGGGAGAGCTCTCCCTGGCGCCCGCTGCCTGCCGGGTGAGAACCCGAACCAGGAGAAGCGGTTTGGGAAGAGGTGGATGGATGAGTCCCAGTCAGTGCTAACAGGCGTATACCTGAGGTGTGGGCTCAGCTCGGGATCTGGTTTTTACCATGAAATCATTTCCTTACCGTTGACTGATACAGTCCCAGCACCCAGGTGGCTGGACGTCTGTTCTTGGCGCCACTGGAGTGTGAGCACGTTGCTCTGGGGAGATCCTGTGGGCCAGAGTTGTACAGCTGGAAATGCGTCCAGCAGTGTCGCTTGTTAAAGAACATGGCTGACACCACTGTGGTCAAACCACCTGATACACCTTCTGGTTCAGTATGGGCAGTTAAACCCTTGTGCACTTCTCTGCCAGGGCATCCACTTGAGGATGTATCAGCATGAGGGGAAAATGAGTTCTGTTCTGCTTTGAAAAGAGCAATTTTTATTAAAACTTGCAGTACCTGCGGGCTTCGAGAGATGGCGCTGTTCTGCGCCCTGCTGTGATCAGTCCTGGGAGAGCAGTGTCACTCATGGCTCAGATCTCCTCACATCTGCGATTTTTACCTGTCCCTTGTAAGAACCCTACTGATTCAGTTGCTACCCAGATTCTGCAGTTGTGGGCTTTGGAAGGGAGGTATTTTGTGGTTATTGAATCGGCTCTGGACTAGATTCCCCGGAAGCGATGGGGACGTAGTGAAAGCGCAGGCGGCTGTGATTGAGCGGGCCGGAGCTGCTTCGACGCTGGTGGGGTTGTGTCTTGCACCTCTTTGTCTGGCCAGAGGCAAAATGAAGCTCACAGCCTGGTCTCTCCTCCCACAGAGAGGGCCATTGCGAGGCACGAGGTCCGAGAGATCGAGCAGCGCCACACGATGGACGGCGCGAGAGACGCCCCGCTGGAGGAGAGCGAGGACGTGGTCATCATCTACAACCGGGTCCCCAAAACCGCCAGCACGTCCTTCACCAACATCGCCTACGACTTGTGCGGCAAAAACAAGTATCACGTCCTGCACATCAACACCACCAAGAACAACCCCGTCATGTCTCTGCAGGACCAGGTGAGGCATGGGTGTGCACGGTTCGTTTATCGTAGCTGGTTCATGCCCAATTATAGCAGAGGCACTCTCGCCCAAACGTGCTGGGGCCTCAGTCTCTTGGAGTCTTTCCCCGCGGTTCTGCGGCTCCTGGCACTGTTCCTCGGCGTGACCGGGCCTGCCTCTCGGGCAGCGTGTGGCTGGAGCTCCTCTGAAAGTGCTTCCCTCTCCTGCTCCCACCGGGGGGTCAGTCTTCTCATGGCTGGTTTATACTCTGAGGTCTTTGCCAGAGCTGCATGGTGGCAAAGCGGGGAGAAATAAGGAAATAGTACGATTTTTCTAAAAACTTACAAACCCTCCTTTGCAAATAAGTATCCATGTAATACATATACAAATAACGAAATATGAAATCGGTAATCATAGCAATAAGAACAATCGGTTCATGTTATTTACAGACAACACTGTCCCACCTAGAACGTTAGACTTGTAAGGTACGAAGAGGCTGACCAGAGAAATGGTCAAAGAGGCTGGTTTGTCAGTGACTCAGCGCCTGGTATATAAGAAAGGTACTGGTTAGCAGCCCTGCAGTGACACAAATGGTGGAATTATTGTAGCTCTTAAAATTTTCTGTACTTCTCTAGTTTGAAGCGACTTACTGGTGTAAAGCAGTGGAATTAGTTTAATAAAGAGATGCGGTGTGTGTCTGCTGAGTCAGCATCTGCCCTTCCAGTCTCCCTGCAGGATTATTAAAGCACTCTGCTGAGCGCTTCCTCGCCTGTGTTTTAATCAAAGCTTTAAGACTTAAGCGAAAATCGATGAGAATACCCCGCTGAAATACAAATAAGGAATAAATTATGTTTTTTTGAATTTATGAAGTACAATACAGCCACGACTGAGAGGAGGCAAGTCAGATAATAAAAACATCATGACGGGGGTGTAGGCTGGCCTCGCTGGGCTCAAGCGAGCCGGAGTGCACAGTGCTCCGCGCTGGACGGGTGATCCGGACATTCCCAAAAGTCGGAGGGCGGCAATCGTCTGCAGCCGGATTTCCCTCGCTGCCAATAAGCCAGCCCGCTCGACGTTTTCTCTGGTCAGCCTTTTCATACGATACAAGTCTCACATTTCTCGGTGGGACAGTATTGTCTGTAAATAACATGCACTGATTGTCCATTGCTGTTTTTTATTGCTCTTATTTCTGATTTTGTATTTTCCTTGTTATTTGCACGTGTTGCACTGTCTTGCGATGTAAGGCTTTTAAGTTTGTAGAAAAATATCAGCAGTTCCTTTAGGGAGAAGGCAGTCGTGGCAGCTGTCGTTAAGGGGATCTGGGGGCAGTACTACCCCTTGATTAAGGGGAACTAGTAACCCCCAGAGAGCAGCACCTGGGCACACTGCCTGTGGGGGCATCAAGGTGGGCAACAGTGACTGTCATGAAAAACATGGAAGTTTTTATGTGGGGAAGGGTGGTAAGGGAAATACTGTACATTATATAAGAGGAGCTTATAGCTTAATAAAATAAATGGATAACGATGTAGAGGCTTTTTGTGGGTGGTTTCTGTGAACTTCCATTGCCAGACGGATGACCTCCACAGCTGTGGTGGATGTAATACTGGAGGTGTGGTGTGTGAACAGGTGTTAAAAGGTGAGTTTGTATTTGCTCTTCAGTGCTTTGAATCCTCTAGCAACACTGGTTTGCTGCGTGTCGCTGCAGAACAATGGAATGTGCCCAGGAGGAAGAAGGCTTTGCTGAGGGGCCTCTTCGGAAAGCTGTTATTGTTGTATAGGAATTTGTGCCTACTGTATTAATTACCGTAACCTGAGAAGGTTTTGTGCAGCACCCTGCTCAGCACCCTCTGACGCCCAGTCCTGTCGTTACAGGTCCGCTTCGTCAAGAACGTGACGTCCTGGAGGGAGATGAAGCCGGGGTTCTATCATGGGCATGTGGCCTTCCTGGACTTCACTAAGTGAGTGGTGTCGCATGTCCAGGGGGCTGGGGGCTGAGCAGATGAGCAGGACAGCGGCGTGGGGCTGTGGGCTGGGGGGGGGGGGGGTGACCCACTGGCCAGCTCCCCGAGCAGACAGACGAGCAGGACAGCGGCGTGGGGCTGTGGGCTGGGCTCGGGACACACAGCTGGGGGGCTGGTTTTTGGATCTGGTCTGGGGCTCTGCCGGTGTACCCTTGAGCAAGGCATGCGCTCACAGAGATCCCTGGCTGCATATAGATGTCCACATGCAAACATCGGACAAATACTGAATACAAGTAAATAATAATGATGGAAACTGGCTGCTGTTCAAGTTAAATGGAGGTATAAGCTGACAGAAGGTGGGTCTGAGGTATGTTTCAGATTTGGAGATGAGACGTTGAGCCATTTGGCTGGAGTGGTGTTATTTGCTTTGGATGGGCTAATGCCCCTGTCTGCACTATGAGCCATGCGGACTTGTTTGTACATGGGCTCTGTGTGTAGCGTCATCAGGAACATCAGTACCTTTTTTGCCAGCTTCACGCCACTAGTTGATGGTGGCCTGAGTAGCTGCTGCCATCGTGTGGCAGTGAGAAGCACTGCAGCTCAGACTCACGGAGAGTTTCAATTACTGTACATTTCCTCCCCAGTTACAGAAGGAAGGCAGAACACAGCTGAGAAACTTATAGAACTCTAACCACACCGGGCACTGATATACCTTTAAAATGTTTATTCTTATGATTTGCAGTATGACAATTAAAACATTCACGCTACAGTGATATGTTTTAAGTTACGGAATATAAAATGTTTCCAAGTGCTAATAGCCTTCCCATAATCTTATAGTACCTTATTAATACTTTCATCACTGTCGTCATGTACGCAGACGTTCAGTCTTCACCTTGCAGGGGCATGACATTTTCTGTGTGAATGAATAAAAATTCTGTTGTAAGCAAAAATGATGAAATGATTTTGAAAGTGTCTTTCTGCGAGCGTGCCGAGGAGCGCTCTGACGTGCTGTCGAAATCCGCGTGTGCAGGTTTGGGGTGAAGAGGAAGCCGATCTACATCAACGTTGTGCGTGACCCCATCGAGCGCTTGGTCTCCTACTATTACTTCCTGCGGTTCGGTGACGACTACCGGCCCGGCCTGCGCCGGAGGAAGCAGGGAGACAAGAAGGTAATTAATCCTCCGCCCGGAGATGCCACACGGCGCCGGTTTCCACTACTTCGGGCTGCTTATCTTCCCGAAGACCATCGGCCGCCTCGGGTTCTTTCCCTGTGTCAGAGTTGAGCTTCTGCTGGGGGGAGCGAGTACAGTGTCCGTTTAACAGGTCTGACAGCATCTCTGGAGTCTGTGGGACCTGCAGACATGCTTGACGCCTCTCTAACAGCTTCTCTTCGATAACTTACAAGCACACAACACACCTGAGCGCTGGGCTAATCACCTGTCCTCGGAGCCACAGGCTCTTAAGCTGACTCGGCCGTGATGATGGCTCTGTGAATTCTGATGAATGAAGGATCGTGTGTCCACACTGTCCACTGGTTACGCTGCGAGAGGTTTGTGCACCAAGTGCTGCTGAGTAGCTGACACCGGGTCGTCCAGCAGAGCTTTGGAGAGCTCGCGACCGGAGCGCTTCCTGGTTCTGCGATGGCCTGCTACCTTTTTGGCTGCGGTTCCTTTATTTCGGTTTTCCACGCAGTTTTAACGAAGTGCTGGATGTAAAAAATTAGGGGAACATCTAAATCTAATATCTAAGGCCTGTAACTGACAGCCAGCACACGGAGAAGTTGGTGGGCAGCTTGTTCAATCGTCTGACTTTTTCAGACCTTCGACGAGTGCGTGGCCGCTGGGGGCTCAGACTGCGCTGCGGAGAAACTCTGGCTTCAGATTCCCTTCTTCTGCGGACACTACTCCGAGTGCTGGTGAGTGCGGCAGGCCAGGTCTGTTCTCTCCTCGCTGGCGCCTTGTGTGTCAGTTCCCTGTAGGTTTGTACAGGTTCAGTGACAGTACAGTAGAGTTCCTTGTTTTTTTTTCCCTTTTGGGAACAGAGCTAAATCTCCTTTAGAGAGACTAAAGAGTTGTTTAGAAAAATCACTGTTCATTAAATTGTTTTTCTGCAGGGAGCTGTAGTCAATATGGCACCTACAAAGAATTAATTTAAAAGTTTATATACAAGAGACAGTAAAGGAAGACAGACGAGGGCTTCATGCTGTGTATGTTAAAGCCAGCGTTAGTCTTGTGACAGGCTGGTACTGTGCGTCATGTCTTTTCACTCCCCAGAGGAAACTCGCCACCCCCAGCTGGGTCTGGAAATTCAGAATCCGGGTCTCAGTCGAAAGGCAGGCACCCTGCTCTGCATGGTGTGCTTGCGTGTGGCGCGGTGCTTAATCGTGTCTGACAGCAGCGTGTCCTTCCAGGAACGTGGGGAGCAGGTGGGCGCTGGAGCAGGCCAAGTACAACCTGGTGAACGAGTACCTGCTGGTGGGCGTGACGGAGGAGCTGGAGGACTTCATCATGATGCTGGAGGCGGCTCTGCCTCGTTTCTTCAGGGGCGCCACGGAGCTGTACCGCACAGGTACCTGCAGCCAACGACGCGTATAGCAGGACCAATCTTTTCAAGCGCTCGTGAACACTGGTGCTTCCCCAATAAACGAGTAATAATGTCCAAGCGCTTCTCCTTATTTTGAAAAAGAATTTCCTGGTTGAGGGTGGGCTGAAGTTGTTTTTTATATCCAGATTTTCATTTTTGTTGCTGAAGTTGCCGGATCACACTGCTGGTAATTTTGCTGGGGGCCCTCAAGTTGAGGATTAATAAACTAATAGCACCTTGGTTAGTGTAGTAGATCAATTCACTTGTGTTCAAAAACTGTCAGAAATCATTGCGATCGTTTTGGAAAATGTACTCTTCTTATTTTGGCCTCCTGACAGGTTTCAAGATCTAACACAGGGGTTCTTAACCTGTGGGTCACTCCCCAAAAATGGTCACCATGCTGTTTCAGATAGGACTCTGAGATCCTCTTTAATAAGCTGAAATTTCCTCCTACGCAAACATGTTTTTACAAAAGCCTTTAAGTGCCACAGAAAAAAGAAAACCTGCATTGTTATGAGAGAGAATTGTGTTATTTCACAATATTTATAAATGGAAAGAACTTTAACAAAAGTTTTGTAACTTTGTGTAAAAAAAAGTTTAAGAACCACAATACGATCTTCACGAGAGTACTATCTTCATTGAGAAAGATTTAAAAATAGTCACACTCCCTTTTGTGGAAAGTAATTAATATACAAGAAGATGTTTAGACGTCAAGTATCACTGTAATCAAGCATTCCTGGGTTAAACACTTATAACATTAAAATGTATTCCCACCTAAATACAGTTGGGTTTGCAGCCTGATTTCTCTGATGTAGAAGATTTGACTGCCTTCAAAAGCAGCCTATCAACATATGGTGTCAAACAGAATCACCAAGTGCTTTCTGGAACAAATTGAAAAAAGTAAGAACTGTTCTGGGCAATGTGTAAAAATTTGTTTTACTGCCCTTTTCTCTAACCTCTGTGTGAGACGTATGTTTTTCAGCACTTTCTATCCCACAAATCAAGCAACCAGAGCAGATGCAGACATTCAAAGACTTACGAGTCCAGGGTTTGAAAAACTTTCAAAGCTTGTGCGATGTCAAAGTTGATATTAATTTACCAGTGAATGTTTTTTGTGCTGTTTTTCCTAACATTTGTGCTTTTGCGAAACTTGTAATGACCAAATAATAATAAACTTCTGATTGATAATGTTTTAATTTTATTATAGTGTTCAAATACCTAACTTCTTAAGGCATGAGTTATATTTCAGTAACAATAATGTACTTATTTTGTAGACAGCAGTAAAGTAATTAAAAGGAAATTAGCTCAATACTGAACCACGAGTCGCAAAAGTGGCTCCCAGATTGAATCAGGGTCCCGGCTGACTTCGTCCGGTTTTGAACCCCTGCTCTAGGGCTTGTCTGAGAGCAGGAACTTGGGTTTGGGCTCCCCCTGCTGTCTGGCAGCCTGTCACCACTGTCCTCTCCTTCCAGGAAAGAAGTCCCACCTGCGAAAGACCAGCGAGAAGAAGCCACCGACCAAGGAGTCCATAGCCAAGCTGCAGCAGTCGGACATCTGGAAGATGGAGAACGAGTTTTACGAGTTTGCGCTGGAGCAGTTCCAGTTCGTCCGCGCGCACGCCGTGCGGGAGAAGGACGGCGAGCTCTACCTCTTGGCCCAGAACTTCTTCTACGAGAAGATCTACCCCAAAATGAACTGAGAGCCCGGGGACGGGCTCCACCAGCGTGAGAGACGATCGGACCTGCAGCTGCGGCCTCTTCCTCCCGTCACGGGCGCTGGGCGAGAAAGGGGGCTTCGCAGGCGACAGCGCCTTGTGCTCAGAGGGATCTTGCGGTGCAGCGAGTCCTGGAGACCGTGCCAAAACTTTGTGTGCGCCACCGGCTCGAGACTCTCCCGTCGGGGGCGACTGACGGAATAAGCCTCGGGGGGCCCCTCTTTGTTCCGGGGGACAGAGCCCCAGCGTCTGCCTCCCTCTTCCTCGCCCTGGACGGGCGCTGCGGCCAGCGGCCTCGAGACCCGTTCTCATGGACTTCCAGTACCGACTTTTTTTTAAATCTTTTGGTAAGGGTGTCTTCTTCCGTGAGCGTTGTCGTCGCCCGGGACGGCGAGGAGCTCGCCGGCCTGTCCCAGCGCCGGGGCGCGCCCTGCCGATCGGACCGCCACTCTCCTGACTCTTCGCAAGCGCCGCAGGACGACAGCGCACAGCCAGCTGCTCAAGGCCTGCGGCGTGTGAAGTGGACTTGCCTCGTTTTACAAACAGTTGTGGTATTGTACATTTATGGGATTTTTTTTTTTTGCATCTTGTATACTTTTACCTGTAGAAGTATTTTTGCTAGGGTGCTTTGTAAAGTGTTTACAAGCGTTGTAATTAAAAGTGAAAAAAGAAAATTTAATCAACCGCTGTACATATGGCGTATTTTATGTATTTGGACCAAAAGATGATAAAGACGGAAAATAAGGACTGGTTTCAGTTCTGAGATTCAGCAGTTTTGTTCTGTGTGGTACATATTAGGAACATCACACCTGCCAACTTGTCATATTTCTGCTGGCATGCAAGCACAGGGTCTCCTGAGGCTTTTCCGCAGTCAGATCTGTCCTGGGACCGGGTCCTTGATCAGTTCCTCCACGCCGACCCAACACGGAAATCATTAAAGCTTTTTCTGTTCTTCTCATCTGGAAATACCACTGGATTTTATTTTACATAAACCGATCACTCAGAGCCGAGACAGGAGGTTTTTCGGTATTGTTGGTGTTGGTGAGCACATGGCTGGTCACCTCTCTTCATTGTGCAGACGCCAGTCCTGGCCTCAGTCTAGGTTTTCTGTTGGCGCTATGAGACTCCTTTCTTGCTGAGTACTTTAACTTTTGTTGTTTTGTTGTTTTTAAGGGAAGGGTTTCTGGTAAATGATACTTGAAATGGTCCAGTTTTTCAAAGAGAGGTGCTGCTACTGTAGTGTCCCTCAGAGTGGAGCTTTTCTGCATCTTACAGAAGCTGTCTTGTGACAAAGGATCCCCTCTGAACCAGAGGGAGGTCACTCGTGTGGGAGCTGTGTGGTCTCTTGTGGCTCTGCACAGACTGACTTTCACTCCAGCCTTTTCTTTTTCAACAGCTTTAACAATGTGATGTTATTGTCTTTGGCAGAGGGAGGAAGATGTTGAAACTACTGCTCAGTTATAAAATATCAGCTAACAGATCTGGACTATTTCAGCTGTATTATCATTGATCTCGCAACGTGTCAGTTTTGTTTAGTGCTGGAGAAATGGCCTATCTGTGTTTGTCTGTTGTGATGCCTCGGTGAAACGAGTCCCAGTTCTGGTTGTCCGCTCTTCGTTTTCCACACAGCGTCTTACAGAAGTGTTGTGCAGATCCTGCTGCCTCTCCCTCTGGGGACTGTAAAGGCTGCAAAGCAGAGAAAGTCTTGTGTTTTAGTGCTGCAGGTGAAGCAGGAAACAGGCTCTGGTGTTGCATTGCGTTGTCCTGCTTGTGTGGGGCACCGTTCCCAGCAGCACCCCGGACCCCGGCAGTGGGAAACGCCTTCAGGGTGTGTCTGGCTAGCCCTCTCAGAGGGGTGAGCAAGGCGCGGCCCTGGCCAGGGTTCAGCAGCTGGTGTCGCTGCCCCTCGCAGCCAGAAACAAAGCAGAACGTTTCCAGTTCTCATTTACGTTTTCATGGAGGAGAAGATTTCTTTGTATCTGCCTGTGCTGGCATATTTTGTCAGTCAAACGCAGTTTTCCCATGTTCCCACAGTGTTTTTAACCCTGCAGTTTCTACGCAGAGAGCCCCAGTGTACTTGGAAGGCGCTCTGGTGCATCTAAACTGAACTTTTAGAGAGCTCTGAAACTGACCTCCTGGTGTCCCAGCCTAATTGTGTCAGTGTGAAGTGTTATTGCTGGGTTGTGCTCTTGAGATGCTACAAACTTGATTAGTGCCTTCATCGCGCATGAGGATTCAGAACCACTTGTCACATTTTGCTGCAATGTATTTGGAATCCTCCCAAGTCTGTTTACTATTATGATTTTACTTGCTTTCATTTCTTTGTGGTTTTAATCTGCTGAACTGCCAGCTCTCCATTTTGTAGGTTTGTTTTCTTTTTAATTTGTTGTTTAAAATTGATTAAAACATTTCAAATAAATACCAAACTTAAACATCCGTGGCCCTCTGCTTTTATTGTCCCTGTCTGAATGCAAGATTAACATGGATCCCATGTCCATACAGAGAGCTGGGATGTCTCTCAAAGAGGAAAGCAGCAGCATTGGGATCGTGGGTCTGGTCTTCCTTTTTGGTGTTGTGGACTTTGTTGGTGTTTAAACTATTTTGGGAAAATACCAGAAAATCTTCCATGAATTTAGGTGTGTAGAGGGTAAAAACAATCAGGCCCAAGATCTCGGTTGCAGCTCCTTTCCATATCGATTTCTTTATTCAGTCAGCAACAGCTGACTTAAGATCTTTTTATAATCAGGACAAGTCAGAGAAGGTAAACAAGTTGTTGTAATATTGAAGTTTCATTTTGTTTTCTCTTGACATAATGTGTACTACCTGAGAAAAAGTTATTCAAGGACCAGAAGCAAGCCAGCTCAGAATTTGCAACTGTTGTTACGGTGTAGTCTCTGACAACTCTGATTAATCATCTGCACAGAGTGAAATTATAACCAACCTTGACTTAACATGTGCGTTTTTTGTCACGGTGGAGTTCTCTCTCATGTTGAATACAGGAAAATGAATTGATAATAAAATAATTATCACTGATAGCCTCCAGACAGAGGCGGGGAAAGCACCCATCTAGCCTAGCATCCATCTCTGCCAGGTCTTCTCTGCCTGGAAACCCGTCTGTGCTAGTATTGCCCATTCTGAGCGATCACATCTGAGCAGACACCAGCATATCCAGGAAAGAGACGCTGTAGAGCTCCTTACATTGGAATCCACTCAAGTCAGTGCTGTACAGTATCTGCACCCATGGAAGATGGGACAAATCACTGAAAGCCTGTGTGCGCTAATCAAGGGACAGCACTCAAGAAACCAGCATGATCAGGAATTAAATCACGACCATCCTTTCCTGTGCTTTTACACCAGCAAGGTTGTTTTCTGTCTAAATGGTCATTTGTCCGCAGTTTCTGCCCCTCTTCAGAGCGGTTTGTTTTTCTCCTGCCGGGGAAAGACAGCTTCTTAAGTTCTAAGGTGTCCCACCATAAATCTTGATGAAACCAGCTTCCGGGATATTTACAGCCAGGCAAGCAAGCGCCGAGCCTGAAGGATTTAGGAACGGCCTTTTGTTCATGCTTTTTTAAAGATGGCAAAAGCCACTTCGGTGAAATAAGGTCAAGCTTTTATTTTTGTTTGCTCTTGAGCAGCAGATGCCCGTAAATCATGGAGAGTCGCGAGTCATCATTTCCCTGCAGTGACTGTAAATACTGAGCGGAGAGGGACGAGTCCGAGATCTTCATCAGCAGACTGGACAGGGCAAGGCGGAGAGGAGTGCTCGTTCGGTCTTGTCAGTGTCTGCTGGGAAGCGCAAGGTCTCGGGGCCTGGAGCGGTTCAGCTGTCCGGCAGCGGGGGTCACCTGGGGTAGCAGGCTGCCGGTCCCTTGTCCCTTGTCCCTGGTCCAGTGCTTTAAAAGCCAGTTTACCTCATTGCTCGAGGGATAGTGCAGTGTTGTTTCATTAAAGAGCTGCATGAAGCAGGATAATGATCTTGTTTCATTATGGGTGTGTCCACCAGACATCGATCCTGATTGATGGGCTTGACAGCCGACTGGGAAGCAGAGCCGGTTCAGGAGCTCAATCCTGAGGGCCTGGGAGCCTCCTCTCTGGCTACCGATTTTTCCGATTAGCGTACAGAACCTCACACGGGGATGAGTATGAGCCCGCCGTGTTTCAGATCCTGTTTATGAGGTGAGGTGACGGAGGACTTAGATTTTGCGCCCAGGCCTCCGTGAAGCTACATTAGGACCTGAAGCAGAAAGCTTTTGAAATAGGTAGCTTTGAAGGGCAGCACACACCTGCTGAGAAGAGCCATCATTCAGGACTGAGGATGCTGGGATACGGGATCGGTGCAGCGACTCGCTGTGAGGCCCAGTGCTGTGCCAGCAGCCTTGCACACTGACCTGCAGAAGAGGCTTCCTGCATCTGGGTTGATGTGTCCGGTTACGGCACTTATTGCTCATGATTTGGAAATAAGGGTACAAACTCTGTACAATTAAATCTGTGTAAACTGAGATCTTGGTGGGGGGTGGAGGGATTAAAGCCTGAGCTGTGGCCCCTCTAGCACCCTGGAAGACACAGTGCGAAGTCCTGGGAAAGAACAGACAGACCTGCGAAGTACTTGGAGAATAACGTACCCTCATTCCCACCCTTCTACTTGACCTTAAATGCTTTTTTTTTTCAGGTTGGCCTCTGTGTAGGAACGCGAGTCATCTCGCAGGTTGGTCACGATCTCAGAAGGAGACGAGTGGAAAAGGGGAGTTGATGCTGTAAAAATGGAACCCGCTCCGGTTTTTCACGCAAGAGCCGTGCAGCGTGTTGTGTGCTCTTTGCTCTTGCACGGAGGAGTCATGAAGACGTGCTGCACGTTGGGTGAGTCACACAAAGAGCTGCCAGACTTGCAGTACAAGGCCCAGGGCCTCATTTACGCCAGTTGTTCTGCCCAATCTGGAAAGAAAGCCATTTTATCACATCATGGTTACCCTAAACCTAACCACACAATTATCAGTTATTTGCTTTATTTCGAGCTTCTCTTCTCGTCTTAAAAAACAGTGTACCCAAAATACTCTCCCACACACAGAAAAAAAAACAGCCAAGAGAAAAGTGTTTCATTTTTCTGAGCTGCATGTTAAGAGGCATTTAAAAAAAACATAATTCAATGCAGAAGGAAAATTGCATAGCAATTTGAAATTAATTAAGAATTTGTTCTCAGTTTTGTAATCCTCGGCAATGAAGCTGTCGGTTAAAAGCAAAAGCTCATTTTAATTTGTTCTTGTGTTGTCTCGGGAGGATGGTGGTTCTGTGGCCTGAGGGAGGTAAGACGGTATAACCCACCATCCCTCACTCTCTCCCTCGCACTGCCGTTGTAATAATGCTAATTGCTTTAAATTAGCCACTTTCTGCAACATTTTAACCATTTTCCACATTTTTTAAAATGTGGTGTTAATATTTCGTACGTTGCCATTACAACAGTATAGTAAAGAGCATTATAAATCACTTATTAGTTGCCCAAATAACCTCTGTTAGCAGCATTAGTGGTCGTGGTTTATCATGCGAGACATCAGAAAATAAAGGGTCTTTGGTTCTAACCATCTGTTTTTTTATCACATTATTTTCTTTTCTGTCACAATTTTTAAGGACACATCTGTAATATAATGCAGTTTGTGCATCTGTTTTTATCATGTCAGTGCTGCTCCTTTTAAAAAAAATAATTTGCCCACAAGAGGGTGCCATTTGCATAGTAAAAATAAACTAACCAAGATGAGCAAGAGAACAGACCTATCCTGCCACAATCTTTAAAAAGCTGTCGCCTCATTCATGCTGTATGGAGTACAAAGTTTTGTGCAGTGATTTTCTGCAGGACAGCGATATATTGTGCCAATATCTTTTCAGTGCAACCGTTTTCAGCGTTGGCTCAAAGCAACGTGGAGTCAAACCTGATTTCATTGCTGCTGGGATGAGAGTGAGCTGAGAGTTAAGTCAGACTGGGCCTTTGACATGTAAAGGTTTAGAATCAGGAATAGGATTTGCAGAGCCAAGATGCAGCTCAGTGGTGATGAGCAGGAAAGCCTTCGTCCGCCACAGTGACACCAGCGCTTTTTCTGAACGAGTTTGACTAATTTCTGAAGGTCACAAGCCCCGTATGTTCCCATGCGGTCCGGAGTGATCTCACAGCTGAAGCAGTGCTGAGGGGATGGCAGCTTCCTCACTTCTCATTTCCTGAGCAGCACTTTGATCTGTGTTCCTCGTCTCCGAGCCGCCTGGGCTGTCAGCTGTCAGCGAGGTCTGCGGTTCCTGGAAATGGAGCTCCTACCTGGACGGCCTGGCAGGGCCCCCAAAATGCCTACAGGCTGTGTTGCTAAATGACGCTATTGGAGGTGTCGGCCTTCAGATGTGCGTTTGTGGCACTGGCTGTCGCTGGAGCCCTGGTTGAGAAACCCTTGCCCGCTCGCTCCTGACTGGGAATGTCACCCTGTGGTCTGACCCCTGTTGAGGCCTTCGGGAAGAAAAGCACCGACACTCCCTGCAGTAAGGGTGCTGTGGACTGTATCCCCACAGTGCAGTACAGGGCGAGCGTGTAAATCTCGTTGATTCAGATGAAAACCGCACTCGGCAGCTCAGTCGAGGCATTGTGGGCTGTGCTGATGAGCTCGGAGAACGAATAATGGATTTAATTATTTATTTCCTCTCTCCCATTGTCGCTCTCTCCTCCTGCAGCGCACAGGCGCAGTCCAAGGCCGAGATCATTCTCCGCCTTTCATAGATCTCATTTTTCTAATTAATGCCTGAATGCCGACTTATCCGGGCCGATCCCCCCCAGCCTCTCCCCCAGAGCCTCTTTGTGAGGTGCATTCCGAAAGCCGGGCACCTGGCACCACCCCGGGCTCCGCGGAGTGGGGAGGCCGCCGCCGCCGGCGACGATCTCGGTTCACGACAGCTTTCATCAGTACGGGCGATTGTGTTTCCTTTTCATTTTTAATGAGCAAATTACGTTTGTCAAGGTCTATAGCTGTAAATGAAGAATGATAACCGGAGAACAGGGAGGGGGTGGGGGTGAGCACAAAGTGCGTTTGTGCTGTTCAAGGGCTCCAGTTTGTGTGAAATCTGCGCTGTATTTATTAAGGAGGACAGCAGAACACACCACAAGAGGATTGGAAAATTAAATTTTTACAGCAAAGAATTTCTTCTTTTTCTAGTACAATGACATTGTTCTGCGGAGAGAGACGCAGGTCTTGCCTTGGTGCCTTGTCCTGTGTAAAATGTTATTTTCTTAAACTTCTAGCCACGCCTTCTAAAGTTGGCTAATGATTGCAGAAAGGGTGCAAATCGCTACAGTACGTCATTTGTTTGCAAAGAATCCGTTCCCGTCTGCACAACCATGCCTTTCTGTGTTATTAAATGTAGAGAGGAAGATTTGGGTCTGACTTTCCTTGTTGCCCCAGTTCATCGCACTGTTGCTACGCATGACGCTTTATGAATGAGAACTTAGCTCTAGTGACTGATTTAAAAAAGTGATCTGTCTATTAAATATGCAATTGTTTCACTGACAAATGTGAAATTTGCCATTTTCCCTAAAATCCTAATCCCTTTCTCCACATGGGCCTGAGTCAGGAAACTCAATTTTAACCTCATAACTCCCTGTCCTCTCGGCCCCCATCTCTCCAGGAGTAGAGCTGGTCCGCTAATGGACGATTCTGTTAATAACAAACATTCAGGCTCATTGCTTTCATTTCATATGTAGCTCATTACACAGGCTGACCTTAACAGAAGTCTAGCAGCACTTTAGCAAATGAGTTTGAGGTGCCTAAATACTTCTGAAGGTCAAGGCCTTGGACATTCAAGGGTAGGATATTAACACTCCAGTAGCGCCCACGTTAAATTCACACATTCCGTCTCCCAGAAGAATTCCCAAATTACCTTTGTTTCTCTGAAAGTCAAAATAATCCAACAAACTGATCTTTTTATACATCTTTTCTACAACCTTTGTGGTCATTTACCTTTCACATAACAGTGATTATTACGAAGAGGGAGAGAAAGGAGTGTGAATTTCTGGAGACCAAAGGAGATGATCTGTAATTTTTTCTCCTCTACATAAATATTCCCTCAAGAAACCAAGCGAATATTACAGTAACTTATTGATTTCACTTTGGCTTATGGTAATTATGAGATTTCATTTACCGGTATGTTTATTTCTAAGTGTAAGTGAGCAAGAACCAATTTATTTGCTGGGAATGCTCCACAAAACACCTTCTGCTTGGGGAAAAGACTGTTTTTTTCAGTAAAATGCAATTAAATAGAGGATAATATGGGCTTAAAATGGTGGTGTAATGGACACCAATGATTTATTTAAGTGAGGGTGGTGTGTGTTGGGAGAGGGATCTCTGCTTGCACCATTACTTTGTGCTCTTAAATATCGTCAGAGCAACTGTCTGTTTTCAGCCCAGAACACCCAGCGTTGCTCTGTGTTTTCAAGCAGGCAGTCTGCATGCCAGGGCACCATTTAATCTGTGTTGGCATTCTTCAGACCATGTCTGTGTCAGGAGGATTTACAGTGACCAGAGAAAATCAAGATTCGTACTGAAAGTTGCCTCTGCAATATCCTGCCTCGTCAGAGCTCACACCACCCACAGCTCAAGGGATACATGAAGGTACAGGCAGGAATGGGGCATCTTCACCTCAAAATCTCTGTGCTGTCCTGGCATTATGTTGCTAAATATAACTTACAGCTGCATGCTTCCGTCACTTATTCAAGGCCTTTTTAATTCAAGGGCACATATTTCTATTCATCATTGCACAATGTAATCACTCTGCCGGGCTCATTACACTAACGAGGCTGGATTGCACTGTTGTTAATCCACTAAAGAGAGCCTGCCTCACAGCCTTGACTCCCAGCTGTGGAGGAGAGCAGGGGCAGCAGGTTTAAGCACTACCTCTGGTCACGTGCTGGCCGGAGTTCTTATGTGAAAGTGAGAAACCTGTGCAGTTCTCGTACTGTGTGGGAGGTGAGTGCAGTCTGAGCTAACATCCCTCCATCCATTTTCCAACCACTTTATCCATCAGAACCAGAGCCTATCCCATCAAGCAACGGGCACAAGGCCGGATACACCTTGGAAGGGACACCAGTCTGTAGCAGGGCACACCCAGACACAGACACGCATACTCTCACTAGAGCCAGTTTTACTCAATTAACCTACCAGCATGGCTATGGACTGTGGGAGGAAATCCACATGAACACGGGGAGAACATACAGACTCCGCACAGACAGCAGCCCAGGGCCCCAGCACCGCTGGCCACTGCACCATTGTACCTCCCCCCCCACCAATCAATTCTGTCCAAATTCTTTGTCATAATGACCAGTAACCGATATTTAAGCCTGGTGTCTGCAATGGTACTCACAACGTCACCTTTGTCTATGCAGCTTCGTCCTGCATCAACCTTTACTCCCCCTCTACAGGCCAGCTGGAGCCACTTGGGCTTCCCTACATAGCCAGCAGAGGAAAAACAAAGCCAAAAGTCCAGATCTGCTTGCTGGGTAAAACGAGGGCACAAAATCATCGCCAGGACGAATCCTCTTCCTGTTCTTTCCGTTGTAACAAAAGCTGTGCTCGAGTCCCTGTGCCTACTTCCTTTTCTTCAGCATAACCACTAGGTCATGCTGCTTCCCCATGTAATTATTTAAACCAAGCAAGCTGCACCGTCAGTGGTGTGATTTCCATGTTGTATTTTATCGTTTATTAGAAAGTGTGGCAAAGGCTTAATAGCTTCTCACAAGGATAATTCCTGTTTCTTCATCCCAGCACAAATACACACCGAATGTTATTGTATTTAGTGGCCAGCAATGCCCCCGGTACAGGGAATCAGGGCACAGTGATGTTCATTTCATGGATAGTATATATAGTAATTACAGAATATAAAGTCTTTTGGTGTCAATTTGCCAAACAACAGGAAAGGCTGTTGCTGTTTGCATGCAAGAAAGCCGCTACTGAGAAGATTGTCTTCACTCCTGCCAGAGAGGGCTATAGAAGGTGTAATACAAAAATAGAAGACGTTTAGTATAATTAGATCGTTGAGCTTCCATGGAAGTCCCTTCAGAATCAGCAACAGCTGTGCTCTGTGCTTTCTCCTAGATTTTATCTAATGATTTGGAAGTAAAGCAAAAACAAAATAAAATTAAAATCGGTAGCACATTCAGATAAATAAATGAATGCATTTGTCTTTTTGTCTGAAAATGCTGCTGTAAAGCAATTAAATTCTAAGGTAGTCCAGCAATGTGAGTGTATGACTGTCAATTACATATGTTTTAATGGAATTCATGGCTGGGAACATTGACCACTTAATCCCAACGTGTAGAAAACTCAAAAGTAGCCAGTTGCTGGTTGGTGTTGGGCAACACTCATTGCTGCATCAAAAAGCCTACACTTCTATTCTAATGAATCAGATTACAGACGTCCATCTGCTCCTTAGTAACAGGATGAATTCAGAATCGCTTCTGTGTGAGGCTGACCCTGCTGGCTCCCTGTGTTTTGTGTAATTGTAGAAGTCAAGGGCAAACAAGGAAGAAAACAGAAAAACAATCGTGCTGAATGAAAGGTCATGCTGAAACCTCACGCCACCACAATGCCAGTGTGTCACACAGCGCAGAGAGGGGTGGCTGCACCTCCCCAGAGCTACAGGAATGCTAATTCTAATCATAAAACTACATCACACCTCTGAAATCTCAGCATGCAGCTGAGCTGGGCTACTGGAGACAAGGAGCTTGAAACTGAAATTTTAAATCTGAATGCAAAAGATGTCCCCTCTGAACCTCTCTGATGATTATTTATCTAATTGCAGCTAAAGTGATGAAGATATCTAGTTGAAATGTGCTTTAAAGAGTGAGAAAGCATGATCAGACAGTCCTAATACACTATACTGTCTCCTACTCCATTATAACCGCTGAGAGGCCTTGCGCTGGTGTCATTCTGGAACCTGGAATTAAAGTTCCATTACTCTTAGGCTAGCGATATCATACACTTTGGAGTCAGTCTCCAACAATTGGCAACAAAAGGCCCATTCAATAGATGTAGCTCAACCTGCTTTGATGGTTAATCTGCATGCGTTTGTAGAGGAACCAGAATCCTGTTAAAGGAAACAGGTGCTCCTAATTATAACGCCGAGAGCCTTCTTTTTCTGTTTTTCTTCTTCTTTTGCCTTTCAGAGAACTAAATTCCTCGATGTGAGAGGATATTGCAAGCACATGTCGGGAAAATGCAGAGGAGTGCTTTCTTTTTTTTTTTACTTCAGAAGTGGAAGTTTAAAAGGAACCTTGAAACACTGCAAAAGAGTCATGGGCTATTTCATGTCAGGCTTTTTTCAGGGAGCTATGAGCTTCTTTTGACTCCACAGCTCTTCATCCAGGAAACTGTCCCTCATTTTAAAACACTTTTATTTAAAAAAGATGACCATATTAGGTTCTTCCTTCATAACCATCCAACAGATAAGCCAGAGCCGTGTGAGTTGTGTCTCGACAAGTTCTTGTCCGAGGGCCTGTGAAGGATTTTCCTGACCTGGGACAAGCTCAGGGGGTAGAGTATGCACCAGAAAACCACTTAACAGCCTGTGGAGATCCAGCTGTCTTTTCAGCTGTCTATCCAGCTGTTTCCGTTAGGGTCATCTGTTGCTCTGTACCAGATCCTTAAAACAAACCAACAGCAACAATGAATAAAAGGCGTTCAGCTCAAAAGCATAACAAAAAAACAGTGTTTCTACAGCTCTGACGAAGTTCTTGTGGATGAAAACCTTTAGGTCAGTGTGGTATAATCGATTTGCAATGCAAAATAGCTGTGAGCAGGAAAGGCAGTCTAGGTTAGGGATCAAACCCTGATCACCAGATGTGTTAGCAGGTTTGCCACCACATCACCAAAATACCTGGGCTCCCTGGCAAAGTGTCCTTCAGAACAGTACTCGAGATCTGCACACTCCAGTACGTTCAGGGTTCAAGTTTGCAGTCCTCTTTGATAAATTACCTTGGTTCTCTCTTTTTGTTCTTTGACTTCTATTTTGGGAAGACTGGAATTGAGTCCTGGGAAAGGCAAGGCAGCTGCTAAGAAGAACCAATGGAAATCTTTCTCACAGATAAGAAACTATGAAGTTTTTGTAAGTAGCACTTAGCATGCACTTTTAAGAAAGTGGCTTTCAGCCCAAGTCAGTGATCTTTTCAGTGGGGATGAGATATGTGAGTAATGGTAAGGGCATATAATAAACTCTGTGAAAGAGGAGAGGTATTTGTTTGGATTGAATTGTCATTGATGAACTGTTAATCAAATCAAAATGTATATTGCTTCCATTTCCTATGCTCATTGCTTTATAATTTCCCTCAGGCTTGATGCACAGATAATGAGACATAATATGCAGAGGTGGGATATGAAGATGGAAATTCCCCTTTGATTTGTGCAGTGTCTGCCCCCAGCTCCCGAGTGGACAGGGCTGACCTTTCATCTTTCAGCCATCCCTCTCAAACAGAGGGAGGAACAAGCTTTTTCAGTTCTGTTGTGACTGTACATGGAGCTGTTGTAAAACCCACAGAAATACCCTACCACGTTCAGGACACTCTATTGTAAAACTGTGTACAGAAATAAGAACATGAGAAAAGTTACAAGTGAGAGGAGGCCTTCAGCAGTGCATTTGGAAGTTGGCTTGTAGCAGCAGTAATTCATCTGAGGGTTTCTCCAGCTGTTCCATGAAGGAATCTGCAGTGGCAGCCTGTTACAGAGTCTCACAGCCCCCTGGGTAAGGACGTGCCTCGTGTTCCCAGTTTTAAACGCACTTCTACAAAACCTTTTCTTGTCCTCTGGTTTGTGTTTGAAGAGAACCAGGGTCACCTTGTCTATGTCTTTGAGACTTACCTGTTTCGGGTCCCCTAGTAATCATGTCTGCTCAAGACTAACAAGGACTGAAAAGAGCCTTAATCCTTTTCAGGGTTTTGAGTCTGGATTTGAAGGAGTTTAGAGAGGGTGACTCTCTGATATCCTTGGGCAAAGAGTTCCAGAGCTTGGGGGCATAACAGGAGAAGCCCCTGTCACCCATACAATGTAGACGGGCTTGGGGGACAGTAAGGAGGGCAGAATTTGAAGATTGGAGCTTGAAGAACATTCATTGCTGAGCATCAAACTTCATGAAAGACCCTGCTGACTTTGGGCACAGAGTCCAAACAGTTAAAGTTTTGGGAAGAGTTAAAACCTGCCTGAGAACCTCTCTTGCCTCTATTTCTGATTGAGGCACCGTTAGCCTTACTGGTGTGAATGTAGGTCGTATTTTTTTTTCTCTCCACAGAAGACATTGCCGCTCTCACTGGGTTTTCTAGCAGTAATCACCGACCTTGTTTCTTGGTTACAAGTGTTATCCAAGAGCTTGAATGGGATTGAAAATTGTTGACGCTGCATTTTGAGTGTCCAGATTACCACCCCAGTCAGTGCCTCTGTGGTCAGTGTCTACCGCTGCTTTGGGTGGACAGCTGGACGGGGGACAATAGATCAAGACTGGGGGGGGTGCTGTTGTAAATCTTCTGTTTTGAGGAAATATAGAACTATACATAAAGCAGTTTGGGATCATTCATCATTCTGATGAAAATAGCTCACATTTATCTAGGAAATCATGATTATTGAATAAAGAAAAGAAAAAGAGTACAGTATGATGTCAGTTGTTTAATATTTCCATTTATTTGTTTAGTAGCCACTTTTATCCAAATTGACTTACAGCCAGGGAATATCCTGCTCTTGGAGGCTGTTGGTGCTGATTCTGTCATTTTCCGGCCGGTTCTGACAAATCCCCAGGGTGATGGAGAGTTATTCTCCCCAGTAAGACCCAGGGGGTTTGTATTCTACAGCAGCTGTACCTGAGTCAGCGCTACCCTGAGGTACATGTGGAAAGCTGTGACGTACAGCTACCAAGCTTATATTTTTAAATATTAATACATAACAATAACGATGGAGCACCATTACCAGCATTTAAACAGCACAGCGAGGCTCCATCGAGTTTCTGTAGGAGTCAAGAGCATTGCTCTGCGTTGGTGAAAGGACATGTGGCACTAAAATCATAGTGCATTTTCACCATGTTCACTACAATCAGCTCCCATTTTTACAGCGTACAGACCGAGGACTGACAGCTCCTTTTCTGGAGGCTTGAATCTTTCAGGTTTTACGAGTAGACGACAGGTGGTATGGCGTCTTATCAAAGTAATTAAATTAGTAGCTAAGATGAGCTGGAGAATGAAAAGCATGTCGTCCTCAAGGACTGGAGTTCTCCATCTCTGGCATCTCTTACTTGAGCATCTTGGAAAACACGTCACACTTTTAAAGTTTCTTTTGGGTAAGTTTTTAAAGTTTCTTTAAGCACATAGAAATATATAGTATGACTGAGATTATAATGTTTGATCATTAATTAGATTAACTCTTCCTTAAAGGCACCATAGTTTAAAAATCTATATTTATCTATTTTGATATTCATCTCTTAAGATGGATTTATATTTTCAATACTTCTAAGTGGCATTTTTTAAAAGGTCTCCAGACCCTATTCCTCTTTTCTGAAGACAGGGTTATCAATTCAAACTTCACTGCCGAAACTGTATAGATAAGTCCTAAAAAACTAGGCTACGCATAAAAAGACATTTTAAAGTATAACGAAGTTTGGCAACCATAGTTATTAAATCACAAACAGGTTTCAGGAGAGGAAACACTGACCTCAGAGCCACAGACGTTCTTATCTGTACTTACAGTATCTCCACTATCAGTCCTGTCTAGGATTTTATTACATGTCCTGGAAACAAATGTGTGAGCCGAAATTTGGGTTTCATCGCGGATGTGAACTGATTTTGTTCTGGTGCTGCAGTCTGTCGTGGGTGTAGGATTTAGGAAAGATCAACTAGTCTTGGCACAGCTAGGACGTGTGTTCCCATGGCAGTGGTGCAAAAAATAAGGGCTGCTACGAATCTTATTTTCTAAAAAAATAAATAAATTTGAGTCTTTCTGTGTCCCCTTCTGTTGCTGCTTTGGCAGGTAAATTGGCTTATTAAAGGGCTTTTTTTAAATAAAAAGGAAAAAGTTGAGAAAGTTTCAGAATTATTTTTAGGAAATCAAAATGGAAAAATATGGATAACGGAGCCTGGAAGTGTTTTTGTTTTATTGATTCAATTCATTAACTGATTGTCAGCTCAGTCCCTATAACTCAGAGCCCTTTCCTCTCTGGAAAGCATGTGGTTTGGCTGGGTCTCAGCCCTGCTCATGGAAGACTGGTTTCTTGCTGGTTTCTTAAAAGCTGCCTGGAGTCAGATCTGTGCAGGGGCCTGTCAACTTTTTTTCTCCTCGTTTTGCAAACTCCATTCCTATTAGTATCTGAAATGCATCCACACAATGCTCACTTCACACTGGAAGCCTTCTTGACTGTTCGGTCTTTCTCGTACCTGACTCTCACCGTGGCATGTTTGAGTTCGAGCACTGAGCTTCCAGAGTTTCCATCAGCCTCACTGGAAGTCAACACCCACTGGAAAGAGGAACACTCTTCTGTCATGGCGTGGGAGCTATATTGTGAGTAAAACAGAACCAGTGTGACTCCTGTAAGTTTGGACTCACATGTCATTTCTGTCTCATTTCATTAAAACACATTCAAATTGATATTATCGGTTACAGATGCACACTGCAGAGAACTTTGAATATGCACTCCTCTTTCTTAGCTTGCAACACAAAATAAGTCTGGTCGTGAGTTTTCACAGCAGTGGCAAAGCTGGGCCAGGACAGCAGACATGTCTCTGTCTTTCCCTTTCATTGGCTGTTCAATACAAGACCAAACTGTATCCAAAGCAAATTAGCAATCAATTTATTTTCAAAACCAGCATCCTGACGCTGTAAGATGTAAAAAAGTTATGTCTCAAATGAAAAGCTTGGCCTTTATGGTTTGCTAAGAGGTGCAATTTCTCCTGTGTTGTATTTCTAACTTTCACCCGTAGGGTGCAGTCACCGCATTATGTGGTGTTAGTATTGCTTTAATTATTGTTAAAATACACAGATTTCTGAAAAAATATTATTTGAACAGGATGATGTGCAGTAGATTGAACTGTCTACATTGGGAGTAACTGTGTTACATCCATGTTTACAGAAAGTTTTTTAAACATCCTCTCACAAAGCTGCATATGTGTGCACGTGAGTATCTTCTTTCAGGAATCATTAAAAATAAAAAAAATCTTAAGTTTTTATGTCTTGGTGCTTTGTGGGAAAACCTGTTTGGTTTGCAGCGTATCCCTGTATGAAATATACTGCAGCAGTAATATACTTGCAGATTTGCATTTGATAGGCCATAAAGTTCACAGCAAAGGTCAAAGCTTTGAAGTTACAAGCTGGTTTTCCTGCCTTCTGGGAATAACAAAGCAGTGGGGATACCAGCATACGAATGGCACCTCATCTTTCCCATTGTATCTTACTGTAAACACATGCTGTACTATTGCAGCTCAGGAATGCATAACACTGGGTTTTTTTGTGAAAAGCATTGGCTCATTAGACAGGCAAAGCGATCTGCCTCTGTTTTTGATGAGAACTTGGGCCATGACTCTGAGGAAAATATTTTAAAAACATAGGCTGGACTAAACCTCAGCCCACGATTTTAAAACGTGTCACCTCATAGTGGCCCAACAGCCCGCCAGAGACTACTTGTTTCAACTCAGTGGAGAGCCACCTCAATCACAAGATCTTTGTGATCAAATCCTAGTTGTCTGTAGTTAGAAACCAATACAGCAAATAAATTGAACGCTGTTGTTCTGAATTCTTTGTTGGTGATGTTTTTGTTGGTTTTTGTTCTATTGTTGTGTTTGAGTCTGCCCTAAAACAATTTGCCCCCAGGGCATCTTAAAACTTGAATTCAATTGCAAGGGGCAATCCCTTTTTCTCCCGTTCCCAAAACCATCCACCCCCGACCCATCACCCCTGCCCAGGCGGTAACCCCAACAGGAGAGCCAATCAGGTAGCAGGACTGAGGAGAGGGGTCAATGAGGCTGGGCTGCACCCCCAGCTTCAGACAGCCCCCTCCCCACTCCTTGGCCCTCGCGGGCGTGAGGAAAGGGAACACGCCAGGACTGAACAGCCACCTCTGTTACAGTAGCAGCGCCAGGCAGTCAGGCCTGCTCCTGCTGAACAAACATCGTGTGACAAGTCACCATTCAACAAAGAACCACAGGAGAGCCAGGGACATTCTCCCCAGAACAGGAGATACCCCACCCCAGAAACCAGCTGCATGCCTGTCGCTGCCTAAGTGTAGACATCTTGACTTAATTCAAGCCCTAACTCTGAAGGACAGAAAGGCCTTCTGACTCACCAAGACTCCTGATCAAAATTCAGAGAATTTTTAAAGTTTAAAGTCTGTAAAATACTATCACATCACTGAAAACTCTGGTAGGAAGCTGAGCCTTGTGTTCTCATGCCAAAACGCTCCGCACTGTCACTTCTGATAATCGGCTGGATTGCTGGTAGGCCAGAGACGCCAGCGCAGAACTTTCTGCCTGTTTCTCAGGGTTCTTGGTCACTCTCAGATGTCGGGTTTTGATTCAATATTCCAAATTGAATGTTACAGTGTTGACAACACCACTTAGGCTTACATTTTTAACCCCAAGTAACTTGTGCTTTGGAAACACCAGTGAAATGGAAATTCATTAACACAAGTGGTTATGGTCCATTTTTTTTCAATAATGTTTGATATTTCCTTACACTGCTATCCCTGTTTCTTGTTTATTTTTTTAAATATTTACAAATTTGCTTTTCAATGGGACTTCAGGATGACATTGGCATAAATCTCAATGACTAGCCGATAACATGCACACTTCTGCGCAGAAAAGCATTTCGCTGAAACAATTCGTGTACTGAAATTATGGACATTTTGTTTGAAAATAACCATTTTTTGTAGTGTAGTGTAGAAAGGACCCTTGTATCTTTATGGATATGTAGAGAGAACAAATGATGTTCATGGAGAGGGACACCTGACCATCAATGAAAGCTGATTGATAAATGTGATGGATTAGCTGTTAGTCATGGGGGACTGGAGCAGCTCCTTGGCCTGATTCCATACTATCAACACGACAAGCTGGATGAACTGAGGGAACTCCTGCCTCCTGGAAGCTTTCAGAGATTCTGAGGAGACCTTATTTCTGACAGTGTCGTGTATGAAGACCTCGAAGCAGAAAATGCCAGTAATTATCCATCCTTGACTGATATAAACTTTCTAAACACTCTTCTCTGCCATTAGCCCAGACATACCCTTTCAGCTTTGATGATAGATATTGTATAATGATAATAATTATGATGAAGTGAATGCTCTGAATTTTTTTTCAGTGGATTGATGCATCTTCCTTTGCAAATCAATATTTTCACACACATATAATTCCACTATGGTTCTAGGAAACTCACATACAGGCAGAGACAGGCTGTGTATCCAGATGCAGCAGGGAAAAGAAAAAGTGAGAGATCTGTAAAGAGATTGTGGGGTTTTTTTTTCAGTTTGATGGTAGCTTGTGTGTCCAAATGTTTGGTCTGTGGCTGTTGCACTTCGGGCAGAAGAGGAACAAGACATCAATCTCCGAGTTCAGACAGACACGTTCGGATTCGTTCCGAAAGGAAAATCGATGTTCTCCTGGCAGTTCTAATGAGATGTGGAAGGCTGTTGTAATGTGATTTGGAGAGCCACACGCCACTGAGGGAGCACACTGAGCACTTCTCTCCACATCTGCCTCATGGTGTGCAATATCCTCTCTGAGCTGCCACTCCTTCCATAAAAATTAACTCAAACTATTAAAGGAAAAAAGCCTTACACTAACAAAACCTTTATTAGCCTGGTATGAATTCGGTCACGACCGTTTCATCGCAACATCTGCAACTAATAGGCAGCCGGACCGCGTTAGTAAATAAAGCACAGTGAATAGTTTGTTCCACTAATGCATTATAAACACTGGCGGGCTGCAGTCTTTGAGGTTAGAGTTACATTAATATAAAAATGGATGCTGTTTCACTGTAATATTTCTCAGATGGCTCAGCATTTCTGAATTAAATTCTCCCTGGTAAAACAGCAGTGTCCTTGTTACTCTGGCTGACATTTTGAATTGCAGTTAGCGATCATTTCATTCTTGCCCTCTTCTGTTTCAGGGATAGTAAGAACGTGACGGGGGTGTCCGCTCAGCCCTTCCTGTGGTCAGTCGCCCCTCTGAAAGTTGGTCAGGACCGAGTGCTATATGTTAATCAAAGTGATGCCGATCAATCAAACCAGATAAACAAAGGGCAGCGTAGCCAGCCAATGTATTCTGTCCAATCTTAGCAATCAGTTCCCATAGCCAATAAACATCAATCAATCAGTTAGCTGACAACCAGTGATCAGAATTTGTTAACGTTAATATAACGACTGTCTGCGTTTCTTATCGAGGTCTCGTCATCCACTGGGCCTCTTTTACCCAACATGTCCTGACGTGGAGAAGACTGAGGGTCTCTCCCTGCCCGGCCCCTGGCTCAGTCTGGACAGTGAGAGAAGGTGAATTTGCACATGCGGTATATTTCTAATTTATCTGTTGACACGGAGTAGGAATAGGATGTCACAGCACCCACATGCTAACAACCTTTGTGTGAAACTGGGTAGTACAGACTTCATCGGAAAGTAAACACAACTGGAGAGAATTCCGTTCAGGAAGGCAAGATTTCATTACCCTGTGACGGATATTCAGATAATTTAATATTCCTGATATTTGATATATGATAATTTAATATTTCTGTTGCTTTCTTCAGAACATCTGTCCACAGAATTGTTGCTGAAAGCTGGCTTCCTGTAGCAATATGTCCCATAGTCTGTCAGCATTCTGCAGTGTTAGTCTGTCCAGGTGTTTCTCTGTATGAAAGGAAGACCTCCCCCTCCCACAGAAACCAACTTTTCTGACTCAAAAAATGAACAATCAATTTTTTGGTTTTCTTAATTTTAGGACACTAGGTAAGAATGTGCCAGCGTCCTTCTATAAAGATATGTGGCTTTTTTAGTCTTCGCCATGTGATGAAAAATACATTACTTCCCTGGAAATATGTCGAAGTGGAGCAATGAGAATACAGTCCCCCATCCCGAAAGAATATAATATAAAGACAGGTTTAAAGCAATGAATCTCTTTAGACTTAAGAAGTCTGGATTTGACAAAAGAGTTTAAAATACTGAAAGATGCAGATAAAGTCAATCCAACGGACCATTGTCCAAGTACAGCAGTACAGTAAGAGCACACCAGACAGGAGTGGGCAGTAACACAGACCAAAGGCAGGAGGCCTGCTTTCATGGATTCTTTAGTAGCAGATACTGTAGTCTTAAGGAGCAAACTACCCCACCTTGTTTGTGAACATGACTTCCATTCGATCTGCTGAGAAATGAGTGGATAAGCTTCTGGGCTCAATAAACTACAAACGGCCAAACAAGCACGATGAAGACAATGGCCTCCTGCCATCCGCAGCCATTCTCACGCTGTAGTGTTTATGTGAGAGCAGTCTTGTCTTCAACATGAGTGACATCACGAGGCCGCGGTGTCCAGCGCTCCCTGGGGAGCTTCTTCATATCCACTCAGAGGGGTGACATGGGTACCAGGCAGACTGCGGGAACAGTGTAGTGGTGAGGAACTACCTGAAACAAAAATATGATTGCATTTGTGATACATAATCTGACTCTAAAAGCTAAAAGCTGTTCCAGAAACGACAATGTAGAGATGATTATAAATGATAAAGGAGAACCACCAACCCTTCATCCTCACGGATGATAAAAAAAGAGAAAGAGGGAGTATGACCTAAAACCCCCGTGTCTTCAGAATGATGACAATGCTGGAGTTCTTCGTGCTTCGACGTGAAAGAGACGCAACAGTGTGCGGAAACATCGCCCCGAGGAAGGAAGGGAGCACAGGCAGGTCTCGAGCTGCGCTGGGCAGCACAAGGCTGGGTTTTGTTTGCACGGTTCGGGGCAGCGCTGAAGACAATCAATCGCATTCAGGCCCGTCCTGCCCCATCCCATCGCTGTTTGCCACTGGGTGCTGAAAAAGAGAAATAGGAAAAAAAAACGATAGAGCCAAACAAGGGTGGCTTTTCAGAATTGAATGCAATAACTGTGAGACGAGCCTGGGGCACACAGATGTTAAACAGTGAATCCCCCACAGATTACATGAGCGGAAACTCCGGCAGGCGAAATCCAGCATTTTTGTGAAAAAAAATCTAATTAAGAATCCATGGTACTTAACTCCCACCATGTGAAACAGACACAAAATGATGAGGGTGGGAACGACAGCGAGTTGCAGTTATATGCACTGTGTATTTCTTTTATTATAACAAATGCCCAGTGACAGAAAAAATACGTTTTTTTTGTTTAAGGCAAATTAAATCTAGTTGCTCCACAATGAGGTAACACCTGTAGTTATTAGAGTTTTACGTGAAACATTTATTACACCATAGAGCCCAGCAATGTGTTTCTAATTGAAAGAAGAATAAATCTGTTGCTAAGCCGGCAAAGGTAGGCTTGTATGCACTTTTATTTTTTTTCATCGTAAGTAATAAAACTGCTAAGAGCTATTGCAAGACTAATAAACCCTGTGCATTTGGTGGGGATGAAGTTTCTCATAATAATAAGGCTAAGCTGCCCAAATAAAAAGCAGAAAGTAGTGGGTGGCCCAGGCTGCTGAAGGAAGCTTTTCTCCTCTTGGTTGAATTAATTGTCTGCTGGACCTCGGACAGCCTCACACCTGAACAGTGCAGCTGGGCTCCCAGTGTTAACCCCTCGTTTGTCATGTGCTCACATGCGTGCCATCTGAGCCAGGACACCCCCTTAGCCTGCAACTGCAGTGTACACACAAACACACCACACTGTGTGCTTACTGACTTCTCAGTCCTGTGTCTATGATTAGTGCAAAAAAAATGCACTCACTTTAAAACTTTAAAAAACAAGGCAACGAAATAGGCCCCACCTGAAATGCATTATCCTCCGTGTGTCAGAGGGAGGCTGAGGGCTCTGTGTCATACCCCAGGTTGTGTCCTTTGGCCCAGCAGGGTTTCTGTAAGGCTTGTTCTACACCACAGATAAGAGCTCCATTTACAGCAAAAAAAGCTGTTTTTTTTTTCACCTAGGCCATTAAGAGAAAAAGGCATTCATACTGTAAGTATGATTTAATGTCCCTGGTACTATTAGACATAAAAGTTCTATTAATATTCCCATTAATCTGTTCTATCCAGGAAAGTAGACTCAGGAGAAATTTGAAAAGCACAAACAAAAGGTTTTTTTTTGCAAGTTATTAAATTCTTTGTTTGGCAAACCCCATACCTGTTTTATGTTAAATTATCCTTGCATTTGCTCTTACTTACCTGTAAGTCTGTGATTTTAGACTCAATATGACCTTGGTTCGTTTGAATTTAAAAATATGTATGTGTGTGCACAGTACATGTTTGCATTGTTACATTTTTACTGAGCGGACATTTCTGCACTGCTGTTTCTGCTCGGAGAGCAGCTGTGGAAAGCTTGAGGGTGGAATGTGGACAGGCTACGCTGAAAGTGAGCACACGCACCTTCTCAATGTGTTTGTACTGAGATTGCTGAGGAAGCTCCATGTATAACAACTGCAACACGGCCGTGTTGATGCATAAGCAATTCAGAAATAAGGAAGTTAAATGTAAGTATTCCTAATGGGAAGCAGTGCAATCTACTAAATGAGGCAGCAGCGCATTTCTTTATATGTTCTCATCATCATAACATATCTTTGTCAGTCATTAAGTTCCTCGCTTTTAATCTTATTAAGCACATTATTGTTGAAATTCAAAGACCGAGAAATCAATGCTTCACATAATAAATGGAACCTAACAACAGCACAATCTGAACTGGGAAAAGTGATGGTTATGGTTAACTGACAGGTAATAATCTTTCTAACATTTTCAATGATTTATATGTTGTAACACTGTTACATTTGTCTTCTACACAGCAACTTTTTTCTGTTCAAGCTGTTGAAGAGACAGATACAGCACTACTCCTGTGGTGAATGCTGTTTGAAAGGATTTAGTTGACTATAAATGATGAGCCATATGAGTTTTAAAATAACTTTAAAAGAAAAAATCACCTATAGTACAACATTCACCAAGCATGTATTAACTACTGTTTGTTTTGGATACATTTCTTTAATGTTTTCTATTCAGATATCCTAAAACAGGGAACAGAAATTCTAAAACAGGTTTGTATGTTTACATATTGAGTCGAAATATCTTGCTTTGTGTATTTTCTTTTATTTGAGTCAAGTTCTGCTTCATTGCACAAGAAAAGACAATTTATCAAACAAAATGATCAAATTTTCAAAACAACCAAGTTGTTTGTAAAACAGCCAGCCACTCCACTTCCCAGTTGTTTTCTCTTACTGCAATGACTTTGATTGGAAACTGAAGGAGTGTGTTTTGTTGGTTTTTTAGAACATTTGTTTCTGCACAGGAAGCCATCAAGCCCAAGAGCTCCCTTTGGTTCAGGGTGTGTGCCGTGTGGGGCACTGGGTGTCAGTCTGTGAAGACTAAAAGCTCATCCCCGGAGGAGAGGAACAGACTGGGACAGAGGAGAGACAGGCTGCTGTTTCCTGCGTCAGAAAACCTGTTCTTCAGGTATGAACGTGATACACCAAGTTCTCCTTCACTTCTGGTAATCTAACTCATAACGATGTAATTTCTCAAAAAACTCTAAATGCAATAGTAAACCCCTCTCTTCCTCCATCCTAGCACGTAAATTGGCCAGTTCCTCACTTTAAATGACATTATCTTCCTTTGTCAATTAAGACAGTCCGTTGCTGTCATTGTTACCTTTTGGCTGGTTTCTGTAAAAGAGATGTTTGTGGTGAAGTCTGATACAGCCTGGGAACAGAGTGCAAGTTTTACTATCTGAACTAATGACGTCTGGATATTTCCACTGAATTAAATCAGAGATAACATGAGTTCGACCACTTGAGACAAGTCTACTTGAAGTTCTTAATGTTTTTCTCTCCATGGCCTGGGGACTGACCACCCAGTAATCTGACAAAGACACGTGTGGCAGCAATGGATTCTGGCAAAATCAGACAGCACAGTCACTGTCTGCTTCTCTGAAAAATAAACATTAAACAGGACTCTCAGATATTCTCGTCTGCCTATCTCTGAGTAACTGTACAACTTGTAAAGAACTAAGAGAATTGCCTTCACCCTTGAATTCACTTACAGTAGTTCCAAATTATTTTATGGAGGTGGATTTCTACAGTGACCTGTGGGGTGAATTTCCACTCGCAATCCCTTCTTACTGCAGTAACTGAGGGTAAACCTGTTGACCTATGGCCCACTGTGACCAGCAAGCTGTCTTTCCCTGGTGCACTTTTCTCTCAAACTGACAATGTTTATACCTGCACTGCATCTGGTGATCACAGGTGCAAGGCAAGAACATTTCAAAGCAATCAGATCTTTGTCAGCTAAAGTTATTTACCATTTGTAACAAAACAGAGTCATTTATCCTCAGGTTTCACCAGCTGCACTTCCAAAGCTGTTTGGGGTGCTTTTTTCGGGCAGAAACGTGATGTTGGCCTGTTCTTAGATATCTCTGATAGCTTCTTGCTGTTCTCAGAACAACAAGCCTTCTTGGTTTGATTAGGGAAGGGATTAAAGGTGTGGTTGTGTTCCCAGGCTCAGTATTACCCATTTGATTGATCAAAATCACAGATGCAAGTTATTAGCAGACTGTCAAGTGTCTAAATCACCTCAAACGGGCTTCATTACATTGCTTCTAGAAGAAGGCAACCGAACCTTGATTTCTCTTCCTACTACTGATCTGGGATCTCATGATCTTCTCAGGCATAAATGGCGCAAACAACCACCCAGAGAAGGCTCATTTATTGGCAGTGTATTTTATTCACAGAACTGAAGACTGAGACCCTCTTCACAATGGACTTCTTGTTTGGGTACTCTATAGCATAATCTCTGGGAATGTGGATTGGCTTTGACCCACACTCTGGGTCAAAAAAAATTAATTTTCAAGTGCAGAGGTTGGCAGGAGCAGCACGATTCATGTTCCTTGTACTGCGTGCTCTTTATCAGGGGAAAAACCACGTAAGGTTTCACACCTGATATAAATAGCACAGCTCGCAAAGAGCAGGACAGTACAGCAGTCAAGAACAGCACAATTCAGTACTGCATTGCTGGGAGTATAGGACACAAGTGTAAACATGTGTTTACGTGGCAATGTCTGAGTTAAAAAGAGTGAAAGTCACAGCAGTGGTTTTGGGTGTTTAATTACATGCTCTAGAGGATGGAATACAGTAAATATGTATACCAGCATTCATAGAGATTTTCACAAGAGAGGAAGCTATGGTGCTTGTGGGCTGATTTCCCACGCTGATGAGGTTCCACTGGATCTTGCTTCAATTACAATAGCAGTTGTTTTGATTTTTTTTTTTTAATGTAGTCTTCCCCTTCTCTGCTCGGAATCCCTTAGACAGGCCTGAAGTATCCTGATTTCAGGGCTTCCCCTGTAAAGTGATCTCAGTGGCTCTGATATCACACTGACGTTTTCACTGTGTTCAACAGAAAACATTTTACAGCATCACATAAGTAAATGTCCAGTGTTTTTCGTAGGGGTACAGAATATCAGTGAATAATAAACTGGACAATTCATATTCTGTAAGTGATCTTTTCTCTGCATTGAATGCAGATATATATTATTATTATTGTTGTGTATTTACATATTATAGATTTTAATCCTAACATTTTGCAAATTTAACACTTTATTTGTGAAATTGTGTACTAAGTTCTTAGACCTGCAGCTTCTTAGCTGCCAGTGTTTAGTCCCAGAGCTTTGCTCAATTTACTAGAAATGTTGTGAGCAAGAGGCCAGAGGGTTGATAATGCTTTAATGTCCTCTATTTCACTACTTACATGAAGATATTAAGAGCGAGGCTTGACCATTTTTTCTGTAGAGCCTTCAGTCACTGTCCTCCATAACATTGTCTGTTTCAGAGACAAATGGTGCCATGAAGTGTACAGAGGCAAGTATCGTCTAGGTTTCAGAAAACACCAAGTTTTTATACGATGTGCAGACAATTCTCAGGGCTATAATTCTACCAACACAGATCCAGAGATTAGACATGGCACAATGTTTAATGTAATGACAGACTGATATACATTTGACCCAGGCTACACATTCCTAATGAAAAACCCTGACTATTAAGGCACTGCAATAATCCTCTGAGCCATCACGGCATCATTTTTACAGATTTTAAAAGCAGTAATTAGACATGGAACTTGGAGAGACCAGCTGGGGAACATGACTGTGCATTGACCTCAATGTCCTACAAACTATAAATTGCACGCAAGCACTGTGGACACAGTAAATTAAATGGTAAAATTAACAATTACATGGGGATTAGTAGGTAATATTTACAATAGCACAGTCCTTTTCCAGGAGGACCAATAAAGGGTTGAGTGCAGCTTTCTTTCACAACCCCAGTCTCAATTAAACAAGCACCACTAATGACTGCAAATGCTAACGGCTTCATGTAATTGAGCTGAAAACTCCCATGAAGACAAAGAATAGAAATAAAGAGCTTTTGGCAGCAGATCTCAGGAAATGGGGTTTGTTTTCAAACCAAGGGGGCGAAAACTGTAGCCTTGTTTATCAAAAACCTGGTCCAGCAACAGTGTTAATAAGCTTGACATGTGCTGACTTGACAACTGAGAACACCAGTTACCAACTGTTTTTTATTACTGTAAGTTTGGGGACAACAGGAAGTCTGAAACAATTAACTTCTAATACCAGACGTGGGCCTGCAGAACCTACTTGCTGCATGAATTTCTGAAGCAACAGACACCACAAGCCTGTTTGTTAATACAACCACTTTATTCCAGTATGTTCTCCCCATTGTAACTGTTGTTATATGTTCTGAATGCACTTCAGAGTGAAAATCATGCAAAGGAAGTACAGTCATGGCAAAAGGAAAAGAAACTGTTTTTATTTTCACTTAGTGTCAACTGCTACCTCACAGTTAAGCTCTGATAAGATGGACCAGTTTGAAAGAGTAACAAAGCTGCTTTATTATGGGCAACAAAGAAGTATGGCTTCTCAAACAATTTCTTTTCAAACAGTTCAGGCCACAGGAAGCAGGGCTCTGTGTTAAATGTCCTCTTACTTGTGGGCTCCATGTGAATGAATCTGAGCACCTGAGCAACAGCATAGAGCACACAAGCCGTTACAAACAAGAGGAGCACATTCAGCTCATCTGGTAGTTAGTAGGTCCAAGGATGTCAACCAGCTGTTTCTTGAAAGAACGCAAGGTGTCGGCTTCAACAACATGGCTGGGTCGCTTTTTCCAGACTTGTACAACCCTTTGAGTAAGGAACTGCCTCCTGCTCTCAGTTTTAAATGCACTTCCATATAATTTCCACTTGCGCCCTCTGGTTCGTGTTTCATAGTATGGACATCTTCCTGCAGGTGTGAAAGGGTTAATTTCTAAAGGCAATGAAGGAAGACTCTCCATTATAAACAGAGGTTATCTGATAGAGTTATTTTCTGCCTGAATTCAATTATTTCCCTTCTAGCAACGTGCTTATGCTTTCTAAAGGAATCTTTGGTCTGCAAAGCACCTGTTGAGTGATAATCTGCAAGTGATTGAGTTTTTCTTTGTTCATACTTGCTTACATAGAGCTGATTGCCTTGCATTCATAGGTCTGCCGTGTGGGGGAAAATAACAATAACTCAAAATGGTGATAGTATAATCTTACTTTTATATAGTACCTGTAAAAGAAATCAAAGTCTTCATTTTTGTTGTTGCACCCTGTACAGATTTTTAAAAGCTTCACTTTACTTGTCTTTATCAGCTGCAGAATCTTGTACTATAAAAAAGACTAATTATAATACCCTGCTTCTGCCCTGGTCAAAGGGGCAGAATGAGCGATAAATGCAAACACAGCTGCCATAGTGACTGTGCCACGTCTTCATTTGTTTCTCAAAGATGTAGAACAATAAAATTCACATGGATATTGAGTTACGTGCGCAATTACTTCACAGAGAATATTAATCTGCATGACTTCTCAATGTAGGCCTCCCTATGCTCACTGGTTACTGCATCCCTTTTCGGGGTTAATTCCTGGAATTGATAAACATTCCTGCTGCTGGGAGGTGGCACGGAAGGCCCCAGGCTCCTGCCCTCCCTGGTATGAGCAGGTCCTGGCTGAGGTTCCCCAGAATCCAAGAGGTGACCCAGTCTTGTTTGGTCAACCTATCATTGTCTGCACGTTACTTGCTGAGAGAAATAAGAGACATAAATACTGCCCGGAACGGGACTTTCTTTGGATATTTGCTCAGTTTATCCAGAAATTCAGAACTCTAGAATGAAAGGTACACAAGACCTTTAAAGATGGGACTTTAGTCTAATTACAAATAGTACATGTACAGTACAGTACTATGTAATTCAGATCTGTACAAAGACCTCTCTGCTGCACATGGTGTATAAATTTGAAATCTGGTTGTATCTGGTCTTGGAACTGTGTGTTCATCCTCATTGAGTTTCTAAATCACACTCAGATGCAGACTTAAATTTTTAAAGAGTTTGATATAACCTTGTCATTCAGGTACAACCCCTGAAAAAGGCCATCATGTTTCCTAGGAACCACAGCAGAGGGGCAGTCCTCTTGTGCCTGACATGTTTCTTTCAGTTGTTTTAAGCCACAGAACACAGCAGGGTTTAATAGTACAGTACTAGAGAGAGGCAGATGTAGAGTGAGGTCTTAAAATTTCATCTTTACCCGTTCTTTAAATGACAAGAAATGCATCAAGACAACAATCACTACCTGCTCCGTAGTTCCCTAAGAATAAAAAGTAAGTTAAAAAGGGGTCTGAGCCAGTACTGTTGTCAGCAGCTCCAACACATTTATTAAGGGCTAAAACTGGTCTGGCAACCCTACTTTCACCAACGGCCTCTGGGTAAAATCCTAAAACATCTATAATGTTTATAGATGTTTACCTCTGGGTAAAAACATCTATCAGTTTTTTTCTGCAATCACCATTGTCCAGCTCAGAGCTTGAAGATTGTGACTAGTCAAAACCAGTGATGTTACTATATTCTTTTATCTTAATTTATTGAAGTTCTACAGCCCAGACAAACCTAGCTATAGTCACCTCTGCTCTCCCCTGTAAAAGAAGACAGAACTTACTCAGAGACCAGGATAACAACTTGATTGGCCTAGGAAAACCAAGCCACTGGGTTTGGCCTTTCAAGCTGTCCAGCAAAGGGAATAAAAATAATGGTATGAAAGCCATGCATACAGTGGTGGCATTGTAGGTGTAACCAAGAGATCTAATGGGTGAAAACAGAAGATGAAACAATTCTTGTAAAAACAAGAGAACTGCAATTTTAATAAGAGAGATGCAATTTTTTTTTGCTTTTATCTTTTGATTTCCTGGCTGCTTGGAGTCTTCATTTGTTTTCTTTGAAACTCTGATGTAGGGATTTGAAAAGTCCCAACAAATCCTGTTTTGTTGAAATTGAAAAGGGGAGGAGAGCAATAGAGAGCTGAAGGAGCAGCACATTCAAAGAAAGTTAATATAAACAGAGCACCAAGAATTTGGTAATCTGTTTGTCTTGTAAATGCTCTCCTCTGATTACCTGATTGCACAAGGCAACTACAGAGAAATCTGATTGTGTAAAATTATACACAGCAAACTTTTGATTGTAGGGGATCCAGGATGCCTGTTGTAACCATTGATGGAAGGTTGTAAAATTTGGCTTCGGTGATTTGAAAGCAGTAAAGTGCCAAACTTAATTGTAATCAGCCATTGCATGC
The DNA here is from genome assembly GCF_059453375.1 of Lepisosteus platostomus. NCBI lineage: Eukaryota > Metazoa > Chordata > Actinopteri > Semionotiformes > Lepisosteidae > Lepisosteus > Lepisosteus platostomus. The sequence continues at coordinate 829,205 of NC_142621.1, forward strand.
TCTACAAGTATTCTATTTTTAAAATCAAAGATTCCTTGCTGTGTGGTCTTTCTTCCTTTAACAATGTGATTAATTAATTATATACCCTTTGAAATAATCGAAAATTATTAACTCTTCACTTAGTGAAATCCTGTACAAGTTTTTAGCAGCATTTCATGCCTAGTATGCATTTATTCATTACTGCATGTGTCTCGTTGCCTTGTATTAACCACTTCAGAATTTCTAGGTATTCAGAAATAATTGTGAATTTATTCCTACCCCCTTCAGCTTTCTGTTAATCCTTTTTTTACCTGTAACCTCAAAATGTGGGATCATTTCATGCTGACTAAGGCTGGTTGGCAAATAGGGTATTTTGGAGCCTCTCTTTCATTAAATTCTGTTTGTCATCATTTTTTCACCACTTTACAAAAAGATACTGCTGTTCTGGTATGAGTCCAGATAATCTTGACTAGGCCACATTCTTACAAGCTTCAAAGAATCTTTTTAGTCTTGAACAGAGAAGACTGTGGGCATTGAGAAAACAACCCAGCAGATTCTTTTTTTGGAGTAACAGTGAAACACAAACCAGAGGAATGAAGTGGAAACTACATGGATGTGCTTTTAAAACCAGGAAGAGGAGTCACTTCCTTACACAAAGCGTTGAGGGGCTCTGGAACAAGCTAGCCACACGTGCTGGTGAAGCAGATACCCTGGATTCCTTTGAGAAACAGCTGGATTTGATATTTGGATCAATAAACTGCTAACGACCAAACACATTAAATGGACCACATGGACTTCTCCAGCAACCTTTCTTATGTTCTTCTATTCTTATCTCAGGGACTACCTGCAATGTTTGCTTCAAGCTGATTCTTTAAGATCAGCCTCTATAATGCTCATCAACAGATAGTTGTTATCATTGTATTCTTTTCTATCATTATTTGTGCAGTATGATCCTGCAGAACAGATTCCAATTCCTATGCTAATAAGAACGGTGTAGTGTAAGTTTCTTACAGTGCAAGAAATATTCCCTTAAGCACTGGAATGTATCTGGTTACTCTTTTCTGGACTGATTCCAAGAGACAGCAAATTATTTTTTATTACATAGTGACCAGAATTGTACAAAATATTCTCAATGCAGTCTTACTAGTGCAATGCAAATTTATTAATCTTACTGGTTAGTGCAATAACACTCCTATATTTTCAAAGTTTTTTCAAGAAATCTTTTGCATGCCAGCTCACTGTATTTCTGGCACTTGTTATAACAACTGACATGTCTGCACAAGGTAAAACACATTGTTTCCCTGACAAATAAGTAAACTACTCCAGAGATGTACAGCACTGATCTCACAACATGCTTCTGAGTAAAGCTCTTTCTTAGCAAACTTTGGGGGATGACTGTAGGACCAATTGAGCTAAATGAGGTTTCCTTTCAGTTAAATGAGGTTTTTCCTCCCCCCAGTGCTGTGCAGCTCATTTGTTTTTTTGGGGGCATCCGTGAAGGGGGGGGGTACCATCACGCCCTCTACAGCTGGAGGGCAGCCCCTACTCTGTCCTGTTCTTAGTCTTCCTGTGCTTTGCTTGTCCTTCCGGTGTGTCTTTGTTTGGGGCTATCTATTTCCGGGTCACCCTTTCCTCCTGGCTCAGCATTGAGGGTTCGGATGTCTTGAGACCCGCCTAGCACCAGGTCGTCTCCTCCGCGGCCTGAGGCCATACAGTAGGTTTCTACCCGACATCGTCTGACCTCCTGAGCCCGGGCTAACCCCCGTTTTGCCGCTACGCATGGGGTCTTTATTGCTCTCCTGGCCATTCCACGGCATGTCCTTTCCGTCATCCGTGACAGAAACGGAATGTATCTCTAAAGAAAGAAATGTGAAAGATTGACATCCATATTTTCAAGTGTCTTTCTACGAAGATGCCATTGTAAAAGCTGATTGAAAGAACTGGAGCTGGTTGCACTTTCATTCAGGAAGCGTGACAATGGCATGTCCTTCACTGCTTACAGAATGGGTCTGCAAAGAGTTTTCTAAGAAACCTTGAGTGAGTAAAGCTTAAAAGCCTTAAGGCTAGTGCTTAGGAAAATTCTGAATGTTTCTTCTTTCACAGCTGCCTTGTTAGTCCGTCTCACTGACTGACTGAGAGTTGTGCCTGCTTAGTCCCTGGGCTCCTAACAGGCTTCAGAAGGGACTAGCTGGTGACAGAGGCTGGGGAGACATGGCTGGGAGACAGCATGGGCTGGCAACATAAACTACTGCTGCGCAGCACATTGGTGAGGGCACTGAATTTTTCTCCCTTTGTGCGTCATTCACCATTAACCGTGAAAGCACTGCACTCAAACACTTTAGCCAATACTTCCCCACACCTGGCAGCAGTATGGTTGCAGTTATTTCCCAGAACATGGACATTCAGAGCAGTGGGAGACACGGTACGGGAGATCAGTGTGATGATGTCGTTGGCGCAGTGGGAACTCTGTGCAACATTTCGTCTGGCCAACTTAGCTGGAGAGTCTTGCCTGCCTGGATGAGGAGGGACCTCTTCCTCCCCCATCTGCACCAAGTGATTAGTAATAGAATTATTAACAAAAGGTGAAGATTGGGGGAGGCAGGGGGTGTGAATTGCACAGTGTGAGATGCTAGAGTACGTGTCAATCAATCGCTCTTTCATTTGGAGTTTGATTGACCAAGAGCCAAGTCGGTGTACTGGCATTTTTTCTCAATAACTTTCATTAGAATGTGCAATTGTTGGCATTCATTCATTTGGTAACATTGGTACCAATCTTCCAATTGGTACAACTGACATCACTTGTGCACTTGGTTTCATTGGTATCAATCCTTTGATATTGACACCTGTATTGCTCTTGCTCTCTGGTGGGAACGTTCTTTCAAATGGCATCGATCTCATGCAGAATCTTCTTACCTCTCTCTGTGCTCCTAGTACTCTTCCTTCATTCATGTTCTGTCAGCTGGTGGTGAAAGACTTTCACACTGGCGTTTGGGGGTTTAGGATTATAGTGGCAGATTCTCAGACGAAGGCTGCATGTCCTACTTATTTAATTATCTTTCTTCATTCCAACATTCCTTCTCTTTATGAGTAAGGCAAACATAGCTTATTTATGGTGGAAGCCAAACAAATTTTGTTTAACCTTTTCTGGCATCCCAAGGCTTTTGTATTCGAAATTGGGTTTCTTGCGACTGGATGAATGTAAAATGTGTGTTTTACAAGCAAAGAGAGGAGTTAAAAAAATGTAGCTACATTAGGTTCCCTTAATTGTAGAAAAAAATCATACTGGCTTTAAATCTGACTCTAGTATAGGTAAAACAGAAAGTAATGAACATAGCTAAACTTATTAGGAAAACGAGGAAGCATCTTTAGGTTTGAATGTGAAGTGTCTGCCTGATTAAGAAGAGCTGAGGGCCAGTCAGTTCCAATGCTCCAGGCGATCCGGGTCTGAACTTGCTGTTTTAGCGGGTGATACAGGCAGTGTCTTTGCTGGGCTCCGATCCGGGTTTCCACGGGGAGGGCGCCATTGTCAAGGTCTGGGGCTGTGAGCGGCCACCGTTCTGGGGCGCTGTCTCTAGACCGCATTCCTCCAGCGCTGCAGACGTCGAAGCCACCTGCACAACTTGTAATAAAACCATCACAAATGAGTGAAAGTGAAAAAATGAGAGCAAAATGTAACACAGATGTCCAAATAAGACTGCGAATGATTACTTCTGCCGAGATTAGCTGGGAGCGGCAATCTCTCGCTGCCACTTTCCCAGGACAGAAAAAAAAAACTCCCACTTTTATTACTGGCCTGGATTGTCGTCAGAAATTAATTTTCTCTCCCTGAAAGACAAATTGAATAGTAGCATATGAAATAAAACAGAAAGAACAAGAGCGCGTCTGTTTTTCTACTTTTTTTTTCTTTTTCGTCATCCTCAGCCTCTCACATCTAAGCAATCCGGAGTGTTCAAACTTAAATTAAGATCGGCGGCTAGATAAACAGTTAAAATGGGTTCCCATGGCTACCTCTAACACATAGCCATGATTACATTATAATCCTGCAGTAATCAAGTCTAAATGAAAGAAAGATGATAAGGGTGCTATTTTCAGTTTTTCTGTGCTGATTTGTATTACCTCCCAATCAGATCAGCGCTGCAGTCCCTTTCATTAGTCTGCGGCCATGGCTGTGTTTGTAAAAACATTGCGGGAACAGGGTCTAAAGAAGTGATTAGGTAGCTTTTGTGAGATGGCTTTGCCGGGGGGGGGGGGATTTTCAGTTCGGCATTTCCTCGCACAAGAGGAATTTTTCAGCGACTTCTTTTCACAAAGAACTCAAATAATAATAGTAATAACAGGCAGAAGACCTTCCCTTATTAGATCAGCATTATTTTGCATATTTTGCGCTGATTTGGGGCGCTCGCTGTGAAGGGCCATTAACAGACTTAACATTTCTTTTTTTCCCCCCAGTAACCTGTAGGAATCTGCTGCTCGGAGCTTTTTAAATTCAAGAATAAAGGAAACAGGAAATTTTAAATTTTGTTTACAGAATAACACGTACACAAAAATATGCTATGTGTAATGCAGGGTACTGCTGGGATTGGTTCTCGGCAAAGAACAGGAGAAACTGCAGAAATTACACAAACACGCCTTATTAAGCTTGAGGGTTTCTTCGGTCTTTTTAACAGTGCTGGTTAATTTCCTTCAGTTTTCCGTGCGTTTCGTAATTTTGTGAAGATACGGTGTTGTAGCAGCAGTGAGCTCGCAGTTTGTCTTCCCCGGGCCTAAATGAGCCCCCCCGCCACACAGTAGGAGTCGGAATTAAAGGTGCTAAAAGGTTTTCAAAGGTCTTCAACCTATATTCTGCACACTGCCATATTTCGTCATCGTTCTACTTTTGTGCAATGCATGCAATACACTAGACAAAATCAAATGTGGATTTCTATGACCGTGTTAACCATATTATTTTTTACATTTCAGCAGTACCGAGCAACATCGTTTGTGTAACGGTTGTCCCCCCCGGGAGATCGAAATACAACAGGCTATACCATTAGATCATATTTCAATGAGAGTCGATATATTTAGGTTCTCACATCGCTCGGGATTTTAAGGAAGTGAAGAATTCGGGCGAATAACCGATTGGCTTGTGCTAACACTGACATAGGGCTTGATTTTAAACATTGATTACTCGTTACATTTCCGCTTTACAGTCTTTTTCTGTAGTCGAGAATGACCGAGGTAGTCAGAATTGTTGCGTCTTCTCTAGATCACGCCAGTAATCACGCACGGCAGGTGCGGATCTGATTTTTATTTTTACAAAGCGTCTGCAAGCTGACATAGCACCCAAGTTTGATCTTGCAGAAGATACGACGCATGAGGAGAACTTCACGAATCAACAGCGGTGACGAGAGATTGCCCAACAAGCGATCAAAGAGAGTTATAGGTCTGCCGGTGGCTCGGTACCTTCAGCTTTTATTTACGCTGTTTGCGCCGATCGGCCTCAGCGCGATCCGAATCGACATGCGTGCCGCCACGTGTTTCCTATTTGACAACGGCAAATTCTAATTGCTCCTTTACCTAATTAGGATCTACTCATAACAACAGGTAATGCAAATCAGACCCCGCAGTTTGAACGCGGTTAATAAGTTTGAATGGACCTAATCAAAAACAGAAAGGTTTCTCTTTCACCACAGTGCCTTCGATTTAAATTCAAGTCTTAAGGGCTTTCGTAGTTGCTTTCTGCGAAATAACGAAATATGATAACACATTTACTTATTTCATTGGCCTTCACCAAACTGTCGGCTGTGAATAACCATTCGTGTTACAGAGGTTTTAAAACATTCGGCCTGTCCGTCTGCAGCTCTTGCTCTCCACCGGTATCTGGTATCTCCAGTTTATACACCATTTCTAAAGTGTGTTTAGAGTTCTGCTCCGACGTTGCTATATTTTAATGTATTCACAGCATTCAAGCTTCCTAACTTCAAACCTTTAACCTCATTTTTTTTTCAGTTGCACCCAGAGGCTTCTTGTCGTGCGTTTGGAGAGATCTGAAAGAAACCCCCCTGATTTCGGTGGGGTTTGCGCGGTATTCTAAAACCCTCATAAACGTCCTGGCAGTGTTTCTCGTGTCGTGATAATGTAAAGAAATACGAAGGTAAAGAATTGCTACTGAAATTGCAGGACTCCCTTTTTATTCACTAACGAGTGGTCTTGTCTCGATTTCAAGTCGTGCCCATACATGTTCCAGGCAGGGTTAGTAGCTGGTATCGTAATCGAAAAAGTAAAGTGTGCCTTTTTGAGCTGGGATGTTTTGTATCTGTTGTCCCTTCCTGAGCCTGGCTCGAAGTAAGTACAGAAACAGAAGGGAAAATAAGCAGGAATAAAATAATAGAATTAGACAGCAACCCCTTTTTTTTTTGTCTTGTTCTCAGAAAGAAACACCTGCTAACATCAGCTGTAAAATTCACATCCTTACTGTACTGTAGAAGTGTTTGTGTCAGGCCTGGTATTTCCTCCCCGAGCTCAAGATGGTTATAACGGCCTCTTCACTGTTCTGACCCCAGACTGAAGGAGGTTTATTGCCCGTGTGTGCAAATACTTGTTTTTAATGCAGTAATTGAATTAGTATTGATCCTTCGTGATTTTTTGTGTTTGAAAACTACCGGATAAACATTTAAAGCTGCCACGCTGCATTTTTTCTACGATTAGCACACGGATAAATTAAAACAGAATGGAAATGGAGAAGTGCAGAATGTTTGTTTTATTAACCTTTAGGTATCCAGTTTCCCCTGCAAAAAGGGCAGGGCATTTTTGGGAAAACTGCTTTTTTTTGTAGAAAGTAGTGTATTTTAACTTCTTTAAGGGGAACTACTCGTTTTCCTGACATGATCCCTCACCCTCTCTGAGTAATGTGAACTCCTGCCGGCTCTCTCCAGGACCCCTGTCCAAACCGCTCCCACCTTCGGCCTCAACACAAGTTTAAAGGAAAGTAAAGACATTAGGGGAAAAAGGAAGGGGGAGGGTTTACTTGCCTTTAAACTTTGCTTTTCCTTGCCTTTGTGAGGCCACTTTTTTCTTGAAAAGAAGAACTTTATACTCCTGGACATCAGAGCTTCGCCTGTGAAGAAGCCAGACAATGAGAGGCAGACAGACAAGAGAAAGGCTTCCTTCTCTCCACCCCAGACAGCATGTCTCTGGCAGGAGAATGCAGGCCATCAGAAGTGTCTTCAGGTTGTCAGAGAGAGCCGGGCTGCGGGACACCCTCGGGCTGTCCTGGCCAACAACAGTGGCATCTGTGGGATCCTGCCATCAGTCAGCCCAAGGAAATGATCACTCAGTTCTCACTGTGTCTCCGCGCGGCCCTCCACACACAGAGAAGAGCCTCTTTATTCAAGGACAATATCTCCCTTTCATACCTCCGCGTAATCTGCGTTAAAGACCCTAATAAATCATATTTTCTCATCATTTTCCCCCCTTACAGCTCGCAACAACAGGAATGTCAGTAATGAGGCGGAAGGCCTAAGGATGTCATCCAGCAGATTAGAAGCCCTGCCAGACTACAGGCTCCTCAGATCTGCTCCCATGGCCGCGGTCTTCGCCCTCTCCCACTCTGCTCACGAGTCAGTGCCTTTTTTACTGCCGGCAACCTGGGTCCCAACTCTTTCCTTAAAACCCTTCTTCTTCCTCAAACCTTCTTTTAATTCTCTTGCATGGTTTTAATCAACTTTTATTTTTCTACACCTAAGTGCAAAATCATTTCTACCAATTAAAGGGTTATAGAACATTCTGAGATGTTTTTTTTTTTTAATAGCAATCTCATTACCTCCTGCAGCTGCACTCTGTTTGCTAACTAATAACTGCACAGCTCTCTTTAAACACAATGGGAATTGCTTCAGATTTTGGCTCCTGAAGCTCATTCTGTGGGCCCTTTTACTTATATTATGATAAAGAAAATAGTACAGAAGGACAGAATTCCTCTGAAACACCCAGCACTTCAGACGCGGAGATGAGGACTTTGTGGTTAAGTCAGGAACAGCTGGGTCTGAAGGCTGGGGCACTGCTGAACCTAATAATTAAATATCCACTTTGAGCCACAATCTGTTTTGTCATATTAAAAATAACTTTCAGCTGATTAAGCTAAAGAAAAAAACATCTCGTTTGTAATTAAATCGGTTTTGTAAAACTATATGGCAATGATTAATGCCAAAAATGGCCAGACTGTGCTACCTTATTGAGAGGACGAATGAAGGACTCCTGCAAGTTGCCCCAGTTTTGGTTCACAGTAATAAACTTTATTTTATATAGCACCTGGAGAGTTCCTTTTAATTAAAACCCTGAACACTTAATAGTGCCCATTGTTAAGAGCGAATAGAAGCTGCATGTAATGATAGGCTTTGATTGACTCTCAAGATTCCTGCTGCTAACTAAAAGAACAAACAACAAAAAAATATTTGGACTTGGATGCCTGACATTTGTGCCCTATAAAGAGCTGACCTGAACTTTCAGCTTCAGCACTGCCAGCGAGCTCCTCTTCAGAAAAACTGATGTAAAACAGAGAGATTTCTTCATTTACCACACAAAAGACTGTACTTCTCCCGAGCTAATAAAATCAAAATGGATGGAACAGGAAATAAAAGTGTTTTAGTGTGGCTGAACTTTGGTATTTTGTAAATGGCTGCCTAACAGCAGTCCCACAGGCGTGCCTCTTCTGCAGAACGCGGTACTCATGCCTGCATACTGAGGGGAGCAGGAAAAAAATCAAATTACTACCTTTCATTGCAAATGTAAAATCTCTACATCTGCAAAGTCTTTTTAAAGTTAATTATAGGCCAGGGCTAGAACAATTGTGCCAAGCATTCGCTGACTAATATGGATTATCAGACAAAGCATCCTTACCATGCGTGCGTTAATCTAAACATGCCATCTTACGAAAATTAATGCAATTAGGTTATCTGCATGCTCACTCCAATTACAGTGTGTGCTTAAAAACGAAGATTTGATGAGATCCCCATTAACAAAGTAAACCTTCTTTTTAGGGGGTATTGCAGTTAACGATGCCAGCATTGTGCACTTGATGGGCTGTTATTGTAAATAAGGGATAAAAGCAGTCCTTCAGCGAAGGAGGTCTAGTGTAGTAAAATATGCACCCAATTAAAGCTATGGGTGGAAGAGGCCAATAGAGTGTGTGTGCCTACAAGATGTTGTGTCCTAATGAATCCCGGCTAATTTGCTTTGACTGATGAATTTCTGTATTAGTCGTAGGGGTTGAATAATTATGAAATTTATCACAAGACATAGCAACTCATTAAGGATTACCGAGGAGTCATTAGAGCGGTGTTGTTCGAAGGAACACATGGTCTGATCAGCATAATTACTGCCGCACAGAGGAGGCTGGAGTGGGTGCTGTCTGATGGTGCCTTGTCCTGGAGCGGCCCACTGTAGAGACGGCATGTGCCCCCTTCTTCAGGAGACGGCAGGGGGCACCTGAGATAGAGGAAATTTACTCCTGAGGCCCAGAGAGTGAAGAATCACACTTCAAAATGAGGACATGTCTTGTGAGAGAGAGGGACCTTGAAATTTGTTTCATTTGAACTTCACTGGTGCCATTTCATGTAACTTCACATACACAAAGGAGACATGTCTAGATCTTGACAGAGAATCTGGTGTACCGAAAGACAGCGGGTTTCATTAGATATTAGAATGAAGCTGCTGTCTTAATAGAAAGCCCCTTTTATGTACAAGGCTTGCAAACTGCGTCAAGTGTAGTGGAACATGGGAACAGCGGTAAGGGGGCTGGTCTGGTGAGTGGAGGGCTGTGGGTTCTGATCCAGGTTGGAACACAACTGTTTTACCCTGGAGAAAACGGCTATGAATGGACACAAATGTAAGTTATGGTAGATAAAAGCATCACAAAATTCAATAAGTGGGTAAACTAAAAGGCTTTGATTGAATCTGAGATTTATTTACCTGCTTCCTCTACGAGAGGTTTTCTTGAAAGCTGAGGGAGTTCAATTGTTAGTTGCAGATTTCATTTTGTTATCTCGATAACTCTGATGGGTTTTTTTTCATCTTTGCTCTGGGAGAAAGGGTTAAAAGTGTTAGAGAAAATCCTAATCCCCTTAATGAGGCTGTCTTGAAAAGTATTATCGTTGTGGAGCAAGATATTAAATTATGAATTGCAGTATGCTGGACATCACCACATAATCTGAAATAATTATTCTGGGACCGATTCCTTTTTCCTTGTAAGTCTTTAAAATATTTACATTTGTGTCCATCTCCATGTCCTGCTTTGTTGTGTATCTGATGTTGGAGGGCTGAATTTTTAATGCAATTTCCTCCTGCTCTGGGACCCACTTTCCCTCCGTATGGTTTCTAATGGAGCTGTCTTAACATTTGTTCTGCTGTGTCTGTTTTTCAAGTCCAGGGTGCTTTTTATTAAGGAGTTATTGATTTGTATTTAATTAAACTCGCACTAATTTGCTCTGAACTGACACAAGATTGATCAACCCAATCAATAACATCATATTAAAAAAATGTGCCACAGTTTGAAAGCTGAATGGTGTAAAACTGCAAATCTGTTTGGAAAAAAAAATGCTGTTCGTTACTGTTTGATGTCACTGCCTAATGCTGGAATACAGCAGGGAACCAGAGGAAAAGGCACAAAGAAAGAAAGAGACAGAAAAAGCAGGCAGATAATCACAGAGGAATGACCTGCTCTGACTCTATTTTTAACTGAATTAAGTTGTTAAATGTTAGCAATTTGATTTGTTCCTTTTTAGTAAAACTGCTTTGAAAGTGTGCTGAAGTATGATGTTTGTGATGGTTTCATACTTGCACACTTTTGGATTACACCAAGAATGGCTTTTGTGTTATTTTAAACCAAAAAGTATTTAATATCTAGCATCCAATCTCTGAAAATGCTTCACCGTCGCAGAGCTCAAATGAAAGTGGTGACTGTTGACTTGTTTTCCAGCCAGACGTTTTATTCATAGACTATTGGAACTTGTCCTTTTTCTCACGTGACTAAAGCCAGACAAACAAGTCTTTCAAGCAGTTTCAGCTGTCCAATGCACGTCTTTAATGTTGCCGCATTGTCAGGCTTTAAATATGGCAGGAGACATACTGACCCACTGAAACTACAGAACTCAGTCTCCTTCCAAACATTCTGCAGCCCTGTGTGCAGAGCTGCCAGTAACCCTTCCGTACAGGGGTGCAGCAGAAATCTGCTTGATTGGAGATCATGACATGCTTATTGGCCTCATTATGCAAGCCATCAAGTAATTTGCGTATTTATGAAGACTGGAAATTACACTGAAATCTCCCTGCTTCTATTCAGTTTGATGTCAGGACTGTCTAAACTTTCTCCTACAGCTGATAGTCCAACCTCTACTCATCGGGCTTGGTGGAAAGAATTTCTTTTGTTTGACAGACACCTGCTTACTTGCACAAAAGCACAGGAGAAGAAGCCTTTTTCTAATTGAATTGGATCTAATTTTCGACTGAATTCTATAATCCAAGCCTACTGCACATAACAGATGGAAGAGGTTTACTCAATGGGAAAGATCCACAAACAGCTCACCTCCTGCCCTCACACCATTTCTTCATTAGTGAGGGGCTCCATTGAAAAATCACTTTCATACTTCTTAAATCCGATAAAAATGGATATAGTATATTTTGACCACATAACTCTCCTTTGTTGAAAACTGCCCATGATGGAGAGCTCATGCTGTTAATTGTGCAGCAGATAAAGCAGGTTGTTCCATTTAAAACAGTTTTGTTCTCTTCAATGGTTTCTTTTATGTACAGTAGTATCTGCTTGCAGCCCAGACACTAGATGGCCTGCTGAAACGCTGCGTTTGTGCAGAGGTAACCCTGCGAGACATGGACTGACAAAGGATGCGTGCTTAACAACCCAGTACTGTCCTTCACAGTAAGAGATTATACAATCATGTTTAACAGTCACTCAGAAAGACCCCTTCCTTTGGTACACTAGACCCAGTCATGTTTTAAACTGGGGGACAGCGCTCTCATTTCGCCCTTGTTTTTAGTGCCCCCCTGGAGCATGTTCAGCCCCACTCCCGAGTGAAAAGGGCACCTATTTCACTCTGCCTGCACGGTGGTCAGCTGCCCCGAGTGACCATAAATCTCACTGTAGCTGCGCACCCCTTTTGAAATGAATATAGTCCGTTAGAGCAAGAGGTACAAAAAGTCACAAGAAGACGGTAAAAGATACCGGCTGCGGCTTTTCAGTCCCAGCTCAATACTGAAACAGTGTTCCTCTGTGTTACAGCACGTCTTCCATCAGCAGGGTTTGTAATCAGAAAGCAACCACTCCAAACTGGAACAGGACAAGAGGCGAGTACAGACAGGAAGAATGAGGAAACCAGATTTCCACAGGGACTCCTGAAACCCCATTCCTTATTTGCCTCTATCATATTACAAAAAAAAAATCATTTTTCTTGGCCATTTAGGAAAGCTCATTAAAGACAGGGAAGAACAAACAAAGCTTCTCCTTTGAGACTTCTATTGAAAGTCATTTCATAATTCTCTCTGTTTTAATAGTTGAGATAAATTAATTATTCCTTCGTGAAAACAGCATTCTTCTGTTTTTTGAGTCGGGTGGGGGGAGGCAGTAGTGGAAAACAGGATGAAACTGAAATCAAGGTGGAATAAAACTGTTTGCTAATGGGAAATTAGAAAGTACTGCATCTGAAACAATGAAATCATTAATATCTGATATATGAAGTTTAAAAGTGAATGATTTTTTCAGTGGAGTCACTGACATCTACCTAACAATAGTAGAGGGGGTGTATGCAAGGAGGGATGAAGCGGTCTCGATCTGTTTTGAAGGGAGATGGAACTGCTACTATATATTCAATGATTTTATTTCTGAATAAGGAAGCAAGAAACGCTTTGAAAAGCGATAAGGGTGGACTCGCCCGTCCAGCACGTATATCCTGGTCGAGCTCATTGCTGGGCTTTGTGTTCAGAGGATGAGTCTTTTCATCATGCCAAAAAAAAAACACCTGACTGCAGGACTCTTTTGGAATTAGCAAAGAAAATTAGCAAAGAAAACTTACTCAATGTAGATGTTCACACCTTCCCAAGAACTGAGATGTGCTCCAGTGTTATTCTGATCATTCAGCTCATTAATAAGCAAAAAGGGTAATTAATGTGTGTCACTACATTGTCGTGTTTCATGTTAAGAAAACATGAAACATGTTCCTTTGCAGCCTGCGCATCCTGACGCAGCTACCTACTTGAAGTGTTCCATGTTAGGTGATTTTGGACTGACATTGGTAAACTTCAGAAACCCATGCAATTTTCCATTTATTTTCTAACAGTTTTATCCAATTCAGGGTCACGGGGAGCTGGAGCTTATCCCAGCAAGCACCAGGCACAAGGCAGGATACACCCTGGACAGGATGCCAGTCCATCGCAGGCCAGACACACAGAGACACACACTCACACCAGGGCCAATTTCCCAGAAGTCAATTAACCCACCAGTACGTCTTTGGACTGTGGGAGAACATACGAACTCCATGCAGATAGCAGAAAACTACTTTTAAAACAATCATTAAGGCGTGACACATCTTCTCCCATTCCCCTTTCTCCAACCCCTTTATCACTGTCACACGTCTGCACGGGTGTGTCTGTAGAGTGATTGAGTGTCAATGCAGGACTGAAGGAAGGGTGTGTACAGTACGTGGAAGCTTGTTAGGCGATTTATGATGAAAATCACTAGGAAGCACGTTTGGTGCCGAAATCAAACTTCAGAGTTCCATTAGTTCCAATGAAAACAATTACTGTAAGGAGAATTAATAACGTTTGGGGAATGCTTACACACGAGGCTCAGTTCCTTGAAGGCACTAGCTAGGTTAACAGTCCTCCGCCCCTCCAAGTCTGTCAGCCTCAGAGCAGGTACGAGCAGCCGGTCAGCGGCCCAGGGGACAGGAGAGCGAGGCCTTCGCTGTCCGGAGACGCGAGTGGGGAAACGGATTTCTGCCTGAAAGTGGACAGAAAGTCTTCTGAATCTTCGCCTGAGGCGCGAGCGGCAGTCCGAGGTCAAAACAAATGAACGACTTCATTCAAATCGAAGAACGCTAATGTAAGAAAGGCTTTCCCCTTATAAACATAAAACTAAGACGGTAGCCGTCAAGTTAAGAAAAGGGGTGGATTACTTCTGAAGCGCTGCGTTTCATTAAAACACTCATTTACACTCCGCTAAAAACAGCCATTACACCAGTTTCAGAATTAAATGTCTGAATGCACTTGATATAATGCCACTACTAATTCAGCTGAGTGTTTAATTAGCAAATAACATCTTTGCTGCTAGACTACTACAGTACAGAAACAAGAGGCAATAAAAAGTAAAGCTACAAGGCCAATTACAAGTGTCCAGACAGTATTGTTTGTCAAGTACAGGCACCATAAAATATCAGCTGCCACCTGACACGGTGTCATTCACTCGGTACAGATGACTGTCGCGGCTGCCTTGTCCACAGAATTGATAGTTAGCTCGTGATATATCGGGGCTCCTTGCTGTACATTGTAAAAAGAAGTCCACACCGAAACGATAATGTCTCCACCAGTCAGTCACATCAGACCTTGACTCGGATCCATAACTCATTCCTCGACTGACAACGCAGGATCACAGAGACAGCGGCGACAGAAAAACGTGGTGCGTGGGTTAAGGCAAAGACCACACGCTGACGATTTTCAAAACCGCTGTAAACTTCACCTGGAAAGAAGGGATGTGTACATTTCTCTATATCGTCTCTTTTATTGTAAGACAGCTGAGGTTTGTGAGTAAAACAGTAAACCTATGTAGTTTCGTAAAAAACTACATATACAGTATATGCATTCTCACCCAAATACACGCATCTATACTGTATATATATATGCTAGGGCGTGATAATATGATATTTTAAATGTTACGCATTCCCCAATATAATGGAGCTAGGCTTGTGTTTTCCTCAGAAGCAGGCCTGTGAAGGTGTTACATTGTAAGTCTACCGGTACATAAATTGGTAGTTTTACAGAGTTGATAAAGCGTTCGACAGTGCAGTCACTGTACCTGTGTCCTGGCGGTGAAATTGATGGCTCGGAGCCGGAGGACAAGCCGAATCCACTCGTGATCGTGATGGAGTATTACTACAGTACGTGAACCGCGAGCTCCCTGAGGACCTGGTGCGATCCAGGCGCCTTGTCTCGCTCCGGAGATCCCGGGGTGCGAAAGTTTTTAAAAAGGTCACTTTGGTGCATAAAAATAGCATACATTAAGCTTTCGGGAGCTTAATCATGCATACTGCACATACAGCATATTTATTTAAAAAAACGGGGAAATGTGCTTTAACACGTTTTTGCAGTTAAAGGCAGAACGAGATCAAACTATTTAAACCACTGTAATGATCTGTTTTTTTCCCAGTTCATTCTTAATAGCTTCTTTAGATTAAACAATTATTGTTTGCTTTTAAAATGGATTTCGTTTAATTTATAGGCTTAACATCAAATCGGTGGAAAGCCTGACCTTATTTAAAGTCGCTGTTTTTACGCCTTTTTTTATCTTGAACATTTTGTATAAAGGAAGTTTGCGCAGAAAAGGATTATTTGGTACCATGGAGCAAAATCACAAAAGCCGTGTGAGATGGCTTCATCTATACTTGTCCGTAACGATGAAGAAAAACTGAAATAACATTACAAAATGGTCTTGTGCCGCTATTAATTTGGTTGTTCCTACAGCGTTCAACCTGATCAACGCTAAACCTATTATGGTCATGATTGAGATTTTAATATTTGGTCTTTTATGACAGTTTGGCAGTCTAATAATGCATACCACAGCCCTTATCTTGATTTTAAGCAGAAACAGGCGCTCTTATTCTGTGGGCTGCTCAACACCCCACTCGTGGGGCAAGAAATGACGAAGACAAACACTTCAGGCTGAAGTGGACTCATGCTGCACCGATACCCACTCAGTGGTCATCGGAAAGTCGCTTCACGCTGAAAGATAGGTTCTCTAAGAACAGACACTTCGACTTCTGTTTTTGGCCCCAGCATAAAGACCTGATTTCCTCTCTTGACCTAATCCCTTTTTCCATTACTTCTCGAACAAACTGAGAACCGGCCATCCGACAAATCACAATTCCAATATTGATAATCAATTATAATCTTGGTGCCATTAAACAGTGGCGTCTTCTGTTTCATTAAAGAGTTCATTGATCCGGCAAACACAATAACGTATTTAAAAGAAAATAATTAAAGATCAGAATCCCCGCGTTACCGTAAAATAAAATCTAATAAAAAAAGGCACCCCTTTTTTATATTTTAATCGGTAGGCAGCTTTTGTACTTGTGTTTCCAGTATTCTTGAATTACTGAAGCCCAATCAATTATTTTGAAACCATTTGAACGTTGTTTTTCTTTTTTTCCCCCACATGTGCACTTACAGTATTGTAGAAAAGTCATTCCTGGAAACTAGTAAAGATAGGTATGTTATGACATATATAAAGAACGAAGTTTGGATCCTCGCACAACGATATAATGAAAAACGTGTCCACTTCAAGGGTCAGCCTTAACAGTGTAACCCCCTACACGGCCAGCTGGTGGCGATACTGTGTTGGTTCTGCACTAAAATTATACAGACAGGGTGGCTGTTAGGATGCTCCCTTTCTCCGCTTGTTGTTTTCCTTGAACTGCTTGGAAAGTCGTGTCCAGACCTTCTATAACAAGTCAGTTCCGACCCGACAGAAAATCGGTCTCACGTATCAACAGCGCCGAAACGGAGCGAAATAACTGGAAGCTCATTTTAGCCGCCGCACACTGACAACGAGCCCCCATGGCCACCTGAAAGCGGGGTCTGCTGCCTTGCGCTCAACTCAAGCGAGTGTACTTGGACGTGGGAAGGTAACTTATTAAAGTACGAACTCGAGATTCGTTTCAAAGCCTTCGTGGGATAGGGCAGACACGTCGACTGGCAGAAAAAAATAAGGTTCATACGTGAAGCCTTAAGAAGTATTTTATTGGCCTCTTCCCATTTTGGCAGTTACATGAAATGGACCTACCGGTACCCGGTACCGGGACGGCCGGAGGCCCGGAGACGAATCTTTGCTGGCGGCAGCAGACCAGAACTCCGACGCACACATCCAGCTAACACGCAGGGCGCGGCGCTGTACAATCTGTTAAAAACTCCCCGTTTGTTGGTACACACTGCACTTGCCAAAATTAAAAGCGGAACACAGAAGTCGTTCCAAACGGGGAGAAGGAGGCTTGTAAATATTTTCCCCAGCATAAAAGTTTATTTGGACCCGGGCTGCGTGTGCTCTGAGCGGGTACTGCGTGTGCTCTGCGCCTGGCTCGGGGCGTGTGCGGCTCCTGTCGCTGCGCACGGCCAGGGGCCGCTCCGAGCCCGGACTGCTGTTCCCTTCCCTCACTCGTCTCCTCCGAGTCTCTTTCGCATCCTCCTGATTGGGCGGCTCAGTTATTCCGCCTGAATGGGCCGCAACGACATTGGCCGGCCGTGGATTCGCGTCATCCTGCCCGAAGACGTGTACTCGGGGTTTTCGTCCTGTCACAAACACATGTAGAGCAGAGCAGCACCGGAGACGGCACGGCTAGAGCCAACTCGTTAGATTTACTCGCAGAACCCCGAGCTGCAGCCACAAAGATCCGCTTTAATATACGGAGATCATTAAACTGCGCATTTCAGAGCATTTTCTCAAGGACATTCCTCTCTCGCTTTCTGAATCGAGTCAGTGGAAATACAATCTGAAAACTCCATTTGCTTTACTTAATTTACAGTCGTCCATAGCAGAGCGTTATTCCAAAAGGACTTGAACTGCGCCTTTTCTGATTCTCGGACTAGTGCGCCGAATTTTCTAGGTTTTTTTTTTTACATTCCACAGCGCGAAAACACCCCCCGATTTACCGGAACCAATCTGTGAACCAAAATAAGAAATTGTCTTCAGAGATCGGCGAACCTACAAACAGTTCAACCGTCACAGTACAACGAGACAAAAGAGGTAGGTTTGTTTTTTTCGTTCTGGGATTCTCAGCCCAGCGGCACTTGGTGTACTTTTGATAAAATGTGACATTTTCGAGGTGCAGCTGCAAGATGTAACAGTTTCTGGAGACGCTGGGCTGTGTTAGAAACATGACGAGAACAGGCAGTAGCACGAGTATTAACTGTTTGCAATTCGGGGGGGAAGAAGAAATAACCTACTTTCTTTCTGGACGTGCAGTACGGATCACAGGCGCACGCGAATGACGGGGTGGGTGATCCGGTACCGTTCGCTCTGGAGCTCGACCGCGCTCTGCCCCTCCGTCCCCCGGATGAGGACCGGAGACTAAATTGCATTTCCTCACCAGACGCAGCAATTTAAGCTCACCATTCCCAGCGATCTTTCACTCGCTCACCATTAACACGGCAGCGGTGCCTGGTGAAAACGGGTACTATTTTGCCTGCAGCTCCCTGATCTCTTTTCTGTTTCACCGACTCCATCTCGGCACATCAATTGCCCGGCCGTGTAATTACTAGAGTAAGCCTATTTAAGTTAAAAGCTTTTTTTTTTTTAACTCGGAATGTAACTTGACGAGGGCCCGTCCTTATATTATCTAGGGACTCGCTCTCCGTCCAGTCCTTTGATTCATCCCCTTTAGATCTAATCAGCGAACGTATTGCCTGTCCTTAAGACTCTGGACTAATGGGCTTCTGAAAGGTTTGCTCAGTGCAGCGCTTTTCTCGCCCCCTGTCCCCTCCTTCGCTTCTAATTACTGTACCTTTCAGCACAGATTTGGCTTAGCCCGCGATGAAGTCCGTCTGCCGAAACGGGGGAGGATTAAAAATTAAAAGACATTAGCCGAGGAGTGAAACAAGCAGCACGCATCGAATACGCACTCAATAGCGCACGTAGCCAATAAGGTGATAGATAAATTGTGGAGCGTGTCCCGGGAATGAAAGTATTGGAGACCAGGAATTTCAAAGAACACAGCACAAGGAGCAGAATATCGTTTGTAATAGTGTCGCCCCCACGTCATGATCCCACGGACACGCATGTGTAGATTACTTCGGGTATATTATACACGATGGGGTCTGTTTTCATGTTGAACTATTAACGACCATTGGAGCGTGGGTTAAAATCCTCAGGCAATTAACTTTTTAATTTACAACTGTCAGTAAAAAATAACGCACTGTGCCCAGATTAATGGTTTTACTATACAGTTTGTCATTTGCAACTTTTCTAGCTTTTTTTTTTAAATTAGCCGTTCTGTTTTCTCGCCACCTTGCTTCTGTGAGGATACTTTTTTCCCCTTGAAGGCTGCGCCTTGACCGGGGTGAAGAATTGCAGGGGGAAAATTGTTCAATTTAAAGACAATTTAGGCTGCCCAGCGAAAGCCGGTGCCTCTTTAATTGTTCTATCAACCAGAGTGTTATCAGTAAACAGCATTCATCTTGGAGGAACCGAGAGTCAACCGCAGCATTCAGATGAGCGATCAAGGACAGATTAGAGAGAAAGAGTGGTCTAAATGTGTTTGCAGAACAGGTTAAACATCCCTGCTTAAAGCTGCGGGATGTATTTATACCTGCGTCTCCAATCCCGAAGCAATCAGAGACACACTGATAAAATCCCAGGGAAATGGCACCGAATTGAAAGATGAACGTCTCCGGACGGGGAGGCTTTAGACTAGAAGCCGAAAATATGTTCTTAGCCCTGTCAGTTTTAAAGTTGTTTGTAATTAGCTTAACAGGTTCGACATCTGTCTCCAAGGGCTGTGGAATGAAAAGCCTTACAGTTTCCCCAGCCTAGGTAATGAGGTGTCGTGTTCAGACAGCCTGATGACGAGCAGTCCTCGTTTTCCCTTTAATGTCTTTACTTTGGTAAACCCACATTTCCCTTAAAACGCCAGGAAATACTAACCAGTCAAAATAACCGATTCAATGGGGACTCGTGTTAAGTGTGTGACCGTCACCTTTGGTTTTGCATGTTTCAATGATGCACAGAAGCTTTCCCTCTAATGGGGTTGTTTGGAAGCTCAGCCCCAAAGAACAGCTTCTGCCGGCAGGGTGGCTTCAGGTGCGCTGAAGGAGTGTAAACGTGGAAGTACCTTGTGACCTGTGGTGGGATAGAACGCTTTTTTCCTCAGTGATTCGTCTCGTAACTTCGAGCTCGTGTCCCCCTGGACCGCCCTGCTAGACGTCCTCGAGGTGGTGGCGTTCTTCTGAAATCTGTGTGGGGGTCTGGGGCCCAAGTGATGTCAGGTGTGTCGGTCCTCTCGGCGCCAGACAAGATGGTGGCCCTTGCCGAGCTCCGGGTGGAGCAGAGCAAGCAGGTTCCGAGGGGGTAGCGTCTACAGTAGGTGTTTTTTGCCATCTCTTGCCTCCTTTCAAACCCTCAGTTGTGTGTTTTTCCCCTTTTGCACAGAACGGAGACCATGGTGAACCCCGGTAGCAGTGCCCAGCCGCCCCCCGTGGGAGCGGGGTCTCTCTCCTGGAAGAAGTGCGCGGGGTGTGGGGGCAAGATTGCAGACCGCTTCCTGCTGTATACCATGGACAGCTACTGGCACAGCAGGTGTCTCAAGTGCTCCTACTGCCAGGCGCAGCTGGGAGAGATCGGCACGTCCTGCTACACCAAAAGCGGCATGATACTCTGCAGAAACGACTACATCAGGTAGGTCTGAGTGGGCCGGTGGCGCGGGGACCGCTGAGACCCGGCCCTCATGCGGTGTGCGCCAAGCAGCCGCTGGGCAAAACGCATTCAGTCTGCGTGATTGTGGGGGTGGTGGTGTCGGCTAAGACTTTGTTTTCAATGCTGTTGTTTAAGGGGAACCCGAAACCTTGCAGATCACATTTAAAATCAACTGAACTGAGAACAAAAATAACGCTGACAAAAATCGCAGATCTGAAGAGAAAGTGTTTACATGACTTTGCATTGAGGAATTCCGAAGAATTCAAGCACAGGCTTCACTTGCAATTAGAAGCTAGAATATGAGGTCGAGGGGTAGATATGTGCTTCGTTTTATTGTTTTCTGATAATTTTATAAGTTATCCTTTTTAGGTAAAGTTTGAAATCTGTTGCAGATAAGAAGTTCCATTGCTGGCAATCAAGGATGGGAAACAGCTGGAGTATCTGTAGTGTGCTGAGCTATTTCAAGGGCTGACCCAGGGGTCATGTTTTCTACAGAGGGCTGTGTCTCCACGCTGCCTGTGTGTCGTGTACATGGGTTTCAGCCCGGCTCGTGGGGAGGGAGAGCTGAAACCACTGGGGGATGTAAAGACAACAGAATCGGAGGAAGTAGCTTCGTGCTTCACAGACAGAAACGGCAGAATGTTTTATTTAAACTATTGGCAGCTATCCTTTTGAAAATTTAAAATTAAGAACACATTCTTTTAAAAAAAAAACAGACAACAGAAACAGGCTTCTGCTGAAATGACTCCATTCTTGTAAGTTCAAAATCATCAAACCAGTTAGCGTGCTCTTGTGTGTTTGGGGCAGCACATGTAACAAAATCAGAATTGGAACTGTTGGATTATTTACTCAAACAGCATCAACAAATAAACGTTAATTATTTTAGAATGATGACAGCCAGGGAGTGCAAGTCTTTACTCGTTAGATCTGCAGTCTAAAACATTAAGCACATTATAGGCAGAATGGCTGTTGTACAAGCAGCTTTCTTTAACAAGGACGGACCTTTGGAATTTCACCTTTCGCACTCACAGCCTGCACCCTGCGCCCACATATCCATTAAAAGGAAACCCGGGCGAAGGTGAAACTGGCTTTTAGAGGAAAAGGAAAATTAAACTGTAACCAAACTCACAGTGTCTGACGTTAAGCAAGGGCATTCAGAGCAGTTTTAGTTCATGCAAACACAAGATCGAAGTTGAGTGTGGAGCCGCTGAAATCTGTTGTTAGAAACCCACACACTTCTGACCTCAGTAATGCAAAACGTTAGAGAAACCAGACATTTGGTTATTTTTGCTGTTTTAACCCCGTTTGCTGTTGTGCTCCTCCAGTCAGCTAAATGGCATCAAATGCTTATGGGGAGGCATTCTTGAATGAAATGACAAAACTTGTTTGAGTGAGGCATATTAAATTAGAAACCCAAAAGGCACCTCATTAGTCCTATGGGGTGTGCTTGGTCTTGGAGGAATGTAAAACAGAGCACAATCTTTAGTTTTCTCTGTGTTCAGCTTCTCAAACCTGACTGTATCAAGCAACAAAAATGTTCATTGGAAAATACTGAGTTGATAACTTTTGTTTTCCTCTTTAAACATGTTGCCTAGAAATATAAATAAACTATTTGGATTCTAGTAGAATCTACCTGTTTTCGTATTTGTAATATTCTTTTCTGGTTTAGGCAAAACCTTGAAGAAGACACAGAATCTCTTTGTACATAAATCTATAGTTTATAAAGAGTACAGTGCATGTTTCTTATTTCCCGATGTTTGGTGCAGGTTCTGGTCAGCGGCTCAAGGTGACGTGGTGTCCTGCGCCCCAAGCACATTGGAAGAGCTGACATTTTAAGAGAGCAAACGCTCCCCTTAAAATCAGGCTAAGTCAATGGGGTACTTCGCCTGTAATGGGTCTAAACCTAATTAAACTTTGGAGGAAAAGTGGATATACCTTTCCACTTGTAATGGGAGTACAGTTAGAAAGAGAGTGGAGCTAAAAGAAGGTTGAGAGTCTGTGATGGTGAACACAGATAAAACAGGCTGACAGTGAGTCTACACAATTAAAAGCTGTAATTAGTGGCTCTTCCATTTTCTTTTAGTCCTGATGGGTTTTATCTAATGAGATCTGGTCCCTGGCTTGGAAATGCTTGGAATGACGTGTCCGAAATGAATGAGAGCCGCATCGCAAACAAAACATTTAATTAACAAAATTGGCTTTTGAGAGAGAGAGAGGGGATTATTACCAGGGCTAGTTGCATCCACACTTTAAAGGCACAGCATCATTTTTAATGCATTATTAAATTGCTCGTGTGATGTAAATGTAATTTCTCTAACCTTTATTTAGCTACACATATGCAATTTGGTGACTGATTGTGGTTCTTTGGCAAAATGCTTCAGCTCACGCTTCTAAAGAGAAATTTTAATGACCCCAGATTGTGTTGCCTTTACTGCATCAAGGTAGCGATGGCAGATTTGGCAAAGACTGCTACAGTACAACATCCATAGTGTCCTACTAAACTGTCTGCATGGCAGCAACAGCAACAAACAGCAAACAGGCATTTTTTTTCCCGATACACGCACGTTTCAAACCCAGAAACTAGGAGCTTTAGGCTAGTTTCAGTGGTTTTGTATCATGTTATTACAACTTGAATATACATTTCCTTTCTAGACTATGAGAGGCGCCAAGCAAGGGAATTAATTTTGCTGGTAATCATCTGGCTGCTAGATTCAGGGAATGCTGTCCCTTTAATTGAATAGGCTAGGTAATTAAATGGCACTTTTCCAATAGAACGTGCTAGGTAAATCTAATAGTTGGTTATTTAATATCACTTTGAAGTCTGCCCACTCAAGCACTATGACAGCGCAGGAGCATGTGAACTATTAGCTAGGAAAAACCAGGATCTCAAAAATTAATTAAATCGCATGCAATTTAGGGGAAACGTTTATCTTGATTTGTCATAACAGAATTAATTCAAGGCCTCCAATTCACTCGGGGCCAGATCTGTTACTCTGAATTAACCAAGCGTAATTTGGCGGATTTTTTCTCTCTCTCTCTCTGCCCTCCCCTCTCCTCGCTCTCTAATGCAGTACTTGCCATTATGCAAAAGCCCCTCTTAAGTATCAATATCTCCTAGTGCTTTTAAGGTGCTTTGGCTGCTGTTGTACCGAAGCATCTTTAATGGACTATGTTGCAGACATCATTAATGTATTGCTTTCTTACTATATTTAACGCTGCTGTTAAAGACACAACGTCTGTATTTGTAAAGCGTCCCCGTTCGAGCAATATTCCCTTATTAAACAGGCCTTTCCTGTACACGTCTGTGCAATGGTGAAGATGGTGGGGCTCACAGTTGCGAGGCCGCCGTGGCGAGCTTCTTCAGCGATACTCAGAAACGCATAAGAAAAACTCCCCATCTTCTTGTGGGTTAAAAATTGATTTCTGTCAAAAACAGAAAACCTTTATTTTTTGCCGTTTTAAAGCCGTCTCTTATTGGTCCTGATTGATCGGGAAGTCGTGTAGCTGAAAATCTAGCCGTCCTTATTGTGAGCACGAATCCGAAGAGCAGAAACTGAAACCAATTCTGTCATCGCAATTAAACAGTCCCCCGGCTTTAATTATCCCGACCTGGGGTATCTCTCCCCAATGCAGGAGTTCAGGAGAACGGAGCCCATTAGACTACAGCCTGAGACTGATAGCAACTTAATTGAGCACCTAAAGCCTCCAGCCTTTTAAATCAAATAGCATCCTGGACAATCCCCCGGCCAGATAATTAACTCCACGCATGTAGAAACCAAAGTGTGTGTGTGTGCGTGTAGGGGCGTTGGGAGACAGACGTGGGGGGCTGATAAGGAATCAGATTGTGGATTTTAACTCCCACCCCGCGCGCCTTCACCAAATGGATTGCAGCACTCGTAATGAAATGTCTTTATTTTGGGAGAGATCTAATCCCGGAATGTCATCATTTAATTCAGTTGACGATTAAAAAAAAATCCAAAACAATGGGCTACAGTTTAAACGATGAAGCAGTTCAAATAAACGACGAGCTCTGTGCTGTAATAGACTTTGTAATACTTGGGAGAACCATGGCAAACGTTCAGACGACTACGAGGGGGGTAGCGTATTTTCAGTTCGGTATGTTCAGTTTCCCTGAGGCTCCTTGCACTGAGAAACTCGGGACGCGTTTCTGTGCAGGGATGTCCGCGGTACTTCTGCCGTACCTTACGTAGTGGGGAAAAAAAGCAGAGCCGTGTTAACACCGATATCAGCCGAGAAGGCCCGCTCATGACTATTAGTAAAAAACCATGTCTCCGAAAATCAGACTTGTAGTCGGACCCGTATTGCCGCCCATTGTATGTATGAAACGGGGTTGACAACGAACTTGTCTTTCAGCGGAGAGCCTGAGTGTGACCCTTTATTCAGCAGTTTATTGTAAGGCATAATGATTATGTTAGCGAAACTCTTTGGATTTCCTGATATGCTCTGTCAGCTTCATCTTTTTTTAAAAATAGATGTTTAGCTGTGCGTGGAAAGCTCAGTGGTTTTAGGGTTAATCCATATTTTCCATTTGCGAGTGCGGATAAACTTCAATGTTTGTCTTACTGCTTTCCCGTCATTAATAAATACATTAATGTAATAATACTTATTAATCTGCAGCCGCAAGGGTAGGTAGTCTTCCAGTTCTGCGACATGTCTGCAGTTATTCATTATTTCAGTTTTAAGTTATTCAACATTTAATTATTATTCGGTAATAATAGAGGAAAATGAGATGTTCCGCTATCTTGGCAATCCTTTATGTTTAAAGTTTGTTTCTCAAGGAACAACAAATCGCACCGCTACCGTTTTAAAACCGGCCACGGCTGAATCGCCGCTCCTGTAGCAAAGGGAGTTTTGTGCCTCAGCCTTCTAATTTCGCAACAAAGTGTCGATGTGTCGTGGATCTCAAACTAATTAGTTTTGAAATGGAGTTTTGATTGAACTCTTCAAATCGATGCCGCTGCAAAATTTGTTTCTCGGGCTTCCTATTAAAAGCCATCTTAGGGGGCAGTTTTACTACTCTCTCTGTCGTTCTGTCGATACATTTAATAACAACTTACAGGCTGTTTTCAATAAAGCGGCGACAACACATTGCTGCTTGGGACACGAGTCTCCTTTGCAAGATCAGGTCCTGCAGACGAAGACCCCTCTTTTAAACGAGAACGGGACGGGCTCTTTCGCCTCACGGTTGAATTCAAATGTGCGATTTCATCAGAGGAGAGGTGCGTTATCATTAAAGTCGAGGCTGAGAGTGATTCAGACGTTCCGGTTTTACTCTTGAGAAAGATAACGTTGCAGCTGCACGTTAATGCCGTTTCCCTTCATTCTACACTCGCGCACTTACATTGATATTACGGATGTAATGAATTAAAAAATGTTTTTAAAACACACGTCTTCGTTTAAATGCATGTGTAGGCTAACGCTATACCGTCTCCCCTTTCATCCGTGTCAGACGCTGTGGTCTTATTTGATTGCATAGGAAAACTGCAGTGATAGAGCAAACACCCAGTGAGATATGATGACAAATGGGCCCAGATCCCAGTAAATTACTTTCTGCTCAAATCGAAATTTCATTCAGTTTGTTGCTAGCAGAGATGAAGTAATCTAAATTGTGGACTCAGAAGCCGATAGAGGGAAGTTGGAGCAAGCATTTCATTATCAAGAGGGAGAGAGAAGGTTAGGATGAAAGAGATGAGCAGAGGCAAACCTGAAGTGTTGACACCATGATTGAAAAGGTTAACCCATGCACATTATATATCAACCTGGATAGCAGAGTATTTCTAATGGAAACCCTGGCTCCGGTGGAGGTTTGCTGGAGTTCTAATGGCAAAAGCATGATGTCTCCTTAGATGTACAATCAAATCCTCTTAACTCTGATTGCTTGTGTTCCAGGTTATGATTAGGATGCAAAATGTATGTTAAAGGTAATACTCCATTCCAGTGGCAGAGCTGGGGACACGATATTTCTTCTTCTCCTCTCCCTCCCTAATATGTAAAATTTCAGCATTTCATTTTTTTCCATGCTTTAATCGTACAAGGCATGCAATCAATTCTATTGTCTTAACCAACAACCCAATCTAAATCCCAGCGTGCAATGAAAGTCATTGTGTATCGCAGAGGCTTAAGGCTGAGCTGATTTAAATGAAGGCAACGAGTATTTCTGTGAACTGTCAACTTGTTTCTCAGACCTTTTTATGAGCACTATTGACTATATTTATTTTAGCACAAAACAGTTTTGAATTTAAGTGGGTTTACTTTTTGTATTTTTAAAGACACAATATCTTTAACTAGAAAAAAAAAACCTCTTACAAGACAATCCTGACTACTGCTACTGAGTCTACAAAGATGGATTCCAACCAAGCTGAAGCTAGTGGACAAAAAGAATCAGTCCCTGTATCTTAACAACGAACAGCACTTATTTTTATGCTATTCATGAGATTAATAGTCACTTTTTTAATGGGCTGTGTGACTGTGTCTGTGTCCTGCAGGTTATTTGGTAACAGCGGAGCATGCAGCGCGTGTGGGCAGTCCATCCCAGCCAGCGAGTTGGTCATGAGGGCACAAGGCAACGTCTACCACCTCAAGGTAATCTTGCATGCCCTCCAGACCTGAGCCTGCACTGAGGGAACTCCAGCATCCTTTCAGCCAGTTCCTTCTGTAGTGGATTCTGTGAGATCTGTCTTTAATGTTTTACACCTGAAGGTCCAGCACGCTGTGTAGAAAAAATTTAAAAAGCCTGAGCTGCAGCACAGTTATTTGTGCTTATTTAATAATGTTAGAATAGAGTAGGAAAGAAGCTTTGCACAGTGTTTCTACTGGAGGGGCCCATAGGTCCAGTATGGAGATGCATGCTGGAACCCCTCGCGTGGCACCCCTGCCCAGAGAGCGGCTGGCCCTGCGTCACGAGCAGTGCTCCTGTCCTCCTCGCGTGGCTCCCCCTGCCCAGAGATTGGCTGGCCCTGCGTCACGAGCAGTGCTCCTGTCCTCTTCGCGTGGCTCCCCCTGCCCAGAGAGTGGCTGGCCCTGCATCACGAGCAGTGCTCCTGTCCTCCTCGCATGGCACCCCTGCCCAGAGAGTGGCTGGCCCTGCGTCACGAGCAGTGCTCCTGCCCTCCTCGCGTGGCTCCCCCTGCCCAGAGAGTGGCTGGCCCCACGTCACGAGCAGTGCTCCTGTCCTCCTCGCGTGGCTCCCCCTGCCCAGAGAGTGGCTGGCCCTGTGTCACGAGCAGTGCTCCTGCCCTCCTCGCGTGGCTCCCCCTGCCCAGAGAGTGGCTGGCCCTGTGTCACGAGCAGTGCTCCTGTCCTCCTCGCGTGGCTCCCCCTGCCCAGAGATTGGCTGGCCCTGTGTCACGAGCAGTGCTCCTGTCCTCCTCGCGTGGCTCCCCCTGCCCAGAGATTGGCTGGCCCTGTGTCACGAGCAGTGCTCCTGTCCTCCTCGCGTGGCTCCCCCTGCCCAGAGAGTGGCTGGCCCTGCGTCACGAGCAGTGCTCCTGCCCTCCTCGCGTGGCTCCCCCTGCCCAGAGAGTGGCTGGCCCCACGTCACGAGCAGTGCTCCTGTCCTCCTCGCGTGGCTCCCCCTGCCCAGAGAGTGGCTGGCCCCGCGTCACGAGCAGTGCTCCTGCCCTCCTCGCGTGGCACCCTGCCCAGAGAGTGGCTGGCCCTGCGTCACGAGCAGTGCTCCTGCCCTCCTCGCGTGGCTCCCCCTGCCCAGAGAGTGGCTGGCCCCGCGTCACGAGCAGTGCTCCTGCCCTCCTCGCGTGGCACCCTGCCCAGAGAGTGGCTGGCCCTGCGTCACGAGCAGTGCTCCTGCCCTCCTCGCGTGGCTCCCCCTGCCCAGAGAGTGGCTGGCCCTGCGTCACGAGCAGTGCTCCTGTCCTCCTCGCGTGGCTCCCCCTGCCCAGAGAGTGGCTGGCCCCGCGTCACGAGCAGTGCTCCTGTCCTCCTCGCGTGGCTCCCCCTGCCCAGAGAGTGGCTGGCCCCGCGTCACGAGCAGTGCTCCTGCCCTCCTCGCGTGGCACCCCCTGCCCAGAGAGTGGCTGGCCCTGTGTCACGAGCAGTGCTCCTGCCCTCCTCGCGTGGCTCCCCCTGCCCAGAGAGTGGCTGGCCCCACGTCACGAGCAGTGCTCCTGTCCTCCTCGCGTGGCTCCCCCTGCCCAGAGAGTGGCTGGCCCTGCGTCACGAGCAGTGCTCCTGTCCTCCTTGCAGTGCTTCACGTGCTCCACCTGCCGGAATCGCCTCGTGCCTGGAGACCGCTTTCACTACATCAACGGCAACTTGTTCTGCGAACACGACAGACCCACGGCTCTCATGAACGGCCATTTGAACTCCCTGCAGACCAACCCGTTACTGCCAGACCAGAAGGTAAGGACCTCCCTGTTCCTCCTCTGTCACGAGCGAACAGCACAGCATGTCCCCAGGACCTCGTTGGCACAAATCTGCTGGGTCATTGCTGGGTGGAAATCCTCCTCTCGGTTCAGGCTGTGTCTTCACATGGGTTTCTCTGAGGTCCTTTTCTCTTGCTCCAGAATAGTTAAGGAAAACATTGATCATTTTGAAAAAACAGTGTCCAGTGCTGCACACGAGACTGTGACACCGTGTTCCATCAGGCCCTGTTACTTTCACTTTAAAGGGCCTGTGGATGGTTTTAAATTGCTCTTCCGAGTGTATTTCGCAGCTCTAGAGGCCCAGAATGGCTTCTTGTTTAATTAAATGACACTACTGTTTAATGCCATTTTTTTTTGGT
Source organism: Lepisosteus platostomus (assembly GCF_059453375.1). NCBI lineage: Eukaryota > Metazoa > Chordata > Actinopteri > Semionotiformes > Lepisosteidae > Lepisosteus > Lepisosteus platostomus. The sequence continues at coordinate 858,604 of NC_142621.1, forward strand.
GGGGGAGGAGGAGAACTGACACTGACACTGAAAGTTACTCCCATTTTTGCTTTTGCCTTAGAGGGGCTCTCTCTGTGTGCTGGGAGGGGGATGAGGGTTTAACATGCTGGGAGAGAGTTCGTGTGAGTGAAACACACATGGAATTAACTCGGCTTTTCGAATCCCAATTCCTTGGCAGGGTGGTATGTCCGTCCTCAACCTTTAAACTCGTCGTTGAAAAGTTACAACATACTTAATTTTGAGGCGTAAAGATGAGCGCAATTTGGTATTAGGGCAAACTAATTTGTAACAATTACTGTCAACCCTAAAATGAGAATACTGCAAATGCAAGTCTGGACCAGTTTAAGAAATGCACGGAGTCCCCTGCATAATTGTATTCACATCATATTTCACACTGATTATGTATTGATGACATTGATTCATTTACTCTTTACAGCACAACTCGCACGGATATTAAATCTTATTGACCAAAGATGAATTTTAATTTCAGATTGGTGATAGATTTTCCCATCACTGCTGATTGCCTGTTTGACTTTTTCATCATTAACGGAGGCAATCTTACTGCTGAGTTATTGCTCCGAAACAAAACGTGCGCACATCACTTGGTAATTCTTTATGGGTTTACAACAGGGAACTTTATTAATAATCTGTTTGAGGGACTGCGCACAATAGCTTTTAGCTTTGAATTGCACTTTGACCATTGAACTCCGTTTTAAAATGTGTGGATCAGCAGCAGTGATGAAGAGAACGGCTTCTTTTCTGCTCCAGAATTTCTGTTTATGTTTATGTGGCTTTTCACCCACAGTGGATGGATAAAGTTCTCAACAAAATTTTGTCGGTGCACTAAACAGTCGACTGCGCCTCTTTGTGTAATTATACACTTTCCCTGTCAAGAAAGAATGTTGAAAATGTTAGCAGGCTGAAGATCACCCTTCCAGCTAGGTGCAGCCTGAATGGATCCCGAGCTCAGTGTTCTCTGGTGCTCGCTGACTGTAAGGCCCGAGGGACCGAATTCCGTAGCGCTGTCCCCCCATTAGCAGGAAAGTCATCCTACAAGTCAATGCAAAGAGCATCTAACATTCAAATTGAAAGCTTCTGCATTACCCTGCTTAATATTAAATGTCTGTTGCTTTCGTATTACAGTCGGTGTGGTAAATATGAAATCTCATTGTTTATTTATGTGCTAACATCTATTGTAGTGAAAACAGATGAATTATTTATGTTAAAATGCAATCAGAATATCGAGTGTGATGCTTTAATTATTGCAAGGCGAGAATTCTACAGTATAAGTCACTGCCTCCTGCTCCCTGTTAAACCATAACCAAAAAAAGTGTTTATGTAATGGTACTGTGCAAAATAAAGTGTAATGATTACAATTATTGTACTGAGAATGTTTAGGGAATATAGATTTTTTTTCTCTTTAAGCTGAAACATAGCATCAGAAATCATGCCTGTGGAGTAGAATCCATTAAATAATGGTTATTGAAAGATGGTCTTCCTCATCGGTTTCACAAGACAGAAATAATTAACTACAGTAGCTAGTTCCCTTACTAGGCCAGTTTCAGTCACTCTTGTAACCCAATAAAAGACATAAAATCGGATGCACTTGGAAATGGAACAGTCCTACTAATATGGATATGAAGTATCTTACTCTGCTATTGTTTATATTATGTACAATTTCATGGTGACATAATTGGTGTTGTCTGTGTCCACAGCGGAGGACGTTTGATGCTCATTTATTAAGTAGGCTCTCTGGCTGCTCCCTAATCTCTTTGTTCAGGACAGACAAATTACCTTTCTCACACTGAGCTCCTGCTCTTGGGAATTAAACCTCACGGCCTCAGTCACTTTAATTAGCCTGAAAGTGGGGGTTTGCAATTACTAATAGACTTCAGCCTTTTAGTAAATTGAGGAAAGGGTGAAAAGAGAACTCCTTTACAATCGAAGCAAAAACAATGAAAAAGTTTTGAATGTGGCCAAAAAGCTTTGAAAGAGCATTGTTATTGTCTCTGTGCTTTAGTGTCTTCGTTCCATTGTAATCTAAACACCCCAGGTGGGCTGTGTTACAGTATTACTAAAATTACAGACAAAAAAGAGACATAAGTGTTTGTTAAAAGCAAAGCTTAGAAAATGGACACCAAATTCCTTGGCCGACTTGATCAATAAATTAGGTCCAGCTGAAGTGCAACTCTCAAATGATGACGTGGCTTGAATTATGTTACCAGAAAGGTGTGCAGAGATAAACTTTAATAGCTCTGAAGGCCTGTTCATGAAAACGAGAACAGGACTGTTTGCCTTGAGAAGGCTGCTTTTTTGTGATTTGTCTGAGCACACGGCCACCCTCCCAACGTGCTTCAAATGAAACTGCATTCATTTCTGCTGTTGCTCTGCATCCTGCATCTTATTTCCACCCGAATGAAAGATTGTAGGCGGTTCGGGGGTGAAGGTGGTCTCTAGACTGTGTGCTGGGGAGAGAGAGGGTGTAGTTTTGGAATGACTGCGCAGAACGGTACTGGCTGTGGCGATGCCTGCGATCTCCATGTGATCACATTTCCCCCCTCTCTCCTCTCTCCGGAAGGTCTGCTAAAGGGAAGGGAAGCTGTGCCCGGAAGCAGGACGCGTGCCTTCATTCCAGCCCTCGCCCATCCTCGCCAGGGGGTCCGACTCCCACCCCAGCTGCCCTCGCCATCGTACCCCCGCTCACTCTCCGCTGCCCCTGTGGGGCGCAGCCCTGCGCTCACGTGACTGAGGAAGGGACATTAAGGACTCCATGAACCTGGACTAATGGGAGACTGTACAGAAAATGAGAGAGAGAAAGAAAGCCCAACCTGAGGACATTCTGGGGAAAAAATGACAAATGAAGCTAATTAAGCACAGCTTTTCAAATCTGCATCACACCTCCGATACCAATTAGAGGGGGCACTGACCGCAGTTTCTCCCTTTCTTTTTTTCAACACCCCTTCTTTACAACCTTCTGTTTGCTCTTTCTATATTTTAAGTGTTGTAAAGGGAATGTGTTTCAGTTTTTTGGAAAAAAAAACAAAAAGACTATGGAATAAAAGGTCCGTTGCTTTTGTGGAGATCTTATCAAAAACACTTTTGGTGTACCTGTAAATTACCATGTATGTATGCATGTAAGTGTTCTGTGTCCCAGCGTGCCCATTCGCCAGTCCCACCCTCCACAGCAAACCCCACATCTGAGGCTCATAGCAGCTCATGTAGATTTTCACCAACCTATAATTGCTGAATGAAAAAGATAAATCTATTTGTGATATTTTCAGAGACATTTGCTCCAGTATGGTGTATTTAAGTAATAAAAGTTAAAAGAGAAATTACTTACCCTGCTTTCTTTAATGCACAGGTGACTCACTTGATCCGAATCATACAAATGTGCTCAGTATTTTTCTGCACTGGACATATACTGCATTGCATGATGCGTATACCCCTTTTCAATGTATTCTGCATGCATGCATGCATGCGTGTTCACCTGTGTCAAAGAGGGCTTGAGGCACAGGTAGTTTAAGCAGTTTTTCCCTTCCTCCTTTGTGGTTTCTTGGCAGCGTACATAACCAATCCGAAACTGTTTGGAAGGCCAGCGTGGTTTGGGGGGTATCGCTGCAGAGCCTCTCGAGGCTTTCCTCCCCGTGTGCCTCACACTGCTCTTTAGAAAGTGCTGCATTGCGGTTGGTACCTCTATTACCCTCTGAAAGTGGATCCTTCTCTCCCATTTTGAGACCGCACATTGACAGGGCTGTCAGGGTTATAACGGATATCTGAATAATATTGAACCCTCGCACACTATAATCATCAATAGTAATAATGTGAGCTTAATTGAAAATCAGTAAACATAAAGATAGCATTTTTTCCAATTAACACATGCTATTCATCTGCCCAATAAGCAAACACAAATGGAGACAAAAAGACCCTTTGAAGATTTAATTACCAGAGAAATAGGGGACATGGCTGTCATCATGGTAGGTAAATAAATGAAGTATTTTTTTATAAAAACAAATTAGCATGATAATACAGAGCAGGTCTAATGAGACACTGAGGCATTGCTTTCATGTTCGAACCAGCTTGGGAAGCACAGCAACAATGTTCTGTTCCTGTGATACATTACATGGGCATTTTCAGCTGGGACCTGAGACATTGAATATTAATTTAACAGTGTTCTACATCTATAACTGATCACATTTACACCTGCTTTAACTGGTAACAGGTGAACTTAATCGGAGCCAAGGAAATGTTTTAACTTGGCTGCACGCTGAAATTGCAGATCAGCTGTATTACTGAGAACGGGTGACCTAACTAAGCATTTAAAACGCTTCCTTCTTCATTACAAATGTGCCGCGTTGCCACTGCTTTTTGCAGGCTCCCTGTCTCGGCTCCAGCCGCCCCTGGATTCCACAATGATTCCTGCCACTGTGGCTGTAGGGTCTGCAGAGGCTCCTGAGTCTGCTCGAGACGTCGCAGGTTGCTGTCGCTCGTGGGTTCTGGTCTGAGGAGCAAGGCTGTGATGGAGGATGCAGGGGTGCCCAGGCCGGTGGGGGACCTCTCGCTGGGAGTGTGCTGGCAGTGGAGGACTTGTTTCCTTCTGTAACTCTTCTACAGTCGGGGCTATTTTGACACTTGCTAACTGCTGCTAAAAGTGTTTACTGTAGTTACTGTGGTTTGAAACCAGCTGGAGCATTAAACTTCATGAAGCAATCGTGCAGCTATGAAAAGTTTAGTAATGTGTCCTTTAAGGATCAAAGTGTATGAAGTGAGAGTCCTTGACATTGAGCACAGCCCAGGATGGTTTAGAGTATTTTCCACGTCTGAAACGCAAGACACATACAGAGACAAAGGAAGTGCACCCAGGCTGGTGAACTGTCACAGAGCATCGTGCTCCTTTCTCACCTTTGTCTCTGGCACAGGCTTTGTGCGAAGTGCTGTGGCCACACAGGCGTGGCAGTGCTCCCTTTTACTTCAAAAAGCAGACTCTTACTGGATTACAGCTGGAGCTCGTCCAGTACTTGCAATGCATTATCCCTGGAGTATCTTAAATGGTACATCTAATGTTTACTATTTACCCAGTTGTGCAATGGCTGTGTTTTTTTTTTTGTCAAGCTGAAAGCTCAAGTGCACTAGTGATTCTGTTAGCAGTTACTGACCTCTGAACAGTGACTAGAAGTTTGGTTCTCATTTTCCAGACTGTGTTTTACATGTTTCCCGTATCCCTCTCTCAGACAATGTAGAACCTTTTCTGATCAGTAATGTTTCCTCCCACCTCTTTTATAAACCAGTAGGCTAATACATCTCTTATTGCTGCTGGAAAGGACTGCTGCTCTCCAAGACTCTGCCTTTGTCTGCAGTGCAATGCATAGAGCAATTTACTGGACTCTCCCTTCAGGAATGAAGACTGTCCCACAGCAATCCTGTGCAGTGTAGTCCAGCAAAACCCAGCTCACTGCTGGTGATCAGACTTACAGACTGTTCCTCTGGGACCGGCTGCCCATCTTCACACTGGTGAGCGACTTGGCTTTCCACTGCACACACAGGAATACCTGGCAGTAGGTGTATCACAACCAAACTAGCTGACATGAGCCAATTGTATTTTATTTTTCTGATTTGCCGGACAGTTTAAAACATAAAAAGGTGTCTCTCTTCCTTATTTTAAAGGTTTTAGACTTTGCAGATGCATCTATTTATTGTTTGTTCACTCCCTTCCTCTTCTTCTAGAACATATCAAACCTTTTTCTCTCATTTAGTTTAACTAGATTTCATCTTTCTGTGAATACGATCCTAATGAACTATTGTAACACATTCTATTAATCTCCACTTATTTAGCAGAAAGCTCTAAAAGCACGTCTTTAGTTTCAAACCTATAAGATTACAAATGTCATTCGTGTTAGCATAATCCACATGCAAGCGATGGGGTCCTTGCTTTGATGTGCTAAACTGCAGAAGGGCTAATGGAGCCAAGACACAACAATGGAACTCTCTTAAATGGTATGTCTGCTTAAAGGAAAACACTTTCTGCAGAACCAGAGCCATTTCAGCCTAGACAATAGGGACTTGGTAATGGGGACACTTTGATATGGATGGATAGTTAATGGGAACACTTACTCCAGCATTTTTTTCTAATGCAATGCAGTAAATACCCATGAAATGTGTTTTAGAAATGAAGCATGGAGCTCAAAGGTCTTTGCACCTTGTAAGAATTTGCAGGGTCCAACAAAGCAGTAAAATCACATAAACCCCTTTTTTCCTATTTGGAAACCTTAAACAAAAATTTGATTCCGTCAAGAGGTGGGGACAATTCTGAACAGTGACATGCTTGTAATCACTTGAATCTGTGGATTTCATACACGGAAAGAACCAAAGGACTGAGAGTGAGAGAATCTGGCATCTATCTGTACTAAGTCCCAGCAATTTTAATAGACGAGCGTGCAGTTTTGTATTGTAGGTGTACTAGTGATTTTGTTAGCAGCTACTGACTCTGAGTAGAAACTGACTTCTCAGTTTCCTAGCTGCGGTTTTTACGTCTCCCATAGCCCTCTCTCGGACAATCTAAAACCCTTTTCTGACGAGTAACATTTCCCCCATCTATTTTATAAACCAGTTTCTTCATTCAGTTCTCATTGCCGGAAAGGATTGTTGCCCTGCAACAATGTCCTGCCTTTGTTTTTTGAAAAAAAAAAAAGAAAATAAAATCAAAGTGAACCTTTTCTTAAAAAATGTGGAATGCAAAGAGCCATGTGGAAGGCTTCTGGCACGGGGGAAAATCTGTTCGTGAGGGGCTGAAGGTTTAAGTGCAGTTTTGGCGATTTGCACTGTGAACGCTCAGACACGATCAGGAGGGCAGGGATCTGGGCGCTGCCATGTGCTCGCCTGCCTGGGCCGCCTGTCTGGACTCCCAGCACAAGTCGTGGCACGCTCCAGCCTTTGAAGATCAGCCAGGGAGCGCAGGCGAGAAAGAAGCAGTCCTCCTGCTAAGGCCTCTGCTCACTTAAACAAGATCTGAAAGCTTGATTTAAATGGGGGCGACACTTGTCAGAGTCCCCTTTCCGCTGAAGTACCTCTGTCGCTAGCGTTTTCAAAATTAGCCAGCCTTAATGGAGTATTGGGTGAGGAGCATGAAGATTGAAGATTTAGGCAGCAATAATGGCTCTCCATCTGCTTTCAGGGCACATCAGAAGTTTTTTAATACATATATTGTACTGGACATCAGTCTTTGTACAGTATACTGTATACATATACACAGCCCACATTGACTGCTATGTGCAATTCTACAACTACTGTACAACTATAATTAATTGGCTTTGAATTGATCTCTCTGCAAGTCCAAAGATTTGAATAGGACAGTTTAATACACTTTAATAATTAGAGAGATATATATAGTAACACAAGTACCAGTTGTTTCATTATAGCAATTCTGTATCAAGCTTGTAAAGTAAGGTATAAATAAATATAAACATTGTTTTGTTCTATGCATTTTTGTTGCAATAATAAAAAAGGTGTAAATTGATAAGCTCCGGATGACAAATTAAATATTCCTGACAGTTAAGCAGAATCTGTCAAATATGGATTTGTTTCCACCCAAGTTTTAATTTTATTTTTGTGTGTTTTTCTGAACAAGACTCTGTTTCCCTAATGTGTCCTAACACGTGTCTTACACAGCTGCAATTTGTCTGAAGGTTCTAGAAGAAGCAAGCTCAAACACGAGCTGCCAGCCAGATGTTACTGTACATCAATCTTTACAGCCAAGAAGAAACGAGATTAGCACATCATTCTGCAGCATTCATTTACACAAAGTTAGAATGTATGTCATTTCGAAATCCTTAACTGTGCATGCACAAAAATATGATGCTATAAATTGTATTGGCAATTATTTTATTGTGTAAAACAGTGCAGTTTTAAGGTTATCATATAACCTTGTGCACAAATGTTGCATTAGAACACACTTCTTAATTTATATTGGTGTAGCAACAGGGCAAAGAGCAGCAATGCAGAAAGGGCAGAAATCTGTCCTTAGTTAAACTCCACTGTTTTCCTTAACTGGAAACGATAATTTCAGAAAAAACAAGTGTGAAAGACAAAGCTGCTCAAGCGCTCATTCCCAGTTCTCCTCCAAACTTCAGTCAACAACCAAGCAGACACTGTACATGAAATGAACGCTAGACAAAACAACCTGATGAGTTTCTTTGTTACAGAACTCTTAGAAACAATGCCCGTGTGTTACACATTTTTACAGTATTACATTTTTGCAGGGCAGTAATACAATAAGTGAAAAAATACACTGAGTATCTAATATGTCACCTATTAGAAATACAGTATCCATCACTAGGGCTTCCGTCTTTATTCGAAAGGATTTTTCTTCTGTTGAAGTGTTTGTAAATTAATGCTGTGCTTCTTGTTCAGTATAATGTATTTTTAACACCATCCATTTTTTTCCAGTTTTCCCACTTAGCAAATCTAACGTTATGTGGAATTGTTGGTTTAGTACTCTAGCCAGATGCATGCAGAGGTTCCCCATCAGTCCCTGCACTCACTTGGAGAGCAGAGACTTGGGAGAGAGGTCAGCCATAGTTTGACATCTGTTTCACTACGACTCCACCGACTGGGTTCTCAGAGAGACCTGTGTTTAGCTCTGTCTTTCAGGGACGTGAGTTAGGCCTTTCCATGCCTCAGAGGAAGACACTCTTCTGCTCTGCCAGAACTGCCAATCACATCTTTTCTTAAGGCCGTAGGAAAGACTACAGACGAGAGGAAGCCATTCAACGCAAACAACTAATTTGGTTGCTTCATGCGGGCAGTGAAAGAGTCGTTTGCAGCTACAGCCCTGTTCTGCTTGTCCTGAGCAGGTGGTGAAAGACTACAGTCCAATAGACTTATTATTTGTCCACTAAGAAACTGCACAAGACCTGGAATAATAACAATTTCAAAATCACCAGTCTGAGAAATTTGTCAAGCAAGGAGCTGAATCTGGAGTTCGAGAAGTCAGGCCAAAGGAAGATTGAAAGACTTCCATGAACAGCAGCAATGTCCTGTACAAACAGGGCAAAAACTGAAAACTTAGGCCTCCTGGGTGAAAGGTCTGCCTCTCTATTCCCGAGAAGTTGGCTCTTACAATTAACACGAAGCCTGTTTTCCCCCTCAAACTAATTTCTTCCAGTCACAGTGCAGTCCTCTTACATGAGGATATGATGTAGAGTTTCTTGTATGGAACAACTTATCTCAGTGCACGTTGGGAAAGTTAACTGTTATTAATATACAGATCTGTTGTTTCAGAGAGTGCGCCTTCTCTCAGTCCATACCATTTAAGAAAGGTGTTATTAACCAAACACTCAGTAATTAAATATATTGTAAGAGGTATAATTATTCCATAATGCAGTATTTGTCATTTTCTCAACTTGCGTGCTTTTATTTTGTGAACAGTAATGGCAACATCACTGATTGAGTTCTTCCTTGGAAGAAAGAGGGAAGACATTTTTCTGGGGCTGAGGGTGAATGGTTCCATAATTCTGCCAAAAGGCCTTAAAACAATACTTCCAACAGCAGCTAGTGTCCTAAAATAGAGCTTTCCACCGGTGCCCTGTTACTTAGTGTGGTGTTCAGTGTCATAGCCTGGGACATGCAAATATTGGGCTGGCAATTAGGGACAGACTTGTTTGCCCAGGAGTGTAATGTAATATAATCCACTGCATTATAGTCATGGTGAATGCTAATGCAATAAGCCAAGAGAAGACATCTTATTTTCGATAATGGGTTGCCATATCACAATAGATTGCATTTTCCTTTCTCTTTCTCCTTTAACATATGTACTGTGTGAGGAGAATGAAGGAATCGCCCATCTTATTACCATCCTAAGGGCAGTGGTTTGGATAAAAGGGGTGTTTCAGGGAGATAAGTTGTGGTGCGATGAAAATGAGAAGCTGTACAAGAAACACAAGATTCTTGTTAGGCGACAGAAAACGGCATCACAGAAGCTAGAACACCTTGATGTGCTTAAATCTAAATCACCCTGGGCTACTACATGTGGGAATGAATTAGGAAAAGTGTGCATTAATTAATGTTAGATGTGGGATGGCTGCCAAAATATAAGGAAATGCCAACAAATTATATATTTGGACTCTGAAAATTCAGCTTGAAATATTTGCAAACCAATCTCATCTCATTCTTCTTGCACGATTCTTTTCAGCCAGTTTGTAAACAGCCGTAGTGCTTGTTCCACCAGTTCTCAGCTCTCAGGCCAAGCAAACTGATGAAGGTCTCATGCCATATACTGTACTGTATTGCCTGACACTAACAGTTATCTATATTGCCTGCGAGTTCCTAATATTTTGCCCATCATGTGTGCATGTGTTTTATTACAGTGGATAGAAATGACTATCACCTTCAGTTATACAAGCTTGTATCTAAGCTGCTATGAAAAAACAGTACAAATCTGCGTGAAAATCGAACCTTTTTTCACAAAGAATCACCTTGTTGGGCCTGTTCTTCTTCACATGAACAACCAGCTGTTTTGCCGCTATAAAGGCAAGGCAAAGGCAGTGAAGAGTCAGAATTTCTCCTTATTGATTTCTCTTGATGAAAGTGAACTTCAGAAAGACTGAAAACAATCTGTCAAGTCCTCATGAAAGATTACTACTAATTACGACTTCTATTAAAAGAACACTATTCATGATATTCACTGTACGACATTCCGGCAGCACTGTTACTGCCTCCCTGTGTGATTGCAGGTGTCTGAAGCTATCCACTGCCCATCCTTGAAAGGAGACCTTCATGGAAAACCAGGTTGCTGCTTGAAGCAGCGTTGCTTGTGAAGTAGGGGGCTCTCTTCCCTCTGGAGCGGAATTTCTAAACAAATGCCCAGTACGGTGTCCAGCAACACTCATCCTTCAGATGAGACATTAAAATGAAAGTCTGACCACTGTACTTGGCCATTAAACACTCCAGGGCTGTTTGTACAGTAAGTGCAGGGATGTTAACGCATTATCCTGGCTAAACCTGGCTCTGGGTTTGAACAATCTGACTTACTTGGTTTTGTTGTTTGATCATCTGTGCTCTCCCTCCTGCTTGCTTCTTCAAGGGCTCCTTTGTTGAAGCAGCAGACTCACTGTGTTGTCCTGAATTTTTTGCTTCTCAAATTCAGCTTCTCCACTTGACATTGTTGTAATTTCTATTTTAACATTCGTAGTATCACGCTCTTCTGAAGATAACAGAGAGAAAGAGTGCACCAGCTCCAAGAAACAGTCACTTCCTGGTTTAAAACAATCACCTGTCCAATTGTTTTCCTCCTGTTGGTCAGGTGTCAGAGGGTGCTCAAGCATTCCCACACAGCCTTGTGGGAAATGTAGTACTATCAAGATCAGCCATTTTGTTTAAAACTATTGCCTCCTAAGACCTTTTTATTAGACTGTATGTGTATAATCAACACATTAAAATTAATTACAACAGCCATTTTGTAGGTGTCAATTCAATGTAATTTTCATTCATTTTGAATAAGCTTTTACTTTTTATTCTTATACTCTACAAATTAGAATCTCCCAATTTGTAACCACCTTGGGCTTACCCCTGCAACTGGAACCATGTCTTGGTGTGGTGGGTGAGGCCTGCGGACCCTGTCCTCTGAAACGTACGTTGTCTGAGCCACCCAGCAGTTCTCTCGTTGAGAAGTCCACAATACCCATAGACCAAGCACCCATTGGAGGAACCTACACTGGAACCAGCAAAATGTGGTGTGTCTATACCTGTTGGAAAAGAGACCACCGACCATCAGTTCCCACCTGGCACGAGCCTGATTTGCACAGAAAGTTTTAGAGATGAAAAACTCAAAAATTAGTGAGAAGCCTGCTGTGTTGCCCAACCTCTTGATATTTCTTATTTCCTTGAAATTTCTTTCGCACATGCTTTGAGTCCCCCAGCCGGTATTGCTGAGTGCTCTATATGGCCGGCTTGTTCACCTCTAGTCACTCCTTTAGTTCATAAAAGGCCTTATTGATCCGTCCAAGAGTAAAAAGCCCAAATTCAGTCAGGGCACAGGCTATTTATAGAAATGTATTTGCACTTGTTGGGCTCTGCAGTCTTTCAGGGCATTTGTTATTGCTACCATTCTGTATGAGAAGGTAACAACAATAGTAATGCATTAGGCTGGCTGTGCGAGACCCTGCACCACTCAGAGAATCCATTTAAGCACTAAGTTAGTCATGGTGCTGGGATATCTAAAGCATGGCAGGCTGCAGAGGGCTCCCTATGGAGATGCTGGGTACAGTTGACCATGAGGATGTCTACCCACATGTAATGCTTGATAATGCTCAAGTTAAATGAGCTGAAGAAAGAAGAAAGACAAGAGCCACTTGGAAATCAATTGCTGACATTTTGCTTATTCCACTTAAGCATTTTTTCATGATCTTGGTGAATGACTAACTGGGGTAAAAAGTGAAAGGGCTCCCTAGTGGGCACTTTGAACTTGACGGTGTGAAGGCAGCCGCTGGGCCTGCTGCCCAACCAGGTGAAGCCCAGCAGGGCCAGAGCTGGGTGAAGCCCAGCAGAACCAGGTGAAGCCCAGCAGGGCCAGAGCTGGGTGAAGCCCAGCAGAGCCAGGTAAAGCCCAGCAGAGCCAGAGCTGGGTGAAGCCCAGCAGGGCCAGGTGAAGCCCAGCAGGGCCAGAGCTGGGTGAAGCCCAGCAGAACCAGGTGAAGCCCAGCAGGGCCAGAGCTGGGTGAAGCCCAGCAGAGCCAGGTAAAGCCCAGCAGAGCCAGAGCTGGGTGAAGCCCAGCAGGGCCAGGTGAAGCCCAGCAGGGCCAGAGCTGGGTGAAGCCCAGCAGAACCAGGTGAAGCCCAGCAGAGCCAGAGCCAGGTAAAGCCCAGCAGAGCCAGAGCTGGGTGAAGCCCAGCAGGGCCAGGTGAAGCCCAGCAGAGCCAGAGCCAGGTGACACCCAGCTTGGAAGCCGCTGGTAGAGAAAATGCCAAAATGTCCCTATTAATTAAACGGCCTTCAAAACGACAGAAAATCAGTCAATGACACACATGAATAAACTTCAAAGAACGATATGTTCAGATATACATATACAGAGCCTTGGTCGCTTAAAATGAGCCAATGACACAAGTACAGTGCACAGCAAGGAGAGCGTGCAGGGCCTGACACTGACATCTTTACTACAGGAGAGGAAACCTGGACAGTTCTTATTCAGGGGGTGCTGAATTGTACGGGGCACAAGTGAATGTGTGCACTGTAGATTCTTGCATGTGTAAGCACGTGGGTAATTACTTGACCCAGTTAGAACAAGCCTGGGGCTCCTAGAGGGAGATATCAGGCTATGGCTCCGATTGCCCAAGCAGTAAATGCCACTATAATCTCCAGGCATCTTCAAAAAGAGGCACCTCGTGCCTGGTGGTCACAGCTCTGACCCGTGTCCTTTAATGGGGTTCTCAGTGCCCCGAAACTGTGAGACCAGTGGTCCCTGGCTCTTTGCCCACAAAGCCTTTGGGCAGGACAAAGAACACATGGACCATGTGCCAGGACCCCTTGTTCAGTCTACTGTGGTCAAGATATTCCTCAAAAAATGAGAAAGGAAGCAGCCCTCACATCTCTAATATATTTATATTAATGAGGCAAATAACTCTATAATTATTCTACCACTTGAAGAAAAGATAAAAGAAGAGACTGGAAGGGGCCATGAGTTTCTCAGCACAGCAGTGGGGACAGAAATTCAGCAGCTCAGTGTTCGGCTGGAACGTCAGGGGTTTGTCTTACTTTTCACACAGCAGATGTCCTTCTTTTGCTCAAAACTTCCAGGGCCGCATATTGAGTGATTCAGTTCTGCTTATTACAAATAATTCGAGATCGCTGTATTTATAGCAGCCTCGCCAATTTCCACAGAAAAGAACCATTTCTCCTGCTGCACAGGGCGTGTGGAGAATCTGAGGTTGATGAATGTAGTAGATCTTATGATAAAACTGAACTATTTGCGATTGTTCAACAATAAAGAGCTGGGTTAGCACTATCTGGTACTTAGCCAATTTAATTGTTTTTAATCTTCTTTAAGACAGATATAGCAAGTGTGACATACAGAATAATAGCTGGCTAAGAAAGATTGAATTCTGAGTTTAAAAATCTCAGTTCTCATAACTGACATCGTCTTCTCTTGCCATTTCATTAACACCTTTCAGAACAATACATGAGAAAGTGTAATGCTTCGATGTGCGCACCACTGTGAAGAGCTGACATGATCAACACTGGTTGAGGTTATTCATTTCTCTTGGAGTGTGGAAAATCTAGTCTTTTGCCTTAATTATTGCACTTTATTTAGGACATGATGAAGTTACAACAGAGCACCACAGCTCTACTGATTCCTTCATAGAAACTCTCCCTGCTGTCACGGTCCAGTCACATTGATTGATGACCATGATCAGGTTGCTTAGCAGAAAAGTGCGTGAGATATTAGTGCTCTCTCGATCCACTAAAGGATGGGCCGATATGTAATGCCCTTATTCCACTGAGGGCATTATCTTTTTAAACCAGCAACATTATTAGTTATGGTTCTTATTATTTGTTTCTCATTTCCTGCTGATGTTTTGGAGGAGTCGCGACTACAGTGAAATCCAGGGTGCTTTAGGAAACAACAATCCCAGTTCTCTGATGCGCTCTAGAAAGAAGACTGTCCTGAAAATTCCCACGCCCTCCTGATGTCCTAATGGCTGTTGCTCGGTCCCATTTGAGCTTGTGGTGGAGTGCAGGACTGCAGTCTGCGCTGCTGCTAAACTTACACATTACTGGGCGCTGGATTCAGCAGCAGCACAACGATCTGATAATCTGTAAAATGAACAGAAAGACATTCGTTTGTCTTATTAAAGGCAGAAAATGCAAAGTATTCAGCCTCAGGCGGCCGACAGGGAGCAAGTGATCATTCCACTTCCTTCTGGCCTCAGCTGAGGTTAATCATATTACTTGGTGGAAGGCAAGTGAATTCCTTTCAGATTAAGATAATTACTTTTGAATGAATACCAATTACTTTCATGTGTTAATTGAAAATCTCCTTTGCTGGGCAAGTTGGTCTTAAATAGAACAAACGCCCATTGCTGTTTATGCAGCGTGATCACAGCAAAAAATTTCATTAGTAAACACAACTAACGATACAGCTAGAGCTAAAAAAAAAAAAAACAGAGAGCACAGGGAAATATGAGAGCTTTAAAGTACTGGAAAGACAGCACATTAAAAGCCATGCTAATGCTGTTGTGTGTTTTACAAGATACCCTTTTAGTCTGGCTTTTCTCATAGACAAAAAAAGAAAAAAAAAGAAAAAAGAAAAATATCTCATTACCTGTTAATAAGCCTTTAAAATCCATTTTTGTTGTTAATCTTTTTCCCACTGTCAAATAATGTTGCTGCAAATGTGTTGGCAGAGACTGATATCAGCATATTGTTATTTTTCTTAATGATTTTTCCCCAGTCTTTGAAGTTCTCCCCATTAAAAGGCGATAAATCATGAAGTGTCTGTGTGAGAGTGCTTTGCTATCTGAACAATTATATGTGAGGGAGTAAGATCTGCTCAGGATCCAGCAGACTCTCCCCCTCAGCCCCTTCATACTCCCCCGGCCCGCATCCCTCCCCTGGCTGCAGGAGCCAGATTCCAGATTCACCCCTCTTCAGATTCCCCAACCTGGGCCCAGATGTTTTCTCTGGCTCTAATGACGGCAAATTTCATTAGGGATTAGCTGCAAAATGATAGTTCCTCACGACTGCCTCACACTTCATGGCTGGTGAGACAGAACGCGGTACCTGTGTCCCCTGAACACTCCCAAGGCAATATTATGCCTCAATCCAGTTACAGAATTCACACTCAGAACCTGAATCCCGTTGCTGTATGAGTTCTGGGCTCTGCCTCTACTACAAATCACTTGTATACACAGAAAACATTTATATGGAGTTTAAAGAAACCTGCGCAGACTGAGAAAGTGAAGAGTGAGTTTAAACCTGAAGGGTGAATAAATGTTTGTTGTTTTGCACGAATCAGGTTGTGTATTTGTCACTGCATATTAATTGGAGAGTGAATGGAGAGAGAGGGCATTACAGTGCCTTTCTATCAATTCTTAGTGTGTTGCAGAAGAGATGTGGACAAAGCCCAGACACAAATATGTCAAATATCACAAATATCACAAATTAACTGAAATTCACATGTCACTTTCTCAGATGAACAATGTCAGATTGTAATGAAAAAGTGTCACAACAGAGAAAGCACCTTTGTCGAAACAAGTGGGAAAATAACAGAATGGTCACCGCAACAGGATGGATGTGTTGGTAATGATTTCTGGAAATAACTTCCATCAGAACCCGCACCAGCAATAGAAGCATATTCAATAACACACACAGCTGTGAGGCAGTGGCTGGCAGACTGAGGGGAACTGAATTTGTTTTGTAACTGGCTGCCCTCCAGACCTTTGGCCTAATTAGATTTTGTAAAACTTTTTTGAAGAAAGTTCGTAGGACCAAATGAGTGTTTGATCAATAATGACTAAATGTGGCTTTCACCAGGAAGGCCCAATGTGGCGCAGCCTCTCTGCTCCTTCAGCAACAGCATCATTTAAACAAGAAATGACACAGGGCAGGTCACGTTACCTCTAGAACAAGCACCCCAACACTGAATGTAAAGATTTCATTGTAAAGGTTTGTTTTAGCTGTTTTTTTTAAACCGCTTGATCTTCAGATATCATTAACACACCATGAAAACCCCATCTAAACAGGCCAAGAAGAAATGCTTTTGTTCTTCATATCACGTGCTACTGTACGATTTATGTTTTTTACTTCTCTCCTTGTATGTTTTACATCAAACCTGGAGTGTGAAACGCCAGACACTTTTGTCTGCATGGGGTGGTGACTTTTTTACACCCTTTCTCACTTCCACATTTGGAAATTTCTCGGTCTTGTTGGCGGAGTGTGCTGGATAGGGCTCAAGTCAAGGCACCGCAGGCCCTGGTGCTACATTCCCTAATGATAGTTTCAGCAAAAGCCATTATTGGGTTTTATAGCTTCCCCCGGAACTAAACATCGATGACATCCTTTCTTTTCGACCAACAGTCTTGCTGACAGATAAGCAACTGCATGACACCATCTAAACTGTGGACTATTAATGCGAACGCTTTAATTAGGCATTGGAAATGGGGCGGTGGGGGGCAGGATGGGGGAGCATTTGTCAGAGTGCTGCCTAATTGCCTCCTGAGACCTGGGCCTGGGTGTAGCGACTGCCCCGGGAGCAGCTGCTCGTTCTGTGCTCTCCGGCTCTCGGGCTCCCTTCCCTACTGCTCCCTAATCTAGCAAGCTGGCTCGCTGCAAGTCGTGCTGGCCGGGTCGCGAGAGGGCTTGAGTGGGATTTACCCCTGCTGGAACAGGAATTAGCGCTCCCGCACGATGAAGGAGGCAGAGGTTAGCAGCAGAGCAAGCTACAAGCAAACAGGCAGTTTCAGAAAAGATGAACCAGCTGATGTAAATGAATTCTTGTGAAATTATTCTTTGTTTTAATATTGGTACTCTTTCTCCAGTGGTGGTGTGAGATTTAGGGGTGTGATTTTTACCTGGAGTACCAGGCTATTTGGCCAAAGTCTTCTTTATCATTTTAAGTGTTTATTATATCTGGCACAGACATTTTACTGTTCAGTACTGATTGCATTTTGTTTTAAAAATACAATTTCAGAGCGCCATTTGAAAAATGTTGGGGTCCACGAATTTCAGTGAATGGAAAAAACTCACGTCCCTTTTTTGCTGATGCGCAAGTTCATATGTAACAACCCGCAATTCGGACTCTATCTGGTAGGAAAGTTGTGATGTTTCAGTCTACCAAACGTCTGATGGAGAGACACATTTGCCTGTGAAAGTGTTGTATTGCTGCACCTTTGAGACAAAAAGTTTTAGCCTCCATTATTGTCGTTTTCAGGCACTGCTGGATATGCAGTGGAAGCAAGGCTTTCTCAGCTCTCTGCGTAAGTGTGAACGTTTGCCAGGGATGATGTCTTTCACTGTAATGTGATGTTGAGGAGTCTTCAAGGATCTCATTAATTTGGCACAGAACTAAAGTTTTGCAAAGGTTCTGTTAGCATTACAGGAGATAATGCATTTTAAATTACTCCTGGCTACTGCTCTGCGTGTAACACTGGCTTGGGTTTAACACCCAACGGTCTCTGACTCACTGATATTTTTGTGTCTTGCAGCCGCCTGAGACTACAGCATGGCTGTACTTGTCATAGAGCAGAGAAGGGCATTAGCCACTGGGCTCGCCATCTGGCCAGCTGGTTCTTCAGAAGACGTGCCCTTTATCATGCTTCTGTGGCCAGTGTGCAATGTGCCATCACCATTTCTACAAATGTTTCTGCAGGCATGGCCTGAAAGCAGCAGAGCTGGCTGTAGCCAGAGTAGGGTGAGTAATTATTGTCTGTCTGCAACTGCCCAAATGTAGAATGCAAAGGGATGACGAATTCCACTGTCACATTGCACACTTTAATCACTGAGGGATCTCATAAGAGCTCCTTCCTTTGCAATCCATTGAAGACTGACATGAAAACCAAGCACGCCAAGAATTTAAAGTCCTCAAAGGCACAGACAAAGTCAACCCGGTGGACTTGTGCAGAAAGCACAGTGAAACACAAACCAGAGGGCAACTCAGATGGAAACTACATGGAAGTGCATTTAAGACTGAGAACAGGAGGCACTTCATCACACAAAGGGACTTTGGAGTCTGAGCCAAGTTAGCCAGTCTTCTTTCAACAAGAGGCTGGATGAGACTATCATAGTAATTGGCTCCTAGCTACCAAAATGAGGTAGAATGAGGAAGAAGTGCCTTCTCTCATTTGTACCCTCTGTTATAGTCTTAAACTAAACATTTCCTTTTTACATATCTGTGATTTTGAAATCAACAGCAAAGAAGACTATATACAAAATTCCAAGGCTCCAGGAATGACCCAAATTAATGTTGTCTTGTTCCTTCGCATGCTGACACATCTACCTAATTGAACTTGTTCTTCTACTGATAACTGCTAAAGATGGCAAAAACGGGAAAGAGAAAGGAAAAATATTTTTGCATTCTTTCTGTTTTGGATACATGTTTAATCCTCTACTTTCAAAGACAAGTAGAAACTGTTGCAGAAAAGACAGAAAGAAAGGAAGTGGTGTCATTGGTGCCTAACAGCCCTGCCAAAGCATGAAGCTGTGATACAGGAGTGGAATTTACTGGTTCAAACATTGTATGGTGGCGAACGCATGACTGAGGTCACCCAGGACTGAAAGTCACCTCTTCAGATGAAAATATTAAGCGACGTCCTATAATAAGATGAGACACAACACATACTGCCCATGCCCCTGGCAACTGAGTTATTTATGTACTAAAAACAGAAATGACCAGTTGGTTAATTTAATAATAGGCAATAGGATTACGCAAGGAAACAAATTACCTAAGTGGGGGTACTACGAAGGCCGAAATCTTTTAACAATGATGGAAACCACGGACATCGTGTCTCCATGCGTTATTCCATTAGCCCGTTTAGACTTCGCATCTGTTGGCCAGGCTGGACTCCAGGGCCTCGCCTCATGTTCGTGCTGAGCGTCTCTGTAAGGGGCCACACAGCCAGGCCTCCAGGCCTGACAGGGTAGTGAGGGCTGTTTAAGGGAAAGGCAGCAGCTCAGGGGACCTGTTAGTGTGTGCAGCCTGTTGGAAATGTTCCCACACCTGGCGGACACTCATGCCCTAAAAGAGCTCTGAGTAAGACTTACTGCTCCAGTGTTTACCATTTGCTAATGATACAGTAGGTAACAATAACTTCATGATCATTTCTTAATCAAGGACTCTTTTGTAGACCCTGATCTAAGGCGTGTCCTCTTAAATCAGAGGAGCTGAAGCCTTATTTAGATCTTAAGGTGGGTAAAATCTTGGTGTGGCCCAACTGGAGAACAGTCCCTAACTGGAAACGTCCTCGCGGAACTCTGTAGACTTTGGTTTATTTCCTTTTCAGTGAATTTAATAATGTCAGTTCAGTTTTTGCAACTTTAAGGTAACACTTACATAGAAAAGCAATAAAAATCAATTTAATGTGCATCATTGAAAAAGACGGGAAAAAAATAAACCGTATTCAGTAGGTCTATTTAAGGCTCGCAAGATAAGACACAGTGTTTTATGTAAAGATAGACTCGTTTTGTTTTTTTATTAAATATTTTTAGTCTAAGTGGTTTAGAGTTTCTTGTTGTTGTTTCTTGTTATCCACAACATTATCTGTGAGTTTATTTTTCATCCTTAATTATCCACATTACTCATGTCGGTTTTAGAATTAATTTGGTTTTCTGATTTAATTCAGAATTAGAGTTTGTTTATGACAAAGGAACAACTCAGGGTTCCATATGTGAATGATCTGAAAATAAAAAGGCACTGTTCTGCTGAAGGGGAAAGAAGACCTATCTTGCTTGTCCGTTACAATCTGTCTGCCTATGGAAAGTCGTCACAAATGCCCTGTTATAACATTCTGTCACTGCTGATAAGCACAAAGGGACTTCGGCTTCAAAGAAAATATTAAAGAATCTATTAAGAAACAGCTCCTTTTTCTTTTGCAGCGATACAGCTGTAGATTCTTGACAGAAAGTTTAAAGACTAGTAGACAAAACAAATCGAGGATGAGTGCTGAAAGAACTCCTATTCCTGAGTGACTTTGTGTTATTATTTTATTCTGTTTAAGGATGGCCAACAGCCCTAACCGTACCAGGACTTAACAGAATGCTAATAGATGTAGCACTAAATTATTCTCCTCTTTAAAAGAGTTGTGTTAGTGACATTTTGTTTTTATCAAGAAATGCAATTAGGCTTCAGCCTTAATATCTCTGAGGCTGTCACATCCCTGGACTGCATGGCAGAGCTTGCCAGCCGCAATCAGAAATAACTCTGTCCCTTCAACTTAATGAAAAAGAAGTACTTGGCCATAAACTTGTAGTCATCCTCTATCCAATCACATTGTCTTGAGTAATTAAAATGATTAGCTTAATTAGCTTAATTAACTAAATTTGACTACAGGACATGGCCATATGGTGAAGCAAAACAAAGATGGGAGCTAATTAAAGTTAAAATAATGCAGGTTTTAATTAACTCAACCCCTAGGCATCAACATTTTCAAATTTATCCAAGCTGATAATTAAAAAGTCCTCTCGCCCAAGCAACATTTCTTCTCTGAGCTAATTAAATCTGGAAATGAATTAGCAACATGAAGCTCCAAATATTAATTCCTGCTAGAAGATGACTTCACTTCCTAATGAAATTAATTAGCTGCACTGGACCTTCAATCAGACGCCAAATGCTGTCCATGAACATAGACCTCATGTAATCTAGCACTGGGCTAAGGGCCCTGGGGCTGGAATTTACAATTGTAATGAACACTCTTTAACTATGTGCCTCTCTTAATATACCAAATGAACATGTAGATCTATTTGCGCCGAGGGCTTCTCATTTAAACCAGGCTAGTATGAGCGTCTAGTTAAAACAGTACGAGTGCACAGTGCGTATTAACTGTCTTGCTGCTGAAACCCCCAGTTAAGCACTCACCGGCCTGGGTAATTTTCCATGGTGAGGGCAAGTGCGCTGATTGCTTTCTGCCCTCTGGTTTTGCATTCTCTCTCCTTGCTTTGCAGCTCCAGGGCCAGGGTAGTTCCATCCAGAAGCATGGCGCTGTTAGCAGAACAATAAGCAAGGAAATCAACAACAACATCCCATAGAAATTCTGCTTTCATTTGCTCCCTCACTATACCTGCATATTTAATTCCCATAATCAAGCCTTACAGGAAAACAAACTTCATTAGCTCCCCAGTTAAAAGGTTAATTAAAAATAGGCTACAATACTGTGTAGTTGTTATTGTTTTTTTTTTAAGTATCACGCAAGAATGGGTTGTTGCACTGGAGTAACTGGATAAGTAAGGTTGGTATCAGACACTTTCCCAAACCAGATTTGAACAAAACTGCAGGGTCTTCTAATAACTTAAAGTCATCATGTTCTAAAACATTGACACTTACAGTATATCCTCTTTGTGCAATGTGAGCTATTATAGACCTGGATATCAGGTTGTGGTTAACATTGTTCTATGCGTAGTATATCAGGATCTAGGAAACATGAAATTCACACCACTTCAAGGAAAGAAGGGAGCTTTCTGAGACCTTCTTATCAGAACATCATGTCTCTTGGCTGAAACAAAGTGGATAAACCTATTTTCTATGATTTTTCAGTTTATTGTGAAACTAGTAACAGCAACACACAATTATGCTATTGTGTGTGATGTAAGAAAAACACAGCATTTGTAAAAAATGGGAAGGATTCTGTTTACTTTGCTAGATTATCTTCTGCAGTTAATCTTTTTGTTTATTTTTAGTTAATAGTGGCATAAAACCACAAAGAGAAAGCTTGCCTTTTGATTTTGTAGAATGTCAAAATTGAACATTTTCTCCTTCTTACATCTTTGATTCAGTACAGTATGTAATTAGTGGTCAATCCCATTATATAGCATACTGTGCCTTTAAATGTGAAGGAAATTGCAGAACTGATGGTCAAACTCACTATAAAAACTGTTCTAACCCCTCCCCCTCCAAAAAATCACACAGTTCACTAATAAGCTGAAACTTTAAAGAGATCTCCACTGCAACATTAGTGCATCAAGCATTAAAGGTACTGCTGGCATAACCTACTAAATAAGAATGCTCCAATAAAGGGAATAAACACATCAGTCAGTCTGTGTACAAAAACTAGCCAAAGCTAGTTAGGCCTCACATCAAAGAGACGTCAACATGCCCAAGAGCTATACTTGCCATTTATGTCCCAAGTCTATGCTTTTTACATTTTGCAGTATGTTATTTGGAAGCTTTGCTTATTTAATGCCCATTAAAATGGAAAATATAATGTGCTTTTCCCTTTTCGCTGGCTTACAATAGAGTCCCTCTCTTAAAGGAGCCCATTTTGGTAAATGGGGCATAATTACCAGGCTCTTCAAATGGGCAGCTTCCCCAGTGGCAGTGCAGTGAGAGAGACAGGCCTCCGATACGTCCACCTGTCTGAGATTTCTCCAGGAGCCACCAAGGTAGCCCCACACCCTGGGAAACACAGCTCCACACAGCTCCACAGCTCATTACATGCAACTTTGAAATGGTTTACAAAAGGCGTGTTGAATGCATATTTATGTGTGATTAGAGCAGTGTGGGTATGAGTGTTGACTTCTCACACAGAGATTCTTCTGAAGGAATCGTAAAGCGTGGGGATTCCTGCTGTTGTAAAGCATTGGTACTAAAGCATTAATAACATTTAAAGAGAAAGAAATATAGATTAAAGTAGGAAATTCAGGCTTGTTTAATTAAATATTTAATATTGCTTAATTTGAACGAGAAGAAAAGCGCATTGAATTGGGTTAATGAGCACAAAGGGCAGTTAAGCTGCAGATTAAGTGCATTGTTTAAAGGTTGTGTTGTTGTTGCTCTGTGTTTTAGATAGTTCATATTTAGGGGACGCTGGGTGCCAGATACCAAGCTCTTTCAACGTACTCCTCCACTTGTACAGTAAACAGCAGGAATAAAGGAAGGAGTCCCTTGCCACAGCCACTATTTGAGTTATTTCAATACAGTATTATTGCACTGAACTTTAAAACAGCATTCAAAATGCCTTTTCTCTCCCCCATGGAGAGTACATGTTAAATATTTCCAAGTGACGCACTTGGATCTACGAGGACTGCAGAGAGTTTGTGCACTGACCCCAAAAGACTCATCTTAGCTTTGAGGAACTTTGATTGGGAGGTGCTGTTCCACTTGAGCCTGTGGCCCACAGACCTGTCCAGACTGAGCACTGTTCAAGTTGTTGTTATTTCAAAATTGAACGAACTCTGGCTGCACAGTTCCAACTAAAGGAACTTGTTTTTTTCTCCCTCATCAATTGTTTTGAGCTTTACAGAACTACAGTATCACACTATAAAAATGAATCAAAGAACTCCATTAACTTACATGCTTTGTACATAACTTTTAATGTCAGTCAATTAATCTTCTTGTTCATTTTCAGGCGTAACACAGGCTATTTGAAGCCTTGGGATAAATTACTGTACATCAAACATTCCTTTATGCTCCCCGTATGAGTTCAGTCACTATGACTGTCTGTTGTGATGTCCTCTCACCTCACTAATGCCTGCACTACATGAGAAACATCCCTGGATCTCCACTCACACACAAAAAGCATTGAAATAACCAAGCAGAAAATGTCTCAAATGCTGAGAGCTTACACAGTCACTGTGTAAGAGATGCTTTTGCTCTCGCTTTGCCCTGTTCCTGCTGTACAGGCCTGGAGTCTACTGCATGCAGACAACAGCAGGGTTAAAATACTACAGGATCTGTCTGCTGCTCTTGAAAAAAAACACAGTCCTCCTAATTACTATCCAAGCTGTAGAAAAATACTACACATAAAAGTCTGTCTCAAAGTAAAAGATAAGTTCTTATCTTAATCTAATGACTCCATAGGCTTAATTTGTCAGACTGGGCTAGTTGATAAAAAACAGGTTTCTGGTTCCCAGTGTTAATAGGAACATCTTTCAAGTCTTAGAGTTGGCTGGCAGAGGAGGAAGGATCATCCTGCAAACATTTTGTGACTAAGCCAATTTGATTTTTTGTTCTTCACTACTAGTATTGCAGCTAAGAGAAGCTCATTAGCAGTTCATAATCTGCCAAATTGCTTGATAGATAGAGCGACACAGTTTCTGTGTATTCTTTAATCCCAAACTCATGATTATGTGAGCATTCCCTTCTTAAGAAGTGCTGTAAATGGTCTGAGAACAGTTCCTCAATGTAATGAGCACAAACCCATGACCTAATGATGCAGACATCTTATACCTCAGCCAAGAGTGACAAAAACTATCCCTGCTTTTAATCCCACTTTTCTATGTTTCAAATACTAGATGGTTCCAAACGCTTAAATTGAATTTTTATGTATCTTTTGGTTGTGGTGTGCTTGGAAGGTGAAAATATTTTAAAGACTGTGTTTTTTTATTTGTATTTTAACATGCTTGAAAAGCTCACAACCTGCTAGTGCTCTGATGGGAGGCTGCTGATCTTTAAAATGCTGTTTATTGTAGATCAGGCAAAAGCATGATGCAACTGCTGAGAGAAATAAAACAATTAGAAAGCCAGCTTTTCAAAGCGATAAAAATGGCTGTTTGTTTTTCACAGTGAAATTCCATTAGGTTATAATGAGAATCAGTGATTGACGAAGAAGCAAGGATTCCTTGACCTTTAATCTCCACACAGAGCACTGTGCAAAGCAACCAATTAAACTTAAACAAAAGGCGAGGTTTATGAGGCTTCGGTTTCCCTTACGAGAGACGTTAAACTACAAGTAAATAATGTAACATCATGGCTTTGTCGGGTACTAAAGCACAGCTTCACAAATGCGCTCATTGCTCTTTGGGATGGTAAAATTCCTGTACTGCTTAATGACCCGTCCTTTTCTTGAAACCGATCTTATCAGGGTAGCTTTGCACACATCTTTCATTTTACAAGGCTGTGAATGATATTAAAGTGACATTATGAGCACTTCTATGTAAATACCCAGCTCATAATGCTTGCTTGCTACAGTATGTGAGTGTCCATAGACGCTTTGACTGCACCGCCAAAATAAACTAATATAAAGCACACCACGACGCACAGGAATGTGAGCCATGTTTTTGATGAGATAAAAAAATGTAAGTGTAAGCACAGCACTAGAGTAAGTCTCAACAGATTAATTTGAAGTGTTCACTGAATTATGATTCCTTTTTAATTAATTATAGAATTAACTGCTTTGTTAATGCATTCCTGAAGGAATTGAGCTGCTGGCATATCCACAGTGAAGGAAAATAGAACATGATACATTTTTTTTGTGACATTCACTTAACTTTCTATCCATCACACTCAGGGAAGGACTCCCTGTGTGTGGTGGAATATATCTGCTGAGAATACTGGGTTACACGCTTTACATCCCATTTTGACTAAATAGGAAATAGAATCCAAGGTGGGAGTAGGACAGGTTAAACACTAGTGGTGTTAAAAAGGGCTGGAATCATTTCCTCAACCTACCTTAGGATGCACTCCTCACTTCTAATAAGGTAAATTATGTTAAAGAAATGGCAATGAGATCAGACTGCAATCAGCAACTAGCCCTGAAGTGGCTGTAGCCAGGAACACGTGGTCCTTCCTGAGGTGTGGGCTCAATAAGAGCTGCCAGTGGCTGAGAAGTGACCTGCATTGAGGCAGATGTGGCACGACAAGCAGCAAAGACTTTTATTGTGCTTATGGCCGTGCTTTCTCTGACCGGCCGCGTGCCGGCGGAGCTCCGAGATGTCCACGCTTGGAACGCGAGCTGGCTGACATCACATTCACCCCTCAGACACGGAAACACCGGAGCTGCACCTCCAAGCTGCCATCATCCACCCAGGAGGGACAGAGAGAGGAGCGGTGGGGATGGGGAGGCCACTCCAGAATCATGCTTTCCTCTTTGGGGGGGGTCGCCTTTGAACATGTTTACACCTAACCTAAACCACCCTGACATGGGTTAGCTTGGGGGCTCAGAGGCGCTGCAACGTCACTCCTAGGTGTGGCAGGACGGTGGGGAGCTCAGGGCCGTCTGCTTGTGCTCTCACTGCCCTCAGCTGTCACAGAGACATCCTTTAAGCAGCAGCCTGACGGACCTCATCCGGGTGAGCGGACGGACTCCCCTCTGTGCTCAAGTTGAGCGAACCAACACAGGATTCTCAACACTGCGAGAACGAGGAGCAGCAGTAACTCATTGGAGGTGCAGCTGACTTTTCACAAGGCAGGAAAATTACCGTAAACATCTGTCTTTGAAAAGGGCTTCTTTATCCCACATACCTCAGGCTGGATTAGTGACGAGAACAGGAAATGTTAGAGTGCCTCTCAAGAGGTGAAACATTGGTCTGCAAGAGAGAATGTAAAGCAATAAAATAACTGCTTTTAACACAGAGCCAGCAGGTCTGATATATGTCATCAGTTTCCCACCCTGCCATGCGTGTCAGACGGATCTTAATATGTGCAAATTTATTTAGGGGAAAAAGAAAACAAAATAGAGCACAGAATCTAAAGCCAACGAGCTACTTACCAGGACTGTCTTATATGATGTACGGAACAGGGCAGTATCTCTTCCCGCAGAATCCTGATTGTTTTGATATTTTTATTAACATGTCCCGAAACATAAATCATCCGAGGACTGGAGCTGATCCTTCTTCCCATCGCTCTCCTGTATCAGATTAGAGGGAGAAGACCAACCTGCCTCCAGAGTGCCGTGCTTCCGGTGTTGGAATGCAGCGTGCCGCTCCAGCTCCTTGTGCTGTCTATCGGAATCGAGCTGCCCAGCTCTCTGGGTCTGCAAACGTGCAAGACGTTCGGAGGTGTGCTGTCTGTGCAAAAGGAAAGTGAGGTCTTGTTTGCAGAGCAGAAGCAGCCATACACACTGCCTGGTATCCACAGACATACAGTACACATTCGGTTTACGACATCTCTCTGGCTGCACTTTCTTTAATGCTCAAACAGAGGTCTGATTCTTTAGTAGATTTAAGAAAGAAAATGAGACCCTTATGCTTTCATAAAGCAGATTCAAACTGCGGGTCCTTACTCACTCAGAGAAAACATGCGGAAGAGGCAGTCAGCTTCACTGTCCTGTAATTTCCATCTTTGGGGGGTCCGGCACCTTCTGGGAAATATAAAACTGTGCTAGTGTTAGTTTTACAGTGATGGAGGCATTTCAGTACTGTCATTGTCTCAGCATTTCTGGTGATTCAGTTTTGTTTGCAGGACACTGTATTGACCTGTCTTTTGTTTGCAGGGCTCAATGGGTGAAAGGCTTCCTGTTCTTCACACCCTTTTCGTTTGCTTTCTTCCTGCTACTGGAAAAAACAATTACACAAATCCAAGCAGTGCATCCCAGCTAATGATAATGTTCAGATACATGCACTATTGTGGTCATGACAGTATGCAATGAACAGTATAGCAAGTGTTTAGTTGTTGTATACAGTTTTGTTAATGAATGAATAGCAACTATTTTATATTTGCAAAATGCAATAGATTGTTTTGCATTATTTATTCGCAATATTTTGCAAGCGTGAAAAGTTTAGACATCATTATTTTGTTGACCGTTGTTCATCTTTGCCCCGTACATCAACAGCTACACAAGCACGTGGAACTGCGGAATAATCCGGTGTAGCTAATTTAATAATTTGACGTTAACTGCCAGTCGCTCTTGCTACAACAGGATAACCCATCAGCATCGGTGCTGTGATGCAGTGAGTCATGGGCACCACTGGGCTGCGGCTCTCTCAGCGGCTTTCTGACACCCTCACCTTTCAAGGGTTCCAGTAACTCCACAGCACAGCGGAGGGATTCCTGGGAAAGGCCTTTGACTTTGATATGTGTGATAAAACGCAGATGACAGGCTCTTGGGGCTCCTTCTCTATTTCTAACATTCCTTCCCCAGCGGACAGGACATCTTTTTTTTTCCTTTCTTGGGCATCTTCAATCCTTATCTTGTTGGACAGTAAAAATGATTATACCGTTAACCGCAACATGAAGACAATTTACATTACAATAGGGCTGCATCCTTCAATTAGTAATAGCCTGCAGTCTGCTATACAGCACAATGAAGGGACATTGCATTTATGAGCTGCTATGCTGCCACACACATTTCCGTGTCAGAATAGCTTGCCACAGTGCTCCCAACTGTCACATTATCTTAAACGGCACAAATGCAATGCTGAATTCCTTTAACATGCAAATACATAGATATTGCTATCATTGCTATAATGATCTCTGCATGCCGCCTCACATCCACAGAGTTTAAATGAGGAAAATAATTCATTTAATTTGTGATTTATACATATTTCAATGTGCACATTTTTTATTCAATTTATATATCTAAATCTGGGGAGAGATGCAAAATGATTTTTGATAGTTACTCATTTTGTTTTTATACTGGAAATGTGGCCTCCAACATCAGCAAGCAGATGATTCCACAAACACTCCCAACAGAAGTACCCAGCTTCACCCTCCAGTCATGAACCACACAACTTTCACAATTTAGAACGCTGGTCCTCCACTCACATACTGTATGGTGTCCCCTCATGGGTGAAACATGAAACCTTTGAACCACCTGATATTCCTTCTCTTCCAAGAAGATTAATTGCACTTCCTTTTGACTCATATTCAGACATCTGAAGAGAGTGCCTCGCAAAGCTTGGTCATCTGTTTTTCTGTGGGAACAAAGTCCTCACGTTTGTACTCTTCTGTGTAAATTGAAGGGAGATTGTAACTTGAACCCAGGGGCTGGGATCAGTTATTGTTAAAGAATTCTTTTTTTATTTTTCAAAAAGGCTCAGGCCCAGTGAAATGGTCTTTCACAAGCTAAAGCCTTGGCTGGTTTTGCCTAATATTTAGACCGTATGTATGATTAACATATCACATTACAGTGTCTCTTTCATCTAATTCCAAAGGGTAAAATTTACCTTGTGAAACAATAATAAAAATATCACCGACCAGAATCTGTTTCCCTTAGCCCTATAGGTCTGATTTAATCATGTGGGCCACAAAACTAAACATCTGCAATTTTCCACCAAGTCTCCATAAATCCTACATAGGTGCTGTATCAAGAACATAAGCTTGCAAACACCATCCCACCTCGGGCCCTGAAGGGAAGCCAGTCCTGTTACAATAAGTTCAGCCTCTCCCGTGGAGAGGGAGGGGGAGCCAGAGGGGCAAGGGGGAATTTTCACTTTGCCTTGTGCATAAAAAAAGAGGAGACTCGATCTAATCTATAGCGCCCTTCCTGAGGTTCACCCTAGAACACTGCGCCACAGGCATCGGAGCCCTTTATTTTATTTTTGTGGAAGTGCACTGAATACAGATAGATCTTGTTCAGGGCCAGAGGGAGGAGTTCAGCATCAGAAGGTTCAGACAAAATAGACCTGTGTGCACAGCCTGCCAAAAACAAGACTGAACAGCTAAAGGTAGGTTAAAAAACAGAGATTTTGCCACTGAAGTCAGGCTCGAGTAAGCCGATGGGCCTGGCTCAGTTCTGATGTCCAGCAGCCTTAGCCGGGCTCTCTGGGGCCATGGCTGAATGGCTCAGGCATGTTGTGCACAAGGGAGAGTCACAAAGCAGGTTTGCAGGGCTCTCCCTGGATCCGCCAGGCTCTCACTTTGTTTGGTGACTGTTTTTGAAGGCACTCTGTTCTCCCATTTTTATCAGTGCCAGCTTGTTATTTATAAAATGCTAATGTTGCTGGACCAGTGCTTAATCTGCTCAACAGGTAGCGGAACGGGAGATCATTGGAGCTGGAGATCAAAAACCTCCCACAACTGGGACATTTGGAGCAACAGACCTGACCGCCAAATTTGTGTTGGTTCATCAAAGATACCTGCTATTTCACATCTGATTAAAGCACAGCAGGCCCGTCCACCTGGGCCACAGGGAGGAAGAAAAGAGAGACATACTGAATATAAAAATCATGTACCCTGATGTACGACTAATCTTTTTTTTCTTGCAAAGGTTGACTTTGACTTAATTTAATATTTTAGCTTTGTAGCCTGTATATACATACATTCTGCTGTTTAACTTTTAATGACAGTAACTGTTTAATTTCATTTTGTCATCACAATATTCTTCATTTCATTGGGATACTTATGATGTTGTCATTAACAATGGATTGTTAAGTGGTACTTTAAATGCAACTATGTGTATGAGAGAGTGGACATAAATTATGTTCTTACCACCATATAAAGACCATGTGTTCATCCGTCCACTGTCTAAGCACTTCTTCCAGTTAAGGGAAGGGTCAAGGTAGAGATAGAGACTATCCTGGCAAGCAAAGGACACAAGGCAGGACATCAGTCCATCACAGGGCACACACTCACAGCAGGGGCAGTCAACCTGCTCATTGTGGGAGGAGACCAGTGCACCCAGGAAGACCCAAGTGAAAACAGGGTGCACACGCAGTACAAACACCATGCAGTTAGCAACCTGGGTCAGGAATGGAACCAAGGCAGCCATGCTAAACACTGTGCCTCCATGCCAGCCATGCCCTGTTACAAAAAAACAGTATTTGGGAACATATTAACTTTCTGAATAGTAATTGTGTAATTACTCAAACAGCAATAATGCAACATAAAATATTTAAGAATAAAGGGCTCTTAAAAAACATCCCAATCCCAAATGCCTTTTTTTTTTAAAGAAAAGCTAAGGGAGCCCACCTCCTGCAAGAATAAAAAAGAGTGGGCGTGGCTTATTCTAGTCATGGCCAGAGGAGTGGAGTCCTCTCCTGCACTAAAAGAAACAGAAGCAAGATTATCATCGCTAGGTTAACTGCCTGACCAGGAGAGATTACAGACTTGACTTTGCAGTTAAACAATGAAAGCATTTTTGTTATGTTTCCAAGGGGTAAAGGGAGAATGTGTCCTGAAATGCACACATTATTTCTGAACTAAGAGCCACGTTGCTCATATAAAACATTACACGTCTCACTGAAAACAGAGCCCTGCCAATGCAGCTCATATGTAGCTGAGATACAGTGAGGCAGGGGAGTGTTTGGGTTGTCCACTCACAGTAAGAATGCTCCCCACTAAAACAAATTAAAGGAGAAAAATCAAAGCGATCGCTGGCTTTTGGATACCAAAACAACAGCACAGGTTTTGCAAGTACCTCTGCAACTGCAGTGAAAGATTTACAAGAAGGCTTTCAAAACATTTAGCTCCAGCACACAATTTGATCTAGCTTTGCTCACTCCAAACAGAGGCCAAATGGGCGCAAGGCAGGGTACACCCTGGACGAGACGCCAGTCCACTGCGGGGCAGACTCACACTAGGGCCAGTTAACCCATCACAGGTCACCTGTATCTGCCAGAAGCAGAGACAAGATTTAACCATAGAAAACATGGTGTTTAGAGAAGAATAGCATGACTGAACTCTCCTCATCTCATGATATTTTCAAGGCACTGGTCTTTGATGAGATTGGTGGGAAGCTGTGTGTACAGCACTGCTTGCCAATCCAACACTGACAAACCACTTTTCTGTCACATAGCCACTTTACACCAGTGCATGTCAGAGAATGACATTATTTACATTTCTCCTTTTTAAGGGACATTCTTAGAAACCAGCTGAAAAAGAGCTTCAAGTTGGGATGGAAATAGTTATCTCCCGAGCACAAGGAAAAAAAAAGTCACTAACACATCTGGAGTTTCACCTGATTCACACAGGTCACTTGACTTTTATTTACAAAGCAACAACCATAGAAAAAACACTACAAAACACCGAAATGAAAAGACAAGTTTATGACAGCTAGGTTACTGCCACAGAGCACTCCAGTCAGTTCTGTGGAAAACTCAAAGCAGTTTCACATGAAAGCAGACCGGAATTTGTCGGGTTTTGATAAAATTTCAAAACTAAAGTACAATCAGCGGGAGGGGGACAAAATACACAAAACAAGCAAAGACCGTGCTGTCGGAGTACCAGGCGCGGCTAGCCTGGAGCTGTGGCTGGACACTGCTAGAATTTCAAGCAGCGATATTTCAGGAACATTTGTCTTGTGCCGGAGCCCAGGCACGTAACCTTTCGGATGCCATTTGTGCCAGCGCCTCTGCCTCACTCCGAGATCAAGAGAGCTCCCCGGCGAAGGTACGCTCCCCCAGCCGGCAGCCTGCACGGCTCTCCAGCAGCATTCTGTGTCGCCATGTGGAGTCCCAGATGTAGGAAATGAAATAATCCACGCTCATACAGTCATGAAAGTGCCCATCTGGCACATCAGAATATTAAGCCTTGAAATCACACAGGCGTGGGCTCTCTTTTTGCTATGGCATTTCATAACAGCTATGGAGTGCGTTAGCCCTGTGATCCATCCTGGAGATAATACTGATGCTCTCAAACGTACAGCGGCTGTTAAAAAGAGCGAAGCTTGCTGCAAATGAGAAGATGAATACTGCAAAATGGAGCGCATTAAAAATCCTAAATTTATGACACATGCGATAGTGGTATGAGAACAATAAGAATGGCACAAGTTTTCATGTTTATGTTGACTTAAGCGTGGTACAAAACAATAAAGTGCTTTTCTGGGAGTCATCATAAGAAAAATACACCAACACTTTTCATTCCAGTTCAACGAAGGTGCAACTGCTGCGAGGAAGTCAAAATCACAGCAGGAAAGTCCAGCGGAATTAAGTGAAATTTCCTCAGCTTTTCGCCTTTTTCATTATCTGTGTTTTTGTTTACTGGCTTTATCTAAATGAGCACCCCTCCCCCCTCCTCCGCCCTTTCCCATTCCTCTCCCCTCTGCAGCCCCTTTTGGTTAATCTCAGCTTAAAGGATGATTCAACAGAGCCACAGATGTGACCAGTGCCCCCTCTCACTGCCTCTTCATGGGCTATTTAATTAAAAAAAATGCACTGAAGCTAATGGCTCTAATGAGATGCACAAGGCCGAGTGAACCTAATTAGGGAAGCAGAGGACTGTCCGTTTCCATCCGTCACAGACGAACAGGATGGGAGCTGTTTTACAAACTTTGCTTTCTGAGATGGTTCGCCACTCATCGTCCCCGCAGGTGTGATATTTAGGTGAAGCGCCAGTTCATTTTCCGTTGTGTTCTGTCACCCTGTAACTAATGCTACATCTGCGCCTGGTCTCCCAGGTTTTAGAAACGATTCCTCTTCATGTCTTGGCAGCTCAGACATGACTTTGCATGGTGTCTGTAAGCAAGTGTTCGTGGAGAACACACTCGTCTGCTTCTGAATCGTCCTCTGATCTGACCTTCTCTCATTCTTTTCCATGCACACTCACTCGTTGTACGACTCCAGCAAGCAGTAGCTCTTTAAGGGGCTGAAGGCTGCTTTGCTGAAGGTATGTAAACATTGTACAACTGGATCAACTGCCTGGCCTTCTCCTGTAGAGTTAGTTATCTTAGCAAATAATCTGCACTAATAAATTAAATTTATAGTGCAGAAATAAAGGAGCAGAAAGGTGCTGATCATGTCACTTAGAAATTAAGAGCCTATCAGCATTATGACATTCTCTGTTCTTGTCTTTTGGTTTACCCACAACATTGTCAAAACACAATGACAATCCAAATAAAAGAAGCACAGAATATCCTGAATTGCCTGCCTGCCTATTGCTGCTATCCCAAAAAAGAAACAGGGCAGTGTTTTACATTTTTCACCATGGTAAAATCATCACATCCGCCCAGTTCGGTTGAGAACACCTCCATGAAAATCCTGCAGGAAGGTGCCGTCTTCAGCTTAGGCATGCAGAAACACATTCCTCTGTGCAGTGTATTGTTTATGGCTACAGCAACTGGTATTTTCCTGATATAAATCTAAATTCTGAACAGAGAAGGACAATGGATCCCATGGAAGTTACTGGGCAGAGAAACTCATTCTTCTGCTAGAACGTCCGGTCAGCCATTGTGGTCCTGGAAGTTCCCAGACAAAACTCTGACTGAAAAGATGGACTCGGGTATTGTAACACTGAGTAGTCCTGTTCTCTGGCTCATGTTTGTCACTTTGGTTTAGCTCTTCTGGTGACACGGGGAACCAATGGCTCAATAAATCAACAAGCACAGCATCCCTCAGTCTAGCGCACATTCCTAATGGCTACAGAAAAGGTCAGTCTGTACCCAGGCAAAAGTACAGTCTGGAACACAGGAAGATATAAACCAGGATAATGAGGGACTTGTGAGAATGCTGATAGGCTAATTAGAGGCAAAGCATTTCATATTGGCTGGGACCACCCTAGTAGCAAAATAGACCTCCTGTCTTTTCCAAGTAAAATCAAAGGGCAATCTAGAAAGTTAATCTATATTCATAGGGAACGCCAAAATCATTCCCTCCACGGCTTCTCAACTGCTATGCCAATTAAGAGGAAAATAGGGGTTTGCTGAGCTGTAAAAAAGGCACTGTTATGTCAGGTGCTGGTGTTTTTTTTTAAAGGGACTGTAAAAACACCTGCATCCTATTCACAGACAAAGGGAGGTGTCCTTTTTCTTTAAGTAAACCAGACTCCTGATAAACACACTGCCGGCTTGATAAGCAGATCCCTCCCACTTCTGAAACCTAGTCCCATTTTTTTTTTTTGCTGTTAATGTGTCACAAATAAGATGGGAAGGATGAGTTTGGACTGAAGGCAGTTTCTAATAATGATAGTGGTGTTAAAACATACTGCACTTACAGAGCAGCACTTGGAGCTGACTGTCTGAAGCACTCACAGTTTCAGCTCCATACCTTGTGCCAAAAGTGTGTAGGAAGCAGGGAGTAGTTGATCTGATTTTATTCTTACCCTTCACAATACCTCTAGCCCATATGTTGTCTCTGAAACACTGTGGTCGATTTTTGCGCAACTCTGACTTGAATCTGGGTTGAGATTCTCAGGCAGAGAGGAGCAGACGCTTGAAGACTTGCTCTAAGGTTGTGTAAGAAGCTCTATACAAAATGGAGCAAGAGCTTGCTATTTCTGATGTGACAGTAGTGCCTGTTGTGTTCTAGGCTTTACCAGAGCTCTGTGAAAGGGTAGCTACAAGCACAAATGTATCATGAAGCAAACAACTAAGCCATGGTGAAGCTGGCACCCTGGTTTCTTCTCATTCAAGAAACGACTGGATGAGATCTTTGGATCAGGTAGCTAATAACCATCCAACAGACTAGATGAACCAAATGAAACCTTCTTTATGTTCTTGTTCTCCAAACTCACCACACTGCTCTGCACACTGCAGGACCAGTGCAGACTCACTAAGGTGAGCTTTAGAGGCAGGCAAGGGTTAACATCTTCTCAACATTAGAATGATTCCAGAGCTACAGAGGGAACTGCTACCTTATTTTACTTTGGCAATATACTCATACAATGGCTCTGGGCCTTAGTGTGCTGCTGTCAAATGATAATGGAGTCTTGAATCACCACCTGACACTGACTAAGGAGAGATATCATTCATTTCTCAAGCTGATATGAACAAAAAAAAATAAATAAGTGAAGGCAAAGAGGTCTTTAATTGTAAGCTTTTAAAGGCTTTTAAATGTAAGGAACAGGAAAAAGCAATTTAGTCCACTAAAGGCTGCTCTGTTGTTGGAATGACCCCAGTGTTCTTGCGGCAACTTCACCTGACGCGCTATCAGTGGAAGAGTGCATCCTTCCCTTTTTACCCATCAAATAGTAAATCTTTATAATTAATGAGAAATTGCACGGTTTATAGCATTTCAGACATGCTAAGCTTAAATAATGTCCTCCTTTCTTTCCTTCCCATCCAATCCCTTTGCTAACACATTATTTTGTTCTTCTGTTTCGGCAGAAACCCAACAAACCCTGATTCCAGAAACCCACCCTTATTTTCATTTCACACTTACCAAAAATATGTTTTTTTCATAGCTGAATGTGTATACTTGAATTCCAGATTCCAGCTACTGAGCACTGTGAAAAGAAGAAGGCAAGAAGAGAGCTGGCGTGTGGAGCAGGGCGAGGGTGTGTTCCCAGATCGGGAGCTTTTCTGCCCTCCTGAGTGGGGCTGGGACCAAGACTGAGGCCTCATGCCCTCAGCACGGTACACGGTACCAACTTTCAGGCTGGTGCCTAAGGGGTTTCCAACCGACGTGGAAGGCGGTGTTTTCAGCAACAGTCGAGCTTGTCGTCACACTCCTCACTGCCACCTGACTGACCTGCGGCAGACGGAGGCTCACTTCACTCAACAAACCTACGTACGCTAAAACCACTTCACTAATCACAAACTGCTCCATCTTATTACCAGCAGCCTAATGTTGCCTTTAATTTAATCTCTCCGAAAAAAAAAAGAAAATCCACCCTTCCTTCTCTGCAGCCTCCCCCCTCTCCAGCCTCTCCAAAAGCCAACAACATAATTTTCATAAGCCACCTCTCCACTTGGTGGTGTCTGTCCCGTTGACACATGGCCAAAGTCGCCAGCAGGAGCGAAATCTGTCCAATCCAGAAGCTAAATGAGTCACTGAGAGTCAATCTGTTTTTCCTCCGCGCGCTGCCGGGCTCTCCGAGGGGTCGGTCCGCAGTGCGCCGGCTCCCGCTCAGAGCTTGCGGCCCCAGCTCCCACTGGCTTTGGCGCTCTCCTGCTTCCTCCCGCCTGCGCCGCTCGCCGCGGCCGCGGACGGGGGCCCTCGGGGGCCCGGGCCGGCGTCGCGCTGCTCGGCCGACCGCGCCAGCACGGAGAAGGAGGACGTCTTGGCCGCGCCGTACCGGCTGCTGCAGTAGCTCACCAAGCATCTGAGGGAAACAAAAGGCCGGAAAAAGAGATTTTTGAGTCACAATAAGTCCGTTTTATCACCGCTCTGCAGTGCCATCTCGGCCTCTCAGCTTGTTTATCTTTCCCTCTCTGCTGTTTGTAAAACCTGGGCACATCACGTGTGTGTCTACTGTGAGGTGAGCTTCACCCACTGCTGGACCGTCCACCTGTGTCCACAATCCCCTCGCAGGGCACAGAGAACTTATCTGGAATCTACTGACGACTCCAGCGAGATAACCGGTCACCCCTGTAGCAGGATGTGTCAGTAAGTCTGTGTGCAGGTTTATCTGGGGCACCCATGAGCAGAGGCGCATCGTCCAAAAGAATTATATCCACTGTAGCTACAGAGTCTAAATGCCACCAAATGCTGAGCTGAAGGTTTTTTTCATAATCCGAGACTTGTATAAAATAATACTTATAACTCCAAATATTTTATAGAGAGCTTTTCATACTAAAGGATCCCGAAGCGTTTTACATATGAAATGCTTCATCCGGCACTGATATGCAGCCCCACCTGGGTGACACACAGAGGGCACTCTGCACCTGCACAGCAGGTCAGGGGGAGGAGGGAGAAACTCATCCACTCATTGATTTTTATTAGCCCAGAGTGGAAATTAGTCAGGAGTTAACAGACAGAAGAGAAGAAAGTAAACAAGAACTCAGAAATCACGGAATCTTTTTCTTTTGAAATATTCCAAAGTGCAGAGACAGGCATTGAAACAAATTTAAAAAAGGTTTTCTGATAAAACGATATTTTCATTATTTAAGCAGAAAGGTCTTCAATTTCACAATAGTAAATTGTGAATTTTTGCCATGTATACAGGAGCGGTTATACACATTGAATGTCAGGTATGCAAATGCACCTATTGCAATGCAATTGTACACCATAACTATATACATCTTCAATCTGGGTTTTACATACAGCTGCAGATAATACCAGCTTTCAGTGAAGTTCTGGCAATTGTAGTGCAGTTACAAAATCACTCAAGGTTACACTTTGATTAATTCAGTAATAAAATTCAGAAGCACCATGTAAAAAACTCACTCAAGTGTCTTTCGTCTCAAATATTCTTGCATTTCAAACCATCTGTTTTAACAGTGACACTTCTCTTTTGTCCAGGACGTTACACTTCATGTTCTTCTAGGGCTCAATCTAACAAACACAAATTTGATACCACTGACATAAAATGCATGCATGCCATATTATTTAACTCATCCCTTCCCCTAAAACAGAGCCACAAACTAAACACTTTGACAACAGCCCATGCGCACAACCATATCAGTTAAATTACTAAACATATTCTTTCTTAAATCTGAGCAGTTTCATTTTTTATTGAAATTGAGCTTATAAAACCTGCTTTACATATGCAGAAAATCCCTACAAAAAAACTGAAGGACTGAAGTAATGCCCTGGGTTTCTGAAGACTACACGTATCTCCATATTCTACACTAGAAACATGAAGGCAGTGAGAAGACACACAAGAACAGGTCAGTCACTATGACTCATCTGGGTCACTCCGCACCTGCGGCCACAAGCTCCTTCTGTCCAGTTCAGTTTAAACTACAGCATAACCCCTGCCTTCCCTTATTCCCACGATTCTCAGCAATCTGCAGGAAGGGAAGCATTCCATCTGAACCCAATTCCTTTACTCCACAGCGGCCTCTGTGACTGTGACACTGCAACCTTTCAGCCAAGTCAAGAGGTTGCAGTGGCAACAGGACAACATCTGGCAGTAACTGGCATGGAACTTCATAGGAAGAAAGATTTCCAGTGGTCAACGGAGCTGTAATCATGAAACACACCACAGAAAATTATTGTATTGACTGGAGGACAGCACACAAGTCTTCTCATAAAGAAAGAAGAAAGGCCTAGGGCAGTCAGCACCTGCAAACAGCAAAAAAAAAAAAAAAAAGCCCTTGTAGTGCACAAAAAACTGAGACCATATGTCAATCAGGGCAAACAGGTTATCTCCCAAAGCAAAAACATTTCTATAAAAGTAAGAAGCAATTCAATAAATTAGATAAGCACACCTCTATTCCTGAATGTGGGCTGTATGAATTTGCCGTACACAGAGCTTCAAGAAAATTCTTGACCGATTATTCTTTATATTAAATTTAGCAACACTTCATAAAAGACTTTAGAGGATAAACTCAACATGGGCTTATCCTTCCAAGGAATTAGACTGGCGCTCCAAATAGTTCATCAAGTATGAAAAACAAAGGCAGTTCATGACTGCAATTCCACAGTCACTCACCACAATCAAGAGGTGCTTGATGTAAAGTGTCAGGACATTGTCAAGGACCCTTCAGGTTGCTCAGCAACCTCCAACTCGAGTGGACATGTCTAGAATGAACACTATCTTTGTGAGCTTTTCACTTCTGGGTTCCTGTAATAACCGTTTTTTCATGTTTCCCCGGCAATCGTCTCGATTGATAATGCGATTACAAATAGCCAATGCCTTTCAGTGGCATGACATTGCACAAGAGCCTGAAACATCCACTCTCAAAAATAACTAGGTGTCCTTCTTCTTTATGTTTAAGATTGATCCCATTACGAAATCAATCTGTGATGGGGAAATGCTTAAGAATGAACTTCATGCCGTGACAAATCATTAACACAGCAAAACCTTTCCTTGACAGTGTTGCAAACAAACAGCTGGCCTGAAGCTGTCAGATTCATATTCTTTCTGAAATTGGTGAGCACCTCTCAGACACCACTAGGTCTTTGCCAAGATACCGTCTGAGCTGAGAGCCCAGAGCAGTGTGAGGGGTCAGCATCTGAGTCTCCCACCAACAAGTTGCTGTGGCTTGGAAGTGCTGATTGGAAGAGAAGAGCCCCTCCTATCGG
Organism: Lepisosteus platostomus; assembly: GCF_059453375.1. Lineage (NCBI taxonomy): Eukaryota > Metazoa > Chordata > Actinopteri > Semionotiformes > Lepisosteidae > Lepisosteus > Lepisosteus platostomus. The sequence continues at coordinate 898,736 of NC_142621.1, forward strand.
TCCAGCAGCCACTTACAGCAGAAGCTAGTTTTCCTTTTCTAGGCCTCCCTCCCCAACACTGACCAGCTCCAGCCTCTGCCTGGCTCAGCGTCTGACTCCTGGCTTCTGAGGCCACAAGGAGGGAACGCAGTCATCATTACAGAGAAACGGAAACCGATACTGTATCAGTGCTGAGGACCTGGAGGACAGAAGGAACATCTGAGACTGGGACGAAAACAAAACTACTGACAATATACTGACATTATTAATATTTATGAGAAGTCATCTGAATTTTGAATCTATTTCCATTTCCTTCTGTTATCATTACCTTTACAGATAATGTGTCTAATTGTCAACATATGCACAGACATCTCTTTCTCTATATTTGTGTCCTTTAAGCACTGTCTTCCACATTAGTGTATAAACCTTAGATTAGGGTGATCAGTTTTTAAAGGATTTTAATGTTAATATAACAGGATCATTGTGTTAATGACACTTGTCAGTGTGGTTTTTCAATTCTAGTCACAATAATTGCAATGAAATGCATTGAAATTGACTAAGTGATCTGAATTGACGCTATTTCTGTCACCATATTCCTGCTCTACAACCATGGCTACATATAATTGTCAGGAATTATCAGAATCATTTGCAGTCCATTATTCAGGTTGGCAGAACAAAGCTCTATTTTTAGTGAAGTCAAAAACACACTTCCTGTGCTTAACAGTAGCTAACCTGTCGACAGATAAAAGCTCATAAAGGAAGTTCACAGTATCAGCTCAGTTATGAGCCGTTGCAAGAATGGTCTATTGTATTTTTCAAACAGCTTGGAAATATGGTTTGAGGCCTTAACCCAAATGTCACTCCAAATGTTTCTTCCAAATGCTCAAGGAATAAAAGATTTTGAAGTCATGAATGTGTTACTAAGTCAGTAATGGAACAATTGAACAAAATGTTCTGCCAGTTTTTCAATGGTGCTACTCAGTGAAGAGGCCCTGTATGTTAACCAATATTAATGAGGAAATGTTATTTTTTCCAGTTCAAGATTTTATAAAGAAACTGAAATACTTCTGGGTGTTAGCTTTAACTCCTGAAAAATCTGTACAATACTGAACTCATATCTCTGATTTATTTGTTACTTCCTGGTACAAGTAATGCTTTCAGTATTTGGACAGAAACCAGTCTCCATCCACTTAAGACAAGTCACACAAGGTCTGGAGAGATGCAATATAGACCAGAGAGCAAACACTTAAAAATCCTTCATGAAGTTTCTGTCTTCATTACTGCCTGTGGTTTATACTGCATTTCACTGTCACCAATTATTTCCATTTAACCACACAGAGAGCTTGAACTTTTCCTCATACACATAGCCTTATCTGTCAATGCTACTTAAATAATGTAATTAATGACTTAATTAACATTTCCATAATCTATTTTAATAAATCTCACGCAGCGTAATGAGAGTTTCTAACCTCGAGGCAGGGATATATAAAAATTCACAGCGTATACTTGTTTCGAGCAGGGCTGCCACAGTTCTGCTCATGACAGGGGAGAGGAAGTTTGGTCACAAGGCATTCATGAGCTTTCAGAAGGAGCTGGATACTGACGACCGGCCTCACAACCGGCCGTAGAAACGGACCTGCAGCAAGACAGTAGTCTAGCTGAAAGTTAGCTGAAAATTAGACCAGTTTCAGTGTAAAAGCACTGCTGCCTTCTTTGGACATTTATTCCTATCAAACTGATTTCCTTTTGTCTTGACTCCTGCCTTAACTCCTGTCATTGCTCTAATAAGCTCATTACTCCTATACAGATATATATATATATCCTGTTTTTCTTTAATGGAAACATGTAACAAATCATGCCCATGGTTTCCTTGAACTGTCTTTCAATATATGATAAAGTAAAACAATTGGTTTCTCTCCACACAGAATTACTTTGTGATAGGAACCAAATGCATAAACACCAAAGTTGTGCAGTGACTGTGCATTCATTCAAAGGAATATGCAGCTAAAAATTTCAGCTTGCGTCTCTATGAGATATCCATGATTGAAAATAAGTATGGGGCAGTGGATGGGGCATACCTGTAAGGTATCGCAGAGAAATCATAAATAAATGTTATTACCTTATAGTAACTGTTTGCATACATACAAGAGTACACAGAATGTTAGTGGTTGGCCAGCAAGAAGGTACTGTATGTGTATTTTTGTGACAGTCCTGGGTGGCATGGTGACACAGTGGCAAGCAATGCTGCCTTGCGGCACTGTGGCCCAGGGTTGAGTTCTTGACCTGTGGTGCTGTCTGCGTGGAGTGTGCTTCGGTTCCTTCCCACAGTCCAAAAACATACTGGCACGTTAATTGGCGTCTGTGAAAATCGGCCCTGGTGCGAGTGTGTGTGTGTGTCTGTGTCTGTGTGTGCCCTGTGGTGGACTGGCGCCCTGTCCAGGGTGTACCTTGCCTTGTGTCCATTACTTGCCGGGTCAGGCTCTGGCTCTGGGTCGCCTGCAGACCTGAATCTGATAAAATGGTTAGAAAAGGGATGGATGAGTGTAAGAGGGCTCAATGTTTCCGAATCAACCCTTAGAAACCAGGATACTGTTAAATTCTCCTGCGGCAGGAGACCTGGTCTTTGGCAGAAGCAGTGCTGGGTGGTACCGAAACCAAACTCCAGTGGAGAAGAGCTGCACTTGTCACAGTTAGTTGGAAATCGAGGCAGTGATGCCTGACTGGCAGGTGGGGAAGCTACGCCGATCTGCTCAATCTAACTACATCTAAAAGGTAACCAAGTATTCCCAGATAGGAGGCAGCGTGCGCAACACCACCACTGCAAACTGTAAACTGACTACAGCCGGAACAAAATGAATTTAAACTCTAACCAGAAACACACACAAATCACACAACAAGGCTACTGTGTTATAAACAGTCATTTTACTGCTGAGGCTACAGTAGAAAAACAAATGGATCAGCAGCTACAGACAGGTGGTTCTTAACATGTTTAAACGGATACAGAAAGCCTTTTGCAGAGCAAAACAGATGATAATTTTCATGGACAAATTCATAAATCCAGCACAGTCTGTTCATCACAGAGGGTCACTACCTCCTAATCACTTTTATGTTAATCCAGAGTGGGCAGTTGGAGAGGAGTGGAGGGTCGCCTTCGACTGCTCCAGTCCTGCCTGACTCGCTGGTACAACACACACAGAGAAAGACACCTATAAAACCTGAGTCAGCTGAGCTCACAGCTTGGTTTTTCACATCTTACTCTTTGTTGTTGGTTTTGAAGGCTGAACATGCATTTGACTAGGTCCCAGAACATAATTTTCAAGACCCAAAAAACATTTAAACAAAATTTAATACCTTTACCCATGTGAAACAATATTGCAGAAATATACATGCACGTTGACGTAAAAAACAATGTCTTTTTGCATGCTGCATAAGGAAATGAAATAAACCTATGACTGCAAGGGAACTCTTGAATGCGGAAAATTAAAATGATCCAGGCACCAGAAGTGTTTGGACAATCCCTGTCTGTTGAAGAATGCAAGGAACCTTCTCAGCTTTCAGCCTGTGTATAAGCAGCTGAGGCTCGCTGTCTGCAGCTGCAGGTAACGGTAGAGATGCAAAAGATGAACTGTTTTTATGCATTGGTTAAATTAATAAATCCACTGAATATGAAAGTGGAAATATACTTACTTGAAAGAGAAAATATAAAACGGCACGAGGTGCTTGTTAACAAAACATATTTGTAAAGATCTCTCTTGATCCACGGATTCCCTGACTCTGAGAGATCTTTGAAGCTGTGAATGTCTTGTCACCAGTAGAACTGCTGGTAACCTTTCATGGCACAGCTAACGGCCTCAGTGGGTGCAGCCTGGGGGAAGAGACCAGCACCCTCACAGGTAAGGCCTATGGCTATAGTGTGCAGACAAACAGCAGCGATAACGCTCTTGACAGGGCTTGGGCAGATGGAGAGCAACATTAACCCTCGCAGTGTTGATCAAGGGCTGGCAGAAACAAAGGATCAAACACAAATAAAGAGAACAACACAGATCTCTTTCTATAGAGTCTCATCTATATATGCAGGCTGTGACGGAGATAAAGGAAGATGAAAGCACGTTGTTTATGTTGTTACAGCACTTGGGTGTCATTAGTCCCCCAGTGCTGTCTTTGATTAAAAAGCAACTTTAAAGTATGCTGCTATAAATGTGTATGGAGATGCTAAAATACACACCTAAGAACATTCATTATTAATTGATAGAATAACAGTGAATGTAGAAATAAGGGATAAGGGTTGTGGGAGTCTGGAACAAGATACCCAGCCATGTTGTTAAAGCTGGATGAGATCCTGGGATCAATTAACTACTAACTACCAAATGTCTAGATGACCTGAATGACCTCATCTTGTTTGTAATGTTTCCTATAAAACATTATAAAAACAAGAATCAACTTGTGCAGCAAGCAAATGCTAGAAGAATAAACGGGGCTCTTCTGGACTTTGGAACCTGCTGGGTACCAAACTGAAGCTCTCTATTTATCTGCAGCTACAGGCTGCAGAGAAGAACAACTTATTTTTGTAGTGTCAATTAAAATAAATAAAACAAAACAACAGAAAAACAACAGCAAAAGGTCAGGAAGGATTTGGGTGTTTTTAAAATGCTGTCTGGGAGCAGTTTTCAAAGGTTAGGATGTCATGTAGTCTCAGAGCTGGTGTGCAGCTGCTCCTCGGGGTGCAGTCTGACGGAGACGTGCTGTGACAGGGCGGCGGGGCGCCGGCGTGCCAGGGGCCATCGCGCCCAGGCACCTCGCACCCCTGCACCCCAGGGCCCCTCAGCCCACTGAGGGCCGCCGTGCAGAACCACCCCTTCTTCTCCCGCAGCGCTGCAGCAGAGGCAGAGCTCGCTGGCATCGATGTTTTTGGGCGGGACATAAAAGACTCCATTGTAACCGACAAGGGGAGGAATACGTTATGCAAACGCACCACAGTCATTTGCTAGTGGTTTGCATTGAATCTGCCTGAGGTATAATGTATCAAAAGCCACTTCTGCCTGCGACACTAGGCTATTGTTCACACACACACACATGGGCTATCTTGCCAGGTTTAAATATATCTTAACTCTCAATAATGAGCAAGAAATCTTAGGGGGTTTTGGCTTCACCTAAAGTGAGAGAAGGTATGTCCATAGTATAGAATGTCACAATCTCCCGATCAGCTGTTGTTAGTTCTATAAAACACTAGAGACCTGCCTTGCGGTTGGCCTCTGGTCTAGCAGGGTGAAACCCTCTGCAGAGCGCGGTGGGAGGGAGTCGCCGGTCTGGCACAGCGGATCAGGATGTGAATGCGCTGAGTGCTGGCAAGAGCAATCGGAGGACATGCCGAGGCTGTTGAGCTCCGAAGGCAAGGAGACAGACCTTCCGGTGATGGAGTTTCCAGCTCCACCGCTGCCTGATACCGACAACAACAGCCAGTGGCTGTTGAGCAAACTACAGTCACTGGTACAGTGTCCGCTACAGACACCTCCAGTCTCGACACTGCTGGAGTCTCTGGATCGCTAGTTCCACATGCTCACGGTTCGGGAGAAGGGCCTGCCTTAATCCGGGAATCAGTCTCCACTCCGACAAAATAGACCAACAAGTTTGGAATGACGTGCTGAACAATTCCTTTTTTCTTTTCTTTAAACCCAACCTGATTTCTTGATAGGTACATCGTCTGTGCCTTGTGACATTATACTTTACTGAGTGAATTATACAGGCATTTTCATTAAATAGCCTCACAAGAGGAGTCAAAGATATTTCTTCACCTTTTAGTTTTATGTGTCTCAGAAATTTACTTGAACAGGACATTTAGCTAGATAGGAGAATAAGCAGTATAGCAGTATGGTGGACTTTGCTACTCCTTTTCTGCGATTTGAAAGAGGTACTTCTATTTTCCTGACACTGATGGTAAAGGGTCAGGTGGTGTATTTTTAATAATTAATTGAAATAATTCTAAAGAAAGCATAGTGACTGGGGACCCGAGTGTGGTTTTCACCAGTTACAGTCTGGGTCTGCCTTCTCTGTAATATCGGGATCATGAGTACATGACAGCAAGCTCATCCCCACTATCGCAGCAGAAACTAATATGACACAGGCCAAATTCATCTTGCCTCCATTGCAGATATTGTTCAGTACCACAATTCACTTTAAATAAGCATATAGGTCCTTGGTTTCCTAGATACTGTTACTCAAAAGCACTTTTAATAATAGCAAGCTTGAACCAAGTAATTAAGGAAGAACACAGCCTTCAGTCCACATGATGTCCCTCTCCAGATACAGACACACCTCAGCTCTGGGCTTCTGGACACTCACCTCTGTGGTGAAGCTACTAGATGTTTTACATGGGGAGACAGACACGCAGATTGTCCCTTAGTGAGTTTAAAGTGTCAGGCCCTTGCGTTTGCATAACATGCAACTATTCATGCAAAAATTTTCAAACTGCTGTATTCAAAAAGGTTTCTTGGGGAGCCGGAGTGCATCCCGCTAAGCAAAGGGTGCGAGGCAGGATACACGCTGGATGAGACACCAGTCCATCACAGGGCAGACATGCAGCAATTCTACATTCCAGTTTTGACTTCACCTTGGCACGTGAAGAGAACTACAGGTCATTGGGAAATACATCAAGAGCTTCTGTGATTCAGCCTCTCTCTTTTTGAATGAATGCATTTAAAAAATAATCTTTGGCCACGTGATGAACCTTGTGCTTTTTGTGCAAAAATGTGTTGAAGCTAACAAAACTGCCTTGTGTGTGCTTTAATCTCACATTATCTTGGCACATCCTGCTCTTGAACACAACCAGGACAAATAATTTGTGCAGAAAATCCTCATTTCTGAGAGCCAGCTAACCACAACACTACAGTATGAGAGTCTTGAGGGAATTCTGCCTTTTACATAAACCTTTTTAGATAAGAAGAAATGACACCTTTACCAAGGAAGCTTTTAATTGGGAAGAAACGACCCTTTAAAAACAGTTGATAGTAAACCCACTATGTCTCTGCACAGATAAGAGATTGAGCCTGCAGATTCTAGCTGGGACATGAGCAGCAATTCTATCTGTCCTGGACCAGTCCAACAGCTACTCTCAGACCCTCGTTCTCTGTACCCAAAACAGCAAGAGTCCCCTTAAGTCAGGCCTAGTAGGGGCCTCTCTTGCTATTTAATGTGTTGTTTAAACATAAACCAATTTCCTACCATAAAATTACAGCTCATTACCACGGAGAATAAAGGTTTTGAATAACAGCATAATAGCACGTTTGCAAATTACCAGCACAGCCACTATATTAATTAGATGTACGTGTTTCACATTCCTCTCAGACTGGTTTAATGGGGAAACCTGTGAACCGTAATGCTTTGAATACAAACAGTCTTCTTTTCTTTGTGGCACTTTTGAGCAACTTTAACAAAGGGGGGCAGGCAAGGAAGAAACACAGTACATGTTATAAAATTTTAATTTCCATTGTTAGCATGGAAAACTGCTCCAGGTGATTTATAATTGTATCACCATTTCCACAAATATCATCTGTCACATTGAATCTGTTAGAATTACTTCAGTAGAGAAGTCGAACAACATATTTTTTTCATTATGAATACAGCGCAGAGTTGATAATGTTTAGGCCAGGCATTTAATGCATTATTTACAAGTTGGATGCTAATAAAAACAGACTGTTCATTTACTAATGATTTAGAGTACCTCAGGCGTTATTCCAATTAGTTATATTAAAACTGAAAAACACTCAAATAAAATGAAGAAAAGCAAAAAATGAAGGATTATAAAAACAAAAGCAAGCTTTTGTTTTGGTTTTCAATTTAATTGAAATTGTTGGGAGAGAGTATTTCTCTTCTGCAGCATTTTCAAACACCAAACTCTCCATTCCCCTGGTGGGATGCTGCTGGAACGAGACAGAAAGGAAGCCTGTTTTTCCACATGCAAACATCAGTAAAGAGGAAATACATTGATCCACAGCAATCCACAGGAAAACAGTCTTAGTGTCTCCTATCAGAAGACCACATGCTCTCCAGGGATATACTGTAGGGTTCCAGTGTGAATGGAACAGTTCAGGCAGCTCTGTACCTGTAAGAGTCTGCAGTCAGTGCCAGGAAGCAGGGCATTCTGACCGGAGGAGCAGGTTCTCTAAGAAGCTTGCTGGAAAAGGTTCAATCGAAACCGAGGGTGGCTTGGAAGATGGACAGCTCTCTGCAGAGGCTTCCTTTTCTGCAGTTCTAAAAAAAAGTCCTCAGAAGCAAATTTCAAAAAGTCACCTTTGGTTTTGGAGGAGAGGTTTTTCAGATCATTCCCAGGATCCAGTCCTTCCCTGTCTGAGAGCATTCTGTCGTCCCCAGGGAAGCCAAGGGCTGCGAGTGTGAGAGACACAAAAGCACGACTTTCCCTTTTTTGCTGACCCTTTATCCTGTTGGCTGCAGCCAAATCCTTCCGTTTTCACTCATGAAAATACACTTTATAACACTGATGGAAATGGCCCAAGTGGGCCAAATGGCTTCTTGTTTGTAACCTTCCTTATGACAGAAAAACACAAGTGGGCACTTGCAAAGCTAAAGGGGCTTGGTGCTCAACTCTGTCACAGATGCTGTCTGCTGAGAATCAACAGATGTAAAGTAATTACCAGTGAGGCATGGCTTAAACAAGTACTATGCTTTGTGCTAAACTCTTAACGGGAAAATTACATCAGCCTGAATACTCTGTCTATGGTCTTTACATTTCATGTTAGCAGCTCACTTCTTTTGCAGACCTGTGTTTGAGATTAGATAGCAGTGCCTTTCTACAGGCCTTTGGGATGAGTAAGGTTGTCTCAGCTGATTGAAGTATGAAGTGAATGACAGTAAATATGTCTGACTTATCACCAGACTAATGGGCATTCCTCATCTACCATAGCCATCTTCTCCCAATGACAGCCCCTGCAGACCAGCTGATTTACTGTTGCAGACTCGAGCCCATGCAGTCCAGCCCAACCTCTACAGGAGACTCTGTCTGGCCACGAGGAGCAGGCACAGGTGCACTCTGCCGCACGTGTGGTGTGTGTCTCCGCTGTGCCCTACTGCACGGTGGATAGAAGCCATGGAGACAAAAAATGTATTTGTCTGTCTCTTGCAGTTCATCACAAGGCAGGACAGAACCCTGGACAGGACACCAGTCCATCACAGGACACAATACAGGACAACACCCTGGACAGGACACCAGTCCATCACAGGGCACAATACAGGACAACACCCTGGACAGGAACCAGTCCATCACAGGGCACAATAGAGGACCACAAATCAGTGGGCTCAGTACTGTTGTTGGATGTGGTCACGTACAGTAGTCCTGGTTTCAAACTTGAAGGTGACTGGGTTTTCTTGCACAGTAGTTGTAATCAAATGGATGGCATATGAGTGTTTTTCTCTACTCAATCAATCAACTCGTCAATGGATCAATTCATCAAATTATTGAATGGACCGCTAAAAAACACAAGTTCTCATTTCTACTGTTTGAATGGGGCATTGCTTACTTCCAAAAGCATAACAAATGAGGAGGTAATAATAATGATAAAATGATGGATCAAAAAAGAACACAAAACCTACTGTGTATGGGATTTATTATAGATTTCAAAGAATGGACTGAAAAACCTTAATATAGAGCATGTAGAGCTTCAGATGAAATTTCAGTGATGTGAGCATGGGTTAGGCAAAGCAGTATTGCTGCAGTACATCTGTATCTAGATCTGTATTAGGACTTTCACTCTTCCTGATCTACATCACTGACTTTGACTCTGGTACAGCTACTACACTTGAGGGATTTGAAGATGACACACAATCGGGGGAAATACTGCAAATACTGCAGACAAAGTAAAGGGAATTCAAAAAGATTTAGACACTACATTGCCGTGAGAGTACAGAGCAAGCTACCCAGACAGGCTGTCAAAGCTTTCTCTTTCTTCAGGAAACATCCTGGGCTCACGTATCTACTACAGAGCTACCACAACCTCTCATTTTTAACCCCTCTTATATTTTTCTAAACACACAGTTGGGATGTTGGAGCATCTGGGTTCTTTCCCAGAAGCTCTAACTTTCTATACACAATGGAAGAGGGCTCTGGTTTAGCAGCGATTGCCGAAAACCTTTAACACTGCTGCTCAGCTCACACAGCGCCAGCCTTGCCTGTGGTTGACCAAGTCACCTGCACAGTCACAGAGGAGGACACAGCACGCAGGAGGGGGAATTGGGGAGTGTGAAGCCCAGTTAACACACTGATGTAACAGTGGAGTGCATGTGTGCTACAACAAGCAGAGCTGTGACCATTCTTAAAACTCCCAGCTTCAGTCTTCATTGCACAATAAAACCATTCAAGTCACCTGTCAGGCTCCAGCCAGATACATTCTTCCACTCATCCTAAGGCACTGGAGGGAGTTCAGCTGTATTCACATTGCCTCCCAGCTATCTGCTGATAAGTATTGAAAGAAGTGTCTACCAGAGATAGATCTGCCCTCTGGGATCAGTTAAACAGATACTTAAGGTCTGCACAGGTATGCTGATGACAAAAGGACAAGTGGTCTCTCAAGGCAAGCCGGAGACATTACAGTTTCTGTGTTTTCTAAACATGATATAATTCCAACATTTAAAATCAAGCAAAAATACAACTTTTGATTTTGTAGGACCGTCGTTTCAACACCCGCTGCTGCCAGAACAGAATCTAAATTCTGGATTTTGAAACTAAATGTGCTTTTCTGTGGCTTTGCAAACAGCCAGATTGAGTCATTATTATGCACAGAAATGAACAACGACCAACTTAAGTAAGGTACTGATGCATTTAATTGCATATTATGCGTTTTTTAATTTTCCGACTTTTTTGTGCATTATTAGCACATTCTGTTCATTAGGTGCCAAGCCAGGCATGGCTGCCGACTCCAGCAGCGGCCCGCCCAAGGCCCCCTCCCCTCCCCTCCTCCCCAGGTGTGTGGAGCTTAGCAGCGCAGCCCCGAGAGGCGGGGAGCCAGGGGAGGGGAGAGGCCCAGGCTGAGCTGAGTGTGCAGAGTTGCCTCTGCAAGGGACAGACTTCATCGATTTCATGCTCTTTCCCAGGAACAAACGCACGGGCAACATTCCTTTTTAATTTTAGAGCCACGGTTTTTGTTGAAGTGGGAAAAAAATAATGTTAGCAAGTAAATGTCATTTGTACTGTAAATGCAGGTCTGCAATTTCTCCTCACCCCACCCAAGTCTTCCACCGCTAGCCGATCACATCCGCTTTTCCCCTGACAGCAGTGCTGGGCATTTTGGAAGTCACTCTTGAGAGAAACCCTGAGATTATATGGTCTTGAGGAAAAAAGCAACTGTTCATCTTAGCTCTGTCTATGTGTCACTATAAGAATTATGTTTTCACATCCATATGAAAGCTCTGCAGCATGTCCCAGAGTAAGTCCAGCTTAGCTGTTTTTTTTCCTAGGCTACAGAATTTTAAATCTTTCAACTTCAAAAAGATTCAAATTAAAAATAAACCAATAAACGACATTTTAATATGACTGATAGTTTATTTGCACAAAAAGCTGTGCTCAGTGCTTTAAATAGTGTTTCTAATAAACACATTAATAAACTAATTAGCACATTTTCAATCAGAGAAATGCTGGCTGTTGGAAAATCTTGATAGGCAGGTTGCAAAAATTAAAAATGGAATATCTAAAAGAAGGATCAGGAGATCTGCAGTTCACCAGTTTCAGAACTAGATGGTTTGAAGAGAAGATTGAAGTGGAGGTTTTATTTTGAAAGATCACCAGACAATCAGTGTGTTTCTTGTGTGTGGGTCTGTGCTTTGTCCCCTTCAAAACATTTCATTGAGCATAAGTGCCTTTGTGTTCTATTACGTTAACATCCATTTAATTAGTCTGTATTATCAATTTAAAAATAAAAATTAAGTATGCTCAAAAGTGACAGACATTAAATTACTTCAGTGGGCAAAACGGGAAAAAAAATCAATAGAGCATTTAATTTTACTCATGATTGATTATGCCAATACTGTGCACACCTCTTTCAATCAAAAACAGGCTCCTTTTATATAATACATTTACCACATCTGTTTGTGTAATGTATCAGAACCTTCGACTGGCCTGGATTGACTATAAACAGAACCCCCACAGCTCCTGCAGGCGGAGGGTGGGGACTGGAAATATAGTAAACAGGATGATGTATAAGCTCCAGCCACTGAGTGTTTAAAATCAAAAATAATTCTCTTCATGTGCACTTATCTTCGAGTAGCTCGCTGATTGCTACTGAGCCCTTAATAAGCAAAGAGGTTTTAAGAGACACACAGAAATCACATCGCAGTCCCCACTGTCACTGCTTTAATGGGACTCCTTGATCAACACAAACATTGCCGAAGCAGACGGGACGCAGGCTGTAATTGATTCAAACTGGGTTTCATTTCTTAGGATAAATGAGAGTGAAGAGTTTTTAATATTGCCCATGGTGTTTTCATTATTTCATCCCAAATAATTTGCGAAGGAACAGCAGACAGAAGGATAGGGTGCGTGTCTGTGTGCTTGCTTATGTGTGTGTTCGTGTGTGTATTTGTGTGTGTCAGGGGGGTTGTCTCAGACTGCACTGGGGTGAAATGTTTAAAAATGATTTAAAAAATCAAATTCAGCTTAATCAAGCCCCTCTGAAGACTGGAGAGTGCAGATTCCTATATAAACAAATACTCAGACAAATTGCAGAGCCATATGGTGCCAGAGAGTGTCAAAGCTCCACTTTTCTCATATTGCTATTATCCCTCATCATCAATTTGTTTTCCCTTCATTAACTTCTGAAGGGGTTGAGGGGTGTTTTCTTCAGTCTGGCAGTAGGGAATAGGCTTAAGAAAACACACACACACCTTTTTAACATCTGACCATCACCGGTACCGTGAGTGTCCCACACTTACAGCCGTGACAATGGAGCAGGTCCCTTTCCCCTGACTCTGAACAGGGTCAGATGCTTAATGAAGTCGCTGCAATTAGACAAGTGCAGACGTGCAAGCCCCTAGTAACACCGAAGTAACGACTCCTAAATTAATTTCTGGAGCCTCCTTTCTCCAACAGGTTGAAGGGCTCCCCTGGGTGCCTTCCAGGTGTTTTAGCAGTAAAAGAGTTAATTGAGTACAAGACACCTGACAATACTCACTTAATTAGGAGCGTCTCTGCAAGCAGCCCGAAACAGATTGCCGCCGCCTTGAATACGGAGTGGGGAGGGGGGTCCTGGAACGCCGTCATCATCCGGAACACCACGAAGGGCACCAGGGCCAGCAGGGCGAGGACGGCTGCGGAAACCAGCCAGGTCTGCCACTGGCCCGCCACCTGCCTCCACGCCGAGGACCTCCGCAGCTCGTACTGTCGGGAGAAGCACACACAGCGCTGCCTGAGCATCCCCCGGCCCCGGTCGAGGGTTCCCAGACACCGCGCTGGAGAGCGGAGCGGGCGGCCCGCCGGTGGAGTAGGGCGGTCGGCGGAAAGGAAAGGCTCAGCTCGACCCATCGGGCAACAGCACACCAGGCACCGCCGCGAGCCCGTGCTGTGGACCAGCCTTCCGGCCTCCACCGGCTTGGTCCGTCTGGGTCTGTCCAGACTCACCCTGTGTTGGAATAATCTCTAACCGTGTATTTTTTAGAAATCATGATCTGGGCTGACTAATGCCGTACTTCCTGCTACCGAGATGAGCTGTAAAAATTGTTTTTAGTTGTGTCCGAACCTGAGGGAAATGTGTTTCTTCATGCTGTAGGTGGTGTTGTACACCCTCTACCGAGTTCAGCGGCTGTGGCTTAAAAGGAGGGAAGAATGAGCCCATCTTTGGATGTGGTTCAATGAGATGCCTGACATTCAGAGACATAACAATTTTTGAGGGACCAGCAAGGAGTCCACATTCACCGCAAACAGGAGTCGGTCAAATCTCACATTTAACAGACACGTTTCGGATGAGCATGCTGCAGGTCCTCCCGACTCACATTGCTGTGCACCTTGACTCAGAATGACGTTGCACAGGAGGGGAATAAAAAACTAAGAAAACCTCCTGTGAAAACTCTCAGAGCACCGCTCCTGCGCTCTCCATCAGGGAAACCAAACAGCGTCTGCGTGATATTTGAACAGCGTATAATTGGTGCCCAGGATTCATCTGCAAATGCACACTGCTCGTTTTCTTTCAGGCTGCTGTTCATTAATTAGATTCTTTGTGGCAAGTGCCATCGAGCTATCTGCGATGTTTAAGGTTACATCAAGCCTCAGTAAATGGCTGCATGATAACAGGATGCATCCATCTTCATTACTTAGCCATTGCTGTCTGTGCCTGCTCCGCCGCAAGTAAGGGTGATGTCAGTGGGAGCTGAAGAATTAAACGTTTTATTCCAACCAGATTCTGAACTTTCGCCTCTTTTTATTTCATGAGTAGTTCTAATTAATTTGTGGGGAAAGCCGTGCCAGCTCACATAGAACATTCCTTTTGAATGCAGGGCTGCCAATAATGATTTGAGCTCTTAATGTCTTACATACTCAGCTCAGTGTGGTTTTGCGCTGCTGTAAATGTTGAATTAACTCAGTGTAACTACAGGACAGCTATTCCACTTCACTCTTATCTTATCTAAATCACACCCTGCCTACTGGCTGCTAAAAATGGCCAGATACCAGACTTAACCAAAACACAAGCCCACTTCACACTGGCTTCTTCCCTGCCCTTCAGACAGCGCTCCCTCAAAAGTGAGAGAACAAAACCTCATCATGAACCACCCTTTTGTGCATTCTTTATCCTGAGAAATGACCGCATGGATCCCCTCTCTGTTTCTCCCCCAAGCCTCTCACTCCTGTTTTCCCCCGTCCCAGGGCCCTGGATTTCTGGATCTGGCCATGTGGCCGCAGGCTGTCCAGACACACCAGTCTGAATGCTACTTTCCACACCACAGTACCTTTTACCAGAACAGGGGGAAGCCCCCACTGTATCAGAAAGGCAAGGATGTCTATTCTTGTAGCCCAGTACCCTGGAAGAGAAGGACATGTCCACTCTGCAGGTCCCCAGAGCAACTGCAGTAACAAGGCACATGGAATAGGGGAGCTTCCTGACAGCATGTTTGCTGGTGATGTCATGGTGCTGTTGTTTGAACTAGGGAAATGGGGTCGGCACTCAGGGTAGGGGCAACTGGTGACCTCAAAAGACACTTGTGTTTTGAGCACACCAGGTGGTGTTTACACTAACTCTTAAATGTGGGGTTTCAAAGGGGGCATACTGGTACTGCGGTCCATTAAGACCACTAATCCTTTGTATTTACAGTTGACAGTTTTCAACTCTTCATCACCATTGCCCTGCCTCACTCATCCCTGCTGCCCCGGGGGGGAAGAGATCTCTGGCAGGCTTGGCGGACAAGCTGGGCCCAAAGCACACCTCTGTGCTGCAGACTGTGTGAATCCATTGAGGAACTGAAACTGAGATCTGAAACTAACCTTCACCCTTGCTTTTTCAAAATGAATCCAGAAATTAAACAAATGATGGTAGTGTTGTTCAGCACTAGGGTGGCTAGAGTTAGAGCAAAAAGGCCAATCTCCCACATACTACATCCCCCAGAAGCCCTTGAAGGTTACCAGCTGACCTATCTTGACCCATCTCCTATTCTGTCCTGCTCCTAGTTTCCCTCTACTTTTCTTGTCCTTCCGGTGTGTCTTTGTTTGGGGCTATATATTTCCGGGTCACCCTCACTCAGCATTGAGGGTTCGGATGTCTTGAGACCCACCTAGCACCAGGTCGTCTCCTCCGCGGCCTGAGGCCATAGCTTTCTACCCGACATCGTCTGACCTCCTGAGCCCGGGCTAACCCCCGTTTTGCTGCTATGCATAGGGTCCTTTTTGTGCTCTCCTGGCCATTCCACGGCATGCCTCTCCGACATCCGTGACATATCTGGCAGTGCTGATTGGTCAGCCGACTACATAACCAGGAAACAGACACTTTTCGGGAGCTCCAATTCCAGAGATCCGTGCCCCATCAGTGTCACTAAAACTCCTACATTTATGATAATCTTTTGTTACTTTTTGCTGCTTTGGCAACTTTGCAATTCATCAGTCATGACAATATAGCTCTTTGAATATTTAATCTGGCATTTGATAAACTAATTTAAGAATTTGCAAATCTCTAGAGAGGTGCGGGAGGGGGGGGAGTGTGGCTGAATGAACTGTTAAAGGACTGTTCCTGTTTTATTTTGTCAAATGGCCATGATAACTGAGGGACCAGAAAGAGTTTCATCTGAAATGATTTCATCTTGAATGTTTTGTTACAGCACAGTACATAAAAAAATACTGGATGCTGGGGCTGAAACTATTTTGCCTGCCTGTGGTGGCGTTACAACAGCATTTTGGTAGTGCATGACAGAAGTAAGTTTGGGAAGTCTAATTGCCTCTGAGTAACTTCATGAAAAACAGGACAGCAACTGTCTTCTCTGAGCGAGAAATATTAAACCTCCACCTCATGGAAACTATCTGTCTTTCTTTCTGTAGATACCTTTTTTTTACGAGGAGGTCAAAGTTCATAACACTTAATGGCCTAAAGCCTTACCAAGGCTGGGAAACCAGAGACAATTTTTAAGCCTCACAGAGATTAGAGTTATCCATATTTCCCCTTTTTCTTGCAAAACGAAGTGAAGCAACATGAAAAATCGGTTATTGGCTTGTGTTGGAGCCCTAAGCAGGGAAGTATGGAGAAGTTCATTTAGACTCAGTGCCGAGAACAGGACCTCAGGAATTCATATTGTGTGATGCTCATGGCTAAGTGTGGGGAATGTGGGAAGAATTTTATTATGTAAGGGAGACGGGACAGCTGGCCGAGTGAGGAGGAGGAATATATATGATTAGAAAAAAAACTAGAAACAAACCAATATCAGGGGCTTAATATTAAGAGCTACAGAATATGGCAGAATGTATAGAAACACTTGTTGATCTAAGGCAGAGGATGCTCACCTAGGCCACTGTGTGAGAACGTAGATATCACAGATCTTCACGAGAAAGTGTTACAGTACTTTACTGTCTTTATTTCTGAGGTCCCACTGGACAATCTCTGGAGACCGTCGAAGACATTAAGTCCATGCTCTGAAAGCACAGATGCAACAAATATAACATCAACTCAACTCTCTTATACAGCACTATCCCTGTACACACCAGCATCAATGCACGGGCCAGTGGGTGGGGATTCTGAACTGGACGACATTCTCTCTCATTTCTGTTCACAGGGTAGTTCTACACTCACAATCACAGACCCAAAACCACCTTTTAGCAGGTCTGTACATATTGTACCAAATCAGGGCATTCGTACCCCCCAGCTACACTAATATAATTCCGATTTGCATACACCTGCCCTGTGCTTTCTGCTCTTTGCTCTTGGAATTCAGTGCCGCTTCTTGCCTAGTCGTGTGAAGATCAATGTGTAATAAAACATGAACAAGCATGTGGAAGGCGAGTGCGTTGCTGTCCCAGGATAACTCGTGGTGCTTTAATAAGTGCACTGCAAAAGTCTCTTCTCCCAGTGCCTGTGTGAGTGCAGTCCAGGAACTTAATGGATCTGGCACATGTACTGTGTTTGAGGTCTTGTGCTTCTGAAGGGTTAGTGTTGTAAAGTGACAAGGAAATATGCCTATTGATGGGTACCACCTTGTACCCTTCCTGTCTGTGCCTTTACCATGACTTTACCGGACTTTGTCGCACTTCACTGCTTTTTGTCACGATGCTCCACAGGGAGCTTTTACAAGGTACTGCCAGTAAAAATAAAATACTCTTTCAAGGGTATTATCAATGAATGAGCATGCAGATGTATGAATTATAATCTGGACAGCGAGGAAACCTGCATACCTACAAAGAGAGACACGTTCGTTTTGACTGAATGCTTACTGGAACCTGTGAAATGAAATAAATCTCCAGTGTCAACTGTCCTCTGTTGCCTGTGTGTTCTTTCATTGATGTATTTTCAGTCGGGCTTTTTCAGTCATCAATAATGCACTTTCAAATGCTTTTGTCATGCATTTGACTCTTGAAGGTGGGAGTTTTAATTTCTGTATTACAATTCCTTTTAAAACAGTCACATGTGCTTTAAAGGCACTGGGAATTTCATTGTTGTATTCCTGAGTGGCCACAGGATGTGGAGAAATGTCTTTGTTAGCAGCAACATACACTAAGTCTCTCATGTCCCTGAACAATGAACTGAGCTCCCAGGGATCTAGTTTTAAGATCTAATGTGTCTTAGTACAATGGAGGTGTTTTTATTCAGAAACTGTTAAACTGTTGTGAAATGGGAAAAATGGACATGAAGAGTCTTAGTCAGATTGAAAGGTCTTAAATAATCAAAGGTAGTTGGTAGCTTACATAAGATTTACTAACATATAATTTTCTTGCAAACTGTATTTCTCATGCATCCAGTCATTTTCAGATTGCATCACATCTTAAACCATGGGCTTGTCAGGGTGAAGACGACTCTTCAGAGGTTAAAGCAGTACAAAAGGTTACTGTACCCTCAAGGAGAATTAGATTACTGCAAAGGACTGGACAGAAAAGCAACATAATTGAGACAAACCATTGTGACCTGAGGAGAATCTCTCTCCCTCCCTCTCCCTCTCTCTTTTTGTAAAAAAAGGAAGAACGTAGTCTGGTATTTACATCAGGCAAATTGAAAAGGTCTAAAATGGTTTAGTTGAGAGTATCATATAATGACCAATTTTATCAGCTGAAGAGGCCGTCAGAACAAAGGTACTGAGGGTTTTCTATAAGGATCATGGTCTGCATGGACATCTGAATGAATCTGTGAGGTTTTCTGAAGCAAAAGACATAGACATGCTTCTGTTTAAAAGCGAAACAGTTCCTGTAATTGTGCACGAGGACTGAAATGTGACCCCAGTCTGCACAAGTGCTTTTTCACGCTCAGCCACTGAGAACCTCATCTCCAGTCTTAGACTTTGAGCCACCATCATTGTCTCTGTTGCTAATTCCAATTTACAAAAACCTCCATCACTTTACAAGTTAAATCAAGGTTTGAATAAATGAACAACTGAGTTTCCCTTGTAAAGAAAAAAAGAGTGATTAACCATTATTTTTTCATCTTGAAAATGTTTATTGTCGAATAATGGTGTCAAGTCAGGGTAAAGGTGGAAAAAGCAGTTTAAGTCAGCACGTGAGTGTGTGCAGTAATACATTTTGATGGGAAAACCAGTGTGAAACCAGTCTCTTACGTCTGAGGGAAAAAAGATGGGCTACATCCATTCATTACTAGAAAGCTGCATATTCCTAGGAAGAGTCAACACACCATCACACTGGCCCCCTGCCACCAGCTTTGCTTTGCATATTTACAGTACAGAATACTTCTTTTTCCTTATTAACCAATTAAAACACTTATTCTTTTAACAAAACAATATTCTGTGGCAGCCAAATTTCTTTAAAAAGCATGTGGAACAGCTAATTCTATTTCAATTCTCTCAAAAGCCAAAACCCCTTCTGAAGATTACCCACCCTAGAATGCTATGCTTTTTGGAGTATTAATTCAGCTGTCTATTCATTTCATACAGCAGGCTCTTTGGCTGCTGACAAGACCTCTAAGCCTGTTCCATTCATCTAAAAAGACTCGGTACAATTTGATGTGGCAACAGTCCTTCTCTCCTGTCCGTGATCCTCACACAATCCCACTCTGTAGCCTAGCCTCCCTCTCATGTGACAGGCACGCACGCCTCTGTTTCCTTCTCCCATTCACGTCTTTACCAATACAAAACTTGTCCAAGACACAACAGGGTATAAACGAATGCCCACACCAGATGGAATTCCTCTCCATTCAAGCCAGAAAAGACACCAGCAGAGCTCTGCGCTCCCACTGGACAGAGAGACGCTCTCCAGGGTGGGAAAGATCTGAGAAATCGGCAGACTCAAGTGACCTGCGCAGGGCCCCCAGCGCACCCCAGCTCTGACGCACTGGGAGCTCCTTCAGTTCATCAATCTGCTCCGCGGCCCAGCCCCGGCCTGCGCGCCTTCACTCCTCCGCGCCGCAGTCATCTGGCGGACTGCATTAACAGGCCCATTGTGCAAATTGGTTATCTCCTGACCCAGGCAGCCAGATGTATCCTGTCATGATTTTCATCACAGACGCAGGCGAACGGGTCTGAGGTTAATACAATATCTTCCATACCCGAACCACTGTCCCTCTGCGGCTGAAGCTCGCCAGCACATTCACTGTCGGAGGCATGTACGAGAAACTTACATCAGTGTACACTCCTGCAGTCTTTTCTTCTCGTAATTATCTTTCTCCCTTCACATCTCATCTTCTGTTTCTCTCCCTCTCATTTTTTTTATAAAGCATACGCCACACAGAGACTACAATTATTAGGGAGAGCAGAAAGTAGAAATATAGTTAAACTTCAGTATGCAGGCTCAAAACCCATAATTGATTTAAAATCTGTTTTGCTCCTCAATACATAAAATTAAAGACAGAATCTAGTCTTACTTTTTAACTTGTTTTAGTGCCTTTTACTTCAGTCTTACTGTCTTGGCTTCTCCTTTGTAACTACTTATGCATTTGTAGGAAGCCGACTGCGCTCAAATAAACGCAAGCAATTGAAATTAAATACTATGAAGCATTCGGAAAATGTCTTTATATTGCCTTCCTTCATTTCAAACATGGCACAGGCTGTTTTGTCTGTGAACTCAAGTGGAACAGAAAGCTACAGAATGCAATTTATGTCAGGAGCTCGGCTACAGAAGGACAACTAATTCTAATTAGTCAAAATTCCCCACAGGCCAAAAGGAGGCCTACTGAGGGAGCCCACAGCCTCACACTCCCCCTGTCTTCCAACAGGTGGGTAGAGGCCTACCCCACGTTGTCATGGCGATATCTCCTGCTAGGCCTTTAGCTGGACACAAGCAATTAATTGACTGCGTGTCCACTCTTTAAATGTGATACTTTCAATGTACTTCTGAAGCAAGACAAATTAATTCTTCTAATTGGATGTAATTAAAAATAGCAGAATGGTTTCCAAGGCCCATAGTCATTGGATATCTTTGCATATC
The DNA here is from genome assembly GCF_059453375.1 of Lepisosteus platostomus. Taxonomy (NCBI): domain Eukaryota; kingdom Metazoa; phylum Chordata; class Actinopteri; order Semionotiformes; family Lepisosteidae; genus Lepisosteus; species Lepisosteus platostomus. The sequence goes on from NC_142621.1 coordinate 919,767, forward strand.
TGCGTTGTTTTTCTCTATCCTTCTCAAGGCCTGCTGTATTCAGTTACAGTGTTATCTCCTCTTTGTCCCCATCATTCTGCTTGAGGACGCAGCATTGCTAATTAAACCTCCGAGAGGGACAGGCTGCTTTGATTGCAAATCAGATAACTATATGTGCTGCTATATATATTGAGAGGCATTAAACACACAACAAATGAGAACTGAAACACCAGTAATATTTGTAGTATTTTTAAGGCCTTTCAGTATATATATTTAGCAGAGCATATCTATACACACAGTGTCCACAGTGTATATATAAATTATATTGCATAAATAGTAAATACATATGCTAGAATATATAGGGAGTCCTGAGCAAAAGGACAATCTGTAATTCTATTTTACATAATGCACTTGATTTTGAATTTGACATTGCAAACTTTTACACATTGTTTAATTTTTTTAGCATTTAATTTTTTATTTTTTTCCAACAATGTACTGCATGTAGATCTGTAGAATAAGTGTATTATTAAACACTGTGGTTGGCCCAGCTCTCCTCTTCCATCATGTAGAAGCTTTCTGTACATAATGGCAATGTTTCTCATTTATTTTCTCTTAATTATATATAGCGAATTGCAATATGTTTTATTGCAGCCTTGCTGTATGTGTATTATTATATTTTATGTATGAAGGAACTAATCTAGAGTACATATATAATTAAGCCACAGGGAAGCACATCTACTTGCACATGAAGCTAATAGGAAATGCCCCAGTTTGCGCTCTGCCTCCTGTGCAGTCCCGACACAGCACAGCAACACGAGCCCACAGAACCTCAGCAGAGCCTCGCGGACACCAATGTGTTAACGATGTGCTAATGTTTTATGAATATGACCTTTAGGGACCATTCCAATCAATCAATAAAGTGAAAAAAGCCTATTGGGATTATTTAAAGTCCAACATACAAAATGTAGGGCACCATTTATCTTCATACAATCATTATTAATGAGTGTTCAGTTAACCCAAATACGTTTCCTACAGCTGTGTAGCGTATACGCAGTGTTTATGTTTCTCAAATTTCCCTTCCAGCTCACAAAAAAAGTTATCCGTACCGCTGCAACTCAGAAAAGTACCTAAGTCATCACAAAGTTCTGGAAAGAGGGTAAAAAAAAGCTGTGGAATCGAAAAGCATCTGCACCTTCTATCCACAATCCCGACGACATGAAAGAGATGTTGCGCTAATGATTTATTCCTGAAAGGTACCAGAACATACGGCGAAATATATTTCTCCTGTCTTGTACTCTGCATGCAAATGCACTGATGTGTAATAGAAGCACACACACGTATTCAAAATAATCAGTCCTGGACACCTAATACCGTAAGAACACCATGCATACCTTACCCTGCTCCTGTCTGAAGTACAGGAAGATATTCTTCACATTCCAGACATTATTCTGGAAAGATGTAAAATACTGCACTCCTTTTTCACTAGGCTAACCTATCCATCCTACAGCAGCATGCCTCTTGCCAATACTGTGGTGAAAATGTTGAGCTGGATTGGATGAATCCAGCTGTTCCCCATGGATTCCCAAAGACATCGCCCCCGAGTGGTCCACATGAGTCCTGCAGACTCCTCCGGCACCGCGGGGGCCAGGGGACACACACAGGGGCGCTTGCCGTGACCTACCGCGCCCCCGGCTCCTGGAAGGCTGGCTTTCTCAACACGCCGTGGAGCGAAGCACGATGGCAGCAGAGAGAGAAAATAACTCGGGAAACAAGAACCAAACACACACTGCGCCGCCACTGCCTCCCAGCCCCCTGTCTGGGCATCGGCTGCTGCTGGAAGTGCACGAGAGCAGAGCCACATCCCTTTAGCGAGGGGCTTGCATGCTGCAGGTTCGGCCCTGGCACCAAGGCTTCACATGGCAGCAGGCAGCGCGGGCAGCCGGGACGCTGCAGATGATCGCTGTGCAGTAAAACAGTAACCATGAATAATGGTCTGCGGCGATGAGCAGGGGGGTGCCATCATACAGGGAAGAGGGGAAATTCAATTTCCACCTCCTGACAATCTGGAATATTGAAGTATGACCATTATTTTTTATTTTCCACAATTTTGGTCAAAAGACAGTTCTGAGTAATTGATTCCCATAATGAGCTATGGTTCGTTAGTCAATTTAATTTATAATTGAATTGGATGGATGTAACTCTGTAAAGCTGTCTCGAAAGGATCCGTTGTGTTCTTTACTGCGCTTGCAGCAGGGGCTCCTACTAACAGAAAGCACCATGCTGGGGTTTTGAGTGGGGAGGGGGGCATTTCCAGAGTCTGCTTTCTGTTAATGAAATACTTTAGAATACTTTAGGAAGTGGTTAAAGAGTACAGCGAAAAAACTAAATGTCAAAGAAGAGTGCTTATTTGTAAAAAAAACAAGCTGAATGAAATTCCTACTGAAAAAGCTTTTACAAGATTTAAATGTTTAGAAGCTTAGAGCCATTCCTGTCTGAGTTAGGATATAGGTAGTGCATATACAGTACCTATCCTCCCACCCCCTCTGGTTACTAGTTGTTAATAGCAATACACATTAACAGTATTCATTTACTTCCTGCCTTTTTTAATCCATTTTTATGTAGACTATAAGCTACATTTTCATTGTGCTTTTGAATCTCACTTTTCTTGTTCGTAAAACACGCGATGACTGTTCTGAGCCCTGTTTCTAGGTGAATGGATTTTATAAGGATGTGGCTCCGAAAGGCCATACTGGCAAACACTTTAACCCATAAAGATTAGAGCCCTGAGCCCTGACTCAAATGCAACTTTACCCCCTTAGATTTCTGTCACTGTGGGAGCTGGGAGGTGATTGATGAAGCCCATCAGTCAGACGGAATCTCCTCCTTTAATCTTTAATAAACGTTCTTTATGTCCTGCTTTACCATAGAAAAACAAAACGAGAGAGTACCTTAAAAGATAAACATACAAACTAAAATGTTTACCCTGTAAAGTAATCTCTCAGAAATTTAATTTTGCCTTTAATTTTTTGAGAAAGAGAAAAATCGCCTTGCTGAATTGAATCAGAGAGCACAAAGCATTTCTGTGCTCTAATCTTCACACTCAGTAAGCTCGTTCGCTCATGGGACTCGCTGGATTAATGATCCCAGAGGAATGGTGTTTTGGGAGCTGCATTAAGTCCTATCACAGACTCAGGCAGCTCACTGTACACAGGCTCAGGCATATGGGCTTAATTGCTGCTGATGGTTTGCGGACCGTAGTGGAAGAGGCTGCACGCTTGGGCCCGGTGCCAGCAGACAGCGATTGTGCCTCTCCACACTCTGCAGCCCTCCCCCAGACTGGAGCGGCCTGGAGGGGGGCGACTCAGGAGCACAAGGGGACAAAGTTACCCCGCGGTGGGGGGGGGGACACTGACAGGGCAATCGGGCAAAAACGGATCTAAGCGCCTCACCATTCCTGCACTGTTGCTGCTCGCCCTGATGAGCTTTTGAAAAATGAAGTGCGAAAGAAATTGGTTTCTGTGCGAGAGGCTTCAGATGTGTCGCTTATTGGGATTATTGCCACCTGTCTTCATTGGCTGCAGAGCTGCGTTTATTAATCTGACTCACCTTGCGGCGCCGAAGAAGAGGCCCTCTGGTGCCACCACTGATGCAGCTGGCACTGGCAGTACAGGGCCAATCCGGTCAGCAGAGTTCAGCTGTGGATCTGGAGGCCGACCTGCTCGTCACAGCCCGCCAGATACCACATTTAGGACAAATCTGGAGCTCCAGCAAAATCACCAAGCCATATTAGAAAAACCTCATCTGTTCATCCCTTTCAAATTAATAACAGCACTCTGCAATGGAACAAACCTCCCTAATCAGATAAGTTACTCAATCCAGATAATGACAGCAAGAACCTTTGTTTTTTTGAGACAGTGATATCACTCGCAATCAATCACTGAGTAGCCAGTGCGAGTTAAAGATTTACTCCAGTCTCTTCATTCCTACAGCAATAACACAGAAACTATTGTTTTAAGCTGTAGGACGAGATCAATAGATTTGATCAATAGACATCTTCTCTAACTATGCCACATTTACAATGTGGATCGAGGGATCAAGGGTATTGGTTTCAGTAAAGTAGCTGCACTGCACATTTCTGTGCTTGCTGAGAAATATGTGGAACATGTCCATTTCCAAGAAAAAGAAACAGAGAGGGGGAGAGAGTATTCATGCTAAATGGTGAAACTGGAAATGAAAGACCGATTGAAAATGCCCGTTTCCATCTGCGTCTGGACTGGAGACGTGCACAGGGAAAAGAGAAGGAGATGCCCATGGTGAGTATCAACATTTTGCACAAAAGGGTCCCATTATGTCAAAACGTACAACAATAAGAAACAAGGAAGATTACAAATGAAAAGAGGTTATTTGGTCCATTCAGCCCTTGTGTTACTTAATGGCTTCAAGGATCATATGCAGACGCTTCTTGAAAGAGTCCACGGCTGGGCAGCTTGTTGTGCACTCCCACAACCCTTGGCATAAAGAAATGCCTCCCGAGTCCTGCTACAGAGGCACTTCTATGTAGTTTCCAACTGGGTCTTGTAATTTCCTTTGGGTCTTGAACAACCTCAGATGTTCCACCTCAATTCGATTGGTGAAGAAATTCTTCGTTCCCCCCCCTCTGCTTTGCCACGGGGGTGTACTACCCAGGTAGGGCTGCATCTACGGGTGAGACGAGGTCCTTCCTGTATGTAAAAGGGTCTTTTTGGGTTCCTTCAGGCTGAAAATTAGTTTGTAAATGTAGGGAATTACATCAATTAAAATAATGTGTTACCATACAACTGGAGGCCCAGCAACCAGAGCAGCTCCATCGCAATCCGAAATCTAAGCCAAAGCGTGCCCTAGTACTTGAACTATGTGTCACAAGACAGCATTGGTATCAGCTTTCTCATTAAAGAGGTTTTACGATTGCTGTGAAAATCGGTCTTGTTTGACTCCTTCTCACTGCTTCTGTTTCAGTTTGCTAAAATTCCCCTCCATTGGCAACATCAGCTTCAAAAATTAGCTGCCAGGAAGTGCGTGGGGGAAGGAAAACAGTGTTACACTGAGACCCCGAGTCGCATGTGTCTGTCATGTGCGGCACCCAATTTCTTCCCACAGGTATTTTCTTTCTTTGGGTTCTGGGAGTGCAGTTTCTCCTTGAGCACAATGAGAAAGTCCAACAGGAAGCACAGAAAGTGAAGCTGGAGTACAGATGTGCTCTGTGCCCCGCCACAGGAAGCACAGCCAGAGACAGAGTTTCTGAAGACAGGGAGAATCCGCGTGTGCAGCACTGACAGTCACCTGCGCCGAAACCTGAATCCTATTGACATGTCAGGAGCAAATCTAGAGGAAGCCTTGGCTGCCAAGAAGGCTACAGATTTAAATATGCCCAAAGCTCCTGGCATCGAACAATAGCGGAAAAGAAATCACAGGACAGATGCCGACAAATCATCCACAGCCACAATAAACATTTGCATGACAAGGCACTGCAGAAATTCAATTTCTGGTGTATTGTATTGTACGGTCTGTTGCAAATTTAAGAGGATAAATACACTAGATCACATTAATAGAAGGATAACGCTGATGATAAATGAGCATCAAAATTACTAGTGGACTCAAACATCAAATCTGTGATCTCCAAGCATATCACATCTTCACTGTTAGACTCTTACATTTACAATTTCTGTAAATCCACATTACATTAGGTGCAAAACAGGTCCTCTGAACTGCAGGCAGGCGGAGATGCACAAAAGATGGATTAAGAGAAGTGAATTAAAACATGACAAGGGAAGGGAGAGGGAAATCAAGGGGATACAGTGCAGAATTCCTTGATTTCATGCTTAACAATTAACGGGACTGTGGTCAGATTCACCTGGCTTCTGTCTTTGATTCACTGTGCTTGTTCATTTTGTCAGGTAAAAAGTGTGTCAAAGGAATTGTACTCGAATAACTAAAATTAAAGTAGGACTTTGGTTATATGTTGTATTGGGTTTAAGCAACAAAAGTACGTAGACCTGTGTTTAATACTGGTGTTTTTTTCAAAACGATTAAGCTTATTTGGAAAGAGATTGCATAGACTTTTTTCAATTAAATGTTAATATTTGCTCAGTATATTTATGAACATGAAGAAGGCCAAGAGAGTATTAAAAACAAAAATTAAAAACATCATTTAGCAGGACTAGAGGAAGGTTGCTGTGATTTTGTTTCAAACCACCACAAGGGCCATTTCTAAGGTGTTGTCTATTTTGCAAGTACACCTTAACTTCTTTGAGTCTTTATTTCTAATTGATCTGGCCTAACATTAGTTACTGAATGGCACCACTGATTTAAAGGCAGCAGTAGATTGCTTTCTTATTTCATTAAATCTTATTAAAAAATGAAATTGATTTTAGAAGCTTCTGTGTTATAATAACATATGGATTTATGAGTCTAAGTAAGGTGGTGCATTAAGAGTTATGTACAGCGCAGAGGTAAGGAATGATGGGAACTGAAATTGCCCGTGCATACAAACCATTTTATCAAATGAGACATACAAGTGCGTTCATGTTTTATGACAAACTGTTGGGTAAAAAAAAAAAGAAAAAGAACAATTCTGGTTACTTTTCAAACGCAGCTTATTTCCCAGTGCAAACTTTACACAAAATAAGTAATTATGTTCATAAATAGCAAAGCAAATAATATTTAACACGAATTTCCCCAAAGGACGTGAGTGCCCTTAATCAAACTCTTTTAAGTATAAGTTGATTAAAGTAAAAATTAGTTGTTGTTTCCTAAGGGACATTTTTCTTATGAAGCTGTTTTTCTGAGCCGTTTCTATTCAGAGCTTGTTGCCGCCCACAGGTATAATCATCGAGAAAATTAATAATAATTTTCAGGATGACTATAAATCATTGTGCTTTGGACAATTAATGTCTACGGAGAAGTGCAAGATCTATAATCACAAAACTCATGGTGCATATCATCAAAATCTAAATCCAGCACGCTCCCATTTAATACAGGTTACTGCCCATTTGAGGACTTTATAGCTAATGCTGGGTGTTAAACATTATTGCTGTTTTTACCATATGAGGGGAAGCAGTTTCACCCAGGGACAAAGATAGCTGGATTGGTTTTGCAGTAAATTCACACAGCCCAATCTGGAGAATCATTGCTCACTTTGGAGCTATCTGCCAGTTTATTTAGTAGCTCAGATTACACACCCACATGTAAATGATTCAAAGGTCCAACGGCCTTAATTTAGAGGTGCAGGTTTTTTAATACAAAGGGATGTGCAAGATGAGTAAGCATTGCTCTGTTATCAGGGAAGTGAGCAATTTAAAGTAATTTCAAAGTCAACAGGTTAATGTTTTAACAAAGTTTATACTTGTTTACATTTGCAAGTAGAAATCTTGGTAATGGAAGAGTAAAAAGCTCTCACCTCTCCTTAAAACATGAACTCTTTATCTACTTGACAGCTGGGATTTCCTGTTGTCACAGGACTCTGGTACAATAATGCACACAGAAATCTGAATAAAGCTGCCTCACACACAGACACAATTGGCACATCTTAAAACGTCTTTTAAAAGTATTAGTAGCCACAGTGTACAGAACTGATTTTGCCCTTGACCTTCATCTTCATCCTAACCTTCAACCCAGAAGCAGCCTCAGCATAACTCTTCACCTGACTAACCCTTTCAGGACTGGAACTCGAAACCTTTTCTTCACCTTTCACCTTTCACATTCATGCCATGGACAAAACAAGGGGACTATTAGTTCTTTAATTCCAGAGTACTCAAATACAAATACTCAGACTACACACTACAGTATCAACATCTATTTTTTACAGAATCACTTAATTCAGGGCTCTAGAACCTGTAACCACCTGACTGCCTGACTTCGTGCTACACCAACAGCAAACAAGCAAGCTGGACTAGAGAATCCTTCTGTGCGATACAATGAATTGTCTAAGCCTAGGTGATAAACGGTGCACTGAAAGTGTTTGAGAACAGCTGCCACAATCTTTACAGACATACCTTCTGGGTTTCTCAGCTGGTATAGCAGGAGGAAAGGCACAGGATCAGTGCTTACTGTTGCCTATTGAGAGGACTGTCATGAAACACCACATATCAGGTGATTTCTTCTCTACAGTATGAGAGAGATCTCTTAATTAAAAAAAAAGTTAGTTGTTTGTTATTCTTTTCTCAACCAAAAGCAGAATAAATGGAATCACTTATATCTACAGAAGGCTTGTTACAGCTTGACCTGCGTTGTTCGTTAAACAGAGATTATCCTTTGTAAAGCCCTAACCAACCTCTAGTACAGCACAAAACATCTGTGGTTCAATAAAACAGAATGCCACTTAAAAAGAGCGTGTCGCGTAAGCAGATATTTTCATTTCCACTCACAGACATCATCAAGCTGATTTCAAATCAAGTCATTAGGCCGTCATGTTGGATTTCTATAGTTTTATCTCAGAGATGGCCAGCAGTAAACATAAACATTAGAATATCTCTTTTTAAAACAAATGTGGAAGAAACAACAAGTACATCTAGTCCAGTGAGATTCCTTTATTACCATTTCATAATTTTATAAGAAATAAATAAAAAACTATCCTCAGCCTGACAAACTGTAGCATACAGAGGGTGTGCAGGAATGTCTGGGTTATTTATTAGCAACAGATATTATCTGTGCACAAACCAGCATCCATACTCACCACAGCACAGACAACAATTGAAATATTTGTCCTGGTCTCATCTGAAGCAGTTACAGTAGTGTGGGGCACTATGTATATGACCCGAAACCATGTGTGTACAATATTTAAACCAATTTTCCAGCTAGGGAGACAAGTAGAATCGTCTAAGCATTAGAGACACCACATAATAATTGTAAATATAATTGCTCATCTGCCTTCTCAGACCATGGAACAACCTGCTCAACTCCCATCTGTCTGCCTGAAGTCATCAAACTTATGAGATTAATGTCTGTTTGACTCCTGCCTACTGCCCCTGGACCACGGCTGGAGGACTCCCCAGAGTGCTAGAGCTGGCTCAGTGAGGCTTTGAGTGCACACCATGTCCAGCCAGTGGAGGTCATCCCAGGTTGTCTCCAATTGGAAATGGACAGGAACTCTGCTTAGACCACAAAATATTTTTTAGCATTAGAGTCAGGGACACCTCATTCTGTGGGGTGCCAGAGAACAGAAACGTGCCTGCTTTGGAACATAAAGAATTCCTCCAGTTGTGCCCACAGTGCCATGTCATCTAAAATGCCACAGCACAGAGAAGCAGCTGAGAAGGCAACATGCTAGTTACAGACATGAGCACTGGCCTCCTTCTGCAAATCGCTATTCACTGTTTTATCAACTGTAAGAAATACCACTTTGTCAATGACATCCTTTATAAAAGTCTAAACAGTTTCTCACGTGGGTTGACCATGCTTAACCTTCACATATTGTTTGCTTTGTTGTGGCTTCCCACTCTTAACTCTGTAGAACATGCTGCTGCTATTGTTTGCTCTGGGTTTACTCTGGTTTTACCTGAATGTTCTAAGGGGCCTGGCCTCTTATAGTTTCTTTAACCATTTATTAATCTACAAAATGCACAGAGTATCAATAATCACTGAATATTGGAGAATACACAGATACAGTACACTTCAGTGCTTATTACCTCAACTCATTCAAACTTCCCTTTTTTAAAATGCATAAGCACTGCAGTGATTTATGCCACATGAAAATTATGACTTAATTTCTGCGAACAGTTTTTTATACTCCAAGCTTCTGCAATATTTTCACAACTAGGCTGTGCCCGCAGTACTTAAAGCTTGTATAGCAGTACATACTGAGTTGTTCAGTAGACCATGGTATCTGTGTTAACATCATTAGGCACAATTTTAGAATGATAAAGATGCAATTAATAAGTTCACCAAAGCATTTAATTTATTGAATAGGTGCTTTGCATGCCAGATGTTAACTTTGAAAGAAAAAGAAAAAAATGATTTAGGAAAAACCCAGTAAACCAAGCCACTGCAGTAATTAGGCAAGTGATTGCTGTTTTCATGTGCCTCATTCCTGTTCCTGTAGCTGTATTTCAAGGATAACAGCTTGTTGGGACAAAAAGATTGAAATCGTCAATGTTTTTGCAAACAACAAATCCTCCTAAATATGGTTAGGCTATTTTCGTTCTGTCTGGATTTTTCTTAAGACGAGCTGACAAGCATCAGTAAAAAGAGTTTTGAAAGAAACCAGCTCTTCATTCCTTTTGTAGAAGGCTCCCTTCTACAAAAGGAAGCAGCCGGGGAATGTTGGTTTGGCTCAGAGCTCGGGAAACCATGGAGGAGATGAGCTCAGAGGACTCCTCCTTTTGAGGGACTTGAGCACACAGTCCCGGCCTTTTACAACGCCAGACGTGTTTATTCGATGTCTAAGTGGTGGGTAAACTTCTCATCATAACTCTCAACACCAGGTGCAGGACCCAGCACCCTCCAGAATGAACTGCTGTCCTGAACGGTGTGCTCACCCTCACCCCTTCACCTCCAGCACAGCAGCCACACAGCCACGCCCCTGTCTTTTACAACTGAACCACAGCAGCATGGCTCTAGACAGAGAACTACAACACTGGGCATCACAAAGCGGTGTAGCAGACAGACAATTGATTTGAACGACAAGGTGCAACAGAGTCAATAAATCCCTAAACGTCACAACACTCTGCCTGCCTCTATTTCCAGTTTAGACCGACTGTCCTGGGGGTCTCCAGGTGTTAAATTACTGGAGCAGATTTCCAGCTGGCGCATCTATGCACAGTGATGTAACACTTTTGTTACTTTAGAGCTAACACTTTTGCAATGGTTAATTTCTCTCACGCCATGATGGTATGCTGTCAGGGAAAGAGGCTGCTTTATTTGTGGAGCTGATAAACTCAGACTCTCAAATGACTGATTGATTATTTGAAACTGTGAGGTGTCAATACTTATGAGTGCCCCAGAGCAATGAAGAAGAAAGCAGCTCTTCTCCTGGTCTATCATGCAGGCTGGGTCTGTCCGCCTGTCTATTAGAGACGTCGGGTTTTTTCCTCATCAGGTTTTAGTTTTTCTTAGCCAGTCTCTTTTTATTAGAGGTTATCTTCTTTTCTGAGGACTCATCAGAGAAGCGTTTTTCAAACACTTCTTGTTCATTAGGTAAAGTAAAACCAAGGAGCTCAGAGTAATAACTGCTCTAGCAGTTAATAGATATGTTGGTCTCGAGTTACCGAGGGCGATAGGAGACTTTCGTTTGGCCTAGTAATGCCTACTGCTTGTGAGGTCAAAATAGAGATCTATTAAGACTAACTATGGTGCACCACTGAAGTGAGCCTGTGTGCCTGAGTGATCTTGCAGTAACTTGAGGTGAGCCAGAGCTGCTGTTTCCAGGTAGCCTGCCTGCTTCAACCTCTCCATCTCTCCAGACCGTCAGGTAAGACATCTATACCTCTCAATAAAACAGAGGTCTGTTTCTAGCCACCCATTTGTTTCCTCTACTAGATTTCAGCAAAGGGCATGGCTGACCCCACTGCACAGAAATACTGCTCTGCTCTTGTTGTCAGATTGTGGAAAAGCTACTTTCACGTCAAGAACAGACATCTCGGGCAAATCCCAGCATGCATCTGGCCAGCCAGTTAGCCATCGAGGAGTGCACCCCAGCCTTGGGGGAGAGGCAAGTCAAATTATCCCCTGGATTCATAGCTTTTCTTTATTTTTTAAATATTTTTTTTATTTCCCAGATAACGTAAGGAAAATCACTGCAGAACTTTTTTCCAAGAAGTCATGTCATGTAGCCCCTTGAGTTGCACTGAATACTGTAACTGTAGCCAGGGTTTAGAGCAAGGTTGTACTTCCATCCTGCATGAGTTATTCATTTGCATAAATGTCTGGCATGTATATTCAGTTTACTATAGCAGATCAAAGTATTCCTAAATTTGTTCTATACATTCATTGCATTGTCATGCCTTTGCACTCTAAGTATTGTAGTTCACCTTAAACTGCCTCGATTCTGCATGCACTACCATGACTTCACTGTGACACAGGACAATCAGCTCTCGTGCTACAAGACCAAGTGCTCGTAAGGTCAAGAGCCAGGAGAAAACGTTCCACAGCGGGGAGCTGGATTGCGCGAGCATCACCTCCTTGCCCCCTGGATTAGCAGAGGTCAGTCAGTGGCACTGAGGAAGAGCCCGGCCTGAAGACCAGGCGTGCAGACTGGATCAGCGTGAGCTCAGGTCTGAGGAAGGGGGGCTGGAAAAGGCTGAACGCGTTCCCTCCCAGGACTCGGGAATTGCGGAACTTTCTGCACCAGGGAGCATATGCGCTTACACACGGCAGCTTGACAATCTCAGGGCGATGATTTATACGTCTTAAGTGTATTACTAGCCTGTCGAAATTTGTCACTTTAGAGTTTTAATTAAAACTGTTAATCACAGATTCCTGTTTGTTCAGCACACCACACAAAATGAAAAATGTGATAAAATTATTCACTAATATTGGCATTGAGACAGGTAAGCCTACACACACTGGAGCGTCAATATTCCGAGGTTTTCTGCAAAGTTTTCCAAGCAGCAGGGGCCTGAGCCGATGGTTCTCGTCCTTCTTTCTTTTAAAAAATCTCAGTTTCAAGTGCTTGAGAGCCCCTGCTCGGTGAATCCCCTCCACGTCCTGCAGTTTCCTGTGCAGCCAGGGTGTGCCCAGAGCAGGGGGCGCAGGCCACACCACACTCTGCAGCGGGCCTGCAATGGCTTTCTGAGCCAATAAACAACTTGAGTTAAATTCCTTTTTTTGCACTGTTAAAATTACCTTCATGATTTTAACACTAAAAATAGATTACATTATAATTCTGGGGTCTACCTACGGCTTAGAAACAAATAAAAAGTGAGGGACAAGATGAGTTGTAACTCACCCTGAATATAGCATTAGGAAACAGGTATCATTTTATTAGCCTGGACTTGACATCAGAGACCGTGTCCTGGACATCCTGTTCAGGTTTCTCACAGAACTACCTGAAGTACAAACGCCAGGTCTATTCATGCTGAAGTCTGCTGCTTGCAGACCTGCAAAGACACCCGATGGATGAAGTTGTGGCCTCCTGGGGTGGCCCCCCAGCACCTCACTTGCACCTCACTCCAAACTAACAGGATCCCCCTGGCTTAGGTAGGAGCCCCAGAGGGAGAGGGGGTTTTGGAATTTTTGGGATTTTTTTTTTTTACAAATTTACAAATTCAGAGGGCTGATCTGAAGATGCTGTGCTCTGCACAGACATGCTGGTGGAAAAATGTAAAACAAGATTCTGAGGCAGTGTTTTCTGAAACAGCTTTGTTGGAACAAACTAGTCAGATCAAGGGTCTCTCTGATAAAAACTGCACAGGCACTTTGCAGGATGGCACAAAGATGACACAAAGGAGGAAAACCGGGGCAAGATCTTCTCTCAGATTTTAGTTCTGTGGCTTTCATGCTTCAGTGTGATTTTATTTCATTATGATATAGTGCCTCATTGGAGCCATAGTGTGGTGAGGTTGTCAGGAATGGACTTCAGGGCAGAAGGCTGTGGCACTCTTAAGGAAGGACAAACCACTCAAATGCCCGGCTGTATAAATAGGTCTCGAAGCTACAGAGAATAAGCCATCTTTAGTCCACGTTCCTTCCTCCACAAAAGCCCAAGATGTATTATTACTTATTTGCTACATGGTGCATGATAGGCATTGTTGGTAGTGACCCAGGGATTTAAATTTAAATATAAAAACGCATGATCACCGTGGGCCATTGCAGGTTCCAGTTTGAAGGAGAATGTAAAGCAAAGGTCAGACAACAGGACCCTTCCGTATCTGCCTTGTTCCATGTGTGGAAAACTAACGACCGGAAGATGTGGCTGTTTTTTTTTAGGATTTCACATTTTCCCCCTGTTGTTTTCTGGAAATCACACACGGGCCTGTCAGTCTCTTTCCTCTGCTCTGCAGAAAGCTTGTGGAGATCAAACCAAGGCACAGCCCAAGAAAATAGGGTCAAGGAGCATCTTTCTTCCCCATCTGCCGAGACGGGAGAGAAGGCAAGGAGTCCTGAGAGTGCCTGAGAAGGAGGGCTGGGAAATACAAATTGTTCTAACGCCTCCTGCTGTGGAGACCCTATTAAAACCAATGAGAAAAGCAGCAGGCAGTCAATCTGCAGAATGCTACTGACTTCTTTGATGTAGTTAGCAGATAACTTGGCAACAAACATGAAGTAACATCATGAAGAAGTTTAACTCTGCAGCTGTCGTGCCACTTTGGAAAAGAAAGACTCCCCCAACATTGATACTTCGCATCTTCAGGAAAAAACACAGATTTTAGCTCTGTGCTTCTGTGCTACCTTGTCCACTTTATTTCAGACGTAAAACAAGTGAACATACGTAAATGAAACTCAGCAGACACAGGCTCATTTAATGAAATTCAGATTCAAATTGGTATTATTGATTGTGACTAAGTTCATCCTCATTATTTTCTGGTGTCCCATTGAAGGGTGTGTGCTGGCTTGCGCTTGGTGAGCCAGATTCTAAATCCACCATCACCCTTTATTGGGTCAGCTGGTTACTGAGAATGGATAGATTATCTATCCACATTCTGGACATACACTGGTCTGCAGACACCGACTGGCACAAACTCACTGAAACAACACACAACGTTGATTTGTATGATACAACGATATTAAACAGCTGAAGGTTACAACTAGAATGAAATGCACAATGATCAAATCAGTGGTTTTGTCAGAGCTCCAGACTAAAGTGCAGCTTCTCTTACTGTCTGTGCAGGATCAGCAAAGCCCTGATTCTTATATGCACTACAATGCATAATATAGTCTGAATATGCTAAAGGAAGACCAAGCTGAGCAAAGTCCACAGAAGTCTGTGTTTCAATGACAGCTCTTTTAACCCCCTGTCAGGGCTACAAGACAGCAAGCACTTTGTTTTATAATAGGCACCATGCAGCATCCAGTCTAGAACACAGAATCAGCCAGCCTCCTGGGCTTGGCCGAGAAACAGTACATATAAAACACAGAAGAAAGGACAGGGAGCGGAGATATCAGACTTGCTAATAAACTCTAAACTATTCTGTGCTTTAAGGAAGAAAATATATATATATATTCACAGCTTTGAACTCTGTGCAGGTGTGAGAGAGTCAGAATACAATTCATTTATCTGGCTAATTAGGATGAAGACAAGCCCTACATTTCACCTAGAACGTCTACTAATGAGCAAATTCCAGCTCCTATCTAACTAATTAATTCTTGTTAACGTCCCCCTTTTACAGAGGAGCCGCTTTCCTTTCTTCTGAGGAAGCAGAAGAGCTGCTACCAGTATTTAGTTCCCACAGCGGATGACTCCTTTTCAGCAAGACAGTAATTGCTGGGCACAGTGCGTCTCGTGGTCGTTAGAACCTCATTGGGCCACAGCCTAAATGAGCGCAATTTCCTGGTTTCACCAGCTTCTTTTATGCAAGATGTCAAGAAAGTGTTAACTGAGAAGGAATAAACGGCTCGCCCTGCATTCACGGCCAACAGTGTGAAGCACCTTTTTCACACCAGGAATCGAGACAGAAGCGGGAAGCTATTTCTCCACAGCCCCCTGCTACCACCCCGCCCTGCAAAAACAAAGAGAAGGAACTCCTGCCTCACCAGCTACTACCATTTTAGCAGGCGTAGAAGCGATTATATGGCTCCTGTAATCAAGTGCAATGAATGTATCCTGGTTAGAGCCGGGGATAATTGTTAATTTCAGCGAACAGCTTGCTGTTCAGCTCAACACTTCCTGACTCACAAAAGAAGAAGAATTCAGGAATTTTCTACCCGGCCGTGCTAATAGAGTTAATTAGCCTTAAGTGGCTGCTTTATAAATACATACTTCTTTAACTTTTCTGTCCTTTAAAAAAAAAAAACCAACCTCAGACAGGCGATTATTTTGTAATTCAGCAGTCATTTTCATTGCGGTTAATTAACACTTTCAGATAATAAATAGTGTTTCGTAATCACTGAGCCCAGTTAGCTTAGTCACTGCGTATAAACACTGGCATGCAGTGGACAAATGGTGTGTCTGCCACAGTCCCACCCCCTGCCAGCTGTGCCGTAGGAGAACACCGACCGACAGATTAGCTCCTTTAGGTAAAACAATATTTTTCATACAATTACACACACTTGGAGTTCAAGACTTACATCGGCCTTTTATTTTCCTCACAAAAATAAAAAGAAACATCAGATTTTGTGTCTATGTTATCAACGTTCCCTTAGGGTCGCCAGCCCAATGCACCGTCCCTGAGTAGCAGAGTAGGGAGTTGAAAGACACAGCAGTTCTCCTCAAGCCTCTGATCTTCCCCTCCTTGAAAACAAGGGGGTGAGACAGGATTTGATTTCTTCCTGCCAGGAATACTAACCAGGGAGCCTGGTTCGGCGTGTGACAGCAGTGTGCCAGTCATCTGTGTGAGCAGCTCATGGTCTGAAGGGGTGACTGAAGAAGAGACCTGTGTGGACTGGTTCGCACTGTACCCATTCACTCCGAAATACAAACATGTGACCTTACTCTGTAGGAAAATCCACTTTATTAATAGTCTTTTCTTATTGTCCACATGGCTGAGCTGTTTCCAACTACTCAAAAGTCATAAATCAAAAACAAAAAGGTCTTAAAGCACGTTCAGTTCAAAGAGGGCTGTTGCTGATGCAGCTGAGCGCCTGAATTTGCTGCACATGTGTCTCGTGCACCTTTTATAAGAAGCAGCAGTGTGGAGGAGTGGTTAGGGCTCCAGATGAGAGGTCTGTGGGCTCAAATCCCAGCAGTGTTGTACTCAAAATTGTCCGTTGAACATCCTTCTGCATAAATAGGTTACCAGGATATCGCTGATTGTTAATGAGTATGAATGCCAAGACGGCTCAAGAAGAACAAAACAAGGCCTTCAAACCACTGACTCAATAGTCCATCACACTGGTATGAAATAGCATCTTTAACAACAGTATTTTTCAGACTTTCCTCCCATGAATACTGTACATGTCCTGCATGACTGACCAAAGAACATCTTCAGGACAGAGTCTGGCATCTTAACCCGTCTCTCGCCAGCAGCCTCCCTGTCTGGAAATGCACAGAACAGGAGAGCAGCAGGCCTCCACCAGCCTGTGAGGAGGGGGCAGTGGCTGGCTGGCAGCGGTGACCTTTAATTCCAATCAACTGTGTACAAATTACCTCAACATGCCCTCTCAGAAAACAGCTCTGAAAGAAACTCTTGTTAGATTGTTGCCCCTTCGGTTTCACTGCGCCTGCATTATCTACTCACAGCTTTAATGACTTCCTGCTGAGAGAGGCTCTGTGAAAGTCTTGGCAGTCGGGCTAACAATAGCATTAAATGCAAGGTTATCTGGGCATTACACTCACTGTAACATGCAATTAACTCTCCTCTTCCATTTTCATTACACAATTATTCATTAATGTCAATTTAATTTTATGCATTGTTCTACATGACCGAAGGCTGATTACGGGCCTTCTCACTCCAATATCCCAAGTCAACTGGTGCCAGGCTCACTTGGGGCTGCCTAATTGCAATTTAGCCCAGACAGTACCTCCCTCTTCAGTCCTCCAGTAATGGAACAACTAATTCCAGACAGGTAACAATTCCAAAGACAAAGTGCTGTTCTCCTACACGGACAAGCAAATGCTCTGCTCGAAGGCTGCTTTCTCAGCACTCAGAGCAACCCTATTTATATACAGCCCCCAAAAAACATGCCAATATGCTAGGGACTTAAAAATTAAAGTTTATGGTATCTGCAGTATCTAAAGTGATTCTGCATGACTGCTGTACTGCATGTAAACGATTCAGAAATTACATCTGGTCTATATCTGAGCATACAGATAGGTGTAAACAGATTTATTCTACACTTTCATCAATGTAAATAAAAATTCATTCTTACTTTTCATTTGGACATTAACTTTTCTTTTTAAAATCACTAAAGGGAACAAGTTCTTAACAGCTTATTAAGGGATGTTTGCTAAGGTTGAAAGATGATGGTGAATGTGAGGATCTTCCGAGCCAAACTGAAAACATTTCTTGTTTATCAATAACTGGTTAATTTAATTAGAAATTCAATAACTTGTCATTTTATTTTGTCTGAAATTATCAATAGGATTTTTGAGGCAACCTTAATTCTACTTTGAAGTATTATTCATATCTGAATGTATAATTAAGATAACATGAACCTGCACTGGTGGCGTTTCCTTGAAGGTTTGACCTTCAGTTTAGTTGAGTTTTTCCATCTTCACTTTGTCTGGTGAATTCAGTGTCGTTAAAGGGTTACAAGCCTCTAGGCTATCAAAGACTTTCGGAAGAACATCAGGTTAAACCATCAAACAGACACTCTATCCCACTGAGGCCAGGTAACCTTTTGTCATTCCACCCAGGTGTTTAGTTGGCAACCGCAGAAAGAAAACCATAGAAAATAAGAGCGGTTTTGATCCTCAGCTCAGCTTGCCTCCCTCAATGAACAGGAGCTATTGTCCCTGCATGTTCCGGAGTCTTGTCATGATTCCTGTCCGAAGTCCAATGCTCACTCCTGCTCTCGTCTCCCACTGAAGATCGTTTGCATCGAGGAATGAAACGTGCGGGCTAGTTCTATTTTACAAAATGCTCAAATGTAAACATTAGTGGTCATGAGTTCCTGCGAAGCAAGAAAAGGGGAACCACAAATTTTACCAGTTGAACACGTTGTTTCTTTTGCTTGTTTGAGGTGGGTCTGTTCCGTGCCAGCTAATGACTTCTCTCACAGCTTCCCTGCTTCTGAGGGGTCGGCATTAAGTTTTCAGTCTCATCCAGCTGACCGGAATGAAAACCTGCCATCATGGGGGTTTATTAAAGCACTAGAACAACAGCTGCTCAAACGTGTTTCTTTTCTTTCCCTCCTTCTTTCTTTCTGGGGCAGGAAGGAGGGCCTGTCTGCCTGATAGATAATTAAATCCTCTTTAGGAACCAGGAAATCATTTCACACCAACCCGTCGCAATAAGTCAAGAGACGCCTTGTTTAAAGACAGGGAGGCCTGCACTAGGCACACACCTGGTAACCAAGGGATGATTAAAGTGTGTAAATTTGAACACCACCCCAGGCCAAATGGACTGTCTTTTATGAGCTAAGATCCACATCAAAGTGTTTCAGGCAGAATCCTTCAGGCAAATCAGTTCAAAGCCTTTTTTGTAGATCTATTTTACACTGGCTGATTGTGTTATATTACTGGTCTCTGTGCACAGGATTCACTTGTGAAAGCATGCTAACAGGTTTATCAATGTACAGAGAAAGCAGTGACCAATGAAGGTTGTTATTAATTTCTGCCTTTGTGGTTTCTTAGTGTCATTTATTTTCTTTCAGAGAATTCTTTTTATTACCCTAAATTGTGTGACCATAAGGGTGGCACTGAGGTGTTCCAGGAGAGACAAGAAAAAAACCCAGGAAAATTAACCTTATTTCATGCAACAGGGAGATATGGTAACACTACATTTATTTAACAAGGATGATGTATAATAAAATATAATCTTAATAAAAATATAAGATCAATTTCCTACTGAATAATGAAAAAATGCAGTCCTAAGTGCAGTATTATTTATCTACAACTGAGAAACAGATTTTGATATTGATATTAATAAGATAATTTATTCAAAATGACAAAGTCAGCTGTATTATCTGTTACATCTGTGCTCAGGTTTGCTAAGCAGCACAAAGACGTGTGATCACTGAAGGAACAATCTGTGAGTTAATATTTTATCCTCATGACGTTCTTCTTTGCTCCCTACTCTTCATACAAAAATCTTCAAAAACAGGACTTTCGGTCTCTAGAACGAACAGATGGCTGTATGAACAGACCTGGGTGGACATGATTTTTTCATTCATTCCTTTCGTGTGTCAAGAAACTGATTATTGTCCTTAAAACTCTGATAAAACTGTGTGTCATAAGTTTAGCCCGGTAAATATGATCATTATTAACCCAGTAAATACTATCATTATTATAACCCTGTAGTAATAATACTAAAAGTAATAATAATTATTATCAATACCCCACAGTGGCACGGCTCACAAGCCCACAGCGGTCCGCGCTGCCGCCCAGATGTGCGTTGTTTCTGGACAGATGCGCGGGAGTCAGTGAGGCCTCAGTGGCCAGTAAAGTCAGGATTTGTACCCTCAGCCCCTCGGCCTCCCTCCCCAGCCTCTGTCAGGTTCTGTAATCACGCTGATTAGAGACGCCTGGACTGAGACCCGACCTCAGAATAAACATTCTTGTTCTTGGGGCTGCGGCGGTGCCCTCTTCTGTCATTAAGCTTAATTTCCATATCAGGACAGCGGCTGCTCCTCACCTGCCCCAGCGCTGAGCCATGAACTCACTAATGCAAACAATACAGGGAGATGGAGGCAGTCAGAGGAGCTAATAAACTTATAGGGGTAACTGATCAGGAACTGGGAGCTCCAGTGAAGGAGAGACAGAAAACAGTTTAGAGATGCTCTGAAATCAGCCAGACGTGTGAGGAGTGAGGTGCCTGCTTTGTGTGTAGGTACTGCAAAGACTTTATTAAATTACCTTTTTCAAATCAAGGAATGAATCGGTTCCATTAAATGTTGTTTTGAAAAAGCTTTTTGGAAAATTAGAGAGACCTGTGACATTCATTTTTAAAAGGCTTTCATATACCTTCAGTGCTATTGAAAGGTTTGTGCTAATCCAAGGTCTGTCTTTGATGTTTTTCATGAATTATTGAAATAAAAAGGGGGCATTATCATCGTGAGAATTAACAGCCCCTGATTGACTTGCAGCTGGACCTTATGAATAATTAAGTAGACAGGACTTCAAGTGCTAAATATTCAGAGGGAAAAAAGATAGTAAAAAAAAACAGGGAATTTTGCCTGATTTGAGGAAGAGAGAAAAAATAATCCTGTGAGATGGATTTCACCCTTTTAATCTCTTGAAATGAATCAGTTCTTAAAAAATGCACAGAGTCAAATGTTAAATATCTGTAGTGCAGACTTAAACATCTCCCAAGCCTGTCGGACTACATTTTCAGTGTTTAAAAAAGAGAAGCTTGGGACTGGATTCATAAAGCATTAGTGCAATAGGCAAGAACTGTCTTCTAAAAACTAATTGTGCAGCAAACAACCTTTTGGGAAACAAAACACAGATTCTTACAGAATCACATTTATCATCTAACGGATTTTGCCATTTCAATACTCACATAAATGTCCATAGTTTTTTTGCTGCCAATCGATAATACCTCAACAGATTTCTTCATCTTTGGTTGATTTGGTGACTTTAAAGGGACATGTTGCAATTTGTTTAGTTTTGGCCAATTTACATTATATTAAAAGGTGGAACTCACGCTACTTAATTACCTCATTTAAAAAAAAAAAACATGGAAATGAGCACAGATGCAGAACAGAATAACTTAAAAAGATTGAGTGTTGCCTTATTCTCTGCGAACACAGGTTGAGATAATACTCTGGAAACTTAGTTAAACTGATTATATATACACATGAAATAAAAACCACATTAATCTAGAAATTGTCAGAAGCAATCTTCCAGGATTCGTGTGAAGAAGCATTGTTTAAAACACAAACAGGAGAAAAGATCAACAAATGTGTTAGCTCTGTCTGCCTGTGTGTCACTCACGGTATGATAGAAGTCTCTTTGAATTGAGAACACACAGTTTTCAGGCTTTATTATTAACTGGATTTCCGCAAGGCACAGGTATTAAGCATATTATTTATTGTATGTAGTAGGCCTTCATTTATACAACATGTTTAACACACAAGGTCCAACTACAACAATAGAATATTTCAGAAAACTGAAAAATGACAACCTTGAACCTTGAACACAATTGTGAATTTTTCACAGTAGTAAAAAACAAACAAAAAACATTTTTGCTTTACACAGTTTATCTTTTGAGTTCAATAACAAAAGAGAGCCAATCTGGATCCCTTATAGCCAAGTTGTTGAATTAAAAAAATAGCCATTCTCTTAAGAATTTTATAGCCATTAGTTTTCGGTAAGGTCAATGCTCAGCAACGCAGAGTTTACAGCTAAACAATTACTTCTAGGGAGTATGCCACTTGGTTATTAAAAATAATTAGTCTTTTAAACCTTCTGCAGAAAAAATGGTCTCACAGTCTTTCCACATTTACTCAGCTGAGGCCAATGAAGCAGAGCATCTTGGAAAATGAGTTCTTCAACAGAAACAAATGTTTGGAGAAGCAGCTCCTATTAATTCATTATGTCCTTATGTGCAGTATTAAATGTTCCAGCTTAGAAACAACAATCTACTCCACACCTGTTGCCAATTAATGTGCAAACAGCACATCAATCAGAAAGTGATGATAAGAGCTTGTGATGGGTAGAGAGGCATTGTGGGATGTGCTCTTGGCTAATGTATGCGCGTTTCCTCTCATTTCACCCATCTTTTCAGTGTTGTATTGCTCGTGTGGTGTGTGCAAGGCCTCTGCTCAAATACACAAAAATTAGCGCCAGCTTTCTCCAAAAACAAGCCTATTGTTTTTTTTGTCTCATCCCAGTCTCCGCACTACCTACCTCCTGAAGTACAAAATCGACAGTCAAAAACTGCAATATGTTAACTCAGCACTGTTGTCCAGAACCTTAGAAGCCTAAATGAATGTTAAATTGCACTTAATTCTCAGTGTAGCCTCCTGACCAACACCCAGCTCTCGCCCACACATTGTATTGCTGTCTGGGGAGAGGGTCTCCCATTGACCCTCAGTTTGTTTTTACTGTCCTCTGCTCACGAAAAGGAACTAGGCAGAGGGTGAAAGCAGACCCAAAACAAATGTTTTTGAGACTTTAAGAATTTAAGGAACGCACTATTTGGTTTATAAGAAATGCAACTTAAATTGTGAGGTCAAACCCAGAGTGACTAATTTATGTGGCCATGGTTTTTCACAGATTGTCCCCTCATTGACAGCAATACATTCCTCCCCACCCCCCCCCACTGCTGACCAAGCAGTGATTTAGTCTGAACCTGTCTACTGTTACTTGTAGAGAGCTCTGATATCTGGGGATCAGATTTAATGAGGGTACATCCCAGTTGAGATATGAGCTTATCTCTTGATGGACTCTGGCACTTTTGTCTTCAGTCAACATTTCCCCTGGAGGTGTTCATTAGCTCATTGAACTTGGTTACAGGACTCCAATGAAAAAAGGCACACAAGGAAACATCAGCCACACGCATCGGGAACCCAGTGTTTTCTTATGTAAAGATATCAGCCTCCATATGGTCATTTCAAGTTCAAGTCTTTAACAGCAGGTAAATGCTTGGAGAAGAAAATGGCAGGAATATTCTTTAAAAACTGTCACTGGAGGTCCACTCAGTGAACTGAACTAAAGAGGAAAGGCTGATCTACAGACTTTGAGTTCCCAAAGACTTAGAGAGCTGCAGTTCAGTCAGTGTCTGGGCCGGCTGAGAACAACACTTTTATACTGGAGACATGGTCACACTACAAGAAAGCTAATCAATTTGGGTAATATCCTGATACTGTTATTAAGCAAGAAGCTTATTTGATTTTGTGTTGCAGAAGTACTTAAAATGTGAAAAATATCATTTTGTGTCATTTAATGTTTTGTTTTAACACGAGCGGCACAAATACTTAGGCTGTGTTCTAATGGGAAAGACAAAAGGAACATGTTGTTCTGAGGACAATTTCTTTTTTATTTCTGTGGTGTAATTCCTACATCCTTCACACCTACAGCATGCCTTAGATCTTAATTCCAATCAGCTAGATTAAATAATCGTTTTTCTTCAGCCTCAAAACTGAGACAAAATCCAAATGTGCAACCAGCTCAAGAGCTCATGAGCTCGTCACCCTACTGTACAAGTGAGCAGAAATCATCTCCAAATCATCATTAACTCGAATTCCTCTCTGCTTGAAGAGACGTGGGGGTCAGAGTGAGCACAGTTAATATCTTCTGCTGCTGTAAATTAACAGGCAGAGTAAGCTTGCATTCCTCTAGTCTACAAAGCCTCGTAACTGTGAGGGTCAATTTAGATCACCAACAACTGATGAACAATTCTGCTGTACTCCCATTGCATTGATAAGCATGATCCCTATCTAGTCTGAAAGGTTTTATTTTCATTTCTGGGTTTTAGCATTTTTAAAAATTTTAATTAGACCCAGTCTAATTTACCCCTAGCTCTGCAGACGTACTAAACAGTTCTACAGAGGCCTTAAAGTATAAAGGGTAAAGTATATCTCCTTCAGAAGGATTGTGAATAGTCTAAACATGTCTCTGTAAAACAGTGATGAAGCCACAAATTGGTTATTGCAGCATCCTTCACGCTAAGAGCTATTGGCAGGAGTTCCCTTCTGAAGAATCACAAGTGCTTTATATGTAATTTAATTTTGTTTACCACTGTAAGCATTACAAATTTCCAGCACCGCAGAAGAAACATTACAAGTGCTGGTAATATTAAGAGACGTCCAGACACGTGCAGCTCGAGTTCCGCTGCCTGTCATCTCTGAGGCAAGCGCTCCTCACACGTCCCTACAGAGGCCTGCTTGCGTGTCCCCCTTGTCTGGGATACTAAGCAAATTTGAAGGAATTAAATTCGATTATGATTCCTTCTTAAGTGTTAGGATTTCGTCATATGTTACATAATAATCGAGATAATTAGCTTACATCCCCTTTTATGTCTTCAGAGTCCTATTTTTTTCTGAGAAATGAACATTTTGCAGAGTTGTGCCTTTCATCTTCCATGATGGTCAGAGGAAAGTCTTCTCTTTCCTTCGACCTCTTCAAAGCTTCTCACTTCAATGGCCCGTACTTAAGAAAAATAACTGATTTGAAATTAATCAATATATCAGAGGTCTACAGATCAGAAAGCTGCCATGCCTGCGTTTCTTAATTAATTAAAAGATGACTAATACGTCCACTCAGGCGCTACCAATTTAATTAAACATAGACAAAACAACGCGTGCTTCTGAACAGCAGCTTGGCAACGGCCACTAACACACAAAATAAACAAACAAAGCTAGAACAAGGCAAGTAACGTGGCCACAATGTCTCAGAAAATATCGCGAGTGAAAGTGACTTATCCAGTTTGGGTGCAGCTCTGCCTGCCCCCTCCAGGACATGAACAGTTACAAAATCTGGCACTGGGACCAGTGCTGTGTCCGAGACGCTGTGAAGAGGCGTGTGTGTGGCTGGCTGGTGTCTTACAAGTCAGCCTGAGACATAGGGGCTTGATGAACTAATAAAGACACCCATATACTGTACAAACACACCGTAAGAATTCGAGTCTCTGACTGACGAGAGAGAGAAAGGAAGGACAAAAAAATAGCCAAAATGACAGAATTTCAACAGAATACCAATGCAAAGTTCTGAGTTCAACGTTCATGAGAGAGAAGAAGACAGAGGGGGAAGGAGAGAGTCCAGTATTTACAGCCTGTAGAAAGGCCCATTTAGGAAAGGGGTTTATTATTTCAGCGGTTGTCAAAAGTTCTTCCCACAGTCTGCCTCTGCAATTGGTGCTCTGATTGTCCACTGAGGGTTGTTTACATTTCTCCAAAAGCTCCATTTAGTTCTCCTGACAAGGTGGAATAAGTGACTGGCTGTGATGGATAGAGGCACCTGTCCTAATGGCTGCTCAAACTGTGCCCACTAGTGCACGTTACATTGATAAATTGACAACAGTTGGGACATGCTCTGCTAGCAGGGAGAATGAGGCTACTAGGACAAACACACGCAGTTCCACAGCCTGCTCCACCATTCCTCTGAAAGTTCCACTGACTCATAATCTAGCACTCCAACAGCTGCAGCTAGAATTAGCTTTCAGAAGGGGCTTTGTTATTAATTTGATGCTAGAATAACATTAGCAAACACTGTATTATTTCAGCTACACATTTCATTCCTAAAAGGTGAAATAATTATACTAATACCAGTAACACCAGGGTTTGAGGCAGGTATCGAAAGTGTGCACACACTCACGTACAAGTGATTCATCTGGGCGCTCTTATTAAACTGGTAACAGATGTAAATAAATAAAGCACCTCTCTCGTGGCTTAACGATGCAGGTTCTTTGGAAAGCAATTGCACAAAGAAGATCAGGAAATGTTGCTCCAGTGGAGCTCTATTCTCCACGTGGAAGCAGGGGGTGAGTCCAGTACTCGGAACTGCGAAGGCGGTATCAAGGGTCCCCCTTTTCTTCAGCTAACACAGCTCTGCTCATGCGAGCAGCCTATGGGTTATCTCTGTGCAACAGGGCACTGAGGTCTGCTCACTTTGAAAGTGCTGTGCAGTGGGTTAATGTGGTTAAAATGTGGTTTGTTGAGCACATTTAGTTTTTAACAGTGTTTGTTTGTTTTTCTCTTTAGAGTGCACAAAAGCTCAACTATATCATATTGGATATTGCTCTCTGAAGCGTGTTCAATGGAAAAACACTGTAAAAACATTAGAGGAGTATTGCATGGTATATGTGCCAGTAATAGGTACTGTATAAAGAATTGAACTTGTAAACATTTTTTTTTCATTCAAATCCAAGTCGTCCAAATTCAAACCCCTGGCACACATTCCCTGTCGTCTGTTTTGCCTTAGCGTGTTTAGGGTTTCTGAAAATCAGGAATGGGCTAATTAGTTCTGGCACTCAAACTGGCTCTGAAGGAGTAAAGACCAAATTAGGGACCTTAAAAAATGCTTTTGCTTTTTTAAAGAGCCAATTAGTAAGAATATCATTGTGTACTCTTGTATTACTTGGCCTTCTACTACTTTTCAGTAAAGAAACCAATTATTTACAATTACAGAAAAGTCTTTTTAATATGTGCGTCACAAACCTGGCTCTCTTTTGACTTCTTTTTTGTGTGTGTAAATGGTACTGCTGTTTGAGGCTGTCTATCGTGACTTAATTTCCCCTGGTGAGGAATTAGCAGGCAACACTGTGGTCTTTTTGAAACATTTTGAAAGATTTCTTTTTGAAAAACCATTACGTTTTACTTAGCGTCACTTTATAGTAAACACATTTAATGTATCGTTTTGTCCTAGGCATCGTCTCAGTTACAAAAAACGCAAAACAAAAAATAATCAAAATCTGATTAGTTTGCTTAATTCTTTTTGCAGGTTTTAACTGTTTCTGCTCTTTTAAGTGTCAGTATACAGTTTTCTTTATTGACAATGACAGGCTGAAGGAGGTTATATTATACTCCATATCCATTTTCTGCTATGCTTTGCTTCACCCTGAGAACATAAGGGTAACTAATCGCACCCAGATCATAATGCTGCATATCTTAATGACTGTGACTCACAGGTGGCTACAACATCACTTAAGTAACTCATGGTACTTTTGATGGTGCTCGTAAAAGCTATACATTCTCATCTATTGTCTACGATGGAGGCTGGCACACACCTACAAATGTGAATCCCATAAGCATGAGGGCTTATTCGCACTATACAAGTAAGGATGTTTTTTTTTCTTTTTTTAAATCTTTGGAAACTGTCATATACTTCAGTACAGACCTAAAAACACCGCAAAGGAAAGGGCCTGAAACCATAATAACCTCTACCCTTCCCACTTTGGGGATCTGCCTTTGTTCTCTGATTCCGCTTTTACGAAAAAATGGAACTCAAACGTTCATTTATAATAAAAGCAGTGACTGTTTTGAACCATGAGGCAGATTTCTCTCTAAAAAAAAAAGACTTATAGAAATGTTTTCTACAAAGGTGCTTTGTGTATCTGCTTTTTTTGTGGAGTTCTAAATAACTAGGATATAAGCAAATATAGAATTCACCTTCAAATGCAGACAAGCCCCAAGAATGGGAGGGTGAGGATAAGAGATGTGTTTGACCTGAGCCTGGCCTCATGGGCGAGCTATTTGTGAAGTGATTAAGCAACAACATCTAGTATCAGGAGTGTCCTTCTCTCGAATGTGTGTTATAAACCTCCACTTGCACTGATGGGCATGCAATGCACTCCAATGGGGGTGTCTCGTGAAATATGTTCTGACGTGGCCTCTCCTTTCCTTCTAGACCTGGCAGGACAAGGCCGGATGTAGGAGGAGCACCACCAGCTCAGCTTCCAGCAGTTGTACCTTTTCAGCTCCTGCCCCCTGCTGCCGCTGCAGTACAGCTCAACAAACTTTTCAACACATTGTCACACATGTTGTTTACCCATTAACCCAGCAACTCAGACAGAGTCATTTGCAACTCTTTCAAAGTGTGTTGTTCTGAGAACAAGTCCCGATAATTATCTCACATCTGTAACAGATTACTTAAGTGACGTTACCAATTGCTTCATGACCCCCAGACAAAAAACGCACATCCAGCTGGTATTGTTTGTTAACTGTCAGACAAGAAATTGATTCCTAAAGGTTTCAGATTCCACATTCTCACCTTTTTGTCATTAGAAATTCTATACCACACTGTTTGCTGTTTCCGCATCTTGCAGTTTGAAATCAGGTACAGATACTTTCTTAAATAAATGTTCTTTTCAACTGAGCAACAACATTAACGCATTTTAACATAGAACCAAATCAAACCTTTTGAGAATCCTTTTATTTACCCCTTGACAGTGAAAGAAAAATGGTCTGCCTTAAATGTTTTTAGAAAATAGAGCCTGGCGTTCAGACTATCGCAGTTGTACAGCTATTGGAGCGCTCCCATTGTGAGTGACCACCCTGAGTTTACCACTTTAGTTTTTAATTACATGTTTTACTTGCAAATACATTTTAAAAACGTAGTGAAATTGAAATATTTAGTTCAATATGGCCTTTATGTATTTAAAAATGATCTGTTCAAACTCAGTTACGGTAAGAAATGTTTACATCATGAACAGGCCATTTGGGCCATCTTGCTGACTGGGCAGTGTAGTAATGAATCTCAGTCCAGCTACTCCTCCATGGCCTGACTTTCCAAGTCATCGATGAAGCTGTTCCAGGCTGATACAGACTGTGTCAGAGTTGGCCAGCCCTGGTCCTGGAGAGTCTTACGGATTCCCCTTAAATCATGGGTTTGGACAGACTGGGAGCACATCTGAGTTATAAGAACTTTAGTAAGTTAATCGACTCAATTAAAAGCCAGGAATGGCCAACGGTCATCCTCGAGTGCTACAGGGGTGTTGTTGTTATCATCTCAAACCTACTCTTAGCTATGCAATTGGAGAAGCTGCATGCCTGAGTGCTCAAAACAGCTCTTCCAAAGGGTTAGAAATTGATGATTTGAATGCAAACCATAGACCCTGCTGGGCTGTGGCTCTCCAGGACCACCAGTGGCCAACCCAGAGCTGCGCTGTTTCATGAGAGGGGAAGGAATAATAAATGCTGCCAAAGCTAAAGGTCTCTGTCTCACCAACACAGGTGAAGGGGCCTCTGTGATCTACAGTAGGTGTCATGGGTTCAAGCCTGGGTCATGCTGATCCACAACTGTCAAATACTAAATAAAAAAGCACAGGTGAAAGCTCCCCTCACATGGAATATGCAAAATATCTCAATATCTTTGGAATGTTTTATATGCTTCACTTAACTTTT
The DNA here is from genome assembly GCF_059453375.1 of Lepisosteus platostomus. Classification (NCBI taxonomy): domain Eukaryota; kingdom Metazoa; phylum Chordata; class Actinopteri; order Semionotiformes; family Lepisosteidae; genus Lepisosteus; species Lepisosteus platostomus. The sequence continues at coordinate 949,260 of NC_142621.1, forward strand.
CCCATATTCAAAATCATTCTGTACTCATGCGAACGGCTCCAGGAATACAGAACGCACAGCTACCGACTGGGCTGGTCATGTGAACAGACCCTCAGAAGGCAACCTGTCATCATGTTGGAGGGCAATCAGAGATCTGAGGCTGAATCGGGCTCCGAGCAGCAGCCACACGCCACTCCTGCTCCCCTGCACTGACGGCCGCCTGTGGAGGAGACATCCTCAGAGGGAGGAAGAGTTAATTAAATAAATTAAATTACAAAGTTGATTAAAGTTGATTATCTTCAGGGCAACAGAGGAGCTGAAACGAGCTGCTGGGCTAAGGAGCAGGAGGAAGGAGGCCAGCAGGCAGCAGTTAAAGCTGATTTATCTCTTGTTTAGGGTGCAAACAGAATTCATATGCACCCTCCTATAATTTAAATCAAGGTCATTAGTGGAAAAGAGGAGATAAAAACTGGGACATTAATCCCTGGGAAATAGGTACTTGGCATAAGATGTGTGATGGGAATAGAATACGCAGTGGGCCTGACTACGGTCCCAGTCACATCCGAAACTTCAAAAAACACAGTCAAGTGTGTCTGTGATTCATGCAGTGCTGCCTCAAGTCTAGGCTAGAGGCAGGAAAGTTAATACCTCCAGTGTCTTTAAATGCACAGGTTTATGGATTATAATATGCTGGGGTCAGAAACACATTTCCTGCTTGCGTGCAGAAAGTGAGGTACAGCCCAACATGATGTGAGATTATTTTCTCGTTAGGGCTAGAAGGTCCTGTTGTGTGTCGCTGGAAGCCAGGAATTCTCCTGTGTTTTTCCATTAGGATTATTAGATTTGTCTAGGATGGAGAAAGCGGTCCAGGGGAAGGTGCAGCACGTTCCGGCTTTCCCCAGCAGTAAAGAGAGCAGAGGTCGGCCAGACAGAGGGGAGGTCTTCTTCTGGGAGCTGAGCTGTCAGGGCTGTGGTCAGACTCCTCCCAGAAAACGGTGTCTAATTTGTCCCATTGATGACCAAGCAGATAAACCTGCAATATGTTGCGATAACTGCAGTCCCGATATCTATTTTTCTGTCACAAGTAGTTCATACACATGCTGTGCAGCAGATAGATGATTTTTTAAACAGGTCCTGCTGAGATGACCCCACTTCAGGTCCCCCAGTCCTCGTTGATCACTACCAAAGAGCTTCCATTAAAGCCCATGACTGCTCATACTGTATGTGTGTGTCACTGGAAAGCAGACTCAGGTGACTGGAAGGCTGGCATGAGAAACAAGTTAAGTATGCTTTACTGTCCCAAATGGTATATATAGAGCAAACTAGTATTCCAAGGCTTATAGACAAAATGAACATTGATATTAGTAGACCCAAAATGGCAGACCCAGGAAACCTCATTTACATCATTCGGGTAACCCTGAAAAGAAACCCAGGTGGGCAGGGCACCAACCCTGGGCTTTGCAGTAACTGTTCATTTGTTATAATTAATTAACCACAAATGCAATGACTAGACAGGGGGAACCACTGGGCTGGGACCCCTGGAGGTTTCTTATCTCACTGGGGGTTTTCCTTTCCTCTCCTCTGTGCCAAGTGCTCGTTTACTACTGTACCTCTGTCTATTCATCCACCCAACCACACTCTCCTTCCTTGCACTGCTGTGGTAGAAGCAGATATCTGGGAGGTTTATGATCATCCAGTCCCTGTTTCAGACCTGTCTACTCAGACACCTTGGACATTACTTTATAACCTATTGCATTTACAAACGCAGTAGGTCATAATTACTTGTTGCAATCCAATCTTTACTACACTGCTGTACAATACATGGTGTCACTTTTGCACTGAAGGTTTTACAGTTCAGAAATTGTTCTGAATCTAAGATGCATTGAACTATTTATATATAGTATATGCACAGTGTATACAGTGTATGGGAAGGACTGTGAACTTCATGGCTCTTTTGTAGTTTGTTCTTTGTAGCAGGCTGTGAATAAAACACTCTGGGATGAGCAGGAACAGTGCAGTATTCACACCGGACCAGCCTAAAGGCCCAATTTACTCCAGCACATGGTGCTGTGTTATAGTCTGCAGGCTACTCGTGTCAGTGGTGCTGCAGGGGTCACAAGACAGCCTGGACAAGGTGCTCCAACAGTCTCCCCAGCGGTGAATGTGCTATTGGACAGTGAAGGCTACTCTGGCACTGACAACCTGACCCTGGTTCGTTTAAATAAATGTGGCAAGACAGCTTCCAGGCTCAGAGCTTTCCACTTCCAGCACTATTTAAATACAAAGGAACTATAAAAGGCATTTGAATCACTGGTGTATCTGCACTCTAGTAGTTTGTCTCATTAGATTATCACACATTTTATTATGTTTTTTCACTCCTCTCTTTTTGGAAAATTTGAGACAAGAAAGGTAAGTTCACTAAGGACCTGTGGTTCACAGTTCCTGTTGTAAGTTCAACACAGTGATGTTCTTTTTAATTAAACCCATGTGTCACAGGGTGCACAAGGATATACTGTACAGAGGACAGACAGTGGGTATATCTCTGTTTGCATGTGGAATATCTCTTTTTACCAAATACACATTCTCCAACTTTCTTCTTTTTGTAAATTAGTAGTAGATTTCACCAACCTGCCCTCAGGCTGCGTATGGAGCAGTGGTGCTCCTTTCCTTCCACAGACAGGAATCATGAAGTGTAGAAGAGAGTAACCACACGTGTATGGAGAGCACTGGGTCAATGCCTACTGGACACTTCTCAGAGGGGTTGCAGGGAAGGGACCATCAAGATGGTCACCATGATCCCCAAGTCTTTTGCAGAGGCAGTGCACAGCAGTCTGACAGGTGATACAGGGAGGATAACCTTCTACATACAATTCTAACAGCTATATTCTGCTGCTGCTACCATTACCAACCAACCACACCAAGCCCAGATTCTCAGCCACAAAGCAGACACCAGCAGGACCTGGCCACTGAGGTCCTCTGCTCTCAAGCTCACTGAACATGCTTGGGATGCTACTAAAGGCACTGTGCCACTGTCAAAGCCCTGAGTGAAGATGGGAGAAGCATGCAGTGCGAACATAGCAGCTGCTGGACTGGAAGCTTCTCTTGGCTGAGCTTATCAGCGATTGTGCTGCAGTGTTTCTCAGTCTTTACACGGCACAGCCCAAGAGTCCATCTAGTACATATGATACACATATTGTTTATATAAACACTCTACATTACAGAGGCTTCTAATTGTGTTTCCTTATTTCTAGGTTGAGTGGGAGCAAAGATCAACGGCTGAAATGGTTTATTGGTACAGTATGACTAATTGGGTTTTCGTACAATCACAGCACTATAAGAGACAGAACTCTCTAATGGCTTTTAATTTCATTTTTGTTCATTTAAGAGCTATCCACAATAGATCTATCCCCTGAAATCATCAGACAACTTAACATTGGTCATTCCAGTGGTTTTGCATTGTGCAGAAAAGGGTGAAAAAACATTCTAAAACATCTGTTGCTCCTTCCTTTTTGCACCATTATTCATTCAGCTGGTGTAGTGCCTGGGGCGTTGTCTGAGCCTCCACTAGGATCAGATACCCATTCATAAGTGCAAGTCATCACCAGTCAAAAACATTCCTCAGCATGTACTTTTCATTAACTGCTTTCTGCAGCGTGTTAGAGTAATATATTCTAGAGACGCAGAAATGATTTATAACTGTTTTGATTTCTATCTAGAGATAAAAGACAGTTTAAGGTCTGAAACAATTCATGATACAGGTGTTCGCAATAACCTGGTACTGTGTTTTATTGCAGCTCAAGTTCAATTAGCAGAAGAGTCTGCTTCTGCAGTTCTGGCATGGAATCACACAGTGTCTCCAGCCCACAGAATCTACCTGCACTGGGCCAGGAATGGTTAAACACCACGAAAACAACCTGAACGAATCAGGACCAACATTGTGAAACTGTCACAGTAAAATCTGCCCACATACAGTACATACAGTAACTAATGGTGTCCAGCTCTCATTTCCCCTGTATATCCAGGCTTGGTATGTAGGCCAGAGTCAGCAGTCACTGCAGGGTTGACTGCTGTTCATCACCAGCCCAGGCAGAATGTGTTCTGTTATCAATCTCCCAGTGTCTATTCACTCAGCCAGTACAATTAATATCATTTCTAGTAGTGAACAAATAACTCTGTGCACCTGCTGGAGAAAATAATTTACTGCCTCTGAGCTATTGTAGAGAATGTTATCAGTCCTAATCATTTCCTTAAAGAAAGATGGACAATTGAAGAGCTCTATATGCATCCCAGGCTTGTACTTCAAGACGCTGCTGGACTAGGGTAAGCCTCAATTTGCCTTTTGCTGTCTGCATTTCAGAATGGTGCTCAGGATTACTGCTTGGTAAGGCTTGAGAGCAGTGCAGGACTGTCAGACAAAGTGTCTTACTCACACATCATCTCTCGCTCCTCTTATTTCTCAGGCTGCCGATCGGTACATTGTGATGTCCGACATGAAACAAAGAGTTCAGAGGCCCAGTGAGTGAGATGGGAAGCTTGCTGGAGAAAGGGACGGGCAGAGGAGAGCTGTTCAGGCTGAAATATCGGCCAGTGGCCTCACACATTGGGAACCATTGCCATTTATAATATGTCAAAGAAAAAGAACAATTCCCTCAAGTACACAATGTACTGCAAGACCAGAACCTTGTACTGTAGAACCTCAGAGTACTTTCTTCCACTCAATGAAAGCATGATTGTTTGGGAAGAAAATTTAGCTACCAGTGTACAAATAACTGCTCATCTAACTCTCAGTTCCCAGACATGTCTAGGCCTCCGTTCTGGCTGAGGTGGTGTTGGACAGCTTTTCAGCCTTTGTTCGGCATTAGTGCACATAGCTGTGCATTCTGTATTTCTGTGCCAAAGTGATTAGAATGTAAGCCAGATTTTGTGCTCTGTTATTGTTGAAAAAATCATTCACCATAGAGAAATGAGGCCTATAATGACAAGAAGCAATATCTGAGGTCAACCACACAGAACGCAGGCATACACCACTATGTCCAGCGTTGGACACTGGTGGTGCCTGAACTACAGAGTGTGGCAACTGGTTGATCTAAAGGAAGAGTACAAGTCAAAACAAATGATTGGAATGCAGTTTTTATCATCATGTTGGGCGACGATACCTGGTGCTCCTAAATTACATTCACCATTTTTTTTTGCAGTGGAGTACAATGGATTTATAATAACCTTTTAGTATTTTGGGGGAATAGATTTTTATTTCCAAATGATCAGACTCAATTTCAACCCACAAAAAGATTAATGTATTTAAGCTTACTTTAATCTACACATTTTTTATAATCTACATACTGTAATTCATTCCCTTCAATGCATCAAGATAGAAAATTCACCTTTCCACAGACTTGCAGATGGGATCATCAAGGATCAGCTAATGCTCCTATGTATTTTGATTTCCTTTTCTTCCTTGTAAAATAGACTTTAATAAAGTCTTAATTTCCTTACTACATCATTATTATCTTCTGATACAGAGGGCCATCTGGCAAACACTCAAGCAAAGGAGATAAGAATTTATAATGAGAGGGGTTGATTTTCCCTAACAGATTTTAATAACAAAGCTAGGCTGCACTGATTACCACAGTGGTGCATTTGGGTATTCAATGAATATGGTCTGCCTGCTCTTGCTAATTAGAAATCCATACTCCCTTTCTGTGGGCATGTTATTACTTCAGCACAGCCCAACCAGTGATAGCAACTTCAAACAAAAGGTCGTGTTCAGTTCATAATCAAGAACAATAGAGGCAACAGTGTTTCTTCTTGATATTAACCTCACAGTCTTTCTTGTTTTGGACTTAAAGGAAAAGTTTACAGTAACTCAGATGTGCATTTCTAGCAGTAACTGAACATGCAGGCAAACCATGCGGACAGTATAAGGCAGAGGATTATATTAGTGATATTGCTGAAACTCTGAGAAGCTGAATTTCAAAGTGCATTTTTCAATTTCCTGATGTCTTCCCATCATGCTTTAAAATACTGCTTTGTGCTTCACTATTTAACAATGGTTTTCAATTTCCTTTATTACACTTCTGTTCGAACTTGAATAAACTCCTACAGCAGGAGAGGTGACGGTGTTGCAAATTCTCATCCACCTGTTTTCCGGTTGTAAAGAACTCAGCACCCACTCAGCTGACATACCAGCTTGCTGTTAATATTTTATGTCCTTGAGCTGCAAACCAGCACACACAACCTTTGAAACCAGCCTGCCTAGTAATACCCAGCACTAGATTAATGTGCTACCATTTTGCATAACAGAACTTAAAAAACAGGTCTTCTTAAGGCCTGCCAAGAACAATACCACAACCAGCAATTTATTACATTGAAAACAGTCACACATTATTTGTAATATTAGTAAGTGGATTATGTTTGAGATAATCACGTGTATACGATACTTATGGAACACATGTTGATGCCATGATGTCATACTGTGTTATCTGAGATGACGACAGAGAGTCCAAGAGCCATGCACAGTACGTTTCCAGAAAAAAAATAATTTAATATGCTGCAAATGAACCAAAGCGAGCACATCCAATTAAATGCTCCAATTAAACAGCAAAGAAGAAAGGCTGTTCTGGTGTTATATGCTAAGCAGGACTGCTATTTTTCCAAATCTCCAGCTCTGACTGTGTTATGGGTTTTGTAACACAGCCATAGCATGGTTTTTAAGTGAGTTCATGCTAAAATTATGTGTCATTAGTAAATTACACAGGTGCCAAAGTGAGTTTATCATCCTCCCTATGTAAATCTTCCTAATAACCTAAGGAACTGCTTACAAAATTTCCTATCTCTTAAGCCTAATGAGCAAACCACAGTGATATGAGATTACTGTGTTCTGGTTTAGGCAGCCCTGCCTGAGGGCGGAGAGTGGTTAATACAGTACTCTTTTGTAATCTTAATGCAATCCTAATGAGGAGAAATATGCCCTGATAAGTCATCTTCCAATAAAAGTTTCCAACACCTGGGCAAATCCAGAATGAGGAAATGCAGTGCCTCCCCCCGCCGCCCCCATCTACTTGTTAAGGTGGAAATGTCAGTGTTGGAGCTGCTCTGTGTGTTGTGCAGAAGGAGGAGCTTTTCAGCCTGCTGGTGTGTGGAGTGGTGCCCACCAGGCTTCAGATCAAAGGTACATGGTGGATTGTTTATGGCCACACATTTGTTCTTCACGACACTGAGTCTATGAACTATCAGCACTTGATTACACACCATCACACGGCGACGTCCATCACCCCCTCACCCCCGGACTTCAAGCTCAGTTCCCTCTTTGAAAGACGCCAGTCCCAGGACTGAGCCTGTCAGCCCCGGTCCAGCTTTTCCTTTTCTAGCCAGTGGCCATCCAGCATAGTGTCGTGTGGCCAACTGAGCCATTTACTGCTGGACAGGGCTCTCAACATTCGCATTCACAAAAGTCTTTTTTTCAAACGTAAAGGAGAAATGGCGAAGGAGGACTGGATTTCTTGACATTGAAATTCCACTTTTTTATTGTCATTGCTTTTTTCATAGAGTGAACAAGAAAGAGCTCACTTGAAAAGCACCTTTAAAATGCAAAATAACTATCTTTGTGATCTGAGGGTTTGCGGATTTCTGTCCTTGTCTTTTGGGAAAACAGAGGAGCCTTCTCCAGTCTCCATTCTCCCTGTGTTCCCTGGGTAGGACTCCTCCTGACCACATGCTCCTCTCCACTGACCTTGAACATAAGACACCCCGGCCAATACTATGCAGTTGCCCCTAATAATGCAAATTCCAGCACCTGTGATTGTAGATATTACTTCATTGGCCCTACAATAAAACCAGAGATTGTCATTACCTGTGTTTATATTCTGCGATAACAGAAGAACAAGATATCAATAGGAAGGTGATAGGGGATTATAAATAGCATTAAAAGGATGTCAGTCAGGGAAGAATGAATTAAGTGGGACTGGTATAATGGATGTTTATAAGGTGTCCTTGTGGAACACTCTGTATTCAGGACACCAAACACATGAAAGGAGCCATCAGAATGTATCTCAGCTAATTTGACATTAACAAATAAAAAAGCTGGAGTGCACACAATAAAGTCTTGAGAAGCAAAAACTCCACAAGGCTGTATGAATTCTAAAGAAAGCCTGTTTCTATAATCATGTCCATAATATCTCTTTACAAATTTCCAATCATATTTAATCTCTGTTCAATATGGAATGAAAACAAAGTGTATTAACTCCAACTGTATATGACAATGGCCATTTAATTGTCAGAAGGCAAATGTGATATTTACAGGAATTACACATTAAATGTCTAGTAAAAGAAACGTTGTGTTTCCTTTCTTCTTTTTTTCAGCATGGAATAAACCTATTACTTGTTCCTACTATAGAATGTTGCATACAACTTCAGGCACCAAGATACAAGAAAGGTGCTCTTTCCGAGTGATTCCAGAGAAGTGCAGCAACATGCGTTCCTGTGCTCAAATGAATGTCTGACACTCAGAGGCTGAAAGAGTTGAGCCTTTTTAGTTTTATAATAGCAAAAGACTGAGGGGACCTGGTTTGAGTATTTGAAATTCTCAGAGACATTGACAAGTCAGTCCTGCAGAGCTATGACCTGAGGACCCAAGGGGAAACAACAAGGGAATACAGAACAGAGAAGGTCACATCACAACCGGGCTTCTTTCAAAGCAAACCCACACACTCACAGGCTACAAGGGCAGATGCTTCTTCTCATTCCAAACCTCACCTATGTTCCTGTGTTCAGCCCTAGTTATAAATTATTATCAGTTCATATGCTATTCTTTTAAGTATGTTAGTTATATTTACTGTATTAGAATAAACCCACTCTGGGGCAGAAATGGAACAGTGGTCAGTGCTGTTTCAGGAGGTGTGAGGAGTGTTTGAATGATCAATCTGCAAGCTCGTTTACCAGGTGGAGCTGTTCATGTCTGGAAGCCTGAGGGTCATTCAGGAACCTATTAGATGTTGCCCTGAGGCTAATGGTGTATTACAAAGGGGCTGAGTCTTGATAGGAGATCCTTAAAATTGCCTGTGTTCGCATGTATACAATTTACAACAGTCTTTAACATCAAGAGACTCCATTAAACATAGAGAAATGAATAGAGATGAAATACAATTGCCCCACTCACACAAGCCCTTCAAAGTGTCTTTAGTTTTCCGCATTCAAACAAAGGCCTGTTATACAGGCTGGCTCACAATAGCCCCCTCACTCAGCTCTGCAGTCAGAGCTGTCTTGTACAATGTTATTTATTACAATTGCCAGAAATTTGAGGACAGGCCTCAAACACACCCTACTTTTGAAGTAAAAAATGTAAAAGTTCTGCGTTGACATACAGTAATCCTTTAATTGAATACAGATATGCACCACCCCTCTGGGAAATATCACTGAATGGCCCTAGGAGTGAGAAACGATACAGAGCTGAAAAACCTCTGCATTTAAGTAATGGAATCTTTTGTTATGAACTCGCTTCAGAGCTCTCACTGTATTTACAATTTAGAATGTACATGTTCCACCCACAAGGCCTGAAGGTTTCATGCCCCAGGTTTGCTAAGTTGGAAAAATGCACAACAGAGCACTGACGTCTCACATCTGCTGCGTATTTAATTAGGAAAAATGATATTGGTATCTGTTGCTTTTCTATTTAATTACAAGAAAAGAGTTCCAGGTCTCCGCAGAGGTATGATGTGTTGAGAAGAGAAGCAAACAAGCAGACAGAGTGACAGAGTAGTTTGTCTGTGTGTCCACTTGATTTAAACAGCCGCTAACTTTAATCATACAGTGGCACATGCAGTAATAAAAGGTATAGCTAGCTGTTAATTTGCCCTGGCATCCTCAATAAGTGTTTACACATAAATTTGCTCACACTCACACTCAGTAATAATGATCTAGTGGAGAAATGACGCATGGTAACAAGATTTGTTGACAAGGCATATGTCTTATTTTCTCAGATTTCCTTTAATTACCAGGCTGGCCTGCGTATTAAAAAAAGAAAAATGTCCTTAACCTTCTTCTTGTTGTTCTTAAAGCTTAATTGAACATTTTAGAAGGAAAAAATGCAGACAGCACGTTTCTTCCAGATACCAAGTAACCCCAAGTTACTGGGACAAACAATCTCAGAGCTACAATCAGATACAAACCAACCACACTTGAATGTTCCCATAACATGCTGAAAAACATCCCCTCTGCAAAGCTGGCTCCTAGCCTGAAAGAGTGGACCCAGCTTCATATGACACTGTCTACTAGGAGTCAAATGCTCTCTGCAAAGGTAATTTTAAGTGCATCATTATGCAATAGGATTTGTGATGGCCGAAAATGTATTATGACAAATGTTGTCCCAGGAACTAGGCTCAACTGCAACATTCAAGTCCTTTTTTCCCCACAGTAACTGCTGATGAAGATTTGTATGAAGCCTGTAATAAAAACCTGAACAGAGGAAGTCAACCCCTATTTTTTTTACCTGAAGTAAAAGTTTTTAAGTATTTCTTTTACTTAAAAAAGAGTTCAAAAGTTAAACAATTTAAATTCTTTGTATTCTTTTTTTTCATCTGAGGTAAAGAAAATGTGCAAATTGTACACAGTTTTGTGTATATAGACAACTCTCGTCCCCCCAGGGGATGCCTTAGATGCTCATTGCAGAGTGGAGACATAAGCACAGAAAGAGAGAGGAGCCAGGGAGGCAACTAGTGAAGCTGCAAGTCCTGGAACAAGTGAAAACCATATAAATCCATACCTGATAAAATACAAATCACTTTGTAGCTTCAATGAGAAAAAGAGAAAGGAGAATTATTGGTAAGATGTTTATCATTATAGCGCATAAGACAGTAGGAATGCCATGTCTTCTGTGACTTTGTGAATCTTGCTGCTGAATGCCAAATCATAATTTACTGGATAATTATGGGGCCAAAGGAACCCCAGTATGAGTATCAGACCCTGAAGTCAGACTCTCTTCAACTCAACATCAATACACAGGAGGGTCAGAGCACCGCCACACAGACAATGGACGCCAAACAAAGAAGTTGAAATAAACTGAATAGCTGGCAAAACCAAGCCTCCTGCAGACCTTTCGCACTGTAGAGAGGAAACTTTAATACGCGTCCATTTCCATTTCCTTTTGAATTTCAAACCTCTACAATGTAATCTATCCGAATAGCCTCAAGGGAGAAAGAGAGAGGAATCGCATAACTGAAAAAGCCCAAGCAAGGAAGCACATTCATTTTTATTATGGAGATGCAAGCTTGAAGAAAATTGGGAAAATGAGTCCATCTGTTAAAGTCAGCATCTGCCTGTTTAAAACACGTTACTGGAGTTGTTTATTGCTGCATGAGAATCAGAGTAAATCTCAATACCACGGTATCTCAAGAGATCGTCCAGTGGCTCAGTCAGAGGTAGGTCATTCCACTGTCCACTACAAAGTTTACAGACAGTAATGTAGACCAGGACCAATCCATTTTAATCCATTTCATACCCTGATAAACTAAGACCATCAAAAATAGCTAACAGATGCCAGGGGGCTTGGGAGGTATTGTCTGCACATAACAACAGTAACATCTGCATAGAGTCATAGGCAACATTGAGTATGAATGGAAATAATAATAGAAGTAGTTGACTGATGAGCTTCAGGTCCCAAAGACAAGGCAAACACTGATGTGAAAGTAGGCATCTCTGACAGGCTTCCCACTGGAAACCGTAAACTGGGAGGAAATACTTGTTGCTGAGGAGCTGGTGATCTTCACCATATTAATGAAACCAGACCTTAACTCCACATGATCTAGAACTGACCATAGATATTCCCGCCTGAGTTTATCAAAACTCTTCTTGGGACTGACAATCTGACATTCTCGTTCTAAGTGAGAATCTGTTTCTTACTGAAATATCTGGTTAATAAAGGATTTTTATATTAGCAGCCGTTTAATAACAACCTACCAAAAAGTAGCTCCTTCAATAGCAATGTGTGTCACGCAACAGAGGTCCTCACTGAGGCCAACGCGTCAGATAAAAATCAGCAGTGATGTCATTGATGCCAGATTATCTACTCTTTGTCCTGCCTTTCTGCAGTACCTCTTAGAACTGATCTCCTCCAGTACAGCTGACTCTCCTGGACTATGATACACTTTAATTCCTTTTGCTGGAGAAAAATCAGACCCATATATACATACAGTTACAGTCCAACATGACAAGAGAAATTAGAAACCAATCATGTTCTTGGTATAAGCTGGAGCTCTATTTTGACACACGTTGATCATGCTGCTACCAGATTGATCAGATTGCTTGAAACACTTTCAAGTTTCTTAGCAAAACAATTGCTGTTCAAGAGTAACTTCTCATATAGGATGATATACTATGGACATGATAATGAGTTGCAGTCAGGTGGCAATCCTGGGAGGTTTGTCCACTCGTTAACTGTACAGTGACTAAAATGATACCAGTCGAGTTTGGAGTCAGTTGGCCAAACAATCCTTAAACAGGAGCATTTTGCCAAAAAATTTGCCAAAGGAAAATTGGCACAGCAACATGTGAGGTCACAATCAGAAGCAGCAGTAGTTGTTCATGAAATTTGTGAGGTTTCAATTCAATCGGTGCAGCAGATCCCAATGAGCAGCCAGCAGAAGCTGTGAGTACAAGATAGTGGCCATGCGGCCATCTTGGTTCACACAGGGATGACTGTGTTAGCTGATAACGGCCTGCTCTCTTGTATGACGCACCATTTGGAGTTAATTAGCCGGCTCCCCTTAAAACAGGAGTGTGCGTTACAGGCCAAGTAACAATGACAAAAACTGGCAGTCAGGAGGTCATGTCTTTTTTGCAGGAACCCCATTGTACTGTTTTTATTTCTGTTTTACTAGAATTACACCTATTACGTTTGGAGTTAATTGATCAAGCAGTTTACATGATGATATGCTTTTCTGAAAATGGTTTATGTTTATGACCCCCTTCAGTCTAAAATGATCAGAGCAACATTTTAGGGGTACATGCTTGAAAGAGCTTTGGTGTCTAATGACATCCACTAGATGTGCTTTCGGCTGGTGCAAAGTTTCATAAGCAGCTGATTTTGGAGTTTGAAATATGCAGGTCAGGTCACCATTTCGGCTGATGCGAGACCCCAGCTTTTATCTCTTGGTGTATATCCCGGTAAATCAGCCCTGTATAGAGGTGCTGGTGCCGAGCTTCTGAACATCCTGATAGTGACTACAGGTTTCCACTCCTCCGAAGCCTAAAATGGTTTTTAAATTAATCCATAAAGACTGAAAATTGACTAAAGGTCCCTTTGCAGGGTAAAAAAAAAAATTAAATCAGTAAATACCATTTAAAGTAAACTAAAATGCCAAAGCACACAAATTTACAGTATATTCTGTGTTAACATGCACTACAGCTGAGCCTCAATTAAAACTCTTTGAATACCATTTATAGAACTTTATGAGCATGGGGGACATTTAGGATTAGGAAGCTGTCAAGAAAAAGAATGATTAAAATAAAAATGGAGATAATTAAAAGAAATGAAAGCTGGAGAGAAAAAATTTAAAATTGCAAAGAAGCACGCCTTCAGTCTTATACATACATAAAAAGTACTGCACCTGGAGATTTGCATGTACTCAAGGCTCTACATCAGATATACAAAATCACTTCTTGGCATTTTATTAGATTTTTTTTTACATCCACGTGTCAATGTCAGTGTCTTCTTTACAACATGGGGATACCTCAGCCCAGGGAGAAGAGAAACCTGGGAGGTGTTAACCTTTAACTTAGATGTAAAGAACAGACCTCAATTAAAAGAATAAATAACACTTGTAATCACCCCTAGCCGGCATTTATCTGGTGTAAAACCCCATTAAACGAGCCTACTTGATGTAAAATTATTTCTAATTGAAAAACTTTGGAGATGTGCTGAAGCCCCTCTCAGGAATTCGCCCTCCTCTTCTCTCCTTTATGGTCCTGAGTGGGTAATATATAATCTGCAAATATTAGGTCTCCCCCATTGGAGAGGTGAGCTCCTGTAATAGATCATCACAGGCCAGTTTCCTCTTTCTCATCCAAGACAGCACATCTTTGCTTATAAGACAGAAGCAGATTTGAATAAGCTTTTCCCCCCACTCACACCAGGTGTAATAGCACTTCAGTCATAGAAGGAACTCACATACTGAGAGAGTGATTGTGCACATAGCTATACAGGCATATTAATGAGCTGCAAAGTTTTTTTTTCCTTTTTCAGTACATTGTATCACACTGATACAATAATTCTTAAAATATTCCAATTTAAATTTTCATTTCCTTATCCACCTTTTCTGCAGCTTTTCAGCATGGCATTCATTCTCCTATTCATTCTGAAATTTCAAAAACTCAATTTGAAATGATAATAAATAATAAAGTCAGAAACAATAGCTGGAAACAATTATTTGCTGACCCCAGGAATGGCAGGAGCATGTGAAGCAATTTAACAGCTACATAGTTTGTATTTGTGTTTATCTTGTTTTACAGGATCACCAAAAAGAAAGAGAAGTTGCACTAAACAGCCTTTTTTTAAATTTCTGTGAAAGTTTTTTTAAGTGACAGTCTATATAAACTACATACACCTCCCTAGACAATAGTATTAATTTTAACTGTCATATATATGTGTTTATATTCATATATGTGCACAGTATATACAACAAACATAAATATGCATATAAATTAAAATCTGCTTCTACCTAACCTCATAATAATAAATCATTCAGATTTTCAAAATTAATTTCAAAATATTTTTTTGTGTATCTGTAGAAGCAAAAACAAAATATTCTGTGTTTTGCTTTTAGATTTTTTTAGCCATTTATTTAGAATTGTGTATTTTTCTTTCCTCTGAAAATGCTATCAGGGATTTCTTTCTGTTCTGTGTATCTGCTCCAGTGACGGGGAAGACTCAGATCTGTCTGTAAGAAGAGAGGGAACTGTGGGAATGGAAACGGACACAAAACGAGGAGCTTGCACTTCCCTTTCTTCTCGGTTAAGAAACTAACAACGGCAGTTTTTGCAATAGTTTCAATGCCGTTCTTGTTTGCAGAATCTGACCTAAATAGAACAAATAAGAGATCCACCTTAATACAGGTCTCTGTTGCTCCAATGATAATTTGATGTGACAACATTGCAGAAATAGCCTGTAGGTCTTTTTATTTAAATAACATCCTCTAAAACAATGTCCCCTTGTCAGTCACCACTAATTTACCAGAAGCCATGTTATAAATCTGTCCATCGGCCAGCAAAGCACTTAACTCAGCACATCCCTAATAAAATTAGGAATGCAAGTTTATTACACGCACCTTAAGTAGTTTTTGTTGAGATATTAAGATTTTGCTTGTGGCAACCATGGCTAATGTGGATTGGTATTTTCATTATAATACGCCCCAGAGCAATCCTCAGCTGTATCTTTGGGTTCCAAATTAAGCTATAAATTCCGAAAACATCTGACACTCCACTCTGGGTTACATCAGAATACTAACTACTCAGCTACTCCCCTAAGAAAACTTTCAGGATTTACTCAGCTCACTAATGCAGAGGCCCCAGTATATCAGGATGGGAACCTCACCTAGCAAAACTCACAGCGCAAGACAACTCGCCATGTAGCACATTTTAAGCTTCTCTCCTGCACAGCATAATGAATGAAGCCACTTAACTTGGATTTACTGCTGCTTTAAGGCCTGATTGCCAAGAATTTAAGAATTATTCATAAGACAAAACCATCATTTGTCATGAGAGCAGAGCTGTTTTGGTGTAAATAAATGGTTTCTTTGCAGTTTATCAAACATTAATTCCTTTTTATCTTCCAATAAAATATGTAACCTTTCGGCAGAGGTATGAATTCAGGGGTTTTAATGAGGGAGAACAGCACCAGCACTGCTGAACAACCTTGGTCTTCATCACAATAAAGTTTGGAAATCAAGCAGTTGTGGAGGATTGGGGGAAGAATATCTAATAATTTACTGATAATGTGTTATATGACAAACTATATTCAACAAGAGCAACAAGATATTTTATTTTAAATATGCATGCTTTTATTTTATGACTTACTCTGGAAAGCAAAATGGCATAAATTTAATCTTACTCCACCTGCAGTTATGTTGCACGACAGGACAGATTTACCTTGACTGGAGTCCAGAGAAAATATGATAATGAAACAGAACTAAAAGGAAAAAGGCGTCATTATATTTCCTATTTTGTTGATAAAATGATGATAACTACAAAACTTCCTTCACATTGTTGTACATCTGATAGATTTGGTGATGGCATGGACACCCAGCCTCGGCAGTGCCCGCAACTCAGTTTTAGGGTCGGGTGTGGGATTGGAATTGTCAATCGAACCCTGTCCGGAATGACTCTGACCTACAGAGTCGCTCTGCCTTTTCCTGCTCCTCGGAAGAGGGAAGAGCCATCACACCTGAAAGCTAGGAGCCTGTGCACATTCACTGAGCTGCACCCCACCAGGCTGCTAAACTCTCCTGTAGGTGCCTTGCCCCGCCGTGTCCTGCTCTGTCCTGCTCGGGATCATGCAGTGGTTTCACAATGATCACAGGTCTCAAAACATCAAGCCCACTCCACCCAGCTTGTCTGCCTGACAGCAGTTTGATTAAAGGGTCACTGCAAGCTGCAAGCCAGAGGGGTTAGCGTACACTTACCCCAGGCTGAAGAAATGCCAGATTTTTAGGATGCTCTCCACCTTATCCAGCTCTATGCCAGTCCAGGAGAGCCAGAAGGTTTCTGAATTTCCATCCTACCGAGTCCTTATTACCAAACTGAGCTCATAATTTACTTTACTGGACATGTTGTTCTTGAGAAGATGGAGATTTAAAGAGACCACGGCCCTTGAAGACCAGACACAGACTCCCCAGTTTGGGCACATTTTGCTTCGTAGTCCAACCATTCATCTGCCCCCGGAAGAAAAAAACAGCTTCACTAATTTGTTGTTGATAAAAACTCATGCAGTTCAGGTGCAGAGACTTTGACAGTCACTGTGGATTTCCAAAGCACATCCGGATAGCCTGCAGACAGATCTGATTGAAGATGAAGCCAAGATAAAGATCTGCTGTACACAAATAAAACTTTTTTCGTTGCCATTCCTATAATTACAGTTCCCACTGCACATTTAAAGTGGCCTTTTTCACTCACCCAAGTATCTGAAAGACAACTGGGTGACAAATGTTGACACAGGTAAGTGCAGACGGCACTAAATGGACTTTTTTTAAGACTCCACATAGCTGACATTTTCACTGATGTAAAGTAAATCACCGTCTGAGGTGGGCTTCCCTCGTGTTTGACATCAGTGAAAATCTGTGAAAGCCACCTTCCCACCTGCATGATCTAATCTGCTCATTGCGCACATTGACTCAAAACCTACTGATTTAATTTACTTAGGCTTCCTATAAAAATATGAGAATGTTTCAGGGGGTGTTTAATATTATTTAATATAAAAATCTAGCAAAGGTACATACAGTAGATGGAGAGAGCTTTCATAATCAATCTGATGTTTTAAGATTAGATGGTGTAATGTAATGGATATAAATATTGAATAGGATTTGTGATTTTTTTCATTTTTGTTAAAATGTGATCTGGAATGTGGAATTATTTTTTTATAATATTTAAGTGTGATATGATTGCATGACATAAGTGAAAAATTAAAATTACTTTAGAATATTCTAACATTAATCCACAAATCCACAATATTTCCTTTTTGATTCAAATTTTCTCTAAATGGACAAGACACTGAGTTTTCATTTAAACGATTAACACAAATTCTTTGTTAAAACCTCTGTTTGTTATACACATCTATTTAGATCACAAACAGTTAAAAATTACTAATGCATTCCCATTAGTCAAAGCTTTCAACACAGCATTAAAACTCTATCTAATAAGAAGCATTAATAATATGCTGTCAGAAATCACAAAAGGTGCCTACTCCACAGTTTACTCTACTCAGTACTTTGAATGGGCTTTTTACATCTATCTGTATTTATGGGAAATTACAAAGTGCATTAATTTTATCATGCGTTACAAAATTCCTGTTTGATTTCTTCCGGTAGCAGTAATAGCACCGAGAGTTTTTTTTAATTCATTTTTCTTTTTATTATGTAATTCAATTCACATACCCAATGAGGTATATGGGTCATTTTAACCTCCATAATGTAGGAGCCAGGAGTGACAAGGTATAAAAATGTTATTTATTATGGAGTCTAAGCTAATAGGGCTATCGAAGGGAGAAAGTCATTTGGAACGTCTGCATAACACCAGTCTTGACGTGACTTGCAAAAATCTGAAAATTGCACTTTGGAGTTTGAAATAAAAAGAAAGCGATTATCGCAGTTAGCGCTACAGCTTTTGTTAATTCCCATCTGAAACACAACCCGGGGACTCGCGAGAGACCGGAGCACAGTGTTGTGCTTGACATTTCGGGAAGCTTTCAGGAGGAGCGGTCCTCTGCAGGCCTCCGAGTCAGCCTCGGGCTGAGCTCGGCCAGGTCTTCGCGAAGACGCCTCTCCCCAGTGGAGCGGTCTGGTCCGCACCGGCTCCGACTGATGGCTCCTCCACACAGGCTACGCCCACCCGCCAGTCGACCATCAGCTGTGCTGACGCTAAGCTTTCCACCCGTTGGAAGCAAGACGTCTCTTGAAAAAGCAACAATAAAATCTTATTTTGTTATGCATTTGTAGCGGCATGAAGAAAGGCAGGCTTCTTAAATATTTGCCCTTAAATATTAAATATACTGTTTTCAGTGTAGATAGAAGCACAGATGTCAAATTATCTCTTACCACCAGTAGACAGCATATATAGTACACTCCTAGTTTCCAACCTAATACTTTCCCAAGTGGATGAGTTTACAGAGATATTTAACTTCAAAAGCAGCCTATGCATAGGAATGTTTCATCTTCTTGTCTGTCTTGGGGGCCTTGCTTTCCAGTGTCTGGTATCAGCGATCCTTCCAGTTTCAGACCCAGACCTCTGAAGGTGAGGCGAAGGTGGCAGTGAGATGTGGAGGCAGAGGGCCAGAGAACTTGAAATTCACTCCACAGGCCTGTCATCAAGCTGCTCTGACAGCGATACAATGCAAATGAGACAGCGCGAGTATTAAGCCCTTCAATATCCAGTTTGCAATTAAAAAAGTTGTAGGCCCGCGTGCTGCCCAGTATGGAGTTTGCGGGGTTTCCAAGGTTACACCACTATATGGCGGCCAATTGCAGCTGTTATTAATTCTCCATCGGTTTCAATTTGAATGCCTCAGAGCCAATTAAAAACCGGTTGATTGAATCAGCCCCGGGACCTTCCCAAGCAGGAACTCGACAAATGAATTCAGCCCGAGGGAAGCATTAGGGTTAAATAAAAAGATTGAAATTACCAGAGCTCAATTCTGTGCCAGGAATAATGGTTCAAGACTGGCCTGCTATTGATGTAAATTAAATCTCGTATCTGACCTTATCCAACTAGGCCGGCTGGCTGATTCGGTTGTTATTCCTTTCGTGACCTTGCGGCTTCTCTGCTAAACAAACTCTACCATACAAACGAGATGCAGGAACAGTTCAGTCATCCCTTTGACATCGAAACTTTCACATAAAACTGCAAGAGATGTACGCCATCACTTTGAGAAGTAACTCATTTTAAAGCTGTGCTACAAATGCCAGAGAAGCAGACTTTGACATGCAGGCCTCAGTCTGCATCCCCTGAGACACAGAGAGAAGTTCTCGCATTCATGTCCAGATGACTACTTTCTACAGCAAAGCAGCAAAACTAAAATGTGATAATTGCCAGAATGAAGGATTCAAAGAGAAGATATATTAATACCCTCTAAAGAAAAGGCAGTGTATAAGAATCGTTCTGTCCAAAGTATTTGTGGTTTGAAACCACAAAGCAGGCTAATGTGGGAATCAACACTCTAGCATGTGGTTATAATACTTCCTGCTTTTGTGTTGAGAAGTTAAACGAGCAAAGAAATTACTACAGTCAGATCACACATGGTCAAACGCACTTGATTTTGTTGGGGTTTTTTTGTTCTGAGATCTAAAGAAATTGATTTTATTATCCCCACATATCTCCAAAAACACAAAGTTCATTGTGCAGGATTTCATACACATGCTACCCAGAGCTTTCCACTAACAAATATCCCTGATTCCATTCAGGAAAAGAGGATCCTGTAAAAAATGGTAGCATTTTTAAAAATTATGAAATAGCGGTAGTCTGTAATTCAGATGTTTTATAGAGCACAATCAGGGGATGAGAGCTTCACATCTAAAAAGGATGTCGCAAGACCCTCTTCAACTAATCTGGTGCACTTTTCATAGCTAAGTACCTCCTAAAGTGCAGGTTCACTCAGCTTTTACTCTGGCAAAAAAGCTCTCAGTGCATTTTATATCTGAAGTTGCCTACAAAGCTGCTAATGTTTCAGAAAATGATGTAAACAAGACACATAATGCTAATGCCTCCAAATTCAAGAGAGATGTCTCTTGCTGTTTTTCAAACGCTGGCTGTTTTTTACTCTGGGAAGATGACAAAATTCATGCAGAGCACTGAAGTCAGAGGCAAATTTGATCAAGAATGTAACAGCTCAAAAGGAATAGTTCTTGTTGTGTTCTATGTTTAAGTTTTTTCCCCAAAGAGCATCCCTGTGATTTACAGTCTCATACTTCTTTACTACTGTAAGAGAGCTTATTTTAAACAAATGTATTTTATAAAAAAAATATTTTATAAGCAAGAGATTGGAGAGACCAACTGAAAAAACACATTTCTGTGTGTTTAACATCTCTAACAATTTTGACAGTTGCTCTTCAGTCCAGTTTAAAGACTTTCTAGATTCAGTCTAAAAGTCTAAAAACAGGTTCATTTAACAAAATCGAAGACTTCATAGCTTCGGGTATTTTTTTCTTTTTATATGTAAACTTTAATCTCATCTCAGACAGATGTGAGGAAGACAGAAATTAAAAGAAGAATGAGATCTGAATTAAAAACTGAAGGGTTTCATTCAAGAAGCGGGGTTTTGACAAACAAGGACAGTACATTGTCCTTGCAAAGAGGTTCTGAAAACTGTTCCCTTTCATGTGTCGTCTCCCCTCACAGACCTGTCAAGGCCAGGCTTAGCACACGGCAAGCACGGAGACAGAAGGTCCTGCTTTCAGTGAAATGATGAGGCTAATGGCAGCGGCCTTCATTAAAATCAAAGGATAAGGGGCTTTTCGTCTGAAATCAAGTCATGATTAACATTTCTTTAGCAGGGGGGAGAGAGAAAAGAAGGGCTGCACCTTTAAGGAGACACTTGAAAGACAAGGGAAGACAAGGGTTCAGGATTTTGTTGACGGATTAAAGTTCTGGGAATAACCCTAAACCCAGTAAAGGTGCTCGGTACTCAGACATTTTCATTTCCTTTGTGGTTTGGTTAATATCTTCGTCACCCTGAAGCATGCAAAACTAGCACCTCTGTGAACAATACACCCAGCCTCTCGATTGAGATGCACCCAGATTCTTGGCGGATTAACCCCGTATCTGCATAACCGTCTGCATAACCGTGTTGTGCTAATGCTGAAAATGTGTGAACAGAATGCACACAATCTCCTTCACTTAGTCACCAGACGTCTCTTCTTTGTGGCCACTATTGCCTTTTCACTTGATATTTCATCTGGAATTTGTAAATCAATTACAATTAACAATTAATTCATGTATTATATATTAAATAGTATTACTATCTAAATTTAATTTAATTCAATTAATATTAGCAGATGTTAAGCAAGATCAATAACTATGCCACTTAATTTAATTATTAGTTGCAACACAGAAAAAACCCTCCAATTCGGTCGTGTCCCTTTCAAATCATAACCGCAGCTGCCCAGTGAAGTGCAGAATACTCCAATCTTGCTGGAGAGTAAAGTAAAACTACAATAACGACCTTGGGAAACCTCGGGAATGGAAAGTAGATGCACGGATGCCTGGTTTAAATACAGTAAAGTTGAAAGTTCACAATGCCAATGACCTATGATCAGCTCTTCAAAAGTGATGACTGTTCAAAACCAGCTTTTTGTGGCAGTCAAGTCCTTTTGTCAAAGTTTGCACCCTGAAAATTAAAAGCTCACCAATAGGTACAACTTGCCTATTAGCCTGACAAGAACAGACTTCCCCAACAGTGCTATTAACCTTTGCCCCCTTCTGAGTGATTACTACTAAAGGCCCCAGGTAGGCAGTAAGTCTCCCTGATGTCTGTTGACAGCCGGCACTGAACGCTCTGCCCTGACAGGAAGCCAAGTCTTTGTGGCAGGACAGAACCAGCCAGCTGCTGCAGCCTTGTGCGTCAGGGTGCTGTTGTGCGCTGCACTGCGGTCGGCTGCGAGAGCGAAGGGGTTAACGATTCGGAGGGGCGGCAGTATCTCTGCTCCTGTCGGCTTGAGCCGGTCCAGAGCGGAAGGAGCCGCCGGTCCCCACTGATCTCCATTGTTGCCAAAAAGGCTGCCCCCCAGCCCGCGCGCTGGTAGGACCACCCTTTCCCCAGCTCACAGAACTCCAGACAGTACTGAAACAGCCCGTTTAAACTGTGCAGGCCCTCCTTCCCTCGTCATTCCACACTCCGGATGCGATGTGTGCTAGGCAGCTTAGTGCCGTTTACAGTAATGAGGTCGGAATGCGAGCTGTCAACATGTACAATCCGGGCCCCTCCTGAGCAAACAACGAGCACCTTGCTTTTATACTGTACGGGACCAGCTTGGTTTTCTTCAGTTCCTTTTTTTTTTCTCATCTTGGCTACTCTCATGTCAAATCTAGGTCCCTTGGAACAAAATCTTAATAATTAACTGGCAAATTTTAACATGATGGCTTGTGACACACCTACTCTGGTAATTATTGCTTTGAGGCCATTTGCTAATGAAATTAATGCATCCGTTGCCCTAACAAATTAGCATAACTCATACATAATGGCCCACATTTGAGAGCTTGATGCAGAAACAGCATCACCAAATACCACAAAATGAAATGGCAAGGGCACTGAATGGGAATGTGCATTAACTGAAGTGCTGTGAGTTTCAAGCCATAATGGCTGAAGGCTCTTAATTTTAACCACCGGTGAGCATAATCAAGTATTAAGAGTGATAGCAGCTTAAGACCCCTGATCGTTATTATTATTATTATCATTATTAAAGTCCATGCTTATCTAGAAATGCATCTTTACAAAGCATTTTTTAAATGTGCCTACTATATAAAAATTAAAATGCCATTATATTGATGCATTCCCTATCAGGAGAATATTAAAGCACAAGTTACATCAAATCAGCTCAGGCGGATAATCATACCGCTATCCCCAAACTTTAGCCAGCAGCCAGGCCGCCTGCTATTGGGCTGCCTACAGACACAGCAGGACGTCTCCCAGAGCGGAGGGCTGTCCATGCACACTGGATTGCACTGGGCGGCGATCTGCACGGCACGCTTAAAAAAAGTAACGAAAACGCATGTTCCTGTAAAATTGGTTTCCCAGAGCTGCAGCTACTCTCCTCACACCCAAGGGCCACTGCCGTAACGACAGTACGAAATGACTCATATTTAAAAGGTCTAAGTTTACATTATCGTCGTCAGCGGCCAAATCTGGAAGCCATTAAGAAAGCTCTGAGGTCACGTGCTTACATGGGGCAAGACAGGAGCACGCCGGCTTGGGTGCCCCAGAGGAGCCCAGCAAATAACATTTCTGGCAATGGGGCCGTTACACAGGCACATGCGAAAGGCAAACTGACAATAATGCACTGATTTAACCAGGCTCAGTTTCCAGGGCATGGGAGAATGTCGGCGATTAAGAGTCTGAAACCGCTGACAAACACCTGGCCAACAGAGGCAAAGTGAGAGGGAACACAGAAGAATCCAGGGATCAGGTGTCAGCTGAGGTTGTATGAGCCAGTTGCCATCTGACTACTCAACTCATACTTTTTTGCAGAGAGAAATTGCATTGATACAGCTAAAAACTGTTTACTGACTGGCTTTTTGTGGTATAACATTTCACGTTCCAATAAAGTTCATTGCTTTGAGTTGTGAAATTGCTCAATAGCATAAACATGTTACAGTTCTGTTTGTTGTTAACATGCAAATGACTATATCCACCCTACTATTATAAATATAACAAAATTATTTTTCACCAATGATTTTTGCTTAATTTTGTCACATTTTATATATTGTTGGGAAGATGATTTTCCTAGTTTTTGGATGCTTCTCTCAAGGAAGACATTCAGATAAACCTGACGTCTGGGGCAAAACCACTTGTCTGCTTCATGTTATCGGAAACCACAAGTAAAACAGAAGGCTCATTCTCCCAGTGTATCATCTGATCTTTGCACTATACTGCACAGTTAAGTGAAGGCAGCAGCTGCTGATATGCGAGTTTAAAGCACTTACAACAGGAATTGTAATTTGCAAATTCAAGTTTTTTACTTCTCTGAGAGAGCTACAAATGTAGGTGTGGGGGAGGGGGGGCAGCCTGAACTGCTCAGTTTCCAGAAATATAGGGGTTCGACAGCAAGGTGTGAGGACAATTATATTGTGTGATCCACGATTGCTTTAGTATAATTTCAAAATAAAGCAGACTCAAGCTAAGGTTAGTTAAGACTGCTTAATGTACAAATCTGACTTTTTGAAAGGACATACAGTAAGTGCTCGGAATAGGAATAAGTGTGATGAGGTCAGCTGGTCAGTTTTGGTCGCCTCTATATGTATAATGCAATCAAACGCAGAGAGGCATGCTATACAGCATTTCCTGAGCACACAGAATCAGCAATGGATTGTTCCTGCATTTCCACACGGGGCACCTGGCACACTCTCTCTGCGAGGTGAGCCTGTACTCTTTCCCTTTCACAGGGTAGCAGGGCCTGGCATTCAGCAACCAGATTATTATACAGTTGACCGTCCAGAACTAATCTGAAACAAAACAGTGTCAACCCCTAAAGATAAATCAAGTTGGCAGTGCTGTGCTGTGCTTTTCAAATTAAACCAACTTGAAACAGAGCTTCTTTCAGTCCTGGTTAGAAGGATGGCTAATTGTACCTCCAGCAGTCTTGACTGATATGTAGGATTTTTTGTACACGGTAGACACGTTTGTGTTAGAGGCTACAAGGCGTGTGGAGGAAAGGGGAGGAATAGGCTTACTTGGTCTGTATATGAAAAAACCTAGACCTTTACAATGACCATGTTCATATGTTCTACTTCTCACAAATGAACCTGCACACAGAACTGGTGAAGCATCAGCTGAGAATTTGCATCTGCAATGCACTTCTAAACTCTGATAAATTTGGGTTCATGAAATGAATAAGGAATTGAACATTATGCAGGGAGCATGTGATGCTAAATATTCTGGTTTGTCAGAGCCTTTCAATCAGCAGGGTGCTATGGTACATTAGTAAGGTATAAAACCAGCTTAAATCATATTACCAACACGGTAACTTGAAAATCTCCAGAAGTAAATGAAAAACAAACCACTAATTGCTCATTAGAGAAACGGGCCCTCTGTAGTTTGGTATGTTTCATGAGTTTATGTTTCTTTTTAATGAGGTAAAGGGTCTCTACCGTAGGAGCAGCCGAATTCAGTTAGGGAAGCAAAAAGAACACTTTGCAGTGACGTGTTTTAGTTAAAGCTGCCTAACCAATCAAACATCAGTGCTCAGCTCAAAGTACTGACTCTTCCATTAGCTATAGCTCTTCTTTGTGGTGATTCTACGGGTTTGTGACTTGCGAGACTGAAACCGACGGCCGCGCGCTTTCAGTCAGAAGTCCCACAGCTTCTTCGGCAGCCCCCGTTTCCCACCCTTGTGATCTCCAGAAACAGTCAGGGGCTGTGATCCTCAACATTACAGAAGATGCTCAGGGAGCACGTGCTCTTGCTTTACCACACCTCTCTGAATGATTGTACCCCGCTCACTATGTACAACAACTGCTAACAGCAATTCTAAACTAGCAGTGCTGCCACATGGCTAGAAGGGTCAGCCTTTGCACACGGAACTAGAGTAGAAGACAAACTTTGAAACTGCCAGATAAGTGCTGAGAGTGAGATTAAAGAAAAATCCTATAAACAGAATATCAGCCATTTTGCACAACAGTCTGTTTCTTTTTTGTGCCACTAATGGGTTTAAAAGAAACACTACATCCTTCAAATAATAATAATATTAACATTCACGGCACACAGTTTTCTTTGGCTTAAGGAAATGAACAGGAAGAGAAACGGAGGCCTAGATTAGATGTGAATGTCAGAGTGCCCCTCGGACAGAGGCAGCTCCCTTCTGAAACGCCTGCCAACACCACAGGAAGAACCGAGGGCAGCTGGCCCAGGGATGTAAGACACCAGGAGGGCTGAGAGGCTGATATACCTCCTCACCCCAGCAGAGGGTGGGCCCTGGCCTCTAGCAAGAGCACAGCGCTCCACCAGCCTCTCTCTTCCACTGGCAGCAGCACAGCCAGGAAGGACAAGCAGGAGCTGTGGCATCTCTGTGTGAAGGCTCTTACCTCAGCTTTGCAGACAGTGCATCTAGGACAGCTTTCAGGTCCAGGGCCCTGGGGAAATAACAGCACGGCAGCATGTTCAGGAGGAACTCATACGTAAAGGCTCAACAACATGCGAACATCATGTGCAGAGAAAAATATTCTGTTGCTGTGGATCTCAGATAAGATGCCTCCTATAGCAAGTTGGCATAGGATTATACTGGAGTTCATCCCTTTAGATCACTTCCCTTGTCTTTGACACTCAAGGCTTGTTGTAATAAGCTCGCCTGTAAAATACAGTATGAAGTGTGTCTGTCTTTCTCCTGATGCCAGGTATTCTGTAACTGTAAAGGAATCTCTACTTGAAAGAAGTTAATAAAGGCAGTTTAAAAAACTAAAGAACTCGTAATTGGCAGTGTCTCTCATTTTGTTACATGATGTGGAGGAAGCTTAGCAATGTGACCAAAATTATGTCTCAACAGCTAAACAATCTCCAATACTGCAAAAGTTAAAATATTACCAACAACCAGCTGTCAGGAAAATAGAAGCAAACACATTAAGTCATAAAAGACAATCACAGAGAGGAGCTACGCATTAACATGCAAGGTATAGTATATTTGTACAGGTCTTTGTACTTTGCTAATCAACAATGTAGTTTATAGCTTGCGTGTTTCCCCTAAGCATAATGTCTCTAACACCCTCTGAGTGCTGTGTGATATAATGTGCCTGTAAAGTTGGTGTATACTCATCTGTAGAAGAAGGCTACCAACAGCCCAAGAGAGGTGGATGTTGCGCCTAAATTTATTATTCTGACAACTTGCAATTAAAAAAGACACACATACACACACACAAAGGAAAATGTAGACTGAAGTAATTAAGGACCTTAATTAATAAAATCACCTGATGTTTATGTGTGGGTGTTGAGCACATTGTGGAAATGTGCTTCAGAAGTCTGTTCGAGACTCAGTGTTCTGACATTCTGACACCCAAATTACCTAGTGGCCTGCAAAATGACAGCATGTGTTCGTGTCCCTATTTTAAAATAAATCTAATTTAGTTAGTGTTAGCGTTTTAAGGATTTTTTTTTCCTTCAGGCAAGCCACATTTTTTCCTATAACTCTGCGGCTTATTTCATAGGGATAGGATTACTTTTGTTTTTGGAAAGTGTATTATTTCGTTCAGAAGATAATTTCCATTAACTGCAAAAGACTAAACCATATGGCACTCTTTACTAACAAATGAAGTACATATTTGGATTTTGGTTTATCAAAGAATTGACTGTAGTGGTTTGACATAGTAAGAAGGAGATGGACTTTCAAAGCTGTTATACATGAGTTATCCAATTTCTGTGTACTTTAAATATCCTGCTCTGTGTCTCCTTAGAAGAAATGTTGGATGTCTTGGATATAAATAGGGATGCAGGCAGTATCTTCACCGCAACAAAAGTTTTGAAATGTTGAAAAAGATATTTTCCGTTTTCACAAAAGTAAATCTTCTAGTTGTTAGAATATTTTTAGAGCTTTTTTACCAGCTTTTAGCATTAAGCAATATAATCCTGTACCTCACTGTATTGGTCTGCATTGTACTGGATTAATTTGCAATGGACACAGTTAGATGCTATAAACGGCCTGGCACATGGGCACCTGGGCACCACCCTTGGGCTGCTGGCCGTAATAAAGGTCAAAGGGCATGTGGCTCTGGTGCCTCTGGAAGTCCCTGATGGGTTCTCCAGCTGCTTATTGCATAATAATGTATTAACATTCATCCTGGAGGCACGTGCTTTTCAAAGGGCCTTTTTTTAACGAGATCTTGATTGCTAATTAGTTACAGTATGTGCTGTACTCCCAGGCCTTCCAAGCTCTTGATTTTTCACACGACCACGCTATCAGCTCTATGGTATATTTTCTCAAACTTAAAAAAGGAGTTTATAGAGGTGAAAAAAACCTAACACCTTACGATTTCAAGAAATAAGTACCAATAAAAAAAAAGAATGTTTTGCCTGAAGTACAGTTAGGGGAGCTGGAACTACAAGGGTAACAAAAAATCAGAAAGAGACGGAAAGCAAGCTATTTCAAAATGATGCTGATGTATCAAAACAGCAGCAGCAATGTAATTTACTTTAAACATTATTTCCTAAGTTTATTTCCAGCAAAATTAGATAAGAAAATGGAATTTATGTCTTTTTTGTTTAAACTGCTTTTAAGAGTAGTACAACACTTGAAATTGCTCCCTGGTGGCTAGCGAGAAGCACTTACAAGTAACAGTGTTATTGGATTACATTTCTGGCTTCATAAAATGTGGTTAAGAAGCACTTTAGATGTACATGCATGACCTGCTCTGGAGATGGGTATCAGGCACAAGTGACAGGTCGGTTGCTGATTACTTTTCAACAGGGCGGGGGGAATGGGTTCCATAGCACTTAGAGAAATCACTCGACTGCAAAAAAAATCTGTTCTTCAGCGATCCAGCAGCTAAATGTATACTTTCAGATGCATTTGGAGAGGTACGATCGGTACACATAATTGTATATGTAGATGGAAATGCACTCAAGGAAAGAGCCTTGATAGTGCAAGACTGCACGTCTGAGGAACGTCAGGATGAGTCCTCTGTCACTGGGTCTCCCTGCTCCCCTGCAGGGTATCACAGATGAAAGAACTCCTATAGCGGTTATCTGCTGCCGGTGTCTCACAGAGAGTGCTGGTGACCACGCAAGCACAGAGCTGTCAGACTGCAGGCAGGCCAAGCCTGCTGAAACAGTTCTGCCCATCCTGGCAAAGCAGAGCACAGGAAATGGTCAGCCCCTGGCCTCCGACACGGAGTCTGGAGGATTCCCGTCTTTCTGGTTATTGCTTTCTCAATAATACAGAAATAATACTGGTGGTAAACTGCATTTGTATTAATATATAACAACTAATGATAGCTTTTAAAATGTGTGGCTTGACTCCCAGCTTGGCTGGGAGTGCTGAGCAAGATTAAACACTCTTGGGTTATTACAAAAATCCAATAAGCCGAAACACCAATAAAACTTGTGCAAATTTTAATAAGAAAAGCAACAAAATGGAAAAGAAAATGAAAAGAATGTGAAAAGTGAGTCTGAAAATAACCCAGATATAGGACTGATTCACCTGGTTTTAATCATATTCAGAAAAATAAAGCAAAACCAAAAACGCAGAGCTGGTAGAGGCTTTATTAGATCTTGTCCGTTAGATTTTATTTTTTTTGAAACAAAAAACAATAGCTGTGGCTTAGACTACTGTGCCAGTTTGTATGAGAAGGGCTCAGAGGGTTTGTGATTCCCAATCAGTACGACATCAGAAGAATAACTAACAGAAAACCCATGCAAGGGATCATATTCAGCAGTCAAAACAATTAATCTCAGCACACGATTACAGTAAAAACAAATTAGTCTGAATATGGATCAGTTACCAGCTGGAGACGGGAGCAATCAAAAAGTAACACAAAAATGCTGGCATGTTAAAGTTTCTCTCTTTTTTTTTTTGTCTTGGGCAATTGGCTTGATGAAATTCAAATGAAATCTCTAAAGTCTTTGCAGAAATAAACCAAAAAACAGAATTTGTCGACAAGAGATTTCTGCTGGAGACATGAATGACTGACTTGGTGACTGTTTCTCACCAGTCAATCCCTGCCTTCACTAAAGAGAGAGTATGTGCTTCACAGAAACACACAATGGGTGGCACACATGGTCGTGGAGAAGTGCAGACATAGCAGATACTGTATCCTCACATTCCCACTTCCTGTGTCACTGCAACTTGAAATGCAGTTATAAGGAGCAACAAGTCGACAGTAATCTAGCCGACAGCAAATGTTTCGACTTCTTATTCTGAAGTTGTACTAGCCTTAGATAGTCACTGTTTATGTTTGCTGATTAAAAGCACTTGAACCTGTTTGAAATTAAAAACCCCTGCCAAGGGGAAATCACGTACTGTTCATAAGATCTTCACAACAGACTCTGACATTATTAATGATGTGTGACACTGCAGCACAGCCATCTCAGAGCTCCACTGGCAGTGACAGCATGAAGAAGCTCGTACCTTTGAGATCCAAGTGAGCAGGCACCTGTGATGGGCCACCAGGCTCTTACAGTCACAGAAGTTCCTCAGCTCATCCTGGT
Source organism: Lepisosteus platostomus (assembly GCF_059453375.1). Lineage (NCBI taxonomy): Eukaryota > Metazoa > Chordata > Actinopteri > Semionotiformes > Lepisosteidae > Lepisosteus > Lepisosteus platostomus. The sequence continues at coordinate 979,834 of NC_142621.1, forward strand.
CAGACACCTCCCCTTCTCTGCAGATGAAGCATTCCAAGGAATCTGATTGGTAGGAAGAAAACAACAGGAAGGTCACACAACCATTCACCTGCTTCACTATCTAAAAAAAAAACTCCTCTTCTGCGATATCATCATCATCATCTTCTTCTGACTGATTCGATCATACTTCTTGTAAAGTCAGGCTCACTCACACTGCAGTGCACTAAAAACACATAAATTAGCATTGTATCATATTGTATCGTATCGTCAGATCATCGTATAATATCATATCATGTGAAGAGAAAATTCCATGGAAGTTCAGGAAATTGATTGTGTGCAAAGGAACCAATTACAATAAGCAATAGCTATGAGTCATAAGCAATGAATTAACAATTAAAGTTTAAGTGCTGTTTTTTTGTTTACATCCTCATCACAGAATAATTTGTTTTGCAAATATCGTGGTGCACAACAGAAATCAAAATCAATTTATTTTAATTTTCATTTGCTTCAGACAGATCTGGGAAGGCATTGTGACATTACTTTAAACAGTAACAAGCTTTCACTATTCTCTCTCACTCATGACAGATAAACAATTCTGATGAGGGGGAAAATGCTGCTGCATTTGGGAATCCAGGTGCGTCGTACCTCGAGCCAGAGCTCACAGTGGGGAGCTAGTTTGCCAGCAGGACAGGGAGAGACCAGGGCTACACTCAGGTTATTGATAGGCCTGTGTGCCCTTTCGCTCAAAGGAAACAGGAAAAGTTCAGTACAGGGAAATTTCACAAGGGCAGCACTGATCCACGTACAGTACAAGAGGAAAACACAAATACCTCTCCACCCTTCCCAGTCGTACCATAACATGTCTCCAAACCCTTTAACCCCCACATGAGACAGCTGGTGCTAGTGACCCAGGACAGACTCACTGTGAAATGCACTATAAGCAAACAAACATATGTACAGTTTATCATAGCTGCCTACCTGCACCACAGTCTTTCCAAAGTAAACCCATAACTCTTCAACCAACCTCTGTGTTTGCTCAACTGACAGAATTTAACATTTGTGCTCATTGGGGGTGAAAAAGTAACAGCACTGTACCCCGTTTCCTGATAGGCAACAAGGAAGGACAGGCTCTGACTGGCTCAGCTATTGCTTGAGGAGTGAAGGAGGTAATCACAAAAATATCATCAAGCAGGTGATAACTCGAGCACGATCTCTGGCCCCGGCAGCCACTGTTTCTAACAGGCAAGCCCATGTACACAGCACACCATCCTCTCCAGAGATCTCCTCCACAGAAGAGGAGGATTGATAACCAGCAGGTCAAGTCCATCCATGATATGCACCCAATTTCACTCACTGCTTTCTTAAACTACAAGGGCATCTTCTGTCCAGCCTCATGCAGAAGAGATGCATATGATAGTAAGCACACGTCACTAAGAGACAATGCCTTAGGGGAGAAAAAAAGCAGACAGGTGATTAAGGCTTTCATCTCTGACATCTAATTATTAGTCCTCGTCAGTGAGAAAGTGCTGTTGGCATGAAGGTCAGTCTCAGAAGGTCCGAGAACTGGAGTTACGGATCAGGATGTTTCCCCTTCCGTCTGGCAAACGCCTCCTCCCTGCAGGATTGGCACAGTGAAGCTGGCTAACTGGTCCCCCTGCCAGGGGCTGAGCCTTTAATCAGATCTGGCACCTCTCAAACCCATCAATCCCCTGCTGCGATATCCTGGGAAATCACTGCCCTCTGCCACACACCGATAGATCACCCTAGTCACTCAGGTCACATGTCCTGAATCTTAAAGAAAACTGAACCAAGACCTTCTACAGAAAATACACTATAATTTACAGTAAAATATGCAAATATACTGTACAATGAATGAATGTGACATACAGATAAATATGCATATATAATTGCAAGTTTTTGCACTTGTTTTAACAATTGAGAGACTTTCTGTAAGTAAGAATTCCATTGTACCAGTACATATACCGGTTACATATGGCAATAAAGTTCAAGTTCAATAATTAAAACACAAGGTATGCCACTACAGGGAACCAACCATCCTCAGCTATATTTCTGATAACAGAAACACGGATATTGTCAGACAGAAAGTGGAGATACAATTTTTACCTCATACACAGTGGTTTTTAGCAGACCTATTCAACTAAACTGGAAGCCAGACTAGACCACAGCCTGGATTACATCTGACCTGTATTTGCTAACAAAGCTCATAAAAGTGCCTGTGATTGTTTTTTCAAAATGCTGTCAGTTCTGTCGCGTACAGGCTGACCCTCGACTATCATGGAGCACAAGTCAGCTCACCGGGGCTGTGATCTCCCGCAGAGAGACAGGGTCATGGTCTGAGCAGCAGCACACACACACACACGCCTTGACTGCGAGATGACCCCTTCCTTGTGTGGATCTGAATTCATCACAGCCAAGTTTGTTTCACAAGGTGTTTATTTAATGCAACTGTGACTGAAGCTTTTCTTAATTATGTTAAAAACTGTCAGATCGTATCAGCGGCAGTGCTGTCCAGTCGCAGGTCTGCCGTACAAGTTCATCCCCACCCACACAGTGACTGAGGACTCCTGCTGAGCTGTTCCTGTGGCTCCTGACTGTGGGTGGTAGAAACATGCCAATATCTTGCCCAAGTCTCAGGAAAGTCCCCCTGACAGGCATCTGAAAACATTCCACATCTTCAGCCAGCTGCTGGGGGCTCCGAGGGAGCACTCTGCCCTCACACACAACATGAAAAACTAAACACAGAATTAAAACCCTTAAACCACAGAAGCAAAAACGTTTACCAAAAACTTCCTTTCGTTTGTAGAATAACACCTTCTTGCAACGTAAAAGAACGTATAGAGTCTAAATATAAATTAAGACCTCACGAAATCAAGATTGGCTGCCCATTTCAACAGTTAGTACTGTAGAGGTAAGGCAGTATATGTATTGCAGATGGGGTTATTTTATATATGGCACTTCAGTTTTTTATTCATATTTTGTGTTATTTAAGATAATCTATGATCTGATACACGACTTCCCAAATGAGTAACTTTTCTTATGGTTTTTAAGACCACATTAAACACATATCATGACTTGTGGATATCACAGTGATTATCCTGGAATAACAAGACCGCCAAACTGGGAAAAGGGTTTAAAAAATAAGGAGGATATTCTGCTGCAGATCTACTTGTTTGTAAAAAGAGAATGTGTTTCTTTCCGACTTGGAGCTTGGCACACTTTATACTGATTTTAGTGTATAACATATGGATCCCAAAATGATTCTTGAAGGAAAAAATTAAACAAAAAATTTTTATTTTGCCAAAAAAAAACGTTTGCTTAATTTCCAACTGCTGTCCTGACAGAAATGTGCCCTTTGACTCAGTAAGGTTTAGAAATACAGTTATCAAATATATTTATAAAACCGCATCTATCTCCGTTTTGCCTATTTACAGTATATAGTTGTTCTACATTCGATTCAGTACAAAACCAGAAATACTCTTGGTTTTTCAGGGGCTTCAGTGGGGTGGAGTGAGTAGTGGATTTAGACCTTGGAAAGTCAGCATATTCAGTGTGTGACACTGTTTGGATAGATAAAATTAACAGCAGTCGCATTTGTCTTTACAATAAGAAAACAAGTGTCAAAGAGTATCAGCCTCTTGTCTGGCCCTCCTCAGCCCCACTGCAAGAGCCAGGGGAGGGCAGAATGAAGGGTCTGAAGGAGGAATACTGTGGACAGACTGGAGTCAGTTGTATTTTCTTGTATCACCCATATTGGAGTCAAATTTGTAGTCGAGTTCATCCAGATTCCTGGTAAGTCAGCTGATAAATCTGAGCAACTTCATGTGGCCGAAGAGCAAAAGCCCGTTCACAAAGGATCTTGCCTTGTGCTCACCGTAAAGGCTCTCGCTCCCATGCAGGACGATCTGAATTTGACGACATCTGTGAAACAGCACATTCAGCACTTAAGGAAAGTGAGAGATGAAAACATTGTATGCTGGAAAATGTACACACAACAGGGAACAGTCTAAAGATACACTCTCACCAACAGCAAGTTCACAAGGCAGCAGAAAGCACGCTTTGTTTACCTTGGTGTTGTACACACTCATTTGTGTTGACAAAGGATTTACTACTACTACTACTACTACAGCCCTAATACATATCTCAACTAATACAAAGATAGCTTCTTGTTTACCTAATAAAACTTAAATTGATGAGACCCGGTTTGACAGCAATGACATCACAAAATGTGACTCTTTCCAGACATGCTTAAATATCCATTTTCCTTACAAAATGCAAATTAAAGCTGTCACCAAAAATGAATGTGTGTATATGTTGACTGCCAGAACATCCACGGTGAATTCTGTGATATCCAAAGCAGATAATTTACATGTTAACTGACACTACGGGCAAAGGATTTGTTCTTTCCAGGGGGAAACAAAAGGGCAATATACACTGATAAATTAATGCTCGTTTGCATTTTTGTACCTTAACAAAACAGACCGATGTTCAATTAACATATTGATTAATTTAATAATTTTATCCCTATTCATCCAGAAGGATCGCAAAGATCTTTACAGACACAAGAGGAGACCATACGCATCTGGGGGACACTGGCAGAGCCGAGGAAGAGAGAGAAAACTGATTTTCCAGGTGAACAGAAAGGAAACTTTTGGGAGGCTAAATTGTGCTGCTCTCCTCTTACAAAAAGCCATTAAATCTTTAATGACCAAGAAGTAAAGACTTCAATTTAATATCTCTGCTGAAGAATGGCACCTCCTACAGCACAAGATTGTCACCAACACCACTGACAGCGGCCTACATGAGTTCAGCCCACAGAATGGTCGCATTGTTACAGTACACCTGACACAATGTTCTCCACAGCCGCTAGATTTTAAAAGCAACTTTGCTGCTCTGTCTTTCTAAAAGATGACAACAAGGTTAATCCCTACCATTAAAACACATGTCACAAATACAATTAGAAACAAATTTAAGGAACTCATTAGCTTGGTCTGTTTTGAACTTCCGTTTTAATATATGATTCTATTTTCTGATGAATAAAATTCAAGCTTCAAACTAGGAGGAGACTTTCATCATAACTTCTCATGTGACTTCTTCAGAAACAGTGAAATAGAGGACACAGGTGGAAATCACAAGTTCGGTTGTCCTGTCAAATTCTAATAATGATGAAATGAGCTGATGAATACATAGATGGAGTACTCAGTACTTTGACTTTAACTGGGCAGGCTGAGGAAGCATGAGCCAGATAATTGCTGCAACAGTGATGTTGGGGTGAATGGGTAGAGTGAATGCACCATGCTTAGCCAGTGATACTCTAAACAATCACAAGAAGAAAAAAAAATACATGAACATACAGTTGCATTGTTATGCGAACATTTTAAGTATGTTATGCATACTTAAAAAATGTATCGCTGCAATCCTTCCCTGTCTTAAGTGCGGTCAAAACCCCTTCTTACTCCAACATCTTGTCCGAAGAAAAACATAAATGTTTCAAGATGCAGCACAAAGTAATTTTCTTTTTTAATGCAATTTTTTGAAAACTAGATAGAGTTTTTTAGTTCGAGAAAAAGACGGCACGAGTCGCCCCATGTTTGTCCTGTGTTTCTTTCCTCCTGTCACGCCCCCATGCCACGCAGTCGTTTTCCAGCCTAACTCCTGTCCCGCTAGAATCCAACAGAACACTGTATTTGCCTTGTCAGTAGAACCTTGCCGTTTCTACAACACATGTTGTTGAACCAGGTTTCCGGAGCTTGCCTTTCTGATCACACTTTCTTCACGAATGATAACAGTTTACTGCTCCTCAGCTTGGTGCTGTTACCAGTCACCTCCCACTGCAATATTTCCTGGTCTCCCAAACCAGATTCTCTTGTAAGGCTCCTGTCTGATGTACACACCAACCTCCAACCTCCAGCCTTTCTGAGAAATCTCTCTGAACTCAGTGCACAGCCATGTGGATGTCCTGCATTGTCTTTTGGTCTATTCGGCACATACTGTTATGCAGGTTGACTTACTAGGGTGACAATATGAAATACAAGAATGAACGCAATGTATTCTGAACACTGGGACAAGCAGCTGTGGAACAAGGAAGTGTTTGGGGACAGGGAGATGTTTCTGTTTTTGAGTTGCATGTGTGATGTTGAAGTGGGGAGAGGAGTGATTTGAATACACCTGCTATTAAACTTTATCTTACAAACAGTATGTGTGTGGGTTACCTTTTTTTTTTAATTTTGTTTCTGATGATTTTGGTAGAATGGAATTGCTTGGCAGGTATGTTTATGTTCCCTGAAATTTGTTTTGTGAAATGCACTGCTTCATGTAATTCGTTTTTTATATCTTGTGTTTTTATGTAGGTAAGATTAATAAAGATAAAATCTTATTTGCCTACTGCAGCTATCTGTCTATCTACCTTTGCTTGGAAAATAGGGGGATTTGCTTCCAGCACATTTCCAAGCCTTTAGTTTCACGATCACACTCATAATTAAAGCACACATATAAAACAAGATCAGATTTGTCAGATTCTTCATTATCAGCAACTTTGAGCTTGACTCGTTTACTTTTAAACCCATGTAATTTCATGATCAAAGTTTTGATTTATCTTCTTGTTTGGTTCCAAACTTATCTTCTGATTTCTCTTGAAACGGCACCCCAAGACATTGCTCGGCACAAGGCTTCAGATCTTTGGCTTTTATTTGAGTCTGCTGGCAGGTGCAAGTCAGTAACTTACTGATCTTTAAATCTGGAAGTCAATTAAAACACTGAGCAGTCAGCGCTTTTAAATACATCAGGTGAAGATCTAAGCTTAATGGGGAAACTCACTCCCCAATATCCTAGTTAGGAGGTTGGCAGAAGAGAAAATGCAAACACTAATGACACCTCTAGACTTACATACCCCTGCTTCAAATAACCTTGAAAATAATCCAAAGCCTAAGGAGTGAATATACACCACATTGGACACAGGAGATGAGCAGTTTTTAGGTATCATGGCTGTCAAGCACAAGGTGCAGACTCCAGGCTACACTAGGCCCCTAGGATACTTTTTATGCTGTGCCCATCATCTTTGATTCAATTACTGCTGTTCTCCCTCATCTTCTTATCTTACAAATTCAAATCACAGGACTTTGAACCCAAATATAGGACACTAGCTGGAAGCCTTCTCTTATTCTTCAGAATAAGGCTTGGAGGCAAGCAGCGGTGCTCCTGGATGTTAATGTTCTCATTTTAATCTGGCTGCACTAGTAATGTTTCCAAATCACACTGCACGTATACAAAAGAATCACTGCTCAAGCAGCTAAACTGTTTTGTGCTGTCACTCCTAAAAAACACATTTGAATGTATCATTGAGCTATTCCTACAGCTAGAACTATGAGCAGAAACGCACTGAAAGTCTTCTTCAGCAGGCAGATCACCCCACAGGCCAGGGGACAGAATCAGGAGAGCCTCAGCTGTGGTGACATGTGCAATCTGATCTGAAAGAAAGCACTTTAGTTTTATCAACAAGCGCCTCCTTCTGGGGCTGGAAGTGCCACTGAATTGTCCCCAGCTAAGGCCTACTGTATCCTGAGACCCTGCGAGACTGGAGACACGTTACAGAAGTGGGGTGAAACACGTTAGAGAAGCAATGACGTGTCAGCTCTCACAGCTAAGATGCTGTGGCAGTAAAGGTGTGTCATCACTGTCATCAGCATCAGCATCACTATTTTCATGCAAATGGTGCAAATCACGCCCGAGTGACATCCCAACACACTTAGCGTAGAAACACGGAAGGCAGAGCAAGCAAGTGAGCAATAAAAAAACTCACATTACCACTGGCAGAAGGAGACACATTATAACAATCCATTAATAACAATAACACATTATAACAATCCATTAAAAACCTCTCTACAAAGAAATGTTTTTACTTAAGGTCTAAACAGTATAAGAGAAGCAGCTTGTCTAGTGGCTTTAGTGAGAGAGGTTTAGCACAATGGCTTATAAATAAAGTGCCTCAGTATCAGACAGAAGGTGGTAAGCTGTGCTTTCACTTTGGTGGTTAGCCAATGGACCTTTAAATGGCATTTAAACCAGTGTTATTCAATGCATTGTTGAGTGGGAAAACAATGCTTGCAAAACGAGAAGGGGAAATCCCAAAACATTGAAAATTCTTCAAACAAAAGTACAGTTTCCACAGCTGTGGAACGTTTTAATGTGCGTCAGAAATGGAGCCTTTGCTCCTCTTTAAGCAACACACACACTCAACCAACACAACACAGAAACAAAGGTGCCAGCATCAGCACCGTGTCCTTTTAGAACCGTTTCACGGACACGCTTTGCCACATAAGTTTGGAGCACATGACTGTGCACAATACTGCTGTCATCAATGTCATTGGCAGGCAGGTCTTGGGCCTTAGAAAGAGTACACCTTGCATCACCCTGTAAACTATCAGCTCAACAATAATCTGACAATGCACCTATGAATATGCAGCTTATCTGACAATCATTCTGGAGCAGATCTACAGCTCTGATAATTAGCTGTCAGCAGTGCCAGTGCCCTACAGTAAACCTGTAAGAGGCTGCCGATGAACTGGTGAAACGCTGTGCTCTTACATTGAGTACCTTTTAACAAAGAGCAGAAAACTCCCTAGTTTACAAAGCATCAGAAAGGTTTCTTCTCTGCTGGGGAAAAGCTGTCATTATAAGCACAATCAGCTTATCAAAGGCTTGTTGTTTTAAAAAAAAAAGTGTTACACGAGGAGAAACTTTTATCACTGAAATCTTCAGCTGTTAACACACCAAACTCTTGGTGCTTGAGCTACATATGTCAGTCAGCCTCTTCCGTCTCTCAAAAATGCCAGCTCATTCTCACAAAAAGGGTTAGCAAAGCACACAGTATAATAAATGCTCTTGACAAAACTGTACATTTCTTACTGTGCTATTACATATAATATAATTGTCTTTATTACAGAACTAAATGTTGGGTGCCTAAGTCTAACAAAATGCAGATTTGGGAATCAATATTTCTTAAAGCAGGAAATGGAGCTCAAACTGCTTCTGAATCAAAAAAGAGCTGCAGTCACATACTGTAGTTTTGTGCTCCATCTGCTGCACAGCACAAAGGCGTCTGACCACCATCATTTAAATTTCACCTTTTGTTCTGGTTTTAAAAAAATACAATACATCTCACAGAGTCTCCGTCCAGCAGCTGGACCCACACTGGTCTGTCTGTGGTCTCCACTCTGCACACTAATGGCCACGTGGCCTATAAGCACCAGAAGAGACCGACACATTTTAAGTGTTTACTGTAGGTGTGGCCTCTGGAAAGGGACAGTCAGCTCCTGGCCTTCTGTCTAGCCAGAAAGGACACTCCTGAGACCATGAGGAAGGGTACAAATGAGAGGAGAAAGGCATTCAACTTCTATGATGTAGCTGGGAAGCTTGTTCCATACTCCCACAATCCTTTGTGTAAAATGGGCTCTAGTTTTCCATAAGAGACAAAACCCTCATCCAAGTGACATGCTGTGCAATCAGATGAGGGATTTTTAAATTTGAGTACCAGGATTTTTTAATGACCTCATTAACACTAGCCTAGAAAGAGAATAATAGCTTCTTAACTCGGTCAGACTGAGTTACCAGTTGTGCGACAGCCATCTGGCTCTGCTGAAATCAACAGGATGGCCACGAAACCATTGCAATCGTGATCCTTACTGGGATCCTGCCAGATGGCAACATCAAGTCTCATGTACCCAATAATCTGGCGACATGGCCCAGACTGGCCATGGCCTGCTGCCAGTCCTAACATCACACTGCAGTTGCACGACAGGGCCAGGACGATGCTGCTGCAACTCTCCTACAGCCCTTTTGCCAGCTTAGAGTCCCGTATTGTCAAACCTGGCACTGACCAGGGGTGCATTGATGAAAACAGCTTGCTAGCACAATGACAAAAACCTCCAGTGGTAGAGCCATTAGCAAGCATTAACACCCTTTCAATTTCCTAAAAGAGGCACCAGTTCCTTGGCATCTAATCTGGCAAATGATGGAGACTCTTTTTGACCGGCGATGTACTGTTAAGCTATGCAGGATCAACAGCACAGGTCTGATAGAGGGAGCAGGCTCCTGCTTCAGTAAGTCTGTCCATCAGATGGGTGAGGTTACCATTCTAAAAGTAGGACAAAATCCATTCCTCACCGGTAATCACCTTACTGTCCATATCGAAAGACATAAGTGATTAAAAAACAATCAGCATTGTCTGTTAAAGACACTTAGAGTTTCTTATATTTCGTGTGTGGCATGGTTTTCTGTATTATTTCAGAAGCATGATATGTTTGCTCAGAGTACAACCTCAACGGCCTGATTGCATTTCTAATCAGAGGCTTCTGAGATAAAAGGAGGACAAATTGTTTTTGAATGTCTAACCCTTACAGGTACTGTGACTGTGACCTGGCAGGCAGTGGAATAATAATAATAACTGTTCCCAGTGCTCAGTCCAGCCTGCAGTCCCACTCTGTGCCCTGCACTTCAGGGACAGGCTCCAGGCCTCCATGGCCCATACAAGGAATGAGCATCTTCCTGATGATGGATGGAGGGATGTTGGGGGTTGCGGAGGCACAGGTGAAGAATGGCGGGGGGCTGCAGTGGCGGAGCGCAGAGCTGCGCTTGTTTCGCTGGGCCACGCTGCCCTCCCATGAAGGATGTTCCAGCGAACCTGCGCAGGGGCTGCGGCCCCCCGAACGCACTCCACATCACCTTGAGCAGCCCGTGGGCACCAGAGATCGTCCGTTACCGAGGCCTGCTCTGCTTCTGACATGCATATTAATCAAAGGAGCCAGGAGGTTTGTCTGCGACCTGCTGGTCGTGTCTTTATTATTGCTGCACTCTGGTAAGGTCCTCTGGCTGGCTAAAAATAAATACAGAGGGAAAAAGAGGTGATGTACTCTTTTAAAAAAAAAGGATGTTAAAGGAAGAGTAGTGCACTGCTGGAGGAGAAGGATAGGCCTGTGCACAACAGTGTCGGGACAAGTGTCTCAGCACTTTTTACCCAAAGAAGCAGGAGCTTTAATATAGCTAGTAAACAGCAGCGCATGAGCCAGAAAGGGGATTTTAAGAAAGGAAAAATACATTGTGATAAGATACATTCCAGGTGTTTAAGATAACAAGCGCGAGCAGGACTCTGAAGTATGGGTAATTCCAGGCCTGTGCTGTGAATACAAATATCATCCAAAACCACCAGGTAAAGAGCAGGTTCACTAGGCTGAGACCCTGCTTTGCAGGACTGTTGACAGTGCTGCTCACGTCACACAGTCCATTACTTCACGGCTCGTTCTAGGGCAGGTGGACACCTGTATGTATAAAATTCCCATTCTACACGGCTGCACTCATCCTGTCACCATCACGAAAGGGAATACTCGGAGGAAATGACAAGCAGAATGCTCCCCGCATTTTACAGCTTCCTTTGCAAACAAATTACTGTCCTTAATCAATAAAAAAAAACTTAGAACACTGTAGCGTGACTTTGTGACGAGTTCAATACTGTATGTATACGTGTTTATGCACTGGAACATTACTGGCTAGGCTATTGTGTTGTTTGGTGCTCTGTTGCCTGCCTCTCTGAAGTTTCACAACAGTGCAGATCCCAGCTCCCTGCTCCAGCACACACAGCATGTCTAAAGGTTCTGCAGCACCTCATTCGCAACCGATGCAGGACATCAGGAAAGGACAGCTGACATATCCGTTTACAGCACCAGCTCCAATTCCTCCACTTTCAATGCTGAGGTAGCGAAGGCATGAAACTGCTTGAGCCAATTTACACAGTGAGGTTCAGTGTCAGGTGTTGTGGAAATTCCTCCACTGACATTAGTCTGCCACCACATTTTAAACTTAACACAGGGGCAAATATAAAGAAATGCAAAAATGAAAGTGAAAATAACAGCACACATACACTCAGGGTTCCCACCCTGAATACCTACCTGATAAAAAAACTTTACAGGAGTCAGAAGCGCTGCTGTTAATTAAAACCTCATAGCCATTGTCCATCATTCAGTCTATGTGCGTCTTTCAGAGCGACTCCACTCCACATGCACAGTTCTTCCTGCTGCTGGGTGTTGATGAAATCCTAGGAATGCCTTCCTGCAGAATTCTGCCTCCACCTCTTACTGCATCCCTGGGAGAATTCCCTCACCGTCGGCAGCTTCCTCGGTTATCCAGCCCAGCTTAGCACAGTGTCCCACCAGCAGTGTCCCCCCCAGAGCACAACTTCCAGACCAACGTGCCACCACATTCGAAAGGAGGGCAAGGCAGTCAGCTGAGGAGGCTGTTTTTGTTTATTAAGGAAGTTGAGCAGCAGTCAGCCAATCACAGCTCTGCCAGCTGATCATTGCTGCAGCAGGAGGAAATTGTTGCTGAAGTTTAGCTGCTCTGGGTTTTGGCTGTCTAGCACACTGCCTGGTTTCAGTGACAAAGGCAGCGGAGACTGTCAGAGCTGCAGCTCTGCTCCCATGTAAAACAAGCCATGACGCTGCTCTGGGACACAGCTTTCCCACCCACAGTCATTTTGCACTCATTTGAATCTTTAGAGCAGTGAAAGTGCCACATAAAACACACAGCAGGTCACATGACTTCTCAGAAATCAACTGTTGGAGCCTGATAAAAAAAAAAAGAAAAAATGTTGCAAGGCCCTGGTACATTTCCTGAAACAGTAACTCACTGAGGAGTAGGTCTCTTTTAAGAACTGCCCTTAGAAAACATTTTCAATCAAATCACAAGTAAACATATAGTATGCAATGTGATATTTTAATAGAACTCACAAAGGGAACTGCAAGGCAGGCACACATGGCGTAAATCACACACTAAAATTACAGAAGCATTATTTCAGCTGGAGTCAGAGTATTGCTACACACCAGACTCAAGCAATGGCTTCATATTATATTTTGGGCCCAGCCCACTGTCCTGTGCTTTCCTGTTTACACAAATACTGTACATATACACGTTTCACAGGTGTTTTATTAAAAAAAAAACGTTTTAAGACTAAGATAAGACTAGTGCTCAGTATTACAATCATACAATATCTTGTTTTGCCCATATTTATTGTCAATTTTCAGGAACATTAATTTATAAAAGTTTTGTTATGGTGCATTATGGTCAATGATGTGCACTTTTTTGTATTTTGTAATTACTGAAAACTGTCATGCAAACAGGTTGTACCGTATGTGGCTGAAAATTAGATACAGTATTTTTTTAAATAAATGTTACAAGAAGCATTCAGCGTACATCGTATTACCAGAAAAACAACAGCATTTCAGCTGCTTTGCCTACAGTGCTAAAGTAAATTATATTTATTTCAGTGTTCATGTGTAATAATTTGTCAGGATTTTTTCAGCACAAGCATCTTTTCCTAGCTACAGATGGCTTCTTTCTTTAAAGAACTAAGCTTTGCTTTAGTGAAGGAGCTCAGCTATAATGGAAATTTTATATACAGTCTTTAAAAAAAAAAAATAGAGACCAGAATATAATATCCATCTAAAACATTCCAAAAGGTTGTGCAAGAGCAGTAGAGTTGCCAATGAAGATAAGAACATTAAAGTACAATAAAGCAGATAAATTAAATGAACTGCATGGGGGAGGGGCTGTGTCTCAGGCAAACATGTGATAAAGGCTGGGAGTCCTGGAAGTACACTGCCCACCCCCACAAACATTTCCAGATCAGGGTCTCAGGGCTTATATATATATATATTCCTGTGTGTAAATATGTTTGTGTGCTAAGGTCTTTCACAGGTTGCACTGTTTTATTATTTTCATTAAACCATATTTTTTGAGGATCTTGTTCTGCATATTTTACCATGTTGTTATAAAATACTAGTTAATTCAAACAGATCTGTATTTTGGAGCAAATGAAGTAGCCTTTTAGCTTTATACAGTAGAGGTGTACAGAGGAATTAATGATGTTAGTGACAAGGAACACATGATGATCAATTCCTGTGATGGAAGAATTAATAGGTGGTCTGGCGGCACAGAGGTCAGCATTGCCTCCTCACAGCACTGGGGCCCTGGGTTCAATTCCAGACTGGAGTGCTGTCTGTGTGGAGTCTGGATGTTCTCCCTGGGTTTGTGTGGGTTTCCTCCAGGTGCTCCGGTTTCCTCCCACAGTCCAGAAACATGCTGGTAGGTTAATTGGCTTCTGAGAAAATTGGCTCTAGGTGTCTATGTGTCTGTGTTTGTGTCTGTCTGCCCTGTAAAACACTGGCTTCCTGTCCAGGGTGTAACCTGCTCTGTGCCAGGTGCCCGTTAGGATAGGCTCTGGCTCCCCTGCAGTCCTGAACTGGTTAGAAAAGGGAGGGGTGGAACAGCTAATACATTACTTTTTATTGCTGTAAAACATTATTTTAAGTGTTGTCTACCTTGAATTGTTGTGGTCAGCTTTTTGGAAGATTGTGATCAGTTTGAATTACAGATTGCTGATTGACAAGCTTGGTGTCTGTCGCAGTTACAGATATTATAAGAGTAGAAAACACTGCTGAAAGTTGTTGATGTATCTGATAAGTGATCACAAAACACACACACAGCTAGTTAGTCGTGATGAGTCTACTTTGTCTGAAGTGTTTGAAGAGCTGTACAGAGGTCACTGCAGTGCCCAGGCACAGTATTCAGACTGCAGGTCCAGAGTGTGTCTGGCAGGATGGATGCATGGTGTTGATCATACTTGTTGTGGAAGGAGCAGGAAGGGTGATGAGCTCCAGTGATTTGTGCAGCCCTGTATTAAACATGCGCTGTCAGAAGTGGAGACATGAAAAGCTGAGCCATAATTGCTGATTTTCAATTCAATCAAACCTTAAAAGTAATGGAAAATGCCTAGCCCCTGAATCTGTGTGTATATACACCCTCTAAATCAAATCAGCTCTGAGGGGTGGGCGTTATTTACTCTAGGACTAGCCGGTAATCAGACATCAGGCATTCTATCCTTTGGACTCAAGGAGCTCTTTGATGCATTCACATCACCAATAAAATCTGTCAACGGCCCTTTACTTTTGTATTCCACTTAGAAGGCAAGTTCGTCCTCACCTGCCCCTTTGCACACATTAATTCTCTGGATGAGTCACAAAATGAAATAGTCCACTAATTGGTCAAGCTCTTAAATTTGCAGTTTTAATTTTCTTCCATTTCAATGTTAATCAATCAACATAGATAAAAAAGATGCAACATCACAACATTTTCCATTCCTCAGGAAGAGAGTACTTTTTTGCACTGTATATAACAGTACTGTCTCGATTACCGTACCCAGTAGGAAAAAAATATGCAGTGGAGGGAAATACAAATGTTGACAACTATGGGAACAACATAGTGCTATTTCTCACTACCCAGTTTGCAACAGACAGATCAAGACCAGTTGTATAGAATTAGCAAGCACGACTGAGACAGAAGCAAACACAGTTATACATGTTAATTCCTATAAAGCCAGCATGCTCTGACATAATACATTAAGCTATGGGAAACACTTGTATCAAGAAACTGGACTGAGACTAAAAGCAGAGTCTGCAGCAGACTGGCATCCCCTCCAGACCTGTCTTTTGCCCACGAGGTCAGAGGGCTGGCTCTGGCTCACTGCCACCTTGTTTTAGACTTAGTGTCATTGAAAATAGGTAGAATGCAGTATAGGAGCAGAGAGCTATAGTAAATAAAATACTCAAAGCATTCACTTACAAAGCCAGAAATGAATCTCCTGAAGTTCACAAGGTGGAGGCCACTAGTCCACATCCAAAAGCCTCAGCCTGAGTCAGCTCAGCTGGGCACCCTCTGGACTAAAACATCAGCACTTCCTTCTCTTGTTACTTCCTTTAGAGTGCATTGTGGGAGTTTGATCCAACAAATTGTTTAATTGCTTAATTGACCCTTAATTGCTTAGCTGACCTCTCAAGAAATTAAGGCAGATTTGGAACAAAGACCTTCAGATGCAGCTTTGGACTGTCTAGAAGCAAAAGATTGGCAGAGGGATAGAGCAGGAATCAGGCCCTGCAGCTTTACTGCGTCTTTAATTCACGCTTAAGGTCTGGAAAAGATGTGACTAATTAAGGAAATAATTAGCTGAAGTGGTTAAAGAACTCAGTCTGGAAGACCAGATTTCTAAGCTCCGCTGGGAAAGCAATTATTTTAAAATGTTTCAGTTTTTATTATTATATAAATTGTATTTACACACCTTAACATCAACAATACAGGGTTGAAGTCCATTAAATCAAGTCAAAGTAAATATTATGATGAAGAAATGGGAACCAGATACATTTGTGAGACAGGCTGCCTCTCTCTTTTAGAATTTCAGACAGATCAATATTCCTGCAGAAAGCCCTTTAATTCACACTGTGTGCGTTCTGTGGGACTTGTCTTCCTAGCATATACACAGCATGTTGAAACTGAGCGCTGCATTCTGGGCCACCTGTTATGCATGTTAGTGTCGTTCGTGTTGGTGCGGGCTGTTCAGATGAAGAAGAAATGCTATGAGAGGGGCTTCAGCTCATTTCCATTTAGGGATTAAGCACTAACGAGGTTCAAGGGCACAAATGAATCTTCGTCAGACATTTACAACACTGTTCTCAGTAACATAGTTGCTCTATTCATTTAATTAACCACATGAATTTGTAGATAACTGTACCTTTAGAGAGTGAATATTTTAAGTACACAACAGCAGAAGACATGAAGAAAAGCCTATACATGTCTAAGGAGATAATTAGCTTAATTGATTAATTGGCTACAGGGCTGGTTACTAAAGGCTGAAGACACTACATGTCCATGAACTGAGTTTTGCACCTGACATACAGTAGACAGACTTAAAATTTTAATTATTCAAATGCAGTAAATATATATAGTAAATAAAATAAAAAATAAAAATATTTTATCTGAATAAAATTGCCTGTTAATTTTCAATAGTTGTGTTTTTGCAGTATTTTGCATCATAAATACAGATGACCAAGAAGGAAAACAAAACAATTTTGCTTTCTGGATGCAAAACCAAACATTTAATGCAATATAAAATGTTTATTAGAAGAGGATTTTAATATTTGATACCAACATTATACTATACTCCATTCAGACAAAAGGGAATGAATATAAAAAGCTAACAACATGCCTAAACAATATAACATCTAATGCTCTTTCTCAGATTTAAAGATTCTTGAAAAAAAGTACCTCTCTTTATGGTCTAACATTGTGGTTAACATTTTAGAGTTTCAGGGTAAGTCAAACAGACATTTAAAGCTTTACCTGTTAGTACCTGATGTAACGATGTCTAAATGTAAGACAGCAATAGACTTAATGCCACGATTTAAACAAATTGACTGCTGATTTAGTGTAAATGACCATTTAGAAGCCTGTCATTTGCTTTAAAGCCAATTCCAATAACAGGCATCAAAATAGTCTTTGAGAAGAAGAAATTGTTCGACAGATGGGGTAGTGCAAACTCCGAGCGAGGCATAGCGCCAGTCTGCTAATATTAATACTGAGCCAGGAAGCTGTGAATACATCAGATATGCTAGCACCTAGAGAACGGAGACCACATGAAGTACTTTCCAATGTAATAAAATAAGCAGATTATTAACAGCACATTCTGTGTGTGAACATGTTAAATTGGTTAAATTTGAAATGTATCTTTGTCACTGCGGCAAGACTGAACAGTTTGTGACTATTTAAATTAAGGCAACTTAAAAAAGTTTTTTCTTTCTTCTCCCATTTATTATCTTCTTATTTAGTTTATTCTTTCTGCTACAACAAAACAACAGGCTTTACAAAAGTCTGCTGTGGCATGCTCTGCCTCCTCATGTAACTTTTCCTCAGTGTAAGTTGTTGAGGCTTCCCGTGAAATCTGGAGATGAGTGGAAAACTGACCAGCCTAGCTCCACATTATATTTAGATTTCAAGATTATTGCATGAGTAAAGTCCAAGTGTTCATATGAAATCTGTTGATTCAGGCCTTCCTTCCAGCAGCAGCCTTATTTTTCCCCAGGAGGTCTCACATCCAGGTACTGGCCAGGCTCACAGCTGCAGAGCTTCAGTGGGTTGTCAGTTCTGAGTTCCAGTGTGACATGGCTGTTGGCCAGCTGTAATCTGTATCTCCACCTGAACCAGCAGTCATTGAAAGTATACTATACTATACATCAAGGGTACTGATTCTGTCTGAACACTGCATGTTGCTTCACCTGGTGCTTTACATATGCTATCTGTCTTAGAGGAAACCTCAGTGTTAATGAAGGTAGTTTATGTGCAGATCACAAGTTAAGACATTTATTCATTCATCCCTTACACTGACTGTACAGTTACAGGGCCAAGCTTGTGTGATGAGAGTAGAAATTTTCACTGAACATTTCACACATTTTGATATTAAACATTTTGCAGTCTGATCAATCACATTGTACTGGCAGAAACGTTTTAATATTTGCCAGGTTCTTACAATTCCTTGCCTTTATTACAGCCCCATCTCAAGCTAAGGCTGTGTAACTGATGGCAGAGAGCGCTATATTTTACTGTGTCCATAAAGAATAGCTACGCTAACATCATTAATTTTAAATACGACATGTATAATAATGTATTCAATCTACATGTCGTATTCCACCATATGTTATGGGGCACAGGAACTGGAATTACCTGGCACTGCAGCTTGATTGCTTGCTGAAAAACTGCAGTTTGAATTATGTGTGACTGGTGGAGGAATTAAAAGTACATTTGTAAGAAGTGGCTTGATAGCACTGAAGCAAGCTCTCCTGATCCTCTGTCAGATTCCCGACGAGGCGACGGGTTAAAATCTGTATGCTAATTGAGCAGGAAGGCAGGGCACTCAGCCCTATTTGGAAAGAAGGAAAAAGAAAACGCGTGATTCAGGAACATACATGTAGAGCTAGGTTTCTCTGTGCCATTGGACCTCTGAGGAGGAAGGGAGTTGTCTCTCCGTAAAGAAAGGTAAATTTTTTAGAACACCTAACAGAAACAGTTATGGCTTCTTGCTCGCAACTTCCTGTCTTGAGAGAAGCTGATTTTTAAAATCAACATTTTACACCCGTTACAGGAATTTCTGGAGAACTGGCTACACAGTGGCTCCATGTAAGTGTGCATCTTGATTTTATAGAAATAAATGTTAGCAGTTGTTTAAAGCAACTGATATGCACTAGCAATGTCAGACAAACAAAAACTTGATACTGTTCTGCCTTCATAATGACAGCAATACCAAATATGCCTGAGAAGCTAATACAAACAACACACAGCAAACTGAGACAAACGCATGGCTCATACATACTGTAGATACATCTCAGAGCTGGAATACCCATATATGTTTCAAGAAATGAAAGTTAATATTATCTCTTATCAAGTAAAATTATTTTAACTATTTTGTAATCTTACGCTATTTTAAAAGCTAAGCGACAGCACACAGACGATTGAAGACGTTTTAGGCACGGGCGCCTGAAAGTCAATAAAAAGTGACAGATCAGGAAAGGTTAATTAGTAGATTTCCACAAACATACTTGCAAAACCCAAAGGTAAGATGTTTTAAAGAACAGTTTGAATTTATTAACACAGCTAGAAGATGATCTTGTTAAGAAAGCAGCATTACCTTTACAGGGGATTTTGACTGGCAGTGAGTAGCACCTGGCAACGACAGGAACAGATGAGAAACGTGACAACCACACGGAGGCCGTGTAGCCTGTTTGTAGCTTCTGTAGTAGTTAATTGAGTCAATTGATCTCTTCCAACCATTTCTTGAAAGAAGCCAGAGTATTGGCTTCAACAACATGACTGGGTACCTTGTCCACACTCCCACAGCCCTATGGAGAAGCATTTTCCTTATGTCATCAGCTTTAAATGCTCTTCCACATGCATTCTAGCTGTGCCCTCTGCTTCCCGCCTCCTGCTGGCTCATGGCTGACATTGTCAGTGCCTGCAAGCATTTTCAATGCTTCCATCAGGTCCTCAGATCGTCTTCTCTGCACAAGACAAAAGGCTTCAACTCTTTCAGCTTGTCAGGCTGTGTTTCAGAGCTGGCCAGTCCCTTCAGCCCTGGAGTGTGTCTGGTTGCTGTTCTGTGGACTCATTCCAGGGCTTCATTAACTTTTCTATAATGTTCTGACCCAGACTTTAAACAATATTCTGAACGAGGGCTTACTAGTGTGTTATACCATTTTTATAGACCATCCTTTGATTTCAGTCCTATGCTTTTAACTGTGTATCCGTACAATTTGAGTCAGTTTGAGTACTTGAATTAGATCCCCTTGTGGTCTCCTCTGTTCTGTAATTGACGGAACTGAATTGAGGTGGGTATTGAAGCTCTTTAAGGTTTCCTGCGCACAAAGTGTCTGGATGCAGGAGGAGCCTGACTCTTCGTTCATCAGCAGAGCAGGCCGCGTGCTCAGGAACATGCACGCCATCTCATATCGAGTTTATTTCATTGTGTAATGACACATTAGAAGAGAGTCCCTTTAATATGTTTCTCTCATAAAAAGAAACATCGGATTGTGCACTTTGCAAAAGGTTATTCATATTTCTCCCAGAGGAAGGTTGAACTAAAATCAAATCACATCATTGCCCTCTTGTCTTTTCACTCCGTGCTTTATTTTTTTACACAGCTTAGGAGCACATTCTTTTTTCTAAGAGCTGTGTTTTGTCATCAGGAACAATGTTTACAAGTTACCGCATGGTGACCAAGGCATCCTAGCCATGCTGCTGCTGTGATGACAGGCAGGCATCTATTTAAAGATGTGCAGCCTTCGCAGTGCTGCACAAGCACGGAGAGCTGTCTCCTGCGCGCACACTTGTCCACATCATGGAGTTTGGCTCCTGCTAAGCAGTTTGTGATGGAACTTGGCAGCAGTGAAAACATCAGCTGTAGCAGCAGTGTCCATTGTATTTACTACATTAACAGCAAATAAGAGCCCCCTGGTGCTGTGCATTAACACAATGAGCCTCATGTTCTCTCTTTCTTTCTTTTTAATACATCCAATGACAACAGCAGAGGTAGGTGAGCAAGGCTTCTACTTTATACAAATATGTAATGAATATTTAAACGTATAATTATTTAAAAATTAACCAGGTGTCCTTTCAGAGAAATCTGCCCCCTAGGCAACATGAATGGAAATGCAGTGGGAGGGATCTGGGGAAAGAGTAAATATTTTAAAAAAGGATATTTTTCTTTCTACTTTTGGAACATTCTAAAACACTAAATATTGTTTCTCAAATAATAAGATACCAGAGACTAGATACAACCAGCTGCAGGTTGGGAAGCCACACCTGTTTATTGCAAGAACACACACAGAGCAGGTGATTGAGAGCTGCTGCCTGCTGCCCAGAGTGCAGTTACATCAAGATCAGCTGCCCTCGTCTGTGGAGCTACTGCTTCTCATGCAGAACCAGTAGAAATCCTGCGCAGGGACTGGCTGAGGAGAGCTGTGACTTGTGCAATGTGGTTCATGCCCAGTGACTGGCCAGGGAGCAGAAGACTCCCACAGTCTCC
The DNA here is from genome assembly GCF_059453375.1 of Lepisosteus platostomus. Taxonomy (NCBI): domain Eukaryota; kingdom Metazoa; phylum Chordata; class Actinopteri; order Semionotiformes; family Lepisosteidae; genus Lepisosteus; species Lepisosteus platostomus. The sequence goes on from NC_142621.1 coordinate 1,001,279, forward strand.
CTCTTCCCAGGCCAGTGGTGACTGCCTCCCGGCTACAGCACAAACTGATGCTTCCTGCAGTCTCTGGCTTCTGTTTCCTTATGGCTAGTCTCTGCCCTATATGGAAATACAATATAGAGTGTGCGTTTGCATTTAGGTGCCCAAATGTATTAATTGTAAGAGGGCAGTAGGTGCAGACAAGATGTACTCTTCTGCATTGGTGGAAAGGAACAAGTGAAGGTTGATTCTACTAAAGTAGAAAGAAGAGACGCACATTTGAACCCTCAGTCATACATCTCAGCCGGCCCTCAGACCTTAAGTGCCTGTACCAGGTGAGCTAGTCAGGAATCTAGCACAGAATTGTTTTAGTCTTAAACAGCGAAGACTACGAACGGACCGGTTTCAAATATTCAGACTTCTCAAGAGCACTGATGTGGTCAGCCCAGTGGACGTCTTCAGAAGATAACGGGAAACAATGGGAAACCTCAATTCACAAAGTAGAAACCACTTGGAAGTCCTGGAAACACTGACTTCTTTCAAGAAGATCCTCAGAATGTTTAACCACTAGGAGTCACCTAACCTCCTGGTCCCCTGTTACAGCTCTGAGGAGGACTGAGGGGGTAACTCGACTCGGCTATCTGCCCTGTCGAACCCTAGCCCACCCAGATTCCATTCACAGGTCTCCATAGGCTGCACATGACTCACGGTCTCGGCAAGGCTCTTCCCGAAGATAGGAAGAGCGACTTCCCTCTTTTGAGATACCGTACAAATTAAAGCTAAGCTTCTTCATCCTCATTCTGCTTTGCGCTTCCGATTTTTCTGCTTTCCATGTGCCACGACAGTAAAGTACTATTGTGCCAGAAGGTCAGGCAATCTCATATCTAATCTAATAATTACATTGTTTACTTAAGGGAAACATCGAACACAAAGAATGGGCTACGCCTGCTTGGCACTGAGAACATCAGCGGGAATGCTGGCTGGCAGGACAGATAGATAAACAGCATTATTGGATGCATTTAAAGGATTTGTATCAGCTAGTATCTCCATCAATAACTTTTAAAGAGAGCTGATGCGTTACGTTATTTAACGTCAGCTAAAAGAGAGGTTCTATAGCGACCACACATCATGACCAATGTGCATGGCAGGGATGGGGAATACAGTAAGAGGTCCTTCCCAAAGCACCCCACAAAACAGACACGCTGTGTGTCTCCACGGTTCCTCTCTGCCACAGAGCCGCATCTGCCTGGGTTCGTCATTAACTTAAAAGCCACTTCTGTCACAAAGAGGTACTAAGCCCCCTTGTGTCCGGATCTCCGACTGCTCCTCTGAGTGCTTCCTGCTTCACATCCAGGGATGGCCTGATACATTCCTAATATTTTCTTCTAATATTAGGAATTTCCAGTATTTTCCCACCCAGAATAAAAAAATAAATGAACGCCACACAAAAAAAAAATCAACCGGTGAAGCCGTGCCTTGGAGAAGTTTCCTGTTCATGCCTTGAGAAGCCTTTGTGCAGCCATGTGTTGGCTCTCTGGAGCCTGACAGTACAAAGCACAGCACTAACTCCCCGGCACTTCCTTCTGTAAACACAGTTGCAATAAATAAGTCAGGAGGCCAACCCCACAGGTGTCACTAATCAGCTGTAGTGTTTGCAGGACTGGAAGTGGAGTTCGTGGAGGGGAGGGGATCTACAGCTGGACACTGATGCAAATTCACAAAGGAAAAAAAACAACTCGCAGAGCCGCAAAGTTAAACAGGAAGACCTCTTCGTATCCCCGGGAACTACATGATCAAGAGCGGCTTTCACTTCCACTAATTAAATGGCAGTCCCCTCCTTTTCATAAAGTACACTCTTATTAAAACAAGCATCTCTAGCCACTCCACTAGATAAATGACTTTACACCAAGAGCCATAAAGCCCATTAAATACCTTCTTTAGAAGTGGATCGGGTCCAAACACACAATCAAAGGATTTCACTGGGATTATCTTAGATTAGAAACACTGAGAGAAAAATGAGGAGATGACAGGATATAAGACATTGAAAGGATAAATTAGCAGCTACATACCAAACCAAAACTTTGCGATGCTTATTTAAAAGCAAAAAACAGAGAAGAAGGCAGAAATACAAAGGTACATTAACTCCCAAACCCAAATTAAACAGTACATCTGCAAGCCTTGTGAAAGCTTTCTTCTCAACCGGTTCTCCATATGTAAATAAAGATTACATGCAGTCTAGAAAATAAGAAAGAAAAGACAAATAAATAAAACAAAGACTGTCCTTTTGAGCATGCAGTAGGCTGCACTAACCCTTTTCTCTTTCTCATAGCAAGTTTTAAATAGACAGCAAAAAGCAAACTGCACCAAACTCTGACAATTCAAAGAAAACCATGAGATGCCTTTGACAAACAAGACAGTTTGTGGTCACATAAATGTGATAAAACGTATTGTGACTCCGCAGTGATACATTCTTCAAAGTGCACTTTTATCATGGTTTACTAAAACTTGCTGACTTTTGAGTATCTTCTATTGAGTAGCAAAACACACTCTAATGACTCTAATGCTCAGTAGTTTCTTTTTGAAATATCACTATAAAATACTTTGAACTAATTAAAAGCCTTTAAAAGTCATACATAAGCAGTTGTATAAGTGATCAGTTGGGTTTCACACCTCTTTTCAATCAACTTTAGAAGAGAACAACACTTTCTTCACTCTAAGAAAGTTGAAAACTTCACAGTACTCAGAATGTTTTGCAATATTGTGCAAGACTACTTAATTCACATTAAATAAATGTGACTAAAGTGCCTATCACGGTCAAAATATATTTGCAGTTATCAATCACGAACGGAGAGTTACGTGAAAGTGTAATTAAAAGAAATAATTGATGGGATGTAGCTGATAGGATTGACAGCATCAACTGATTTCTGTTGCTCAGTATAAAAGCCTTTTTACATCGGAGACCTGACACAGCTGCAAACAAACTCTGACAGACTCAACCTGTGTTGCAAACACAACTTTCAAAACATGCAGTGTCTCTTACTTCAAAATTGTTTGGGCAGCTAAGTCAACAGAAGAAGAGGCTGTCAAGTTTACAGAGACGTGGTAAGATTTTATTAATTGTCTTCTTTTATTTCACTGAAGTCAGAAATTCAAAAATATAGTATAGAAACTATAAAGAGCTTTTTTTTTAAAAAAAAGAAATGAATAGGGTTCTTCTTAAGCTTATTGGAAGAGATTTAAAATTATATCACATTAGATATGTAAGTAATCGGAACTTCTTTACATATTTTAAACAGAATTAGAGGCCTTTTATCACATTTTATGCAAGGCTTTGAACTTCTACCAGGGAGTAACAAAGACAAGGCCTGGCTTCCACAGGGTTTTGCATGCTAAACACCTGACCTGTATACAGAAGAGAATTTTAGGATCCACATTTCACAAAGTTTCCATTCAGACAGTTGTCAGACTTGTTCCAATAGACAATGAATCCCTGAATAAATGCAATACCTACAGAACCTTTTCAGACAAGGAAATATTCCTTTCAGTGCTTAGAGTTTCTTCGCTTTCGTTTTAAATCCAGCGGTCCTCCTTCATTAATCAGCTTCTGGAAAGTAGAATAGTGCCTAGATGTTGTTACATCTCCGCTTGCAAAGAGCGGAAAAGTCACATTTGAATGTTCTTTTCTTCAGTCAGATTTTTTCTCGAAAAAAAAGAAATATAAGAAAATTGTTCAAAGCACATCTCTACAAAAGACTAAAATAAAACAATATCTACATCAAGGGGGTTTTAGGTCTCTTTTACATTTATAATTTATTTCTTAAAACCTTAAAATTTGTTTCATTTTAAGACAAACCTTTTCAGTGTATTTTTAACCTTTTATTCTTTTTACCAAAACCATCTTTTTGGAATTATATTCATAGGTGTAGCCTTACTTGTTCATTCTGATGAAGCACTGCCGGACTCTCAGGAAAAACCTTGTGACCAGTTACTGTTAACAATAAAAGAATCTGCCAGCACATGCTGGAGAAAAAAATAATTGCACGGACTTTATGTTGACAACAGCGCACTGTGTGTTCAAAGCAGAAACATCTGCTTTATTTCCTTTCAAAGAGACAGCTAATGAATTATATTTTTTTCTTCTCTTGAGGGTACTGTAAATGGGAGTACAAGCAAAACCCAGGTTTAGAAAGTCTCTATAGAAAGAAAACGTTTTGTTCACTGAAGAAATCCACCATTTGCGTATTTTGTTAGCATCCTGTTTGTATAATGCTATGTGAAAGAGTTCCAATGTTCTTTAAAGGCTTTTTTTTCATCACAAGGCCTGTAAAGGCTTTTTTCAATGACCTATTTCTCTCACCTTTGCTATTTTTGTTTCATTAAAGCTTCACATGTAAATAAAAACCATAAGGATGTAGGAAAGGTTACAAATTGGTAACTGCCAAAAACATTTGGTTGCTCGTAATTTTCTGATCCAAGACTCTCATCCAAACATCTCTTGCCAGCAGCAAAGTCTGGTCCCCGTGTGGTCCGTGTCTGTTCAAGACTAAAAGGGTTCAGCCAGTCTATGTAGGGTGCTCTTTTGAGTTTGGGAATGTGTATGATCTTCCAGCAATATCTTCTTTGTAAAGTGGTTACAAATTTGTAAGCAAAATTCTGAAATATATCTCACTAGTGTATTGTACAATTGTAATACTGTATAAAATCCCTTGATTTATATTCTATGTTTTAAACATAGAATGTACATTTTAAATAGACTACTGTATAACCTAACATTCTGTGAACCTTTTTTATTGCTTGCCCTCATTGTCCAGAAAACGCATTAACATGAGTATTTTCTATTAAGTACTGTATCTTTTTCAAGCTCTGTGTTTCATTGTTATATTTATAGCTTATGTTTCTGCTACCTGCAAATAACACCCTGCTCTTGTCTATATTAAATGTCATCTGCCATTTATCTGGTCTCACATTTTTCAAATTCTTTTTCATTTTCTTTTGCAGGTTTTATAGTGTTTGCTAAACCAAATTATATATGGTTAGGCTGGGTAATATTTTCTGTGTGGCATAATATACTCTCACTTCATACAGAACTTTCCTGATATTTATATATTTGAACAACCCATTACAGTATTTCGCTTTACCGTTTGTACTAAAGAGTTCCCTCTAGACCCATCACAAAATAAACTTCTCCATGTCCTCTGAGTGCTTGGATTAGGGATTGTGTAGTTTTGCAAATGAGCTTCAAGACTGGAATATGGAATCAGACCCCAGACTCAAATGGCAGTATTGCACAGTATTGTCACTTCACAGCACCGTGAGCAACTGTCTTCCCAATCCACTCAGCCTAGTCCCATTGACAGTGAAATCATGGAGGATTTGAACAATTATCTCGGGCACGCCTGTGAGGTCCCTTGCCAGACTGCAGCAACTGGCACAAGCCCATAGCAGGAAGAGATCGGCCCCCAACTCAGGGGAGGCGAACAGTATCACAGGGCCCAGGGGAGCTGCTGTACTCTTGTTGTGCATATCGAGCACCGGGTGCACAAGATCTTACAGTCAAGCTCTCTCTTTGAAAAACAAAACGAAACAGCCTGGGGAGAAAGAGGACAACTTTTAAAAAAATAACACTGCCAGCAAGTGACAAGTCTGAATCACGGGCAGAGATCATCTGGAACTGAGCTATCTGCCGTTGTGTGGGGTCCCTGGCCTTTGGGGATGACTGCTTTCACATCAGGTGCAAGGCTAACGGCCCATCTGTTTCAACCTGGGCCTCAAAGAGTCCCACAGCATTTTCTACAGGAGACACCGGCCTGGGGCACATTCGAAACTGAAATAAACTGCTGTGCCCCCTCATGTATCTATATAATATGCGCAAAAAGAAAAGAAACAAAACTGACTTGTTCCTAGTCTCAGAAACAGAGGGCTGGTCCTCAGATAGGATGGACATACACTGTTGTTTGCTCGTGGAGACTGAAGTCACAGCCTTCTGATTCGAGGAGGAAGAAAGAGTGCCACGGACATGAATGACAGCACAAGGGAACTCTTAACAAAACACTTTTTAGAATAAAAAAGCGAAGCCTCTTACTGTTCATTAATTATCACCACCCTAACAGTGCCAGCCCCCCCATCTCAACCCAAACTACTTCCCTTCCTGTTACAAATCAATTTAAAGATGACATGAAAGAATTACTCACGAGCTGTGACGAAGAGTGATTATTCTGGACTGCGGCAGATCTCAGCTGCTGCATGCAGGGGCTAAGGAGACAGAAAACTGAAATGAGTTCTTCCCCCCCTTTTATTTCAAATTAATGTCAAGCTGAACGCCATTTGACATCAGCTTCATTAATGACTTCACAGGTCCTACAAAATTAATGTCAGCTGCGATGTCCTCTATTAAGAAATTAAATATTTAGACTTCTAGGAAGCCATTCTAATCCTTTTCCCAAACCGGAACGAGCTCTGCCATGTTTTACTGTTTGCAGCCTGTCCCCAGGCCTACATGAACACCAACAAAATACTCCAGAATTGATTTACAGCGGATTGCAATACACTCACACTGCTCTAAATAGTTCACAGTGAGGAATCCGTGGATATTAGAAACCACTGAATCAGGTGGCGCATGAAATTCAAACACAAAGCCTCCTTACCTTAAATCCAAGCCATTGCGGCTAGAGCATAAAAGTCAGCATGTTGTCTTTTTTTTCTTTCACGTCTCACAGTTTAGTCATCCTACCTTTCCAAAGGATTTCATGACCCCAAGACCAGATATTTTTCGGTACCAGATCAGCCCTCGTTTGTTTCCTTTCCTGTGTGAAGATTCAACCCCAATCCTCGCTCCTTCCTGACCACAGAGCACCATTGTGCCTGTTTTCCTGGCTCTCTATTCCAGCGATAAACCCCCTCTTCTCAGGATGTGGAACTCCTGAGGTGTCAATATGGTGTTTTTAACGATGATCATTTTTAGCTACTTTTACAAACATCACAATAGTGGCTCCTGTGCCTCCAACAATTATGGGAGTATTTGTTCAATGAAACAGTCACAGCTGGGGGCCAGAAGACAGTAAGTTCAACATGATAGATCTTTCATGTGCGAGATCTGATCGGCTACTTCAGGACAGGACATTTCTCAATGAAAAGCTGCCCTTGTGACTCAGACTTCAGAGAGGTGTCCAGTTTTCTAGACATTGAATCTGCAGGTTCTTTTTAAAAAACAGCTCTATGGGAACAGCCAAGAAAATCCTAGCAGTTTTTATGTTAGTCCCGTGGACGATTTGGGCTTTGGTTTTTGAGCGTACGATCTCTTTGATAATTCAGCACTTACATGGGGGTTCCTATCTGGCTGTCGGGATCAGTGTGCCATCCACAGCCAGACAGCTCTGGTGTAAACAGGGGAGAAGTGAGCAATGACAGCCCCCTGCTCCGGCTGTCACACTCATGAGCTCTGGCGTGCAGGAGAGACAGCTCTGTGCTGCCTGACCTGCCCTGCCGCTGACCAAGACGTCCTCTGTTCTGCCTTCCCCTAGCCGGGGCTGGGACCCCTGCGCTCAGTACGCCTGCTCCCCCCTCCAGACCTCAGTCACTTCCTCTTCCGGGTCAGGCAGGTCAGCTTGTCTCTTCACTCCAGGTTGGGCCACTTTGTGTCACCTTTCTGTCCGATCATACAGTGAGACACTGGTCCTTAAGTCTTAGCAGCTCCAAAACCAAATAATTCAGGACATGCAATTCATAGTATTAAAATCATTATTAATTAGTAAAATTATTAATAATATTAATTAGTTACTAAAGCACTGTTTTTTATTAAATTGAGGTCACAAATAAAGATGGAAAGCCAGGGTGATCATCAAAAATTAAGTTTAGGTTTATAGTCTGAGATGTGTTTTCCTTTTCAGATTATTTGAACATTAAATATGTGGTAGATATGAATATTTAAAGATGGCCTTTTAAAAAGGACAAATGAACCTTTGGTGTGAACCACTAAACCATTTTCAGAATTTCTGCATTCAAGTTTGTTATTATTAAGAGACCTTGAAAGGTTAAGAAACTCAGCCTAACACAGCAGGTATAAAGTATAATAAAATAAACCACAATGTTCAGAAAAACCAAAAACAACTTAAAAGCATTGCTGAAAAGAAGAAGCACTCAAATCTAAAGCCCAAGACTGTGATTGATGTGGAGTATTAAGTCCTAGAGCTTTGCTATTGGCAGGTAAGAGTTAGTACCACAATGATAGCTTTTTAATTAAGATGAAAGAGAAGGAAGTGCAGACATGACGTTCTGATGGCATCTGACAGGCCCCTGGTGCTGCTTTGAATCGTCAGGGTTGATTATCTGCAATCTCATGTTTGAATTTATACAGCTCTTCCCAGCCTCTCTGAGCCCATGGGTGTTCCCTGGCGGGGGACGCAGGTGGGGTCTTCTGCCCCACCCCCCGCTGCCCCTAAACCAGCCACAAGGTCGTCTCGCACAGAGAGAGCTCCTACAGTGTGCATGCACCTGACGCCGGGGCGGGGAGGATGGGCGGTTGTGTGCAGGGTTAGGGTGAAGCCATTTGTTAGGGTCAGCAAAGGCATTTTTCTTGTTGAGAAAGTTACATGTATCTCATTCCCTCGTAGCGAGTAGCCCTTGGATTTTTGTTCCTGGCACAAAAACAAGAAAACCGATCTTGTTAAAACAAAACCAGAATACAAGTGATATTTTTGGAACTGGCACTCCTTGTGAGCATATTTCAGGGCGAGGAAAGATGCATTGGTTCCTCGAGGAAGAAGAACATTTTTGCGCGGTAGAAGTGTTTATTTTTAGGTTTTATTAGTTTCATCTTCTCTGGTGGAGCCTGGACGGATGTAGCCTTTCCACTCCCTCTTTTTAAAGAAATCGACTCTTTAATCTTTAAAATAGTTCTTTGATTGAATTCAGCCACAGTGTATCCCAGTACAGCAATAGTACAGCCTCCTCGGGCACAGACACCTTGTCCCTCACCTGTGTCAAAGCTTTGCACGCTGTTCCTGAAAAGTCCTCAGATCTGTACATCTATTTAAAAAACTGAGATGCAGAAGGCCTGCCCAAGTTTAAAAGCACTTCCATCCTCTTCCAGCTCTGACACCTAGCAAAGAGGGCAGTGCTGTTAATGCACTGATGTCAAACACACTTCCTTCTGGCAGGTTGCTCCAGGTCCTATCGAGGTCTTCATTAAAAGCAGCCAATTTCTCTAACCTTTTAGCAGCATATCTTATCTGATGAACATGAATTAAAGTCTCTCAAATGACTAATAATCATATCAAAGCTGCCATGTCAGGCAGTAGATTTAAATAAGAGGGGTTGAAAACATTTGCATGCCTCTGTGTGCCAGTGCTAAGAAGCTAATGTGATAGTGCAGTCATAAAGTACTGGAAAGACATGACTTAATGTAATCTGTCATGTCATATGCTAATCTTCAGCCATTACTTGAGTACTGTAAGTAAGGAGAAAGCATTCAGGAAAAATCCTTTCTCATTTCACTGAGTACCACTCTCTGTGTCTGGTCACCTCAAATGGGTTCTTGGCATTAAATGCAACTCTACAGTCAAGTTGGATAAGGTCACGACTAATTGCTTGCCCCCAGGCCTGTTCCTGTCCCTCTCCTCCCTCTCTCTTTGTCCAGCTGAATGTTAGACCAGCTGTTTCTTTCAGGATATTGCATTTCAGGCAAACTCTGGCAAGCTGGATTTCAAACATACCTTATAAAAGACAAGGGCAGCTTGATAGGTTGGGATTTATGGTTATAAATAGCTCTTACAAACTGCTAATCTACTTCTCGGCCTCTTAAGTGCCTTTTCCTTTCTGAACTGCATTCTTGCACAACACTTTCTCATCAAAAAGTCAAACACAGAGGCTCGAGATTTATTTCAGGGCTTACTAAAAAAAAAAATAAAACACAGAAACTGTCATTCCCACTCATTCTGCATTGGTGGTAAGTGGATTGTATCCCGGGAAGTACTTCTCCTGGGCACAGCCTGCTCATTTGAATAGTTTGCAGTTGTTTAAAAGGGCCAGATGTGTGGGACTACAAGGTCACTGTCGCTCACTAACAGCACCAGAGTTCAGCCTGGTGCACTGGTATTTTCCTTCTCGGGAGCAGTAGAAGAGAGCTAGAACTCCTGCAGGCTACTGCTCTTTGCATATTGATTTTCTTTATCCGCAACAAATCGCAAGACAAAAAGTGGAAACCTAAAGAATTGTATTTGAAGGCTTTCTTATGCATTTGCACTACTTAATACCATAACTTATCTTTTTAACGTTGCTGGCTCCACCTAACTAGCCAGCGCAGACATTGCATGGCAGCAATGTGACCTAGGATCTGGAATACTGTATGTGAGTTATCAGTTACTTTACAATTTAATGTCTCTTTCTGAAGGCAAGCTGTATCTGAAGCAGCATATAGTTCTTATTAAATTTATTCTTACTTTCCATCCTGTTTCGTTGGTTTTTTTCTTTTCTTGCTGAAACCAAGGCCCTGAACCTAAGTCAATTAAAATGTTTAGGCAAGCTGGTCATCCAGCCTTCAGCAAAGTTCTGTCCATGACCCAGCCTGACTGTGAGTAACTGGACAGACGGCACAGGCCAAATGTGAGGAGCTCTTGTTCCACCAAATTTTTCCCATACGTCTCACAGTATTAACCATCAAGACCTTCTGCATTTTTTTGTTCTTGTTTTCATTTTAATAATTCATTTGGAAAAAAGTTTTGCACATGCTCTATTTTTGCATGTAATGCATTAAACCAATGCATCAATTGATACCTTAATTAATATGTAAATCTGTCCACTATGCAAAGCGGGGAAAAAAAGTAGTCTGAGCAACATTAATATAAGTTTGATTTAAAAGTACATTTGTTTTAAAAAAACAGGATTCATAATTAGACAGATGGCTTGGATGTTAGTGCACCTTGTGTTATCTGTTGCACTACAGGTGTAAAGGGACAATCAGCTGTTAAAGCAAGTGGGCGGAGCAGCTGTAATAAAAGGAAACTCCAGCTCAGCTCCCTCAAAGGAAACAGGCACTCGGTGATATCCCTGAATGTCTTTAGAGCTGTATTTCTGAGATAAACAGAAAACTCTCTCCACTTCACTCCACACAATAGCATGCTAAGCATTGTATTTATTTTTGGTGATTTTACTATTTGTAGTCTAGAACTGCACTAGTCAGTACAGTACTCGCAGCAGTGACGTTTTATTGCTTTTTCAACAAAAGTGGCACTTTTTCTACTCGTCCATTATCTGAAAGCCTTGGTTGATGTTGTGCAATTGTGAAGCCAACCCTGGAAGCAAAAGACGCAAGTCCATCACAGTGGCAATTATTAGAACTTCTTCAACATTTTAATATTCATGTGAGGTAACATTTAAAGTTCCTGTTAAATTGTGACCAGTCTTGGCTGATCCTGCTTTATCTGCAAGAAGACCCGGAGACTAATCTTGCCACTAGTTTGTTTGGCAGAAACTGGAGCTCTTGTCTCCAACAAGGAATACATAGCTGTCTGTCGCAACTCATGAAATTAATTTAATCAAAGTTACCCTGAGGATCAGAAAAACAGTTCTGTAAATCAATGTGGCTCTTTCTCACAATCATATTGATTATTGAGATTAATTAATTATTAATTTATTAATGTGCACAATGTAACCTTAAATATACAGGAGGTACAAATTATTTTATCATCCAGTGACAGGTAAAATAATTCACCTTCCTATCTTCACGTCTCAAAATGTTATTCATAGAAAACTAAATGTATTAGTGTTTTTACATTAAGGAAAATCACAGTGATATTGGGACTGGTGATCAAAACCATCCAATAGCTTCTCAGTTCCTGAAAGCTGAACAAAACATTGTGTCTTTGAAGTACTATGGAGAGTGTACGGATTTCTACAATGAAAGGGGGATTCTGATAAAATGTGACTCAGAAGAGAGACTTTCTTATAATGTAGTATTTCAGTGCATATTTACTGTAATTGTAACATATGTAAGGTGTCTTTAATTATTTTGAGATTTTTTCTGACTTGGCACATACAGTATGTTTGCAAAATTAGTTATTTCTAAGCATTAAACTTTGGGAGGTGACACAGAATATCTATAATGTGATACTGGCTGTTATAGGCCTCATCTTTCACCTGTTTTTAATTAAGAGACAATAAAGAAATCCAAATGGAAGTCACCTGTGCTGTTGGTTATGATATAGATCTTTTGTGGATGGAAATGTTGACGTCTTTGTGATCACATATTCTCTTTCACTGTGACTTTTCAGCCTCCTTGACTGCCACCTTACAGAACATGGTATTTGGACTCTGCCTGAATGACCTTTTCATGACAAATCAGTTTTCTTTCCTGTTGATTCTGTTTGTTACTTGGCTGAACAAGAAAACTAGATGAGTTTGCTCTCTCTTTGCTCAACCAGCGTCTGTAGTGAGATACTGTACGTTCCACCCAAACAAATCTCCTCTCTGCTTTTGTGATATTGCTCTGTCTCACTCCTGTTTCACAGCCTTGTCAGTTCTGGCTCATAGCTGTGAATGTAATGGCACATAATTTAGGATAAATCCAAACTTCGTCCCACGCGTCATTTTTAAATTTACAATCTAGTGGCTATCTACCGGATAAAAGATGGAGCTCATTTACACAAAAGGCCACCAGGTACAGGGTTTGTAATTTCTGACAAGTGGGTGGGTTGCATTTTTAATTTAATCTGAGTCATGTTAAATGTAACTGGTGGCCCTTCTGAGTTTAATCAGTGTGTCTTATGGAATGTCTGGGGTGAACCTCTCTCACTGCCTGACCAGAAAGGTGAAGCAAACTGCACAGTTCGCTGATCTTGGCAGACAGGGGAGAGACACTGAGATAACTCTGATGCCTTGCCCCTATTTAAAGGATAATCGTTTTTCACTTCAGACTAATATTTGTTCTGCTTCTGAAGGCAAACAATGATAGCTGAAAACACCTGTGACCAGACTGATAGATATATGAAGATATAAAAATCTAGGGTCAGATTCTGAAACTGAACTATGGGAGAAATTAGAAATTAGAGTTTTTAAAACTGTGCTTTCAGGAAAGACAGAGCTCGGGTAAGGCTCTTAGTTGAAAGTGATTAGCATTTAAGACATTTCTGGCAACTTTCAAACCCGCTGCTGGAAGTGCTGAGGTAATATTCCCCACATCTCCTCTCAGCCTGATGATACTTGGTTCAAACTGCTGGAAACACCTCTAACCTTCACCAGAGAGAGCATCAGATTGATCCCTAATTGAATGGAGTATTTCTGAAATAAGAAATAAAGATGACAGAGAACTCCGAAATGAATTGCAAAACAACACTCTTGCTTCATAAGAGCACAAGACCTCCTGCCTGATTAAAAAGTATTGCAGTCCATAAAGTGCTGCCATTCAGGAAAGATGAAGACTTATCATGCAAGACATTGTGATGCTCATCTACCTGTGAGCAAGCATCATGAAAAGGAGAGAACATAGCTGGAGACAGTGTTGCCCACTTTCATTTTCTGCAAAAGACACAATTTCACCCCTAGGGTTACTTACCCTGTTTTGGTATTTCAAGTTCATGTCTTAAACAAACAAACAAAATGAACAAACACACAAACCTGCAATTGAGAACTGCCACCTTTGATGATTTGTTGTGTGGTTATCGGATGTATCAGTGTCTCAGCAGGAGGGTTTCCAGGTCAGTCTGACAGCAGAAAATGTCTGAAATCCTGCACTTCCCACTGTCTTGTGGTTCAGACTTTTCTTCTGATCCCTGAGCAACATGATCCAGAGGCTATCAGACATGGAAACTGACCAAAACATTCTACAATGCACGAATTACAGAATTGTGTTTATCTTTTAGTCACCAGCTTACAAAAAAGTGGTCCCCCTTATCTCTGCTCCCCCCTGTCCTCTGCACCTTAAAGAGGCTGCGCAGCAGTAATGCCCTGTTTTACCATTTCACTCAAGACATTAACCTCTGCTTGTTCCTTTGCAGCTTTTATCTTCATTGCCCCTCTGAAGCAGTGCATGCTAGCAGGAGAGCTACAAATCTGACATTAATAAGGAAACTCTGAAAACATTTTCTGTGGCTTTTCTAAGTGAATAATAACGGGGATAGCATTTCACTTCTCCAGCTCCCTTGTACTGTAGCTGTGACCAAAACTATTTAATTCGAAATTTTATGAAACACTTCAAACTCACTTTAACCAGGGAGTAAACTGACACGTGATTCACCACTGCAGAAAAAATGAGTTAAAAACGACCTGGAGAAAGATGGCGACGCTCAACCACAGTGGGCGTACCCACTGGTAACAAAGGGCAGCTCTCTCTCTCCACTTGCCAGCGCTGTGCCTTCACTTTCAGTGGGAGTGAGAATCACTTGTGTGCTGAGTCATGAAGAAGCGTCCAGACTGCAGAAAGGTTCTTGAATATCATTACTGATGCTATCTTCCCAGTTAATTCATTAATGCAGCCATGTTTTGCCTCTTGGAGCAAGTACTATAAAAATGCGTCGGCCTGCCCTGTGTAAACCACTTTTTCTGTTTTTCAGTTACAACAGGAAGCAAGAGCTATATTTTGATAACACGGTGGGGGATGGGGAAAAGTCTGTGATTATCCCGTCAGTGCAAAAGAGGTACTTATTGAAAAAAAAAACTAAACTTCTAAAGTTCCAGCTTGATCACCATCATCCAATTAAACAGATATTCAAGTACAATATGGAGCACCAGACATCCCCCAGAAAAACCCCATCCAAATCACTGATCATCTACGAAAGAGCATACCGCCTCCCGTGTGGAATATGTCAGCTATTCTGTGCCAACACACTACATATGGCTTGAACTTCAGAACAGCTTGAAACACCAAAAGGAGATGGGAAACCAGCTCCTTGAGAAAGATTTCTCAAGTTTTATTTTTTGCATATTGAATTGCAAACCAAAAGCTTTGAGTCTTGAGGCACACTTTTAATTTTTACATTTAATTAATTCATTCAGGCTTCATTTTGGTAAATAACAATAGTGCATGACTAGATAAACCAGACTCTTCATGCATTGCACGTCAGAAGAATGGTGATTACCATGAGACCAGAGCTCACAGTGAGCACATCTTCCTTTTGAACTGGTTTTCTTCTGCTGCTTATGTACTGAAGAGCTCAGATTCCCATTGTTGATGGTTAAGAACTGTCAGGTAAAGTTTCTCACATGATAGAAACTCCAGAAATGTTTTGCGACAATGCAACGCTATTGCACTTGCAGTAAAACAACTGTCCCATTGCACCTCTGTACTGGGCAGAAACGGTCAGCCGCAGTTCTAGTATCAGCTAGCAACTCAGAGAATGGCATGAGACAGAAGGCCAGTGTCACGATATTGGTCCCCCCTCCTTAAGGGTGCTCCAGCCCTTTCATTAAAGACTTCATTCTCTGCACCTGTTTCCCATTCCCAGCCCACCTTAAAAGCCAGGCGCTGACGCTCTTCCGGGCTCTGCATCTGATTTCCGTATCGTGCGAGTCCGGGACCAGGAAGCGCCTGGTCCCGTTAAGGTTTTAACCTCGGTTCCCGTTCCTGTTCCCCGTCCGCCGGTTCCGACCCGGCCTTCGTGGTTTTTAATTCCTTCCTCTGATGGATCTCCTGGTTTTGGACTTACCCTTGCGTTTTGGATTTTCCCTAAGGACTTCTCTTTTGGATTGTTCGCCTCGGCCACGCCTCCCCCGTGCACCAGCGCACCTTGGACACGCCCCCCTGTCTTCAGCCCCGTCTTCCTGCATGACGTTTCCCCAGTGTTCCCCCACTCCGTCGGACTGTGTTGTCCGCATAGGGTCCGGAAAGAACTGTTCGTTACAGCCAGGTCCAGCATGTAACCATGTATGCGTGGCATGTCCTGTTGTTGAGTCTCCCCAACTGATGCAAATGATGTAAACGTGCACAAACGCTCTGCCTGTGCATCATTATTTCTGTCAGTTAAGAGCAATAACACAGCCTTATTTGAAAAGTTTGTCTTGGTTCATGTCATGCACAACAGCAAGCACTCAGCTGGCTCTGATTTAAACAGGCTTTTTCTGTCCTTAAAGCCAGAACATAAAGTCATTATAGTATAAATATGAGCAGATTGGGATTGGCTTCCATTAGCATATGTTTCCACCACAAGTATTAAAAAATTGATGTTTTCGGCCGACAGAAGGGATCAGCTCCCATTAGCGAGGCACTAGAATTATGGTGTGCCGGTCCTGCATTTCAGATTGCCTCCAGTCCTCTTCCCTAAGCCCTCGTGCTTTCCGAGGACTGAAGCGTATTGCTCGACGCAATCTGGGGGGTTGTGAAGATGAATATTTTAGGCCCGTGCGTTCAGACAGTTTCAGGGTGCTGCTGCTTTAGTTGCTCTGTCTCGTGAAGAGGGAGGTCTGTCACAGAGCCTGGTGGCCCAGCCCATTCCACTTTCCAACAAGCCCTGGAATTAAGACTTTATCCTTCATTAACCTCCCTGTCCCCTGTCTGCTCCATCACTGTGCTGCGTGGCCCCCATTCTTGATTGCAGGGTGTCACAGAGCACACCAGTACACAAACAGCGAAAACAGCATTTTGTGTTTTTTTTGCCTCGTTTTCATTTATCTCAAACAAGCTCTTTTAGCATATATAATCTCACAGCACGGAGCAGTCATAAACCAGTGCTCTAATAATCCCGAGCAATTGCAATCAAGATCAATCAGACATTTCATTAAGGCATTGAATCCGGACATTTTGTGTGCAGAAGGGTTAGAGGCTAAAGCAGATGGAGCCACACAGCCCACGCTAATAATACACACTTATGTGAGCAGAGATGTATGTTGACACAATTGCCCTTTTAAAATGTAAAAAGGAGAAATTTATAATTTCGCACTAGTTTTGTTTTCACTGATTTTTGCAACAGCGCATAAACATTATTTTTAGTTTTTTTAATGGCACACACGAAAGATTCATCTCCAGAAGTTAAGTTTAACAAATAATAACTAATGGGCTCTTCTTGAAGTTATGGATTGATAAAATATCGTGTTTTTGGCACCTGTTTGCTTATTTATTTTACTTTATGTCTATAAACCTTGACTTTTCCAAAGACTAATTTTTAAACTGTTTTATTTATCTGATAGAATGATTGTCATGAATTTCAATTATACTTTGAAAAGCTACTGTACTTTAGAAGACGTTTTTGTTTTTGAAATTGCCTTCTCTGCTTATGGAGGTAAAATAAGAATGGTTATAAAATTCTGAGTTTTATAATCAGTCTTATTATAAAAGTCATAATTCTGAGCTTTACATTCATTATTTCTACACTTGTATAATTTTAGAGGAAGATCTACAAGCAGTCTGTGAAATGACATTCAGGTAATGTCACTGTAGAATATACTGTAGAGGCAGATTTCAGCTTTAAAACTTGTAATGAGCTGCTTTTTGGGTTCACCATGCTGCAGACAGGACCAAGCAGAGGAGGTAACAGAGAGCACATGAACAGGGTCCGAAAGCTGAGTGAAATGAACTTTGGGGGTGCATACAGAAAGCCCTAGGAAGTGTGGTAAGTAAAACTAGACATTTACAAAAGGCCAACCTCCAGGAGCAGCTGCTACAGTCCCTAATTTTGTTGCCAGTGTCTTAGGGAGCACTAACAACAATTTAAAGATCACAGGGTGGCTTATTAATAATAATAATAATTAATAATTGCTTACACTTATATAGCGCTTTTCTGGACACTCCACTCAAAGCGCTTTACAGGTAATGGGGTCTCCCCTCTACCACCACCAATGTGCAGCATCCACCTGGATGATGCGACGGCAGCCATAGTGCGCCAGAACGCTCACCACACATCAGCTATTAGTGGGGAGGAGAGCAGAGAGTAATGAAGCCAATTCATAGATGGGGATTATTAGGAGGCCATGATTGGTTAAGGCCAATGGGAAATTTGGCCAGGACGCCGGGGTTACACCCCTACTCTTTTCGAGAAACGCCCTGGGATTTTTAACGACCACAGAGAGTCAGGACCTCGGTTTTACGTCTCATCCGAAGGACGGCACCTGTTTACAGTATAGTGTCCCCATCACTATACTGGGGCATTAGGACCCACATGGACCACAGGGTGAACGCCCCCTGCTGGCCCCACTAACACCTCTTCCAGCAGCAACCTTAGTTTTTCCCAGGAGGTCTCCCATCCAGGTACTGACCAGGCTCACACCTGCTTAGCTTCAGTGGGTTGCCAGTTGTGAGTTGCAGGGTGATATGGCTGCTATTACATCCTCAGGTTTCCTTTTACACCCATGCAGATGGCAGAATTCAAAATTACTGCAGCGGCAATTGCTGCAATAGTTTTTCTGTTTAATCAAAACGATATCCTTGTCCACAGTCTTCTCTGCTCCACACATGCAAAGCCTTTGCAGGATAATCAGATGGCCAGAGGTCCAGATTGTTTGATAGTTTGCATGTTTGCATACAGCAGACTGGGTTGGGATCCAGCTCACAGTGAACCTCTAACTTTTAAATATAATAGCTTTTGGCTTTAACCCGCTTGGTTAAGAGGTAGTCTCCTGACCAGAGAACGAAATGAAGATGCAAAAAAACAAGCTAACCCCAAACCACCTATGTAGAAACAGAGATGGGAGGGACACACGCGCACAGCATGGAAATGTGGAGGCAGACATTGAAGGCTGTAGGACACCTGCTGACTCAGGTGAAGGTAGGACGCCGGGCAGACCCAGGCTGAAGAGGGAGGAACCTGGGCCACTCAAACCTCAAGAGAAACGAGTGAATCCCAAACCAGCAATGCAGGAACAGACAAGAGGAATATGGAAATACGGACATTTCGTTTTTTGAGAAGGCAGACATAAAAAGCTGTGGGACGCCTGCTGGCTGAGCCAGGGACAGGAACCAGACAAACGTGGCCCAAAGAGTTGGCATCAGGAGCAGCAGGCTTGAGGGCAGGGGGACCCCTGGCTGAGCTGGACACCAGGAAACAAAAATAGAAGACAGCGCAGAGGAACGAGTGTGGCTTGAAATGCTGAGGAGTGCCGTCCATGGATAGATGAATAATATGCAAGACAAATAGATACAAGTAGCATTTTCTCTCTTTTGCTCTGTGTTGTCTTCATTCTCCTGCTTGCTTTTTAGAGCACGGTCCATATATTGAAAGTGAAAACAATGTGAGAAGAGGTGTGTGCAAGAGTTACATACTGTATATAGCAAAAGTCAGAAATGATTGTAAACAGCTGGGTGAGATGGGCTTGTCTGTCACTATCCCTCCTGAACTTCAGTTAACTTCCATTTAACCTGAGAGCCTGAGGGGCGTGGGAGTTTGAAACAAGCTGCCCAGTCATGTTGTTAAAGCCTATACCAAGGCTTCTCTCAAGAAATGGCTTGATAAGATCCTGCAGTCTGGGTAGGAGGCATTACTGTACACAAAGGGCTGTGAGACGGTAGAACAAGCTACTGAGCCTTCTCTAGCAAAAAAATAGCTACTAAAAGCCAGATGATCTACTGTAGATGTTCTAAAAGACTTCCCCTTATTTGTAACATTTAGGGTGTTCTTAAATCCCCTTTATTGTTATTAAAGGTGTAATAAAGGGGTGTTATTACAGTTCTGACGTTCAACAGATTGAAGGATCCTTAGAACTGCACACAATACTGAATACAAGGCACAAAAGCATACATTAAACACTGAACCTACCAATGAAGTATCTTTGATACTTTGATAGCAAAGGTGATGATACCAACGCTATATTTACATAAGACCTGATAATTATGGGGAGTTAAGCAGCATAACAACCTCACCATTGATACAAACATCACATCATTTTCACATCAAATTAAGGTCGGTCTTGCAATCAGATCATACTGTATCTCTTCAACTCAAATCACTCAGAGCAGAGCTGATCTCATACCAGTTCATCTTATCTTCTGTTCAAAGCTTGCTTGTGAAGTAGCAAACACAGGCAAAAAATGTGGATTTGAATTAATGTCAGCACCCATGATTTGATAGAGAAAGAAAATGGAATGTTATTAGAAGGTGATTCCCTGCTTAGAAATACAGCAAACACACCAAAAGGCAGGCAGAGCCTTGATAAAGGCCTCAGACAGTAAAACTGCAGTCAGACATGGCTCATCTTCAACACGATTAACAGGATATAGTGTTTATCAGCTTCAGTATCTGCCTGCTGGCAATTCATTTTCTCAAATACTGTAACGCCAACGCTCTGACTGTAAACACTGTTCATTGCCTAATCAGTCACAGGGCTGTTTATTTCACTTTGCTTAATAATATTTAAGAACAAAATGAACATTTCTGTGGATCAAAATTCAGGAAAAACTAAAAAATCCATTAATAAAGAAACTAGGAGAATAATCTGTCTATTATTAACTCAAATGTAATTATCCATCAGCAGAGGTTAGTTTCTATAAAGTTATTGAGCCTCTCAACGTTGTTTTATTATCTTTAATACAGTATGTTTTTTCAAATAATTTTTAAATGGAATTTGCCACCCCTCGTCTCATACCTTACTGACTGGCAGGTTTTTGCAGAAATACCTGTTAACAGAGAGGAGCTACAGAATGACTTGAGGGACGGTCTGTGTGAATGTCGGTGTGACCATTGCACTGCGTTACCCACAGCATGCAGCCGGCTTTCTGGCGTTGATCTGGTTGTGCTTTTCGTAAACGCCTGTCTGGAAGGAGGAACGCCTTCAAAATGAGGTCTGTGGCTGTACAATAATCCCAACATGCCTCTTGTGCATTTGAAGATTTCCAATAAGTGTCAGCAGAACAATCTCACACAATACAGCTGCCATTGCTCCGGTTACCAGCAGACACGTTTCTGCTCCGTGGTCCCGTTTTCATGCTGAAGTTGTCTCTGGCAAGGCGATGCTGTACACACAGGCAGTGCCCTCAGATGTGCTAATGTTGTCACACGGTCACTTGTTGAAAGCAGCAGCAGGTGACGCTGAGCAAGATCAAAGAGTGAGAGAAAGTCAATGCCAGCCATTAAAGCAATTAATGTCGAGAGCGAGCTAAAAGCAATACTGTTGCTTGTCTCCACTATAATTTTACAAAGATTAAACAATGTTACATTGTTTTTTTATCAAAACTAAACAACAATCACCAGTCCCCATATCAACACCCCCATGAACCGTCAATTTCATAATATTTTAACGCTAAGCTCTCTTTCTCTGCAACAGACCAGGGAAAATAACATTTTCTTCTGCTTTCCAGAAAAGTGGGCTGACTTATAAGTACTGTACCTTTCATGTATTTTCAGCATTTATTTCACTTCTGCCCTGAAACAAGTTGTTTTTGGCTATTTATACTTATAGTTTTGGATGTCAGCCATACTCCAACACACTGGAAGACTCACCAGGAATTAATGATCCCAGCTTTCCAGGGATAGAATGCATCTGAGACATGTTAAAGGGGATGCCAGGGACTTTACTGATGGGTCCCAGAGAGATGAAGAAGGAATAGTGGGAATCTGGGTTCAGACTGTAGACCTTAAACTGCTATGTAGTTCTATCTTTTATGTTCATTCATTGTTTCCTTTTTTTAATTATATAATGTTAATGTGCCCAAAGGGGTTGGGCAACCAGTTGACCTTGGACCCCTAGAGGTTTTTTTTCTCCTTATTAAAGAGTTTGTGGTTCCTCTCCTCCGTTGTCTTCTGGTTTTCTGTTCTGTATTGACAAAATGTATCGTCAATTGCTTTGTTAAGCACCTTGGGGCAACCTTGTTGTGAAAGGCGCTATATATAAAAATAATTGAATTGAATAGAATTCATTCATCTCTAAGGAAAACAGCCTGTATCATCTTCTCCTTCTCTTCATACCCTGAGAAAGCATGCCTGAGACTCTGGTAAGACACACAGCGTGAAAAACTTCCAGCATTGCAGGAAAGAATATGGGATAAAATACATTGGGGTGAAATTCTACACTTAAAAGATTTAAATTTCCGCTGGAAACAGGAGTTGTGAACTCTACAGTCACAGATCCAGTCACTGAAATGATGCCGCATTACAAAAACAACAACAAAAAGTTCAGTCTAGTGGTCAGTTTGTCAGTGAAGCACAGACTCTTCCTTCTATTTTCTTTTTCCTCAGTTACTATAAGCCAGATGTCACATACAATGAGGCGAAACAAAATATGATCATCTCCAACATCACCTATGTGTGCATGAGTCAGTCAAATGTTCAATAAGATTCAGAATGATACTACACTTAGTGCAGATCTCATCCAAACATGCTCGGAAATGATTGAAAGCTTTTTGATTTGGAAGTGTATTCTTTTAAGCTAAGTGCTCCCTGAGACCATCTAGGAAATTCAATTGCTTCATTTTAAAAATGTTTTCTGCCCAAAATTATATCAAATCCTAATGTCTCAATAGAAACACATGGAATTGGATTGTTGACTGGGCGCCTAATGTCATTGGAAAATTTAATTTTCTGATGGCATTTCCTTATTCTGTCTCACGAAAATGCAAAATTGATAAAAATTTTAATGAATAATTTTCAGAAGTGGAATTTAGCTGCCTTGATGGAGAAATATGAAGGCCAATGGCATGTTATATTAACCTTATAAAGACAACGTTTCTACATCTGATAAGCAGCACAAAGTCTGATATTAGTAAGTCTTTTGCTACAGCAGTGCGACATGGTAATGTCTTCATAAAGGTAAACTCTAATCAATGATGTCACATGAATTTCTGTTTTAGATCGCTCTTCCTTCTGGTGTCTGAAGAGCCATTCTGAGTGACTGCAGTATTTTTTATTTCCAGCACAAGGACATGGCTGTGTATTTCTGGTCACCTTATTTTCCTAAGTGTAACATATACAGATAGACAGATCGATCAACAGACAGACCAACCAACACAACCATGAAATAAATAACAAGCGTTTATATTTATATTTGGTACATCCCAAATCAGTTCTCTTTTGCCTCTCACACGGTCAGATTTCCTGTGACGTCACCACAGCCCGCAGTGCCTGCTGAGAATGTGTTGGACTGGGGCAGGACTGGTTTCACCAACAGTCCTTCTCTCACAGAAGGAAGGAAGATCCTTTACCTT
Source organism: Lepisosteus platostomus (assembly GCF_059453375.1). Taxonomy (NCBI): domain Eukaryota; kingdom Metazoa; phylum Chordata; class Actinopteri; order Semionotiformes; family Lepisosteidae; genus Lepisosteus; species Lepisosteus platostomus. The sequence continues at coordinate 1,024,308 of NC_142621.1, forward strand.
GAATTCTTGGATCTAAAATAACTCACAATGATGCTTTTTAACAACATGTTTAACCAGTGTTTGTTTTTTTCAATTTACTGTATTGCATGCACTAGACAATGGTTTGCTATGGAACACAGAGCTCTCACTCCGCAGTCTGAAAGTATGACCCTGCAATTTACCTCCCTTCTCCTCTTGTAGCAAAGACATGCCCGATAACACAGATGCGTTCGAATTAAAGTGTCAAAGTGCCTGACTGATAGGGTGACAATACATACCAGTGCAATAAAGTTGTGACTTTTTCTGAATCTACCTCAACTCCCCCTCCAACATACAGCTACTCCCTTCATAATTACTGTATGATCTGACCTCCAGTTATAAAATCTCATAACCTTCCTTGCCCTCTCATCCATGCAGAGCTGGCCTTGCTGTGAATCTTTTTCACTGTCCATGTTGTCTCTAACTTCTTTCTTTTGCTCAGGCCTGTCCATTTGGTAGTCCAAATTTCCCAGAGGACACCATCGCTGCAGACAAATTTTACCAAGCCCAGCAGCATTACAGATCTGCAGAGCAGTGCAAAGAGGTCTCACAACAGGAGTGCCGCACTATCTAGTGTCTGTCCTGCAACTGAGTCATATCCCATAAACAAGTACTGTATACTCATCTTATTCTAACAGAATCAAAGGAAGGTGATGGACTTCATATTCTGTTTTAAAGTATGCAATGCACAAATGAATCTGTCAGTTTAAAGAACAGTACTCAAAACGATTTTTTCAATGTTTTTTCTGTCAAAAAGAAATCATAAAAATGACAAGCTAACACTGCTCCTTCTGTATGTAACAGGAGAGTCTATTTCCTACAGAACTTCAGTTGTACCATTTCAAGGCCACCTTACTGTACAGTACTGCTTTCATCTGGGTTCCAGGTCCTAACTGCTCTTCCTGGTGTAACACCATTCCACCAGGACAGCACACAACCACATTCTGCTCCTGTAACAGTGAGTTTCAATGACGTTATTGAGTCCTGTTCAAAAGACTTGAGCCCCATTGAAGATTCCTGGGATGAGCTGGGATGACATGTGGCATCTAGTGCTCACAGACCCATGAACAGGCCAGTCCAGGCTCTGTGAGAGGAACAGGACAGGATTCCACAACACAGCCACTGCAACCTGGTGCAAAGCATGTGGTTCCAGCAGTTGCTACAACACCCCTGCTGATCAACCCTGATGATGATAAATATTCATTACTTCCATAAACTGTCAGTGCACATACAGGACCATAAGGAAGGCTTTGCAATTTTTCTGATTATAGCTTTGTGAATTTGTTGCAATAATTAGTGATAGCTTACACTCATATCTTCACCCATTTGTCTCAATAAATAACCACGTGTCCAAGACAAGAGAATTGTCTTCTTCATGCTCACACTGCGTCAGCAGCCGATGCATACTGTATTTAAAAGAAGGCTAAGCTGATCATGCTCTCTGCTTTAACAATGTCCATTCAGTGTTTGAGACCATTTGCACCTCATAGACACCATTCCTGCTCATGATGCAACAATGCACTCAATGGCTCGTATTCAAAGGCATACATCAAAACTTTGAAGGTGGCTTTTATCAGCAGATACATTTCTTAATTCTAGCAGCTAGAAACTTAACTAGTTTTACAAAAGATCTGCAATGCTGAAGACCGTGTTTCCACGTCTTCACTCTCTTCACCCTGAAAATGTTCAGGGGTCCTGCAAGCTTCTGCAAGCAAAGCTTTACACAATTATCAGTGTTGCTGTAACTTTAACAGGACCATTTTGTATTTTTCTAAAAGCACAAGTAAATTAAACTTGTACAGTTAAATATATTAAGTGGTTAATCCTTCCACAATCTCTATTCACTTAAATGGAGGCACCTGAAGAAATATCCACCTGTCCTGAATGTTTTCTTCTCGACAATTTATTTTTTGTTTTTTTCTTAACAAATAAACTCTGTGAAAACTGTAAAATGATTTTTAAGGCTGAGCTCAATTAACAATGTTGAGAAAACAGGTAAGACAGAGCTTCTTACTAATGAGGCCTCTTCACATGAAAAGGCTTGAAAACTCTTGAAGATCAAAGGAACCAAAGCAGAATGAGTCATGTTCATGGTGTATTACCTGAAACATGCCATTAGCACTTTGCCTATTCAGGATTTCTAATGTCATATATAATTAATCTAAAGTTAAAAAGAAAAAAGGGACCATTTCTGGAATTATTTTGCTAAGAAAAAATGTAATTATTCTATGTAACTAATATTTTAAAGGTTAAGTGATTTTAGCATGATCTCTAAAATACATCATTTAACAAATGCCTTTTCCCTGCCCACAACTAGTCTTTGAAGAACATTCATCAATTAAATAAATCATAAAACCAAAATTAAAGAATATTACACATAATAGATTTCTTAAAGTAAAAAAGCCTTCTTAGATAATGATCCATTTTTTTACGAGATCTTATTAAAATAATTTGACGCTAATTCAAATTTAATTTAGAAGATGTAGAACTCAATTACAGGAAAGTGAAACTGAGCTGAATGCATCTCAGATTCTATTATGGCTATTTTCAAATTCTGTGACATTTCACCTGGGCCTTTTGAAGGTCGCTTTGCAGGTCCTCAGAGCATGTCATACAGCGATATATGGCTGGCAAATGAGGGCAGATGATTCATGCCAAAGACAACTCAAATTTCATTTAACCTTTATTCTCTAGCCTTGTATTTTTAGCAATCTGTTACTAGTCCTAAAATGTAATAGATAAAAAATTTAACAGAACTAACAGAAGACGTCTCTTTCCTCGTGTGCGACAGCTCTGATCTGTGTTTTCATGCCCTGTACTTTTGGAAGTGCGTGAAAACAGCTGCTGCTTCTCTTTAATTCACACTTGTGCTCTGCCGCCTGTCGAGACCAGAGATGTCACCAGTTTAAACTGAGACATCATGAAAAATGCACGGATATCGCTGTTATATCACACGGATGCATTAAAATCCAATACAGAGCACAATTTGGTATAATGGTCCATTTGATTGATGTGACAAAAAGTCTCTGAGGGAGGCTGGCCTTGTAATTCGGGTTACAGGGATGTATTATTTTCACTCTGCCACACACATGGAGAGATGAACTGCAGGACCCAGTCTCCATGCTAAGTGGCTTTGATGGTTCTGCAGATACACAGTGGAAGGTTTACATCTTTGGGTGAAGATGCTGGGTCTTCAGGTAGATTGAGCGCAAGGAGGCCCATCAAAAGCTCTCTCACTTTCTCGCCCGATTACTGTAAGTCCCACTGTACAGTGGGAATGTTGAGCATTTCAGAACATACTGCATGTTTGTGCAATCTGGTAGCGACACACTCCATGTCTTTAGCCAGTGTCGTTATCTGTTAATATATTGGGAGGATAACAGTTAATTTGCAAACCACTTTTGATTCACTTCTTACTCTTTGATTTTCAGCTTCGGCTTTTTGACACACGCTCATCAACAATCAACGCCAGAGACAAATCCCTGTACATATTACATCTCAACTTGTTTAAACAACATTTTATTTTTCATTAATGCAGTCTGTGCTTTTGTCCATCTTTTTCTTTGGTCAGTCTTTTAAGCTTGTGCTTTTCAATCTTAATTTCCATTAAGCCGTGTCTGTCGGTGACAATCATTCAAGTTTACAAGAATTAGTTTAACGTTACACAGCAGTTTTATGGCAAATTTTATTTTACGGAGGGTTACAAACAAAAGCAGACAATTTGGCCCAACTACCTTGCCTCAAGTAAATTGGTCCACAGACATCTCAAGAAATACAAAAACAAGTTACAGATCTGAGTATCTCTGCTAGATGCCACTAATACTCTGCACGTGCATTTTTCTCTTTTAGAAACAGCCCAGTTAGGAGGTGGAACTCAGTTCCAGCCTTCCGGGTGTCATAATGCTTTCTAGGAGATTGTGGCCTTAAGGTAAATAATCACCTAATTTTTAGGGGCCTCAATGTAACAAGGCTTTTAGTTACTTTGCAAAAAAGACAAAATCAGCTCCTCCTTCCCAAGGTTCCTAAACTCAAAGGAAACAGACTTCGTCAGCAGCTGACAGCCAGGCCCGATGGGCAAAAAAGGAGTTTTATCCTGTAATCACACTGTATAACTTAACTAGTCCTGTTGACCCAGAGAGACTGGTGAATGATTCATTGGAACACAAGACAACAAAGCCTTAGAGGAATGAATAATTGATGGTTATCTCCAGCAAATGGAAAATAAAATTCACCAACACCAATAGCAACCAATCTGTCTCAGACCCAAAGTACTCTGTTTAATAGCAATAAACATTAAAAATAATTGCATCCTACATTCTTCACAGTCTACTTAAGTTCTAATAACAATGGAATAATATGTCTATATCATTTGAAAAAGAACTGACCGAACACAGCAAGACGGACGTTAAACTCTCACTAGGGAAAGAAGTTTCTTTTTGACATTTTTTTGCCTTACTCACTGTTTTTCTTTCAAGCAGCTGTAGATGCTGCATGTTCTAAATGAAGTTTTGTAACCGGATATTTGGATGTTTTCCTAAGGGCAAGCTGTTCTGTTATACAGTCCATAAAACACTGGTTTCAATAATCTTGGAATCATGGAGGGCTCTGGAATTTCTGTCTCCCGTTTTTCCAATGGGAGGTGAGTGATTCAAAAAATCAGAACAGAACAGAACAAACTGCATTTATTCAAGCTTCCAGCACAAAATAATAATCCCCTATACCACAAAATATTCATATAAAAGCATGTTGTTGTTTTAGTCTTGACAGTTTTCATGGAAAATCCAGATTATTTCTCTGACATCTTATCTAAGGTTCTGGAATGGAACTTCATTTTTTTCCACTTTAAAATGTATTGTGGAATTCCAGACCTGCAGATAACTATTATGACATACTCCAGTAATCAGGCCTCTGACGGGGCTGTTTTAGCAGGGACTACTGTACGCAGTAAAGAACATTAAGTTTGTGACTGAATATGGTCACATTCCCAAGTACCCAAGTAAGGTGTCGGATAGTTCACAGGGGCAACATTGCTGCTGTGCTAATCAGTTCTGCATGCAGTCAGAGTCTACAGGCAGCACCTCATAAAGAAGTCACCTCCAGCGACTTGGGTTACCTGCAGTGGGGTTAAACGCTGACACTAGGATGTTATAGCGCAGTGTGCAGGAGGTACTACTGAGTAATACGATCTGTTTTTAATAACTAACCAGTAAAGAATACAGCCTCATTGTGGCTGCCCCAGTCCTGAACTACTGACACAGAGACAACACAGTGCTGAAGGGATAAGTAATAAAATCCAGTGGATACTTCTGCCCACGTTGTGACAAATAATATCAAACTTTTATTAAAGAAGGAAGCAGAGGCCCCAGACTCTTATTGATTCTTAACAGGATTCCTCAAGGCCTAGAGCTAAGCAATCAGGACTGTGAATTCACCCAGGTCGGCTCGGAAAGACAATGACTATTAGTCTGGCTGCAAAACAGCACCAGCGAATTAGATGCAGGTGAAGCTTCCTTGGGCAGAGATGAAAACATGTGAAGACCTGGACATCTGTGAGGCCTAGTCAGCCGGGCAGGCCGGAGTGGAGACAGCAGAGCCCCTCTGATGCCCCTGCCTGACTCCGCTCCCCTCCATGAGAAACATGACTCCGGAGCACGAGAAGGACTCTCCTACACTAGCATCCATGTTCTGGTAGCAAGGAGGCCGTTACGGGCAACGGAAACGCCAGGGTGTTAAATAAGAAACTATTGTCATCCAGAAGGGCGGCAATCAAAAACACTTCATTTCCGCCTAAGTAACTGGTGGAAAGTTTGGTTTCAGGAGCCGGTGAGCTTTCTATCGTGGGACCCTGCCGAGAGAAGAGACATGATGCTCTGACATTTCTGAAAGGAGAAACTGCACACTGCACAACTCATTAATACGTTTAGCCCCTCTGCTTAAGCATGCAGCTGTTTTAGTTGCCATATAAATAACTTAAGGTAAAGTTCCCTGGGTGTGAAGGCATTATGCTCCTTCACCAGTAGCTGAGTGGCTTTGTTGGCTCAGATTAAACTCTACAGGGAAGTAATGCAATTTAGGCCTGTGTTGTACACTTGCTCTTGCAGATTGCTCAAGTGCATTTCGCTGATGCCTGAAGAAACCTATTTAAATGTCGAACAGCAGCAGCACCGTCCACACAAGTGCTTGAAAGAAACACCCTCTCAGAGAAAAAAGCCTTTCAAACATAACCACAATAAATGGCTCCAGACACTGCTTTCAGCAAATGATGTTAATCACAGAGATCTAACAACAATACAAAACAAGAGCTCTGGACAGCAAGTAAACACATAATTTTGATGGGTTTTTCTTCTATTCCGATTAGTTTACCAGGATGTGTTTCATTTAGCTGAGCAGCAATTTACAGAGCTCCTGCCTGTGGTATCCGATAAATATGCCAATTAAACCTGGGTTAAACATTTCAGATGGATTATGATAAAACATCCAGTTCATTAAATGAAAATAAGTTACCACGCAACAAAGAAAAACAAAACCTGTGCTCCTCAATTAAGATAATGCTTGGGGTATGGATTTAAATACCACATTGTAGGAGGGAAGTCAAGCAGTATATATTCATATTGCAGAAGCTCTTAAAGCCCTGCGATGACTTTAGTTGTTTACGTCTTACAAGCAGCTCTCTGTTTCTGACTGAAACACCACAGATACAAATGCTCTATTATAAAAGCATTGTGTAGCTCCTAGTGGTAATGATCTCAAGAAATATGTACATGTACATGTGCTTAAAAACAAATGTTGCATTTGAATCATCTTCATTTTTGCTTGTGTATTTGAGTGCTATTGACAATGCTGCAATAGCTGCCTTTTGAACTATATAAGCAGGAAGAACTGTTGTAACTGAGGTGGTTCTGGTTTGGAAATGTCCAGAAAAAGAGGAAATAACTAGAAGCCAATCACCGGCTGATCTTAAGCTAGAATCCGGATTCTGTTGGCAGGACTCAGTACGTGAACAGATTTTAGCGCACACATGCTCGAAGGAGTTAATTTTACCACTTACAGAAATGTTAAGCTGTGATCTGCGAGCAAATTAGAACACAATGCCGGGTAAGTCATTAGAGAGGAGCTTGTGTTAATTAATTTAGAATTCATATACCAATTAAGTCCTTATTAAGTTAGGCAAAGATTAAAACAGTTATTTGCCCAGCATCTTGCTCGCTTGCCTTTAGATAATGAGCTCATGCAGTCTATGGAAATCAGCTCTGGCTGTCAAACAGTGACAAAGAAGGAAGCTATTGACAAAACAAATCATAATTACCTGATGATATTACTCTCTTTTGCCTTCTCTTCCCTCCCCCCAGCACCACATAAAGAACACATACTTGTGAGGAATGCGATGGCGGATGGGTTTCAGCGGCAGGTGCGATTAGATCTCAGCATGAACGGTCATTTGGTATGTAGTAAATTCCCTTTGATTAACTGGCCTTGTTTGTTAAAAGCTCCTATAAACATTAGCTCTCTCTGTAGTGATGGTGGTGACACAGTGCAGATCAGTGGAAGATTAATGAGGAGCAGTGAGCATGCTGATTACAGTGTAGCAGTTTAATAAACTCTTCCGTCGTGAAATTATTTAATGCATTCATGCTCATGTAAGCTATTTGGTGGTCAGCTTGACCACCTATGTGTTAATATTGAAAATTGAAATGCAGAGGATGAAGAAAATATCGCCTGGTATAAGGTAATTAGCTCTCCAGCTTGATAAATGGGGCAATACCTATGTGTATACATGCTTTTAGAACACAGCACATGGCACCTTCATTAAAAAGCATTGTGTGGTGTCTATTGTAGTCATTTCAATAAATATTGATTTTGTCTTTTAATGTACAGACTGCAAAGATGTCAATAGGAATTAGCATATTATTATACAAATAAATATGGCTACATTTCCTGTGAAATGGGAATCAGAATGTGGCGTCTGGAAAGCAGCTGAAACACATTGTTCGGACGAGGAAAACGCAGAACAGCAGGGCCATCACTTAACAGGGGTGGATGTTTTATACTGCTCTCCAGCATATTGATATGAAAACAACTTGGATTTTAAAAGTCAGGTTTGGTCCTATTCCAAAATTGTATGGTAAGGGAGTACACAATCCTTTGTATTGATGTCTTGGAAATAATATCTCTCAAACAGATTTGAAAAAATAGCAGAATAAATCATGTTGCTTTTTTCCAGGGCAGTGCACACACAATGTTGTTGTGACAGAGGGCTCTCCATGGACTTTGTGGCCTGTTATAGGACATTTGTATCTAGTTTTTATATTTGTCTGTTGCTATATTTCTGTATTATATTTATTGTTGTTTTTTGTTGTGATTTAGCTGTTGTCGATCAACAATGTCATTTTGTTGTTCCACTTGTGTCTTTCCACCATCTTGTGCCAGCTTACAGAGCCCCCCGACCCACCACTCAAAATGGAGGTTCACCTGTCCATCAAGAGGACCAGGGGTGGGGCTTATAGTACATAACCTGGCCTAGGTGGGGTCGTAGTTTGTTGTTTGAGTTCTGTCCTATCCTGTTGTTTTTTTATTTTGTTACCCTTATTAAACATGCACTTAATTTTCCCCTTTTCCGATGGTTTGGTGTTTGGTGTTTTCTAACTTGGCTGACTACTTATGCTGGGTAGTTAGCCGCAGTTCTCAAAAGACTTTGTAGAGTAGAGAATCTTCTGCAATTGGGGAGGGTCTAGTGAAATCAACACACAAGACCAGCATAAGTATGTACTGTACTGTATATGGAGAGTCAGAGACACTCACTAATTCAGAAATATGTTAATTCACCTGTTGTTTTGAATTCCATAAAAATGTTATGATTAAAAGATTGTGCACAAGACCAGTTCAGAAACAGAAGGAAAGCAAAAATCTAGAAGAAAGAGTAGTCTGTTCGTCTTGATGGCCTTTTTTCTGTTTTGCTTTTGTCCGCTGAGAGATAAACGAGCGCACATTTTCACATGAGCAGCCTCTTTCTGTGTATTGTTACTACGTCCTTTTCTCTCGGGCCAATGTATACAATTTTTACACAGCTTGAGCATTTCCATCCAAACACTACTGTGCCGCCACCTGAAAAGGATACCCCGGCCAAAGTCCCCAGGGTGGGATTAAATCAATCCTGAAGCCCACTGTTACCAATTATGCATCTGGGCAAGAAGGAGCAGTGTGCTCGCATAACACCCCCACTTCTCAGGCTGGGGGACAGGCCAATTCGTGCTGCTTCTCAACCAGCTGCATGCCTCTGCCTTATTCTTCTTATCCGAACCTTTTCTTCATCCTAAAGTAAAGGCAGGTCTCACTCCAGCTCTTCCTCTGTTTGTGTTCATCCTCAACTAGTCCATTCCAGGAATCAGAGGGCCATCAGAGGCCCGGCATGACAGAGGCCACAGGGCCAGCAGAGTCACTCTTCGCTGTGTTTATTCACCGTTTCTGAAGATGACAGCTGTCTGATGAAGCCTCAGGAATTGTGTTTAGTTGGGTAATAATAACATCTTGGTCAGCAACCTTACCCATAATCCTGCAACACATTTTCTCTCTTGTCAAGGCTTGTGGGAGTTGGGTCAAAGGTTCTGCTGCAGCAAACCTTCCGCACAAAGAAGAAGAAATCCCCTACACGGGACCCACAGCACTCGCCCCAACCCCTAACCCATAACATCTAACCTTTCATCAACACTGCAGTGCTGCCCTGACACTCAAGACACCTTACCAAGGATCAACCAGGAGAGCAGGAGCAGCCAAATCATTTTACTAAAGACAAGCACATGAAGATTTCCAACAAAGACTAACAGGGTCATGTCACACAGTGAACACTGGACCATGTCATTAATGAATAGATACACTTCGGTTTCTCTCTATACTGTATATATATACTTTATATCTAATATATATCAAAACGTGTTAAGGAGTAGATTGAGAAGATATGGTGACAAATGTCCAGTGCTTTTAGAATATCAACGGTATTCATTCACTCACCTACCTCTGCCACACTGATTGTGAGGACTAGAAAAAAGTACCATCTTAAATCTTAATCAGACATCCTAGATCGTAACCTCATGCATAAGTCTTAAAGAAAACAAAAATCACTCCCCATCCAGATCTGAACGATGAGCACAAGTCAAATGAAAATATGGGGAGGAAACGTTCTGAAGCTGAAGAAATTGCATAACATAACAGCTAAATGAGCTGCCCCGTCCACAGGTAAAACATTAACACTTAACATCCCCTTAAATAAGAGTTTATAACCTGTAACCTGTAACCTCCATTCAAATGTATTAAATGAAATGGAAATGGAGCACAACAATGGAAATGGCAGGTTAGTGCCTTCATGGCCAGCGCTGAAAGGCATACTGTGCAGAGATCTGTGCATTGGAGTTCCGCTCCGGAGGCAGAAATCACATCCTCTAACCTCTCAAGATATTTTTTCTTCTTGTCTGAACACTAACATACAATCTCTGTTCACGAGCAGTCATTTCCCTTCGGTCTTGCTATTTATGCAATGAGAGAAGTCATTACATCATAAACTCTGGCCAAATACACATTCCTCCTTGATATGATTAAAAGACAGTCTGCACACTGTAGCAGCAGACAGTGTACTGTATTAAATATGTATGTGTCTCATATGGTATATTGACCATACATGCTTTGTCTGAACCGGTTGGGTTATTAGAAACAGCCAGATCTGCTCAGTTCAGTTCAGTGACCTGTTCCCTGTGCTCCCTAAAGTTATTTACTTTAAAAGGCATGCAAATTGAGAGAGTTCTCTTATAAAAACATTCCCATATACAGACAATCGAAACCTGCTCCATAAACCCCTTCTCCAAAGAAGTCCAGTCTTTTCTCTTTCTGGCTGAAGATCATAAAAGACAACAGTTACTGCAGAACACTGCTAATAAGCACATTTCAAGAATTCTGTCTGTTTTCTTGATGTGTTGGTTTAATTCTGGGATGTAATTTTCCCACAACTCAAACAAATGCAATAATTTGCTGATTGACTTACCTGGACATGTTGTACTGAACAATGGACCAGGTGAGTCCAGGTGTCTGGGTTTCCTCCATTAAGGAACACAAGAAAGGTTATAATATGAGGCCATTTGTCATATCTTGCACTTTCTTAGAAGAAAGCCAGGGTATCATTTTTAGCCACATGTCTGGGTAGCTTCTTCCACTCTCCCACCACCTTTTCCTGGTTTTTAATGCACTTCCTCTTAAAAGGTAAAACTCATGCAGTTGAATTGCTCAAACAGTATATCCTAAATCGAATGCAATGGCTGCGAATTTCCACAAAGCCTTGATTTCTAAGAATAACTGAACCAGTAGAAAGTGATGCCATTCACAGAAACAGCTCTAGCTGGAATTCCCCCCAAAATGAGAGGAAGGGTAACTTGTCAGCTCTCAGGAACCTGCTCCTGTTTCAGAGTACCACCTTGCTTATTGGTGAGGATTTCTTTCCTCTTTTTTTACTTTGGAGGGCTTATATTTCCTGTGAGGTTACTTCTTCCCAAAACGCATGCTTCAAAAAAGTATCATGCACCAAGCCAATAACTAAGTGTCACGGATGTGGGAAAGGCAAGCGTGGAATGGTCAGGAGAGCAAAAGACCCCATGCGTAGTGGCAAAACGGGGTTTAACCCGGGCTCAGGAGGTCAGACGATGTCGGGTAGAAAGCTATGGCCTCAGGCCATGGAGGAGACGACCTGGTGCTAGGCGGGTCTCAAGACATCCAAACGCTCAATGCTGAGCCAGGAGGAAAGGGTGACCCGGAAATATATAGCCCCAAACAAAGACACACCGGAAGGACAAGAAAAGCACAGGGAAACTAAGAACAGGACAGAGTAGGAGCGCCCTCTAGCTGTGGAGGGTGTGACAGTAAGTGCCTCTACATACAGAATCAAAGGTTTCAGAGATGAAGTAAGTTGGAATTCCTTCATTTAAATCTCCCCTTGGACAGAGCACAAACAATGGGCCATTTGCTTTGTGACAGTGTACTGAAAGCTAAGCAATGGCACAACGAATCCAATCAGACTCCAGTTAGTTGTTATTTTAGCATAAAGTGAAGTCTGGCTGGAACTCTGCAGTTAAGGAAAGTTCTGTAAAAGCAAGTGATGTAACTGACAGGCTGTTTTCTTGACTGACCTATTCCATGGGTCACATTGTAGCAGATTCAGTATGCGCAAGAACATTGTACACTCAAGAAAGATATAAAAAAATTACACCTTTGTAATGGCTGCTTAATGGTACTGCAACATAAGGGACATGTTCCAATAAGAGTGGCCACTCAGCCCATCTCTCCTTTTTGGCAGCTAATTGATATGAGGATCTGACTCAGCTCTTTCTCGATGAAGCCACATGGCTGTTCAGGCTGTTCCAGACCCCGAAAGCCCTGCAAGACGTGCAACCTGCTCCCCCGTTGTGTTACGAATGTGCAAAAGCACATTGAAACAGAACTCTTACACCAACGCTGTGGACACGTGCAGCCAGTGGATAGGTTGTCCACTGGTTCACACATCGGGTACACCAGGCCCCCCAAGTATCCCCAGCTCTGCGGTGGACGATGCTTAGATGAGGATCCAAGCCAAGAGTGATTCGAGATGCATTCGAGGCGGAATCAGGGTCTCTTGCATTCTGTTTTCAATTCTAAACCTGAGTTTGCTTTTGACACATCACCACATGTCTCGTAAAAATCATCATACCTGGAGAATTGTTTCAATAGGAAGGGCCGGCTGAATGGAATAAAATACAGTCTCTTTCTATTAAAAAAATGTTCAGTGAGTGTAGGACTTTCAACAAAGTTACTTTAGTGCATCTAAAGTATAGTAGTTTGACCTTCAGTTTTTGTAATTTAAGACATTTGCATTTCCACTTAACATATCTGTATGTAAGAGATTCTCATAATATTTATAAACAGTAAAAAAAGCATCAATATTGGGGTAAAAATGTCTCAAATTGACAGTTGAACAGATAGATAAAATGATGAAAACCTTTCCTCAGGCCTGACAATCTGTACACATCCAGAAATCCTTCAACACTCTGATCAGTGTTGCTAGAAGGTGCCAGTTTCCTCATGCTACGCTGGCCCCACACTCAGGTTGGTACCCCTGTCTCTTTACAGTTCCTATCTGCATTGGGAAGTGTGGCCTCACTCCAGAGCAGTGCCTTTCCTGTTTTTCAGTACCTAAAGAACAACAGTGCAGCCTCTCCCCACTCTGTGTCAAGTAGATTTATGAAACTGCAATTCCCCATGTGAACAGTGAATACACTGAGCTTGTTTGTAGGCAGATTTTAATTTCAGAACTGTGTTCATAAAAACCTTGTCACTGTTGTCTTTTAGTTTCTCACAATTTTTTTAGGTTTGCATTTTCAAGAGATTGGGGGACAGGTATTCCCATTCCATTTCCTGTCCGTCAGCCCTGGACCTACAGTAGCTGCTCAGAGTGAGGAGCTGCCCTAGTGTGTATCAACACAGGCCGGCTGGGGCCGCGCCTGGGCTCCCGCGCCAGCACTGTCTCACCTCTCACCCCTGGGTCACGTCAAGGCAAGGTCAAGCACAGCCAGGCTCGTCACCTCCGATCAGACGTCTCCTTTGTCGTGGAATTAATTAACACAACGTTGAGCAGTGCACAGCACGTATGTGCTGTCAGTCATGCAGAGGGAAAATCAGGAAATCTTTTCCTCCAAAATCATCTACCTGCAGCTTTTTTCCCCATTATGGGGGGACAGAAACTAGTGCTCGTATTAAATAAAGCCGAGAAGGGAATGCAAATCATTGTCTGGCCCTTATGCGTTGTATTGACTTGTTTCTTTGTTTTACTTCTCAAAAAAAATGTTTTCATATAAATGCCGCTAATTAAATTTCCTAGAAGAGGGCCTTTAAAATTCCCCCAACGTCCTGCTGCCTTGACAAGTACTGAAAGGTATTAAAATACAAATTAAATGTTAAATATTTTATAGCAGAGTGCATCTAAGGACATTAGAGACCGTTACTGTGCTGGTTAAAACTCTTAGTAGAATATAGGCTACGGTAAATAACAGTCTAAAGCTTTATGTCCATCTTATGAATATAAGAATATACTGTAGGAATATAATGTTACAGATTAGAAGATGCCTTTTGGACCACAGAGCTAGTTTGGTTGCTAGAGGACAGTTGATCCCAGGATCTTATCCAGCCGTTTCTTTCAAGCAGCCAGGAAGCCGGCTTTAACGTCATGGCTCGGATCCTTGTGATCTTTGTAACTTTTTTAATGTGGAGAATGTTTGTCAAGAACCGCACATGAGTAACAAATGCAAACCTGCTAACCAACACTTTAAAGATGTGAAAAGAATGCACGGAAGAAAACTAGACAGACTAGAATAAACAAAGCTCTATTATTTATTTTTCTTCTTTCTTGACACCCCGCTTTCCTGCAGCAGATTCCAGAAGCATTATCACTCATTCCCGGCTGGCAGACCAAGCGTGTTATTTGTCACAGTGCTATTAATACAGAAAAGCTGCAGGTAATTAAGCCAGAAATTCCATGAACCAAATGTACATCAGTCCTACACCCATAAAAACAGAGGTGGCACAATAAGGGTGGGGTGAAATGTATTAGTTTCAATTTATTGAGTTATTACCTCCAGGTATGGGCAGGGTGAGGATTAGAATACCAATGTCTGGGCGAAAAAGGATGAGAATGACTGATTATTACATTCAAACAGTATTAATGAATTTGCAACCTACAATGAGCTCATAGGCCATGGCACAACACACGCAGCACTGAATCAGTGACTTGCTATTGTTCGAATTCTAGCTAATAAACAGATTCTGATATTGCAACACCTCCCTGCTTTGCAGAGCATCGTCCTGGTGCGTGCTGCAAGCTGTTTGCAGGTGCTGGTTATATAATGTTAAGTAGGTCAATAGAGATGCATTTTGTCATTAGAGAAATAACTTTTTCCCCATATGCATGGTGCACGAAAAGGACGTCACAAAAGGCTGGAAGAAAAGAGCAGCAAAAAATCGAAACGCATTATTAAGCTTGCCTGCAGTAATAAGGCTGATCATATTTAAATTGAATTAAATTAATTATCTTTGATGATTTGCAAATGAAAGGTAAGACAAATTACCTTTTTTATTTTGTACTTCTCCTTTTTTAATGCCCAGCCAAGTAATTAGTTACACTCTTGAAACACAGAGCCTATCAAGTCACATTAATGGTTTTGTTGCAGAAATTAATTTAGATATTAGAAATTACATTTCTGACCATAATCTCCGTTACTCAAATTAAATATTAACCAAAAGCTGTCTACGGCTGAAATGAAATTTGTCCTTTGAAGTGTTTTTATTAATCCGCTCTGATTGAAGGTGCTTGAAATTCCATGAATGTGCAAGGCTGCTACCAGTTCTGTGCATCACTTACCTTAATTTATTTTGCTGAGCATAATTCTATTTATAAATGAAAATCTTATTAAAAGAAGACAAGAAAAATTAGTTGCAGGCCTTGGATTGGTGGTGTAGAAACAAAATGAGCTGCCTAACCCGAAGTGACATTTACAAATTACCTGTTAATTTAAACTGGGTTGAAGGATGACAGAGCTGAACTGGAGCGACAGCAAAATACCAAAGGAACGACGGCGGGGCCCGCAGTGACCAGGAGCCTCCTGCCGACCGCACATCTCCCCAGGCCGGCAGGGAGAACCTTGGATTTCGGGAAGCGTGTGGCGCAGGAGCCGCCCTGCCGCGTGTCTAGTGGGTGCGGACTCCCGGGGAGAGGTGCGGCCTGCGCGGCAGGAGTGACCCCGCGCGCCCCCGGGCCGGCCCGCGAGAGGCACCGCCGCAGCAGCCCGTCCGCGCTCCCTTGCTCGCGCGCTCTCTCCAGCCGCGCAGGGTTTCCCGGACGCCAGCGCGGCAACTGGCGCTTTCTGCTTGAGGAAATCCCCGAGCAGACATTATTACCCATCACGGTCATGTTGGAGGAAGCTAGATGATAAATAGTTACAATCAGTGGCGTTTTTCCGAGACCGCCGCTCTGGAGGATATTTGACTCGCATGACTCGCAGGAGAAGAGGCTTGGGGGAGAGAGGTGGCGTCCGTGTGCAAGGTGAGTGGACACACTGGGAGGGTCACCTTGTGCCCTGTCCATCGTTATTGATGAGTAGCTCACAGCGGAGTGGACACCTGCTGCCCAGGGTCACCACAACACATTACAAATTAACAGAGGAAAAGGAAACAACTCGCGCAGATTAAAACTAAATTAGAGCTGCATCCGAAATGTCCTTTGAGGGATGCCTTGGCCCCTTGACCGTTTTTAAGCCGAAACAAAGAAGGACAGTGATGAGGAGCGCAGGGGGGAGAAAGGGAGCTGTAGAAAGACAGGCCTCGCCTTTCTGTCCCGCTCTGATTCAGAGTGTCGCACCTGCCAGGCGTGGAAGCTGAATTCAGAGGATGCTTCAGAGAGCCAGTGACACGACTGTAGTCCACCCCCCTTAAAGGGCGCTCCGGGTCGTTCACTTTTTAGTTGATTTTGTGCACCTGCTCCCTGTTCCTGCCTCCCTACAAAAGCCAGACGCTCACTCTGTTCCGGGCTCTGCACTGGAACACGCACGCCCGGAGGCTCGCCTATCACCGAGTCGCCCTACGTCCGCGGCTCGGGTGGCGTTCGCCTCCTAGGTGTCCTGAACCAGCTGAGTCCGGGACCTGGAGCGCCTGGTTCCGTTTCCCCTTTTTCCCCCCGACCCTTCACTGGATCCCGCTCCGGCTTTTAACTTTGTCTTCTTCATCTTGGATCGATCACCCCGCTCTGGACATCTGCCTGCACCACTTCCCTTCGGACTCCCTTTTTGGACAGTTCACCTGGACCACGCCCCCCGGAGCACCTTCATCACACCAAACCCCCCCCCCCTTCTACCAGCCCAGTTCCTCGTCTCCTCCCTGTGTGTGTTCACTCCCTTCCAGATTGTGTCGCCTGCATAGGGTCCTGAAATATGCTCCGTAACAGCCAGACTGTAGAAGCCCGGAGTGGGATCTAGTCAGCATCCTTCCCTCTTTTAATGACCAATCAGCCAGAATCAGTTTAATGTTTGATCTAAAGGACATCGTTTCCTACAGCACAGTTTCCCCAGTCTGCTGTTATGCTATAATGTAGTAGTGTGTCTAATATAATAGTGTTGGTCTGCAAGTTATGGCTTAGTGGGAAGAGCACCAGCTACCCATTTCCCAACACCATCAACCCAGTTTTCTTAAAACGTTTCCTGTCCCCATACTGACCAGACCCATCCTTGCTAGGCTTCTGAGATCTGACTGTATCAAGCTACACGTTGTTAATTACAAATCAATCCAAACATTGAGGCCCAGGAAAGAACAAGAAGTAATCAAGCTGGAAAACGTACATTTTTACCTTGGAGTAAGAAAATTTAAATTCTGTGAAAATACCTTAAGCAAACGATTTCAATAACACGTATGATTTTTCCATACTTTTCGTATTTTTTACTGAAAAACACCTCTGCCAGTAGCTCATTAGGCTGGGATCTCTGACCACATTCTGCCACAGCAGTGTTAAACAGGAAGAACGGTCAAGATGTTACTTACAATCACTGAGAAGCTAATGTTGGCCGCACTGCAGTGCTTCGGAGTTTTGTCATGAGGTCCTGCCGGTGAACTGATTCTGTCCATGCATAACTGCCGAGCTAATGAAAAGAAGGAGGTGGGTGAGGCTTAATGAGCTAAGTAGTTTTCCTCAAGGCTAGAAACAAGCTCTTAACCACAGTAAAAGTAATTGAAAAAATGACAAGCAATACATATAGCACGCAACGCATGTGTTGCACAAATTATTATGAATATTGCTACTATGATTATTGTTGTTTTTCAGCATCACCATAATGCAACTTCATCCCATAAAGAGAGAAGAAAGCCATTGCTAATCACAGTACAGAAGCCAGGAAAAGAGTCACAAAATCGGTCAGTGTTGAAACAACAGCAGCTCTTGTGAAAAATGCTACAATGCTAAACCCCTGAATTTGCAACAGGAATAATGCAATCTCTCAAACTACACCTTAAGGTCTCCAGGAAACTCTGTGCTCACTGCACGATTGAGTAATCCCACTGCAACTGGACGTCCTGTTGGGCTGTGACTAACAAGAGACGAGTACAGGAAGGTCACGGTGCTTCCTGGAGGTTTTCAGGACTACCTTGATTTCTCCCCAGTTTTACTTTGCTCAGAGCTCCACCTGGTTGTCATTTATTGATACTGACTTTTATTTCCAGACCAGGCCACCCTCTGGTCCCTATAAAGCAAAAACATCTAGCTAAGAGTGGATCTTGGGTGAACCTCCATTCTATCACAGTTAATGGAAACTGTGATGTAAATATTGTGTGAGTCAATATTGCCTTGTTCCATTGTTTTCACAAGACATGCTGCAGCTGGAACATCAGAACATAAGACATATTAAAACATGGGAGGTTGCCCATCTAGCCCGTTTGCTTGCTAGTAGCTAATTGTCCCAGATGTTTCTTGAAAGAAGGGACTGGCTTCAACAGTATGACTGGGCTGCTCATTCCACACTCCCATTACCCTCTGTGTAAAGAAATGCCTCCTATTCTCTGGTTTGTATTTCATCGTTGATTCTGAAGAAACCCATTGCATTGAGTTAGTCAGTGCCAATGAGGATCTGAATATTTGAGTCATAACCCTTTCCCTTCAGAGGACACAGAACAAAAGTGTCATCTGCTCATGGAGAAAGAAGAGGAGGCGATGAAGAAAAATCATGCTACACGACTCATCCATTCATGTTTTTTAAAGTAAAGTAAAAAGCAAGTACTGTGGCACACACTGAATTCACAGCACAGCACCACATGAGAGCTATCTGGGGGAAAAACACAATCAATATAATGAAATAACACCTAAATAATAATACAGAACAACAGGTAGGCAGCATCAGATGGAAAATTCTATCATTCCGGCTTTGATACGTGACTTTATAAATGCTAAATGAAGCAGCCATCATTAGATATTAAGCTTTGAGGATAATGGAGCTATAAATCTCGTAAAATTTAATCTCTGGAGTGCTTATGGTCTAAGGTCACGCACACAAGCGAGAGCTCCGATTCATGACGTTGTAAATTGTCGCGGTGGTGAGGGGAGGCCAAGGGGTGCATGGCGCTCTTGAAGCCACCAGTCGGCTCTGAGTAAATGCCCCTTTTAGGTACGCAGCTGTTATGACAAACAAGCGCTAAGGAAAAAGCCTGTTATTTTAACAAGAACACAATTAAATGAGTTGAACTGATCCAACAAGGCTAATGTTGGTCATTCAGGAACCTTGTGCTAACTTCAATTAGCCACCGCCTCTCCCCAGCTTTCAGATGTAATTAAAGTAGCTTAGTTGTGCTCAATGATGCACGCCGCTTCATTTAATCACCAACATTACTTTCCAGAACTATTAATGATTTTTCGGGGCACATGTTTATGCAGAATTAGAACAGTAATTACCTTTGCAGTTAATTTGGTACCTTCGCATTTCACACCTAGCTCCAACGTCATTCATTTGCTGCAGTCTTTTCTGTCAAAACAAAGGAGCTCCTGTTCTCACTGCATATCTCTGTGCCCGACTGCAAGCAGACTTCTGTAACACTAATAAACCTGCTCCCCAGTGAAACAGGTGTAGTCATTCCAGCTCTTTCCCAGTTCAGGCTTGCGCGTACACGCCACCTCTTACCTTCATTAGCTAGAAAATGAGATTTTTGGCACGCGGAGTAAGCTTTTTAATTTAGTCTCGTGAAGCAGAGTATAATGTTTAATTTAAATCACAAGAGTGGAGTGCGCTCTTTTAATTTTAACTGGTCTGTGAATGTGAATTTGAATTAATAATCCAGAAAATTGAAACTATTTTCAATGCACTGCCTTGATATTGACTTCCCTCCCTGACTCTTTTTTTAGATTTTTTTTTCCCTACGCGCTCTATTCCATACCCCCACAGCTGAGCCTTCTCTTCCTGTGAATATAGATGTTTTGCACAGAGCAAAGTGCCTCTAATGAGAGAGTCTTTTCAGGCCTACTGCAGATCACTGCACTTCTGCAAACTTACTGCTACCAAAATTGTCTTAATATTCCAGAGGATGCCTAAGACTTGGTTGCTGGGCAACCAGAGGTCACATGGTCACAGGGTTCAAGCCCACAGTTGTGGAACCACAATGCATCTGGTGATGATTTATTCAAACACAGTTTAAAACCTGCAGTTTTCCTCCCTCATTGCCTTAATGTAACCAGGCCCCCATTCATAACTGTCAAGAACCTATTCATCTGGACCCTGGCTTATTAAGTCGAAAATTGTACATAAGATGCACTTTCTGGTAGAAAAAAAAGCAGCATTTTTTTTCTTCAGTTTTGCCACCTGATACTTGCAAGCCTTTTCTGGGGCTGGAGGAGGAGCACCTGCTAAAGGTTCTGATGCGCTTTCTTCCTGATTGCAGCCCAGGTCCCTGCCTGAGACCAGGGAGGCCAACGACCTGACCGTGCTGTGTGAGCGACGGTCCGGCACAAACTGGACACGCGTGCAGCAGACCAGCTGCAATAGGTCCTGTGAAGACGGGGTTTCTACCATGAAAAAGGCCTGTGGCCACGCCGGGCCTCAGCTGCAGCTGTGTGGAACACGCCAGCAAGAGAGAGCTCAGGACAGGAAAGACAAAACCCATCTACCTGCATGCCATGACCAGCACTGCAGGCTTCCCCAGCTGTCAGTCTGAGGAACGCAGCCCTAGAGCAGGAGGTGACAGGGAAAGAAATCTGCAAAGGCCCACTCTGTTCCAAATCCCAGCTCCCAGCTCCCAGCTCCCAGCAGCGGTGTTCCGAGGCACCAGGAAGCGCGGCACTGTGTGGGCTGTCCCACTGGAGTGGCACTCATGGCCCAGCGGCAGGGAGGACTGTAGACCACTGCTCTCTCTCCTACAAACCAAGGAAGCTCCTCATCGACCCCAACACTGGGGCCTCTGATTGGCTTTCTTCCGTGGCCTCGAGCATCACTTACTAACAAAACTGTGAACGTCTGTTTTCGAGAAGCTGGACAGGTGCCCTGTACTTCTCTTCTGGAACCCACATGACAAGGAGATGTTCTGTGTGTGTGTGGTAATTCTTTATATACATAGAAACAAAATAAACATTGCCTAATAGACTTTGAAATCGTATGTAATTGTACACTTTATCTGTCTCAGTCCCCAAGATTTTAAAGCTTTGTTACATACTGAAGTATCAAGGATTATTTATACAAATCTGTCGGTAACATAGCAGCTTTTCCACAATCACTTATCAGCGGTATCTCATTGTTATAGTCATTATTCCCTGGCATGGGATTTCATCGCCACAGGGGCAGCCCACATGCCTTGTCTCCTGGATAAATCCTGAATCCACTCAAAAAAACAATAATGCTTTGTATGATGACGTCACATACACAAGTTTGTGTCACATTAAAAAGACATTAAATGTTAGCCCTCGTCACCACTACCAGACTCAATTCACACAATCACAAGCATCGGTCGTCTGCATGTTCTTCTTTACAAGACAAGAGAAAGAGAAGAAGACCTCAGTGCTTCCTGACTACTGAAGGGCTCTTAACGTGCTGAATCCATTTTCTAGCACATTTGCTCTGGCCCAGAGATCCCTAGCTGTAGCAGTGCTGGAGTCATGCTCCTCAACCGTATAAGCTGCTCTGGAATATAATTGAGTCATCTAGCTGTGTAACTGACAGCTGATGTAAGCGCCAAGCAGGAGCCACAAAAAATCAGGAGAATAATTAGTGTAATGAAATAGGAGTGCTAATAAATTCAAATGTCACCCAGAAGCACACTTGAATCAAGCAGCTTTTCTTTTAATAATCTCATGGAAGGGGGAAAAAAAACAAAAAAACAGTATTACAATTCTCTTTTCATTCTGCTGCATTCCAACACGACTTAACAAATATCTTTCTCTAAGATACACTAAG
This sequence comes from Lepisosteus platostomus, assembly GCF_059453375.1. Lineage (NCBI taxonomy): Eukaryota > Metazoa > Chordata > Actinopteri > Semionotiformes > Lepisosteidae > Lepisosteus > Lepisosteus platostomus. Next base: position 1,046,300 of record NC_142621.1, read on the forward strand.
AGGTGGAGGATGGGTAAAAAAGGAGCAGGTTTGTTCCTTTAGCTTTGTCTTGACTTGGGCGGAACAGGAGAAGGCCCCCTGGAATTGTGCTGCATTGCTGGGGTTGTGATTAAACAGAAACGGGCCTTTTATCTCCGTAAGAGGACCAGACTCTGAGAGCTGCTCATTCAAACCTGACGCGCTGTTAATAAACACAGCCGCCTTTCCAGCGGGTTTGCAGCCATTTGTCAAAGTGTGGAAACCCAAGCCTACCTGTGTGAGAAAAGCAGGCTGCAGAGTGCCAATCCATGTTCTTTTCCATTAGCGTTATTGCCCTGAGGATGTGGCAGGAGAAAGGCACCCCAGTCTGACACAGTTTCTGCAGCTGTATAATATCTCAGAGCTGTGTGGAGCCGCACGCTTCTTGCCTCTTCTGCCTTCCGGACCTGCTGTGACCCCAGCCTGCTCTACCTGGCGTTTTTCAGGGGAGCCCTTACAACACCCTCCTCCTCCTCCAGCGCCCTCCTTCGCGCACTTTCAAATCACTTCAGCCAGCTTGCTGCACAAGCACACACACACGGCCTCGAAGTGGTTTTTTTCCTTCACACATTTCAATCTCTTGATTTTCATTTTTGTCTTTTACCATTTAGGATGTCGAATGAAAGCATTTACACCTGGGACCACAAAAAGTGAAGAATGATATCCCTGAGCTGGAAGGGAGATGCCCTGTAGCTCTGTGCACACCACACTGCATAAACAGGAGTCATTCAGCTTGGCCCTCAGATGAGAGAGAATGCAGGGTGGCCACACAAACAAGCTCAGGCCGACCCCCAGAGTGAGACCCTAAATGCAATCCTATTAACACACCCCAAGCACCCCCTCAGCTTCCCCATCTGAGCCGTACAAAGAACACAGGAAGCATACTGGCTTTCTTCTGTTGTTTTTAATGTTGTATCTTTCCCATAATTACTGAATTTGTCTTCAGATCTTTTACTACACAAAACTCAGAACTGATAGCAGCAGACATAGAATACCTGAGGTAAAAATAAACTAAAATATTCAGACACCATGACTTTCGCTTCATTTGTCAGAAAGCCTTCACTCCTCGCAGCACTCAGAACGCAGTGTGGGAAGGGCCGTAATCAACACTGCTGAAAGGCACATCTAATTAGAAAACTTTAGCTTTGACCCAGAGTAACTTTACAAGTGATTCCTCACAACAAAAAACTACCAGAAGTTTCTCATCATTTACACAATTTTCAGTGTTTTTTTTTTTCATCACCTACTTTTTGGTTTACTTGACCCTTGTTCTCCAGCATGAAAAGCAGCTCATTTTGCAATATTAATTATGCAAATTGATGGCTCGGGGTAATATGAAATGAATAGACCTCACGCAAATTAGACAATAAAAATTCAAGACCAAGAAAAAAGAATTAGTATCTCACTTAAAAATGAATTAATGACGCGCACAGGTATGCAGCTAATGACAGCAGCAATGCCCTTCGATAGAATTTCATTTGAATAAATCCTCAGGTCTCTTCTCCTTATTTATTATTTATCACTGTCCTGAATTGTGTGTTGTATGTTTTCCTCTGGAATGAGCCTCCCAGCCCTGTTGAAGCCGATACTTCTTCTTTCTTCAGGAAACAACCGGGTGAGGTCCTGGGATCGATAAGGCACTAATTGCTAAATAGACCCAGATGGACAGAATGGCCTCCAGTGGTTTAAAACCATTCTTATATTCATAACTAGGTTTTAATTTCCATCACTTTCCATTTGGGTCAACACTTAATAAGTCTTCCATGTGGGAAACGTAAAACTACAGTCTATCGTCCTGTAGTTCCACTACCAGAGCTCAGCCAGCAACTGAATGCGCAAAGTGACTTCAAACACTTCTGGACCAAATCTGGCTTTTGCTCAAGACAGGAAAAAAACTCAAGGGCTGTGGCAAGGTTGAACCTGATCAAGACGAAATGACACGAGATTTATTTCAAACGGGGCTGCCCCTCAACACTACCAAGACAAGTTCTCTCACGAACAAAAGACTGCTGTTACATATATTTTGATTTTACTACTCCCTTCATGATATTCTTCAATATGGTACCATACTGTACATATGTTGCATTGTTCCGAACATATCACCTGTATGTGAGCTATGGCCTTGGTCACATTATCATTGGAAACAGAACCGGGCCCTTGGGGAGGTCAAAGACACAGCTCAGACTGTACAAGGCCCTGCAGGAGTCTGTGGGGTTTCACCTCACTGAAAGCACAGGGGATATCAGGCTGATAGTGAAAGAAGCAAAGCCAAGCCAAAGTACTGCTGGAGAAACATTTTTACAATTTAAAAATTGGTTCTGGTTCAAGTTAGGCCTTTTATTAACTTTTCTTCCATTTTAACATCAAAACACAGCTGCAAAGCAAACGGTGTAGTAATGTATTGTGGTTTGATTCCCTGCCACACTGACTCAGTCCCCACCATACAGGAAAATATGAAAATCATGCAGTGATAGCTTGCGGCTGTCATTTCCATTAATACCATATTAAACAGGATTCAGGTCCTCAATGTGTGGCCAGAGCTGAACCACTGCAGGTTGGCATGACTGCCTCAGGATCAGACAGGCTGTCTGTGCTTTGGAAACAAGGGGGAACATGAAGAACACAAGCATTCGGAGATCACAACACACCCATCCTGAGTCTGGGGTTTTGTGCTGTTGTCCAAGGCCTCCTCTGGACCCACTGCCTACGTGTTCCTGCTCTGAGCTAAAGCTTTGTGTCACAGGCATGGATGGAGAAACTGGAAGGGATTCAGCTACCACTGTGGTTGTTGCAAGGGCACAGGGAGTTCTTGATGTGGAACTTCCTGCAGGGTTGGTGCTAGCATTGAAACGTTTAGTTCTGCCTAGTCAAATGGAGATGTCTTCCATCTGCTAGAGCTCCTGTCTCTCCTGCACACAACCTCTCAGTGCAGAAGAGCTCCTGTCTCTCCTGCACACAACCTCTCAGTGCAGAAGAGCTCCTGTCTCTCCTGCACACAACCTCTCAGTGCAGAAGAGCTCCTGTCTCTCCTGCACACAACCTCTCAGGAAATGCAGCATCACAGTACACGCAGCAGCTTGTGAAAGGGGGGCTTTAGCCCTAAATGTTAATGCAGTTTTCTTTTTCCAACTTGATCGATAGGCAGGGGTAAAGTGCTTATAAATTACCAAAGGCAAATACAGCTCTATTAGCACACAGTACATTTCACAACATTTGCCTGTCCTTTTTTTACAAGAAAAATCCATTTGCTAAAAGCTTGCAATTTTTTTTTTACCTGTCTTAACCTCAAACAATTTTCATAAAGGCCGTTTTTGATCATGATTAACTATAGGAAATTTAATTCTAATGTGCTGCTCCTGCTGCTTTTACAGATTCAATTTATATTCCTTTTTCCCCCCTCCTTGTCCTAACAAGCACTGGGTATGGATTTTATTGAAATCATTACATATTGTCATGTTTGCATTATAATGCTATTAGGAGATGAAGAGACTTTCGTAAATGGAGATTGAAACAAAGCAAAACAATGGAAGGAAAGAAACATATGTATGTATGGCAGCCCCTAGAAGCAACATCTGTGTATCATCATGCTTTTACTAATTTTTTTAAGATAGTTCCATTCATTAATGCTTATTGTTACTCGCACTGGCTAAGTCCTTATTGCCATGCATTTAGGAAATGAAGCAAAGAGTGGAGAAATAAGAGTCTAATCAATACCACTTTTCATTTTGCTCCTAATGGGTTGTTTCAGCTTCCTTTTCTCATGCACACAAAAAAGAAAGAAAAGATCCCTGTATTACGGCCAGAAAACACAATTCTTCTGCAGAAACACAGACAATAATGTTTTCTCTACTGCATATTTTAATGGCATTTGGCTAAATTGGGTATGGATTTAACATCAAAGGCTTCATGAATTTTTCAAATGAGATATTAAAGTCAATATTTCAAGTGAAAGATATTTCAATTTAGTTGCATACACAACAATAAAGGACGTCTACAAGGAAGAGATACCAGGCAGCTGCAGCAGTATTAGTTTGCTCAGGAAATTATTAGTTTATAAGAAAATCAAACATAAGAGTTTGATATGGCACTGAAACAGATGTTATTAGAATAAGCACTATCCCTCCAATGTACAGAATTTACAGTTATGCTACTGGCATATTCAAACATTTTCTGGCTGTCCGTTCTTTCAGCAGATGATCTAATTTGTGTTAATATCTGAGATTCACAGTGACTCTTGAGTAAAAGGTAAAGAAGTTAAATGAGAGACTTCTGTCCTGTGTCTTGACTTAAGGCTAGATCATGGTTAGATTCCCCACAAAGGGGTGTCATTAGAGTCTGACCGAGAGCCCTGGCTGTTGCTTTACCTCTGAACTCTATGATGTGAGAGATCAGATCTCGCTGTCACACACTGACTTCAGTACAAGAACGGAACAGACCTGAAGGATGTTGTACTTTATTGGAAAAGTTGAGATTCTTCCGTTTCTGATTATCAGGTGTGTAGCAATGGTTTGTCATGGTACAGTGGGGTACAGAGTGCAGAGAGGTATAGTACAGTACACAGCAGTAGAGGACAGCTTGTTGCTGTATGGTACAGAGTACAGAGGTATGGTACAGAGTACAGCAGTGTAGTATGGCATGCTGTCACAAGCACTGCTATACTTTGCACAGACCTCATGCAAGTCACAGTCGATGCTAACAGCCAGGCCGTGGCTTTCTCCAAATACTAGACTTTTTCCCGCACTAGACAGACATTCACACAGCAAAGCCCATAGTGTTTGCTCTTGTCAGAGTATTGCACTACCTCTCCTTAGTCAGCCATGTGTACTTGCGGTCATCGTACAACGTGCAGAAGGGACGAGAATTTTAAGAGAAAATTATGGAGAGAAAACTTGGGATAAGCTCCGTGCAGGAACATTTAAAAAGAATAATAACAGAATTAATTCTGTGGACGTATATCACTTCTTTCACAGAGGCTGCTACTATCACTGACAGCTGCAATGACTTTTGCAGGCAGAGTTGTTGCCATTTGCAAAATGCTTCCAAAAGTTACACACAGTGTGTCTTAAACACACAAATTAAACCATCTCATTAGATCTCACTACCTGCCCTGGCATTAGAAAGTTAAATTAGTCTTCGATATTTATTCAAGGCCATCACAGAGCCATTATGGTATTTCAACAAGACTATAACTTGACTACACTAAAAACAAGACTATAACTAAACTGTGGTTTGTATTCTAATAAGACAATATCAGGGACAGTGCTGATACTATTAGAGGTCTAATCCTGAAACAAATTCTGCTTCTGTCTATCGAGAGAATATTACATTCTTCCTTTAATGAGTTAAAACTCAGGGATGTCTGTAAGGATGTCATGGAGGTGGCATAATATTACTACTCTAAAAATGAACCCTTAAGAACAATTGTTTTCTTTGTCATTTCCTTGCTTGTTTTCCGAATCAGCTGCCATCAGAAGAATTAGTAGTGTTTCAATTCTGAAATACATAAGAAGTGGGAGCTGTCTGATCCACTTACCCTGCTCTGACTTGGAAGGGCAGAAGGCAGACTAAACTCTCAGCAACACCTGTGGGACTGGGGCTGCAGATTCCATTTACACATTCTTGTGTAACCTGCAGCAGATTAACAGTGGACCAGTGAGTACTAATAACCTAGTAGTCCTGATCACCACTGCCAATTGATAACACATGAATCAAACAAAATTCAGATTGCTTTCACGCGTAAATGCTTCACTGATCAATAATTTCAGTAATCACAGGTCATGCGAGCGTCAGCTAGAAGCTCTAAACCAAAGTGGCACCCCAGTCCCTTCAGGGTCTCACTGACAGGGGCCGCCTGCTCTTACCAACCAGGAACGCAAACCTGCACCTTCCTCTCAAACCAGCAGCGTTGAGGAGGAAGGAGGGGGCAGCGGGGAAAGTTTGCCTCTTCAGCTGCTCTGCTAACACCTGTCTGATCAGCAGGGGCGCCCTGGTGGGACGGGCCCGCGGGCACAGCTCTCCCACTTTCTGCATGCCTCATCCTTCATCCGCGCCGGCTGTAATGTACCATCACCGGCGCAGTTACACCTGAACACTCCGCTGCTGCCGAACACCTGGCTTGATTTTCCACTGTCCAAATGAAAAATAAGCATAATCTGCTTTTTGGAGGATACAGCAAATGAGGGAGTTCATGACAAATTGTGTAGGTTTTTTATGCAGAATACATATCGGCAGCGAGACACAAATGAGTTTTTTTCATCCTCTTTTCTTGTGTGTGGATCATCAACTTATTTTCGCTTCTAATTACCGCCACACTGCTGCGTTACAAAGAAATACGCAAAGCAACACACGCGTCTGCATCTCTTTCAAAGAGCACATCTTCACACACTCCCCACTGCCACCCCCAGGCCACCCCCAGTGCCCCTCCCTCTCCCAACCTTGAAGACTACAGACAAGACTCCAGAAGCTTATTTCAGAGAGGGAGGAATGTTTTTATTACAAAACTGAGTAAGGTCACTTAATCATTTCAATAGCAACATCTCAGCATAGGAACAGGCCAATAGGAGACTTCTAACAGCTGAGGTTTGGCAGTCAAGAAGAAAATTAAACTTGTGCCACTTAGATGTAATTACTCGGTGGCTTTATGGACGGGTCGAAAAAAAACGTCTAGTTCTCTGCGGAGCCTTTATCCTCCATTAAGATTGCTCCGGTTTATTGCAGAGAAGGAAATTGTTTTATATTAATTAAACTCCACCTTCTTTACGAAACCTTTCAACCCCCCAACACTGAATCAGCGAGTCTGCCTTTAAAATCGGGTCAAGGAAATGGAATCAGAGTAATAGTGTAACCAAGGAAAAATGAATTGAATCTATAATTTAGAGCATACTTTCAGAGTGGCACTTAAATGAAGGTGTTTTGTTGTTGCTGTTTTTTAAACAGCAATAAAGTCGAGTCCCTGCAGCGAGGACACAATCCCCGCTCACCACTGTACGATACAAAAACCCACCAAGTACAAGTTATTACCCTACACCCACACACCGATTCAGAGCATTAATGACCAAAAAGTTCATTTTTAACACTTAAAGCAAAAATAAAACAGTCTTTGCTTTGGTTAAGGGGCATGATAGGACATTTTGGGATATTGTGTTTTCCTAAATAGATTTTGGACACAGAACAATACTGCCCTGCACAGGAAGATGCTATTTAAATATACTAAATATAGTAATAAAGTAATATATAGTCTTGTCACAATATATTTCTGTGACAAATGGGATTTATGAAAACAGCTTCAATGTATCAATAACGGTGATGGAAACTTTATAACTGTATCACACGCCAATTTCTTCAATTCAGTATCAAAATGGATGCTGCCTGTCAGTTTTCCTCAACGCCCCAAAACATTCAAAATAAGTCAATCTTTCTGTATTTTAATTTCCTAAAAGAAAGAGTTTCAAACACAAAGACCTGCAAAAAACTTTAGAGACAAGCCTGAGAAGTCAGGTTTCTCTCAACATATACGAATTATATACAGCATAAGTACACTGGTTCATGTGAAAGATTACAAATTTATATTTCTGTCCCTGGAAGTATTCACCAAACTCTCTTTATTGAAGTTGAAAAAGAAGATAAGGAAGACAGAATACATTTGCTGGCAGTATCAATAACTCTGCCATTAAATATATATAAAACATAGTAATATACCGTACATATAATATATATGTTCGTATATAAAAATCCATTTGGAGTACGGAAGAAGCTACTGTACCCAGCCTTGTTGCTGAAGCAGGTGTTCTGGCTTCTTTCAAGAAAGAGCTGGCTGAGACCCTGGGATCAAGCAGACAGAATTACCTCCTCTCATTTGTAACTGCTCTCGTGTAAAAAGAGCACAGAAGTGCATTCCGCGCATGTAAGTTAAATCAGCCTGTCTTTGTAGAGACAAATGCAAATGAAACCCATTTCCACTCTGCTTATTTTCTAGTTACTGGTTATTTCTCCTGGTTTCAGCCGCAAAAGAGACGTTCTCTAATGTAATATAAAAACAGGTCTATCTTCAGCAATGAATTAGAGCTCCTGGAACAAGCAATAGCATGGACAGACATAGAGCAGATGATCTGACCTATTTAGATTTCCAGAAGGCTTTGATAAAGTTCTTCATCCACGATCATTTGCCATGGAGAAGGCTGCAGGACCCAAACTGGATCTTTCTAGTCTTCAGTAAACAGGATTTTGGGGGCACCTGATTATGGGGGCATTCAAATCTTCTTGAGCACCGACAAAGTCAACCTGATGTGGTTCTTCAGAAACAAGAGTGCAACACTAACCAGTGGTCACAAGCGGTTACAAAGGGGGCACTTCGCAACACAGGAAGGCTGTGGGAGTCTGGAACGAGCTCCCCACTCTTGTTGTCAATGACAGTTCCCAGGCAGATGAGATCCCTGAATCTATTATCTATTGAAAAGCCCGATGAGCTAGATGAGTCAAACGACCATCTATCGTTCATAACCTTGAAGTTCTTCGGTAGATTTCAAGCCCAGTGAGAGACTCCCAGTGTGCTGACACACTCTCAGTGGGGCTGGAGCTCGTGGCTCTCCACATGGGGCCCTCAGCTGTTGTTGTTGTTCTATGAGGAGGTGGTGGTGGTGTTGTTGGGGAACGTTCTGTCAATAACAAACCGTCGCGTCAGGCCTGCTTCCTGAAGCAGCTGCTTGTAATGCACATTAGTAACGAGCGAGGAAAAAAAAAATTAAAACAGCACCTCCTGGGTGCAGTCCCAGGCGCGGGTCTCGTGCAAGCTGTGAGGAAGTGTGAGTGCGGCGCAGAAGTGACAAGTGAGAATTGATTCCAGCCATTGAGGAGCCTGATGAGTATGGCAGTGTTGGATTAGCTGCATCACTGCCCAGCTGACTGTGCTCCTTAAAAGCTTATTAGACTTAAGTTTGCTTAGAATACTGCAAAACAAAACATTTTTATTTGTATGGGCTTAAAGCATAGAATGCTCTTGACGAAATGTACACTCGCATTAAAGTCTTAATAATTCAGCACAGGGTTTGCTCATCTATTAAGAATTATTCTTTTTCTGTTCTGGCCTTGCTTCAGATTCAAATTGTGCACCCTGAATCAATCACACTTTACTACTGTAATTCTACGGACTGAGTTAAATAATAACTAAACGAGCCACCAGACACCACGGCTGCGAAAATCTGTCACCTGTGTCAGCTTGTTTTCAAAAAGTTAAATCTTTCCCCCGGGAAGCACGCTGGTTATTACTGGTTTGGGATTTGCACAGATTTGCCCAATTTTCCCCACATGCCACTTATTGAGAAGCTTTTCTATCTGCAGCTGAAAAGGGAGAGAGAAAAAACAACATTTAATATCTAATGCCACAAAGTGACATCAAAATGAATATAATACATCTATACACTAACTGGCTACTGCTAAGATTAAGGTTGCTTTAATGAACTGAAACAAAGCAATGCCATTGAAACTCAATAGACTGTGAAGCTCTTATTGGAAGAACAAGGGATCTGAGGTAAATAAATATTAACTTGAAGAGAAAAGGAGACAGAAAACAAACAGCAGAAAAAAACATATATTTCAGGAGAAAACCAATGTTTAAAACTGCTGACAACTTAAGGCAGATGAATTTGCATACTACAGGGCTCCATCTGCAGAGGAAACTCTCTGCTACAGGAATGATTTAATATTTAATAGATGAGAAACAGTAGCTGCTGTTAATTAGAATTTGCACATTTACAAATCAGCACTGATAGCAAAACAAATTATGAAATATAAGGGTGTTACACTGGATACCAGGGAAAATAAGATGACAGACAAAGTTAATGGAGTATCCCTAACAACGGCTCTGTCAGAACACATCAGAGAACTAATCCAGTTAGAAAAAGCCAGCAATAGAAAATCTATTTAAAATATTAAAATGCTGTTCAGTAAAAGCTTTTTGTGCGAGTGCATTTACTTAAACAGTTGCCTATTGCTCATGGGTCATTAGCCTCACATCCTGCTTCATTCTACAGCTAGGTTTGAAAGAGAAAATTAAGATTAAATGAAAGGAAGTGTTTATTTTTATTGGAAAGGATTCAGATACGTTTATATTCTCCCTGTTCTCAATTTCAGTTCTACGAAAGGTCCGCAATCATGTTTAGGAGCAAACAATTTTATGACAGGCAAAAGAACCAGATAAAAGCATGGTCTTAGAAAAGATTAGCAAATCTTGTTCTAGAAGATGTAGCAATGATATAAGAACTACACACATGAAAACCCTCCACAATGTTGAATTGGAAAGAGAGGCTGCTGAGAGTTAGTGAGGGTATCATGTTTGCAGTTTCCAGTTTTATTCTATTCTGAAGGCTTGAAACAATGGGTGATGGTCTGCTGTTCAAGGGCCTTGAGACATGAGAACAGGGCAAAAGGTGCAGATGATTAAAAGGAGTCCTAACAATTAACTCGGGATAAACAAAGTCACTGCTAGATCCTTAAAGCTGCCATATTAAAGAAAAAAAATATTCAACAGTGACCGAGTCATTCCAAGTGAGATCATTAAGAAGACAGCCTCTACAAGAATGGACCAGACCATAAATATAGGAAAATACAGGGGAACAACAGACAGCAAGGACAGGAGGAAGAAGAATCAGCAGGAACTAGCAGCATCATCAAAGGCTGTGCTGTGAGGGGCTGCCTTTTCCCAGTGAGACTCAAAACCAGATTCTGTAAATCTGAACCCTGAATGAGTACTGGACATCATGACAGAAGGGAGTTGTCTTATTTATTTGGAAATTTTGATTTCCTTTCTTGTGGAATCCTTAGGCTAAAGGGGCCTCTTCTCTGTTGCATTGTTAGAGCAGGGAAATTAGTTCCCAATGTCTTGTGAGCATCTGTTTAGAGAGGCAGATTTAGTCCTGGGTAAGATCCATTTTGTTTATTAGAAAGCAGGTCCTTTCACTTTGGCCTATGAAGGAGTGTTGTTGTCTTTAGTTTATAAGATAAGAATTTAGGGAATTTCTATGTCTATAGAAGGCAGGGCTCTGAAACTCACTGTATTGTACATATCTCTGATTGTGTAACTGTTGTATGTTGTGTTACATTGTGCATGTTTTTATCTAATGTTAATAAATATTAGTTTGTCTAACTCTAGACCTCATTATTACTCTGTTATCAATCTGTGTTGTAGAATGAAAGACACATGTGCCATGTAACACTCAGTAATTCCTGACGTCAGATGGTAAAACAGATGAATGGAGTGAGACAAATGGAGCAAAATGTCAATACAGCAGTTCAGGATTGCAACCTATTGCATGGAGCTGTGAAGAGATGAAAACTGGCTTCTTTTTAATAGTCTCTTCATTTGTGAATTGTTATCATGACTTCCATACCACTCCCCAGTGAGATGGCCAATTCGGAGTGTGTATTTATAATACAATTGATTGCATTTATATTTAGCACTTTTCATGCCACATATAGAACTTCACATATAGGAAGGGACCCACATCATCCACCAGTGAAGTGCAGCCCCACCTGGGAGACACACAGCAGCCATTCTGCACCTGCAGCTCCAAAAGGAACAGCAGATCTGGCGGAGAAGTGAGAAATTACCTTAAAGTAAACTAAGGCAGATGTTTATGGAGGCCAGATAGGGCAGCCCAGGGTGGAACTTAACCCTGTCTGGGGATAGCACCCCTACACTTACAAACAATGCAAGGAGGTCTTTCATGACCATGTCATCAGGACCTCAACTTAACATGTCATTCAAAGAAGGGTACCTCCTACAGTTAGGTGTGCCCAGGCACCATACCAGGACATTGGTTTAGAATTTCTGCTCGAGCTACAAGAGCACCATCTAACTATCCAATGACCCACCAACACCACAAACAGCAAAAAAATAGTTTTCCGTAGATGTCTCCCATCCCAGTACAAATTGGGCCCAACTTTACTTAGCTGCTGTGATCTGACCTGATCAGGTTACAAGGTGATAATGCTGATAAATTAATGAAAAGTGAAACACTAATGTTTCCCTAAAAATTGTAAGACGGACATATTTGACATATAATCAGAAATCCAAGGAGAATGGCCATGGTTTAGTACAAGTACCTAAGTACCTAGAGCTGCACATTGGAAACAAAATGGAATTTCGAATTCTATAAAGATCTCATCAATGCAGTGATCCCAGGATCTGCTGCTCCTCCACGGTCTCCAATCCAGACATGGGCAAGATGCAGTTGTGCTGATCCAGGATCAGGAATCCCACAATCCTGCGCTTTTGCACAACAGGAGTATTGTTATCTCCAAGCGCAAGACTCCCTGAAGGCAACCCGTAACCAAACAGAAACAGTCGCACACGCAGAAATCATAAAATAAAACATTAGGAAATTAAATGAAACTAGAAAAAAATACTAAAATATAAAGGTATTTTTAAACTTTCCGCAAAAATAAAATTTCATTAAAGCACCTGGGTCAAACATCAGCTTTAAAACTTCTTGAACCCATGTCTTTTAGTTAAATAGCTGCTGTTATGATGTTGCCTCCTCAACCACATAAACAAGCCTTTTTCATTTTACAGAGCTAATCAAGAAACAGTCGAAAGATTCCAGCAGACAATGTCACAACACATTTTTGTTTCAAAGGGCACGGTCCTACCCCCTGCCACCCTAGAGACAGGAAGGTTTAAAGAACATTCCTTAATATAGAACAGCTTCTATCTCTTTACTACAGTGCTGGGTGGAACTAATACCACGGTTATAATGATGCCCCTTCAAAATGTGACAGTTCAGGCATCTAAAACAGCATGCTGCTCAAAACTAGATGAGGAAATAAAAAGGGGAATTAGGAAACGAGTGCAGCCGTGCCGAAGACAAAGGCTGGACTGTTCTCAAGCGGGCATTCACATTTCAAAATAACACTGTCAGCTGATCATAAAGTGCTGAAAGTGATGTTCTCAAGCAGACACAAACCCTCCTGGACGTGACCAAGTCTTTCTTGCTGAGCAAATTGTTTAAAAATGGTCCTTTTTTGGACCTTATTATACTGACACATTTGTTACTGGAATTTTGAAATGTGGGGTAAAATATGCTACTAATTCGTGTTCATTTGAAGTCGGCGTTAACGTTCGGTTTCTTTGTCTCAAGAACCAACAAATGTGTGAGAACAGGACAGTACAAATCGTTAAATAAAGAACACTGGAGTGATGTCAAATTCAAACAGTGGGAATAAAATAACATGGAAAATGGACTAAATTTGAACATGAAAACATGAAAAACAGAAGTAAACAGCAGCAAAGGCATAAAACTCTAAACTCTAAACTCAAAAGAGGAATATAACACAATAAAGCACAGTTATATACAGCATGACACAATGCATATAGTATAACAACATAGTACAAATGCAAAAACACTTTTTACTTGCATTCTTCTTTTCTGACACATCTGGTACCTATAATGTCTAAAATAATTTGAACACAAACCTAATGAAGTTCACAAGCCATAGGGGTGTTTCTGTTTCAGTATTTCTGTTCCTGCTTATGACCTTTCTTTTATATCTTCCACCAAGGAAGCAGCTGATACATTTAAATCATGTTAAAAGACTTGAGCTTAAACAGACGTTATTTTTCTCACCAATTTTTCTGTTTTTATGTATTTCTATTCTGCGAAGTGCTTTGGGATTTTTTAATGAATGATCCTCTAAAAAGTAATGTGTTCTTCTTCTTCTTCTTCTTCTTCTTCTTCTTCTTCTTCTTCTTCTTCTTATTATTATTATTATTATTATTATTATTATTATTATTATTATTATTATTATCATTATTATTTTAAAAGTTCATAGTTTAGATTTTTAAGCTTGCAGTTGCAAAACTCTAAACAGGAAACTGCTGATTTTTCAAATTAAACTTGCAGTGCAGCTGCTAGAAAAAGAATTCTGTCCCCATGATTATTCTTTTTCCCTGATCCTGGAAAACTCTCAGGTGACGTCTACATTACACTGCTGGCCACAGAGGACAGTTTGTTGTGTTTCTCTTTTTCTGACTGCCGAGGGGCAAGACACAAATATCTAGTCTCTCTATGTTGTATGTTTTTAAGACCCAGAAACCAATGTCTAAGAAACCAAGGCCCTGATAGCACCTCCCTGTCTGTGAGCCCCCACTGAGGATGTAAAAGGAAGAATCAGCCCCCAGGAACAGTTTTCCAGTACTGGGGAGGTGGGAGAGAAGGTGGGGACCAGTCACAATAATTCACAGTCCTCGTTTCTTCAGAGCAAGGTCAGGCAGCGTGTTGCTCAGCCCTCTGTTGTGTTTCAGATTAGTAAGACAAGGTGGAGTTTGGGACGCCCACAGAGTGTGCAGGTAGTCATCAAAGCATCACCTGCTCTGTGGTCAGCAGTTTGATGTGGCTGTGGTCAGTTTGCTAAGTTTGCTAAGCCACAGGAGGGATCAGGCCAGATGCTCAAGAGCCACCCAACACCAGTCAGAAGGAAAGCAGAGAAAAAGTCAACAGACCCCCGACACCCGGGTCAGCTTAGTGGGCTCAAACACCTACCCCTTTTCTTCCTCCTGACTCTCATCTGATGAAATCCCAGCAGAAAGATCTCCTCACACTGTGAACGATAGGCCTCTGCACTGTAGAATATAGGAGGATTCGAGTGATTAAATTGCAGGATAAAATCTGGACAAATTAAAATTCTTCAGTGCCTGCTTTTTAATATTATGAATGCTTTTATTCCTTAAAGCTTTAAAAATACAGATTTTAAAAGTCAAATGCCAGGTAAAATAATCTCCATCACTTGAAAATAATTATTTGAATGTATGAATTTTAAAAAATAAAAACAAAAAATAACATTAAGGGTTATTTATTTCTTTCCTGAAGGGAATGCTCTGTTGACCAAAGTCACAGCTGTCAAAGGCAAATGTATCTGGAAATGTGTAAGAGATTTTATAGACAGCGTACTGCGCATTCACAAACACATAATGCGACCTGTCAATGTTAATGCTTTGTGTGGTTTACAGCAATTATATATAATTCCAGAGCTTAGTATCCTACATCATCCAGCATTAAAGCACAGCTTCATTAATTCCACCCGGCTCTCAATGGATGTTAATGTTTGTCACTCCTACAGCTCTCATCTCTTAAGAGTACGGTATCAAAACCCACCCCAGTCCAATCAAGAAAGCAAAGTTCTTCTTCCAGCTTCTGTTGACAAACCTCTTCATTTCAAGGCTCGAGAATCTGTGACAAGGACTGAAAAAGAGATGATCTAGCCCTGGATTAACAAGCCTCCACTCACTCTCCTTTTAATCGTCTTTTATTCACTGGTTAAAATGTATGTGTACTCCCATGTGAACCCCTTTCAACTGCTGCTCTGCATTTGACATGCTTGCCTCAAAATATTAGGTTCTCCTAATAGATGTTTGCATCTGGAAATCCAAACACTGCATGGCTTATACGTGGCAAGACCAGGCAAAAACTACATCACCATTAAAATGACACAGGCGTACCCTCATTAGCGTTTTTAATTGAGCAGATGTCATAATATCTTGGGTAGTTTCTTACTGTTCTCTCTTCATCAGGCAGCTGTCATAACTATGAGGCCTGAGAGCCTGGAACCACAGGTCTCACACACGGACTGCAGACTCTTCTCAAACTCTTCTCACACTGCGGAAGAACAGTCACCCAGCTCTTTCCTGCTCCACAGCACAGTGCTTCTCAAGCTCAGAAATGAAAAGCGTTTATGTTTTCTGAAAGCATTATATTGAAGAGAAGTGCCTAGTGCTGATTTAATATGCAGTATACAGTCATGTATACATGTATCATGTGATCCTCAGTAAGAATTCAGTCAACAATCTGCAGAGGTGTATTGTGGGAGCTTCATAACAAACCATCCTTCTTCTTTTTTCTGTTTTGTCTTCTTCTCTTTTCTATCATTCGTTTACTTTTTCCTGCTCTCTCCTCTTTAGTATAAGCAGTCTCACCCTGTAGCTGTGTTTTAATTTACTGCGGCCCCAGACTATATTCTACACAGTGACCCCAGACTATATTCCACAGTGACCCCAGACTCTATTCTACACAGTGACCCCAGACTCTGATCCACACAGTGACCCCAGACTATATTCTACACAGTGACCCCACTCTATTACACACAGTGACCCCAGACTCTCATCCACACGGTGACCCCAGACTGATCCATACAGTGACCCCAGACTCTGATCCACACAGTGACCCCAGACTATATTCTACACAGTGACCCCAGACTCTGATCCACACAGTGACCCCAGACTCTGATCCACACAGTGACCCCAGACTATATTCTACACAGTGACCCCAGACTGATCCACTCAGTGACCCCAGACTGATCCACACAGTGACCCCAGACTATTCTACAAAATGACCCCAGACTCTGATCCACACAGTGACCCCAGACTGTGATCCACACAGTGACCCCAGACTCTGCTCCAAACTATGCTGCAGCTCTGTTCAACTGACCTGGGTAAATAATTTAACAAATAAATAAAGATGAAATAACAGCCTGAGGGGAAGAGCTTTCTAATTATTTAAAATGACACTGTCTCCTTTCTGTAGTGTTTCTTCCTCAGCAGGGCTTCAAATAATGAAAGTTTTCATGCTAAATGTGACATAAATAATATATACAGTACTGTGACTAAAATATTATTATTTTTATTTCTTACATATTTTCACATAGATGGTGATGGGAAATATTTAATATTCATAATGAACTCATTTGCAACATTTAATTGCAGGAGGTGCTGTAGAAACAAGCCACAGAGGTACTGTAGTTTAAAGAACATACATTTCTGTGTCATCTTAGGTGTGCAAAATTGTCATGCCTGCTTTCCTCAAGGATAAGTTGCATGTGTGTATTGAACTGCATAAAGGGGTGTTTCTGCAATATATTTGTGGAGCTGATGGCAAAGGTAATGTATTTCCATTGTAATAGAACTTTATTTCAGACTCTTACGAGCGCTGGAATGATTATTGATAGGGTACCATAAAGTTTCCCAGCGCGTGGTTTAGACATTGTACTACCAAATGTCAAATCCTCCTGTGGCCATTTAATTCAAAGTAAAATGAATATTTGTACTTAAAATTGTCAGGAAGAGCATAATGGCATAATACTGCATTAGTGCTGTACGTATAAAAAATATATCAGCGGTATAAGTTTTGCTTTATTGTTTATCACTATATTGCCATGATGGAATGGCCATAGTGTAATATATAGGCTGTCTTCCGTTATTGTCTTTATAACACATGCACAGACATGCTCTCCCTTTGTAAAAGCCTTGTGTAATTTCCTTATCCAGCTAATGTTCCAAATTTATAATGCTGTAATTCAGGATTGATAAGGTTGCAATTCTTCAATACCCTCATTATCTTATTACTGTTTTCCCCAAACCCTGTGAGTCACAAATGCTACTGTTGTCCATTGCTCATCAGAGGGGCTTGGAAACTGTGCTTCATGTTGCTACAGAGAGTGCTTACAGAGATGGATCAGTCATGTCCCTCCCTTCTGGCAGCTCTGTAAGGATTTGCTCCATACTTACACCTAAGCTGCTCCTAGCTATGCATGCAAGACCTCTGGAGGAAAAGCACTTGACAGCTATGTTTATTTCTGATGTACCTGCATTTAAAGCTGAAATTGACATTCATCAATCTGCTTCCATTCTCTGTCTAAAGTCATCTTCAAAGAGAATTGAATTTATTTTTCTTTCGTGCACCAGCTGAAACACAAACAGCACATACTGTACACCTGTGTGGCATCCGATAGACGAAAAGTATCAAATCAACAGTTTTATAATGCACTTTCAAAAATAAATTAATAAATACCAGGAAAATTAGAAGTATGGTGAACCCAGACACAAGATTTATGTTTTTATGCATCTTAACCACAAATGGTTAAGATCTGAATATGATTTATTTTCTTCTGCATATAATCATCATTGAACGCGTAGTAAAAGGCCCATTCTAGCTACAGCAAATAGCTTACCTGAAAATAGCCTTTGTTTAAATTTAATTATAAAGTCTCATTGGTTAAAAAAACATCAACACATGAGCGCCTAAAAAATATACAACGCGTGAAAATGAGATCCCGCGTTATTCATGGCGTTTCTGTGTGAAACACCTGTGCAGGGGGTATGACATTGCTGCAAACCCTTTCAGAGCCCTGTGCAACAGCAGTTTGCTTCCCCACTGCACTTCCTCCGAGACTGTTTCAGATTTGTTGGTTGTTTTATTTTGCTTGATCAGTAAGGCAGTGAGCACAGTCATGTGAGTTGAACCAGCAGAAGAGGACCATGCAGATCAGATATACAGCAAACAGCAAGAAGGAAATTAAAATCACTGAAAAATGATTCCTTTCAGCAAAATTGAAATACTGGCTCACTGCAGCACTCTGGTGTGGGCTGTCGTTTATCATTTGTCAGTGTAAGCATCTCTGTCTTATATGAAACTATCTTAATTCCTAGCACTTTTATCATTATTATGAAGTAGGTTCTCTTGTAGGTATCTTGAGTAACAGTCACTTTACAACTAGGTAAAAATATGAGTCGTCACTTCAAATCACAGAGCAATGAAAAAGAAGAGTCAGGACTCTATACAGAACATCAGACCATGCAGTAACTACAGGGTTTCTTTTCATGGTTGCACCTCTAGTTGCTAAACAAAACAAGAAATGCTTAATGAAAACGCAATCCAAATTAATGAAGATCATAAAAAAAAATGGATGCAAGATTTTTATTCAATGTATGTAATTGCAACTTGATCATATGAGCTAAGGCCGCATCTCTAACAAAGAACACAACTTAAGAAGATGAGAATCCAGCTCAACCTCAGTGCTGTCCTTGGCCCTGACCAGAGCTCATGTAAAATGTGCACTTTTATAAACTGCCACCTACAGTCCGGTAGCCAGCCGGAGCACACTGGGGCTCTGAGAGAGGCCCAGCTTCTCCACAGACTGGGACACAACAGCACATTCTCACCTCCAGCAGCACTGGGGCAGACAAAGGGACAAATCGTCTTGTGCAAATTCTAGAGTATCTGAAAAGTTATGCAGAAAAGAGATATCAATAGAGACACAAATGTAATGAATGTGTTTTCATTCTGGCTCTGCTAACTGTCACGTGAGAATCCTTTACAGATCCCAATAAAACTACTGCTAAACTTAAAATAATACTTCAACTCAATCTGCTTAGGATCCATCTGGAGGGACTGAACCAACACAGATTCTCAGATGCTCAGTTTATAATTAAATGATTTACAAAACTGTACTGCATTACCGAGCGCTCAAAATCACTCGGCACTGTGCATACTTTCACTGCTGATGATGAGACGACAGATGAAATTATGAGATGTAAATGTCCAAATTATCAAATATTTGTGGTTAAAAAATCTGAAAATAGTCGAAGATGAAGTACATATATCTTTGGTTCCGTTAAAAAGTACTTTTCTCTTGCTTGCAACCTACGGAGAGTTGTCAGTGCTGCATGCAAAGAAAATAGAATAACAATATCAGGCGCCACCTTCTGGACATTGGTGGCAACTACACGTGTCGGGAGATCGAGCCTTTTGCTTCTTGTGGCTCCAATAAACTACACAAGATTTATGAATTCTTTAAAGAGACGCTTAAATTACGGACACGCATTTCATAAAGCAATATTAATAAATATGTTCAGGAGATAAATGCATTCAGAAGAACCTGGAAATCTCTTTAACAGGCTCTTACTTCAGCTTTCTCACTGAATATTTACGCAAGAGGAACATCCCCAAAGTTTTAAGAACCCAGAACTAAATGGACTCAGAAATGGTGGTGTGAAAGTGACATGATGTCTTAAAAGATGACTCGTTCCTCCATTTCTCTAATTGGAAAGTGATATATTAATCACTGCAGCGTGGAGGTTTTCCGAATGCATAATATACAGCCTTTTTTGTTTATAAATTTCAGCATATAAATACAAGCAAATGAAAACCTAAGAGTCAAACGTGCCTTTTTAGATTAAAGGGTTTTGGAACTGCTTTGAGAAGCAGCATGAGTGCAGTTAAGTAAAGCCCCACCTTGATGACACATCAGCGAATGGCTTAAGGAAACTGGCACAGAAACGGTTTGATGAAATCAGAAATCTTGTGATGTATATCAGATTCCACTAATGGCTGCAGTAGATCATTTTCCTATTCTTTTCAGCCTCAGAATGTGACAATCATAATTCATTATCTTAATAAATACATCATGAGGATAAGGGAAACATTTGTATTGCATTTCATACCTGCAGTTTTCTCTAAAGTATATTTTATCAGCCTGTAACATAATAAGAGAAACAAGAAAGGCCATAGAAGATGCAATAAAGAAAAAAACCAAAAGCATGAAACTAACATGTCATCCGGATCCAGTATTCTAGAAGAGAAGAAGAGTTTTTAACGAAATGGTCACTGATGCAGAAGCCTTAAACACAGGGAGTACAGCTACAGATTGGAATGCTAATAAAAATATATCTAATAAATGTAAACAACAAAGACAAAAATAATAAATAACAGATACAATTGAAAAGAAATTCACAACAGAAAGACTGGCCCCGGTTTATCATCTATTCCATCACTGTCATTATGACTATAATAACCAGAATCATTATTGCTAAAATGCTGAATTAAAGGTGGAACATGGTGCTTTCTGAGGGAGATGTCTTCACTGTCTTCCTGTCTGTCCTGTTTTCTCACTCTTGTGGGATGGTGTGCAGTTGAACTGGCGGTGGACTGGGAGATGTCCAGTATAAATCCAGTGAGAAAGAACTTGCAGACGTGATCAACTCAAGACAATGGAAGAAGGTTCACTAAAACTACGGCTATCCTGTCATTTCTGTCCAGCACACACACAGTTAATTTCTTATGTCCTAAACCAGTTTGGTTTAATGGAAACACATATTTCAAATCAATGAACCATTCCATGTCTGTGATGTCCTCTTAGTGGATAGATTATAGTCTAATTTTAGCATGACTTTTGCTAATATTGTGGGGTAAATGTTTCAATCAGATGTTTTAAAACGACCATGTAACTTAACCTGTTCTGCGATGGACAGGGTCCGTCAGGATGTATCCTGTCTTGTGCCTTTTGCTTGCCAGGACAGGCTCCAGTTCTCCCATAACCCCGTCTTGGATAAAATGGTCAGAAAATGGATGGATGCATGTAACTTGGAACAGATAAATAATCCTGAAACAGCAATGAGGTTTATTAAAGAAAAATAGTCAATGAATTTTAGAGATTCAGTGTAAAAAACAAAATGGCTGTGTTTGTATCGATTTTCCTATGTTTCTAACTCAAACACGATGGGGGACCTACACTACGTGCAGTAAAGAGAGATAAGTTTTTGCTCATTTAGATGATTTTTTAACATTCAAACTTCATATGTAACAGAGCTGGTGAGGGTGAATAGGGAGCCAAAAGCACGTATAACCCTTTTTGTCTCATATTTTTAAGTCTACAAAGCTGAGAAATGGCCATTTTCATTACCCGGCCCTCGAGGGGAGGCATATTAAACTGGGCTCTTTGTTATTTGTTCTGTCTTTTGTTTCATAAAGAAACAAAATGACCACTGAGCTGCTCCTTCCTCTCCCAGAGACAGAGAGTCATTTCCTCAATACTTTGGAGACTATTTAACGTCAGCATGCTGAGATACTTTAGCGGAAATACCCCACCAGTGGAAATTACTGGCTATGCCATCTCCACAGTTAAAAAGCAGTGCTTGGTTCCACAAAGGGAAGTAGGTTTGGAAAGACCCCCTGCACCCAGACACATGGCCTGCACTGCTCCTGCTGAACACCCCTGTTTGTAAAAGACCTGCAGCTCTCAGGCTGGGGTTGTGTCTTCGTTTTCGGAGGTGGGAGCTCTCTGTGGGGGATGTTCACCCACCATTGTCCCAGCCTATTTAGAGTCAAAGTATTCTCTGATCCATGATACACCAACAGTCAAGTCCCTGTCACAATTTATACAATGAGCCTTCCAATATTAAATCAGGTCTACTTAATACTCTGTGTAGTGGTCCCAGCCTATTTTGGTTGCTATTTGTGACGAACACAATTACTAACCCAAAGGAGTCAGAACCCCTTTCAGATGTTAATGTTTTATGTTTCAGTTGCTGGGCCTGTGCCAGATAATGATCAGGAGAGCAGTACAAAACAGAAGCGCATTAATATTATTGTTACAAATTCAGTTACACTCAATGGAGTAAAAAGTTTCTATAGACTTTTGTGCACTAGTTAAAGGAATAATTTGTCCGACAAATCAGAATGTCGTGTTGGCCTGCCTCTCTCTCCCTGACAGAATTTCTGACGACGTCACCTGACCTTGAAACTTCAGTGCAATAATTCAGTAATCGGCACTGGGAAAATTATCATTGTGGGGTTCGAGTGTGACGAGCATTTTCCCTCTAAACCCTTCCACACCACGCTTGAAGTTCACATAATGTACAGGAGCAGGGGGAGGAGGGAAAAAGGTTGCTCAGGGCTTATTCAGAAATTCAGAAACGGATGTCGAGAGTGGTCCACTGAAAGAGGAAGGCATTTAATCCACTATAAAAGAGTGCCCTTGTGGGTAAAGCATGAGGCTTTGACGTTGTGCCTTCGAACCTGAGCTCATTGCTTCACTTCTCGCTCCCCTGCTAGCTAACGAGCGGCAGGGTGGGGGGACAGGGTTCTGGCCACTGAAAACACTAAAAACCGCCCCTGTGCAAAGCTAGGCTGCTGCACTGAGGAGTGGCCACGCCTTTCAACACTGAAACCCCGCTGTCCAGTGCCATGTCTTTTCAAGGTCAGCTCCGTTAAAATTTCATTCAGGTATAGAACTGAAGGGAAAGACTGAGCACAGACACGCTTGAACACATGAAGAGCCCATCTGGACACGAAAATCAAGAAAGCTCTTACTCAGCCTGCGCTGGCGGTCTCCTATACATTCACTGAGCTTCAAAGGAAATGTGTTACTTCTAGCTTGAACAATATTCACAAAGTCTTTACCAGGAAAATGTTAATATTTTATGTATCAGGTGCTTTTTTGTTTTTATTGACAATTTATTGAACAGATTAATTGCGTGATCCACAGGATGGATCAACAGGGGTCTTCTGTGGAAGTCACTGGTTAGTAGCATGTGTAGCCACCAGTGATCAGTGCTCTGAGACAGTTTTCAAATGCTATCTTGTGAGTTTCTGTCTCTTTCCTCTGCTACAGCCCAGACAGGCCTGTGCCTGCTCAGGGGTCTCTCAGCTCCAGATGCCCCACAGATGCTCAGTGCTGCCGAGGTGTGGGGGGTCAGTCACAGATCCACCTCCACAAGCAGCAGCAGGAGCACGTGTTCCTGCTGGAATGCTGTGACTTGAGGACGAGACCTCAGGAAGGCCAGCAAGGACCTGGTCAACGTAGAGCCGTGAGCCAGGCTGCCATCAATCACCACAGGTGGAGTTCTGTCACACATGGACTTTCTATTAGTCTTTTGTGCACAACAATTAGTGAGTCATTCTGCACATCTGAGCCACACTCACTCTAGGGCTTTAGAAGAACTGGTACCAGGGTGCTGTCCTCCTGATCAGCAGGGTATCATAGTTCCTTTCTGTGTTTGTCTTGCTTGATTTTCACCAGGCTTGTCACTCAACAGGTTAAATCACCCCATCGCCTGTTCCCAATCAACTCCCTCACTAATGAGGTGGTCTCGTGTTTACACAGCAGTGGAAGCCACTCGAGAGCTTCACAGTCAGTCACGAATTATCAAAATGATGCCAAAAACATTTCACATAAAACATCTGTATATTCTTCTATACAAATACATGCAGAAACAGAACAATAACTGTATCGTGATGTTCAGTATACCAGATACTACATAAAGTATATCTGATAAAAGAAACTAAACTGTTGTCACTATGTGCCTGCAGTGTGTTTTATTCCACATACAGAAAACAGGAAAGTAAATAAGAGATACTTCTGCTTTTCTTTCACTGAACGGCACAAAACAAGCACATATTAAAAAACCCATCACTTCAGGAATGCTGTCATCAGCCTGATCTTCAGTCTTTTTTAAACTACATTTTACATTCAGGATTCGATTCCATTGAGGGAAAAAAAACCCTGCTCTTCTGATGATTTTTTGATGTTTTTAAATTAAGTACTTCTAAAAAAACATTAAATAAAAAAGACCCAAGTAAAAATCTGGGCAACATCAAACATACAGATTTAAAAGACGGGCCCTTCTGGTCTTGTGTTGGGACCTTACAGTGTTTCTCTTTAAAACCCTCCTTGGAAACCACACAACACCCATCAGGCTGTGCTGATTTGATTTACTGCAGCAGTGTGAAGCCCAAGAGGGCAGTGCAGCCCAGATCAAAAGGGGCAGAGTGGAATGTAATTATGGCATGAAGGCCTTTGCACAGGTACCACTAACTCTTCAGAAAGTAGAAAGGCAGAGCAGCTAATTAAACACTGAAATTTCCTTCCCTTGCTCCACCAAATGAATATTAATTCCTTGTCGAGAGCATGGAAGAAGGTCAATCGCTTGAAAGGCCTAGACTGGACACCAGCAAGCCTGAGGAGCCCCCTCCTCTCCACACAAACAAAAAGAGCTCAGTCCTGAAAACAGAGATTAATATTGTTTACAACCTCATAAACCTCACCGTCACAGAACTGCAGCACGACGACCTGAAACCCTTCCATACAGTTGTGCACAGCTAGATAATCCCCTCCTGTTCTGTCATCTCTGCAGAATAAAGGAGCTGAGGAAAAGATGTTCCCTCGTTTATTAATCTCAGGCAACAGGTAGTCCAGGATTTAACTCCTGCCATTGTTTGTAACTGGAGGGCTGTGAAAAGTGGTCTCTTTTGGATATTCGTGTGGAAAATTTGGGTTTTCTAAAGACAATGGCTTAGTCATCTGACAATCCATGATAACCCTATTAAGGCAAACTGACAGAAACCACTAAATATGTCTTGCCTGTCAAAGGCTGGGGGAGATTTAATGAGTACAGGTCCTTTTAGAGCATTTGCTGGATTTTTTGTATCTTTTAAAAAAGCAAAGAAAATGCTTCTGTGTTCATTTTCTCTCTGTTTTTGAACGTCGGTCGCCTCACTATAGCAGCAGTCCTACACAGAGGGGGAAGAAAAGACTAGCAGGAAGCCTTTGGACATGTCTTTCTTTAAAGAAACTAATCTGATGGCTGCCGACTAAGAATACTTGATATTCACCTTAAAACGTACCCAGTATTTACAATCAAACCTCAGCGCTTCTCCGCGCCCAGCAGTAGACTCTGTGAGCTTTTGTCATGAGTGTCCTGTAACAGACAGAATTCCCAGGAACATGGCAGGAACCCAACTGTCCCAATCCATCAAGACGTCAGAAATCCCTGGCAGGATCAGTCTAAAGCCTCTTTGATTTGGCCTGTGAAGCCCAGCGTCAGTATGAAACTGTAAAAGAGTGGGCCTGTCCTTAAGCCATGAGCTCAACCTGCGGCGTCAGAGGAGTGAAAAAGACAAAACACCATGTGCAGTTTGGAAGGCACACTTGTCCATCTGAAAATAAGGACACTGGAAGGACATGAAGACCTCAGGTCCTCGTGGAGCCTGGCTTAGTGAGTGCAGGAGCAGCTGGGGGAATATTTTGCCTCTGTGATCAGGACCAGTTTGACAGAAGGGGAGACACAGGCTGGAGGCTCATGAAAACTTGTCAATCCATTGTAATTGCTCTCCAGGAGGAACAATATCAGACTACAGAAGGAGAGCTCAAACTAAGCACATGGATTCATTGCAACACCTAATCTGCTAATGAGCTCAGCCAGTTATTTTCAGCATCGCTGCTGAGGAAGTTCAGTACAGTTTACAGTGACAGCAAAGGACAGCTTGGTGCACAGCGCAAACTATCCTTCAGCAAGTATCGGCCTCTTGTAGGATTATACACAACTCCAGGCCTTTTTGGTGACAGCAGTTGTGGAGTTTTAGAGTCCCACTAAATTATCAGCAACTTTCTGTCATGAGTTGTCTGCAACAGGATTTCATTTCATGCTGAAAAATCCACCCTTCCCACTCATGTTCGTTTTATACAGCTTTAAAAAAAGCATTGTTGTCTTGGAAATGATATATTCCTGGAAATCACACTTAATCGTTATTTTCAGCTCCCTTGACAGTACTGTTCCTTGTAATGTTAGGTGGAGAACTTTCAGTAAACTGAATATTTAGATCTATAGACATTTCTCGATTATATTGCAAAACGGGTACTGCAGGACAAAAGTGAATATCCTTAACACAGTAACACATAAATAGTAATGAGTTTTTCAAATTAGCATGAAAACATTGTAAAGTTTGGGAAAGCAATTTTAAAATGGTAGATTGTGACATTTAAAATAGAACTGCAGAGTTACAAAGAGTAATTTAAACAACTACTGCCATCAATCTGTAAAATTACTGTATCGGTGATCAGTTTACCAGTTAACTATAGCTCAGGTTTCAGGAGTTCACACTCTCTTAGCAGTTAACAATTTCTGATTGGTATAAAGGGTAAATATGTGTATAGTGGCTCAATACTAGCAGAATATTTTTAAAAAATGTTTCAAGACTTATCATTAATAAGTGAACGACTAAATAGCCTCTCTAAATGTCCTTTAGAACTTAGTAATTTCACAAAAAACATCCACAAATTTTCCTTAGTGGAGGAGAGATCCAGCTAGGCTTTTTAATTCTCTAAGTCATTCAGCAGTTGTCCAGCAGATCAATGAATTCTCATTACATTTGTAGGCATTCACTGCAGCTGAAACAGTTTGCATTAGTTCAAACAGAAGAGCCAGTGACTGATTACTGTTTGTGACAAATCTAATGCAGCTTCGGTGTACAAAACACATCTTTAATTCAGAGAGTGAGCGAGTTCTCCTCTGTAGTTACCAACTCCGTTGGCCTGAGCTATTTACGGGACTGGACAGTGACATCATGTTGGGGAAAATAGAACAGCAACACGAGAACATTTATAATTTTTTTATTTTATTTCTTTCTGGGGTTAAACTTATTATAAATGTTGGTGAGTGAAAGAGACAAATTTCTGGATAGTTATTCAATTTTACTGGGATAATGCCACTGGCTTTATTGTTAACATATTCTGTATTATTCATTTTGAACATAATTATTAACTGACACCATGTTCATTTCAGTTGAAGTGATAATGTTTCTAGTGGGTGTTTTTTCCATTTTTCTTCTTCTTATTAATTCTCAACTGCGGCCGTTCAGCTCACTCAACCTTTCAGGTGATAACAATCTTGAAGGCAGAGAGATGAGAACATGCTGATTTCCTTCCCCAGGAACATTCAGGAAATCAAACAAACAGTTCTGTACCGGGGTAGAGCGAGCTTCCCTCAGCTCCTGTCTGACCCCGTCTGGCCACAGCTGGCCACAACAGGCCACACATCACAAAACCAAAGCAGACCTGGCCTGAGGCACCATCAGAAGCATCAACAGTCACCAGTTACTCCATCCCTTGTCCCCCTGGTCACAGGCCCATCTCTCCGCCACTACTCTGACTAGCCGCATCCCTGAGGAAGGAGAAGGAACAGGCAGAAGGAGAAATAGTTATTAAGGCAATGTTGAAAAACAGAAAAATAGACACAGAACCAAATTCTGGGAGCTTGAGTCTCAAAATGTAATCTGTGCTCTGTTTTGGAGCCTGTTTACCTGCAACCTTAAACTCCCTGCCACACCTGGGAGAAATTACAGCCTCCGAGCCCTTCTGTGAGCACAGAGGGAGACCAGGAAGACTATGGGTTTCAGACACTGATGCTCCTGGAGGCAGCTCTGGCGCTGGCTGAGGCCGTGCTCAAGGGACACAGGCCTGACAACTGGCAGGAGCCCTGCCACCCACAGCGCAGGGTCTTCATACAGAAAATGGAGCCATTTGACTGGAAAAATGCAACCTACAATTGATTCCATGATCAGGAAAGATTTTATTGCAGCCCAAGAACAGTGCTTTGCTAGTGCGCTGTGGTGCAACAGCGCCAGAACTATGCAGGCCACACTGGAGATCGATGAGGTGCTGAGTCCGGTTTCACGTGTTAGACGACCACAGAAACTCTGTGCTGCAGCAGCGACTTGACTTTTCACTCTGCACCGCCTAAATACAGGGCCAACAACCCATGAATAAAGAAATACTGGTCAATATATATCATTTGACATTAACAGTTTTGCATTTTGAAATGCTATGCATCCAGCTTGTAAACTGTGGTAGGAATTGCAATAAAACAATTCCTCCCCAGCTGATTGCACTAGCTTTCCACTCACACTGGCAGTTTACAAACAGGCCCCCAAAGCTGGTGTTTTCTGAAGTATGAATGGTGGGATGAACTGGTTAATGGGAAAAGGTAAGAACAAGGACATCTGTGCTCGCAGAAAAAATAACATTTCCATTGCCATCTGTTCTGGATCAGGTCTGGATCACAGACATCTTCCTGTCAGGACCAACCCCCCCTCCAGCCACAGAAAAACTCGGGGGCATCAGGAAGCACTGGGAGGGCTGGACCCTCTTACAGCAGGGTGAGCAGGCAGGTGATTCAGACAGCGTGGAAACACACAGGGGGCTGAAATATTTACACATTCAGCTTAAAAAATAAAATCTCTCCGTCTTGATGTCAAATATATATGCCTGCATGTGCCAGACAGAAACAGCTGTTAACCCAGGAATACCCCCAGCCGTGCCCAGTCAGCAGAGGGACAGGAAAACGTCCCAGAAAACCCAAGGTGCAAGTGGAGTTGGTGGGCCAGTAGGTGGCGCTCTAGAGTCAACACGTCAGAACACTTCTGGTTGTTTGAAACCACTTGGCTGAACATCAAGCTTGTTCTTGATCTAATGATTGAATGTATGTATGGAATTACCCAAAAATAAGGTGAATATTGTATTGTACTTATCATTCATCTGAGTCTCATGATCACAAACACAAATCGCTGGAATGTAAAGCAAAAATAAGTTAAGATAAATTTGACTTTGCTGTCAAACAGTTTTGTCAAACTTTAACAGTTTTGAAGGGCACTGTGGGTGACTAGGCCACTGTGCTGTAGGACGTTGTGACTGCTTGACCATTATATATACAGCATTTGTAAGAACTGGTGACCTGGCTGAATGCCACTATGTGCTGTACAGTCTGACCTCCCTTAAGTTCCCCTTTAATTTAACTAGTGAAGCAGTTTCTCACTCCTCACCCTGATTCTATATTGATACAAGGTATTATTTTCATGATAAAATGTATAACAAAAACTGAACTTCGTGCTGTACAGCCTACATTGGTACGTTTTATACCACAGTAAGAATGCATTATTTTCCTATGTAACACGAATTATACAGTATATGCATAAATGAGTTATGTTTCTGTGGGCAATCCTCAGTGTTAAAAACACAAAACAGACATCTGAAACTGACCCAGTTCAAATAGGGATGGTATATTCCAGGTAAAGTGAACATCTCCATTAATGCCCGAGACTGTGATCACAGAAGCTACAATGCAAAACAGGCCCAATACAAAAAAAGAAAAGTACTTTAGGTACAACAATATCAGCATATTTCTGCAATTCCCTGTCATCCTTTATCCTTTCTAGAGAAGTCACACATTGTTCCACAGGGTTAAAAATGTTGCTAAAATATGTCATTATCAGTGACCGCATGCAATTTGCAAAAAGGCGTGAAATTGCTAACAACAGCTGTGCAGTAGCTCAGTGAATTATGCCCTCAGTGCAGTGAACAAGAAGTGGCAATAAATAGCTCCATTTGAGAAAACCATGTGCGATCATGATCTATTGTGTCTGCACTCGAATGCTGATGATTCTGTGAAAAAAGAAAAAGATTTTCCTTGCTCCTGATCTTAAATTATTAATTATTCTTAATTCACAGTGACATCTGCTCTGACATTTCAGAGTGCTGAATTCCAAGGCCTGTTTAGCCCTTATGTTGGCTGGCTGTGCATTTAGCTATGAATCAGTAACGTGGCTTCTTAGAGGAAACATGCTTCAACTAAAACTGAGAATCTTTCAGGTACGGTATTTAATACTGACTGTATATTTCAGGTGGTACTGAAGCCCTCTGAGCTGCTAGATTTGGTCTGTGATGTACAAAACACAGAACGATTTTTAAAAATGAATGGGTTCACTGAACAATGTTAAACCATGTTTCCAAATAATCTTAATGCCTTTTACACAAAATAGGTCTAATCTAAATGCCAGCATACTTACAAACACAAAGTTATGACTCTTTCCAAGTTAGTTTTTCCTAAATATTTCCGCTGCACGAAGATCTAGACCTCCTGGTGATGGAAGGCATCTTGGTTGCTGTTTGTGTTTGAGCTCTTTAAATTTAGATGGTTTTCCCAGTAGGTAGACCTGCTCTCAGGGTACAGACCACTCATTTCTATTAGAGTCTTTAGGTGAAATCAAAGTGAGCAGTCCTAATATTTTAAAAATCAGCTTTGTTCATTTCTTGGTTTAGAAAGCTGTTCCAGACCTGCTGCTTGCTGTAGTACAGAACAGCCTACAGCTTCATCTGGAAGTATAACTATGGGTGGAGTCAATTGGGGAGTGGGAGGGGTAAAGGGGCAGCGAGGGGGGAAGTGGGTGGAGTCCATTGGGGAGTGGGAGGGGTAAAGGGGCAGCGAGGGGGGAAGTGGGTGGAGTCAATTGGGGAGTGGGAGGGGTAAAGGGGCAGCGAGGGGGGAAGTGGGTGGAGTCCATTGGGGAGTGGGAGGGGTAAAGGGGCAGGGGGGGGTGGGTGGAGTCAATTGGGGAGTGGGAGGGGTAAAGGGGCAGAGGGGGGGAGTGGGTGGAGTCAATTGGGGAGTGGGAGGGGTAAAGGGGCAGCGAGGGGGGAAGTGGGTGGAGTCCATTGGGGAGTGGGAGGGGTAAAGGGGCAGCGAGGGGGGAAGTGGGTGGAGTCCATTGGGGAGTGGGAGGGGTAAAGGGGCAGCGAGGGGGGAAGTGGGTGGAGTCAATTGGGGAAAGTGGGAGGGGTAAAGGGGCAGCGAGGGGGGGAAGTGGGTGGAGTCCATTGGGGAGTGGGAGGGGTAAAGGGGCAGCGAGGGGGAAGTGGGTGGAGTCAATTGGGGAAAGTGGGAGGGGTTAATAGGGGAGTGGGTGGGTTAAAGGGGCAGAGGGGGGGGGTGGGAGGGGTTAATAGGGGAGTGGGTGGGGTAAAGGGGCAGAGAGGGGGAGTTTTAAATAGATTACTGACATCATGTACATTTTTCCTGGAGAGTGTACAGAAAACAGGGATAATGACTTACAGCAAAATTAGTGGTAAATTAGGCTCACTAGTGAAAACAGTGACTTGGAATTATGATTAAACCTGACAGAATCCTAGTTTCTATTTTTTTAAAGACAATATAGCACTTGTCTGGTGAGAGCTTTCATGGGTTGTATCTATTGAATATCTGATTCCACTAATGAATTCCAAGGATTAATTTCGCTGCAACAACGCATCAATTGTTTTCCAGTAAGGGATAAACAGACTACCAGCTCTTGATTTTTCAAATACATTGATCAAACCCTGTACAAATGCTGCTGGAGGAGATTTCATTGATCTGTCCTCATAGCACACTGTGTTTGGAGTGGATATCCCAGAGACCACTCCCAAACACTGTGCAGTCTCTTCTTTTTTCTCCTATCCCGGAGAAGTTTCTTTTGATCAGATACCACAATGTCACTCTGTTTTCAAAAGTGTGTCTATTTTTGCTCCCGTCAGAATCATGAACACAGTCTTAATATTTGGATATATGCTGTTCACAATTGCACAAGGTTGGCAGGCTGCCATTCTCCATGAAGGAAGACGTTCCAGATTCTCTACATAGCATCCAGCAGCCAAAGGCTTGCTGACCCACCTGTCAGCCTCAAATCACAGTCCAGGAACAGGATGACCATTTCCCCTTGGAAGGCACCGTGAAGCCACAAGGAAATACAAACCCATCAGCGCATACGGTGCCTGATTGGGTTGAGGCTTTGATGTGATCCAGGCTTTAATCTTTAGAAAGAAGGCAGCTGTTGGTTGAAAATACGTTTGTTGTAATCACTTTATCCCCTGTGTATGTTATCAGGGTCGTTTGAACCAGAAGTAAGGAAAATAATCTAGACTGAACTTGTGTCTGAAAATCAGCAACGTGGGGCTGTGGAGCAGCTGCCATGTCAGTCAGCTACAGGCAGGAGCACCTCGGCCTCCTCTGAGTGATCTGGACAACCACAACCCATCAGACATTCAGCAGCAGCTGCTCTTTACTGGCTGACGGGAATATTGTAAATGCAATCGAACAAATGGCAAATCAATATGCCTACGATCTTCTGTGGCTCTGATGTAAAACATTTAAGGTCAAAGTAAAAGAGAACTAAAATACTTAGTGTTAGCGGTAGCAGTAGCAATGGCAGGAATAGTATAATCTTAAACCCTAGGTTTGTTCCTCCATTCATTTGGATTATCAGGCCAGAGATTCCCCACTGTTTAACTGTGAAGAAGAATGTCATCTCGAGCCCCATTGTGCACGACACAGCTCTTTTGGTTGTGAAAAGTTAGTGCCAGGCTGGCGGAATGACATTAAGCTCCACATTCATCAGCAGCAACGCAGCTCCTTTGGGTGGAAAGGGCATTGTGAACTGCGGGTCCCAGCAGAGAGCTCTGCCACTGGGGCTCCTGCACTTTCATTGAAATGCCAGGGTGTGAAGCCTCAGACAATGTGACTTTAAGACAAAAAGAAAATCAAAATCTGATGAGAAAATGGCAAGAATTCCTGTGGCACTTGGCTAACAATTTCAAGTCTTAGTTTTAATAGAAAAAACAGGATCTGATTTCATTCAAATCTGCCAAGGAGATGAGCTCTGGGCATTAGGCTGATATAAACCAATAAAGGATTTGCAAATTCAAACCACTAATTAACAGACACAATATTAAATGGAGAAGAGGTTGCTCCGGGGGCAGGCACATTCAAAGATTTTAACATTTCATTAAAAGGCATCATTTTGGCACTTCGCTATATTAAAAAAATTACATGTGAGCTTTAAAATTCCTAGAAATACTGGCAGCCATAACATTGGGTATATCTGGAAATAGCAGCCCTCAAAGACAATCAAATTCTCCCAAATTGTTATATAATTGCTCAATATTTATTTCAGATGGAGTTTTGGTTACCTATCTGACACCTCGATGTGCTCAACCAGACCGCTTGATTTTTTGCAGCTCGAACCAACTGCAAATCAAGCACACAAGGCTGCAGTGACAACACACAGTCCTACATGTGAGATGTCTAACACCAGACAGCCTGAAGCCTGAGTCACTGGACCTGGTTACAGATCGATGTCACCAGGTCTGTGTTACTCTGCCACCTGCAATCAGGTTACCTCTCCAACGACTAGAAACACAATGAGAGATTCAAATTTCAAGCTCCAGACCGTGACAGTTGCTGGCAAAAGTTTGCTCTTCAACAGATCATTAACTTTAATGAGCATACAGCCTGCCTGCTCCTTGTGCCACAAAGTATTTAAAGAGTACTCCTTCATTTTAGGACGTTTGTAGAATAATAATAATAATAATTATTATTATTATTATTATTAATTATTAATTATTATTATTATTAATTATTAATTATTATTATTATTATTATTGTTTGTAGAATACACAGACAACTCAGCTCAGAGGAGCTCAGTATCACTTTTGCGTATCGTTATAGAGGGTCATATCTAAGTTAAGTTATAAGAAAAAGACTGGAAATGGAGTATGCATGATAGTTAATGGTGTTCACATAAAAGTCAGTCAAAATGTAGTACAACAGAAGTGCTTCTATGTTTATACAAACGTAACTTAAAAAGTCAGATTACACAATCCAAAAGGACAACAGCTCCTGCTGTCCACATTCTGGAACCATACGTACGAATTGTCTGCAGCTGGAAAGATGTGGTCGCATCGCGCAATCTTCTTAGCTATCATCATGGAAACTGTACAATTCTGATTTTCCACTTTGCATCTCTAATGGAATGGGACAAGTGAAATGACTGGTTAATGTTACCTTGTCCTGAATATCTACCCGATGTTCTTTCACAGACTGAAGCATGGTCTTTTCTTCAAAACAACTGACAAAATATATTCACACAGGAGAATCGTTTGGCCAAAGATGCTCTGTGAGCCCTCTCTCAAATCAATCAGAGTACTCCCTTTAACATCACTGCACAATTTCCTTCTTTCGTAAAACATTCCAGTTTATCCAAGCTTATTATTGTCCCATGTGCCAATCATTTCCTCCAGGATCTGAAAGTAAAAAGGAGGAGTCAAGTGACTAGAAAGACACCAGCTGAATAAATGGACCATCTGCATGGCAATCAAATTCTAGAGGACAGACAACATGGAGTTAGAAAAGGCAGGTGTTGCTCAACTAACCTGTTCAAATTCTTTGAACAAGCCACAGGAGAAGTGCACACAAACAGAGCATACTGTCTGTGAGGCTTTTTATAAAGTTCCTCACAAAAGATTTCTTCTCAAATTCTGGGCTATACGGATTCAGTACAGATAGACTCTTAATATGGTGTTTAATTATTATATGTAATTTAATCTCAAGCAGTTAGCGGAGTGCCTCAAAGATCTCTATGAGGATCAGGATGTAGATTCTGATACAGTTAGCACGCTACTCATTTTCCCAGGTGATGCCTGTGAGGCTTCAGGATTCGCAAACAATCTAAATGCTGCAAATGAAATTCAAAAGGATTTAGATCAGTTTCAGAACTGGGCAAACACCAGGCAGAGATTTGCCAGGGTTCCATGCTGATGGAAAAAAACATAACCTACAAAAATAAAACATAAAGCACTGACTTTGAAGAGGCTTCTAATGATGATAACATAGGTGTTTAGGAAGACACTTCATTTTTATTTTCCAGGCAGTGTTGGGCACAATAAAAAGGCAACCAGAAAATTATGATGTACAGTTAAAAGTGTAGAATTTAAATCAAAGCACATTATGCAAACATAAGCCAGGGGAAGCAGATGGAAACTACAGGGAAGTACACTGAATATTGAAAACAGGGATTCTGGATCAAGATACCCAGCCACACTGTTGAAGCCGATACCCTGGCTTATTTCAAGAAATGGCTGGATGAGATCGTAGAAGAAAATGGTAATATGAGTTACTCGTTGTTAATTAGACCATAAAAGAACATAATCATGGTAACATCATGGATTTAATCTGCAACAGGTACTGTATACCAAAGATATCAGCTTGATAAACCTTATAGGAAAACTGCAAGAATAACCCTGCCTGCAAACTGACCATGAGGGGTCTTGAAAAAGATGGCAGTATTTTCAGTGAAAATAAATTGATCACCTGTCCCTTCCGCAATCTAAAATAAAATAGCACAGCATGTGTCTGCCAGTGTTTTATCTAATGCAAAGAGAAGAAACAGAACACTGAAACATCCTACAGCCAAGTCACTGGAAATTGATCTCAAGTCATTAACGATGAATGCAGAGTCACCCACTTACCTAGATCTCTCAGAGTAACATAATCTGTACTTAACAAAACAGGACTGAACGATTTTACAGACAACTGATTCTTTGGTAATTCCTAGCGGTGACTTCACATCAACATGAGGGTGTTCTGAGTTCCTTAACTCAGAGGATGTGCTATGAGGACAAGCAAAATGTATGGTATTCTTTTTACAAAACACAACAGAGTTGCAGAAATGTCTGTCTTCAGGAATACTTCATTATTCAGAGCTTATCATTGTTTTCTTTCTTTCAAGCTTCAAATTGCATTGTCTGTGAAACCACTGAAGGTTTCAAAGGAAGCCAAGGTGATAATGAATTGACTTAATGTTTCTATCAATAGTGGTTCCTAACCATGGGCCTGAGGGACCCCTGTGTCAGCTGGTTTGCATTTCGACATTTTTAGCTAAATCTTCCTTGGTTTCAAAAATATCCCACTTCAAGTGTTATGTTCTAACAACTTCGGAATATATATCTCTAAGCATTCGCTCCTCAACTTTTATTACAGTAGGCTTGTTCCCTTACTTCTGCCTGATCAACTCTTAATTAGTGATCAGTAAATGATGAACAAAGACAACTAAAAATAACAATGTGTCAGACATTCTCACAATGAGCATTTTTTCTTCTGTTGAGGTATATTTGGTTACATTGCAGCTAATACACCTTCATGCTAGAAGTCATAAGTCACAGAAATTAGATTTAGAGCTGAGAATTCATGTTTTTCAAGATGCTTGCAACAATTTCCATACATGAACTGAGTGAATCGTCGAGCAGTCAGAAGCAATGTCAGTCAGAAACAATGTTTCCTTGGTGAAACATACAGTAGACTTTTAGCTCTCACCTACAGTACATGAAGGTATTACAAACATACGTACACAGGTGTACCTCTCACAAACAAATTGATTTAATGTGCTTTGTATTGTCTTTTTCTCCCCAGCTTAAGAACACATTCATAGTCCCAGAAAAACATTCAGTCATAATGCAACGCACCATCCCCTACAGAAACAGAAAGCATTACAGATGTCATTTTAAAATGATCCAAACACAATGTTCTGCTCTGGGTTTCCAACATCTGAGGCCTGACATCAGGTATCATATACAGACATGACTTGTGTTACAAAAAGAGGTTAGATTTTACCTGTCACAATCTATGCCGAAGTGCTCAGAAAATGGTTGTACTAAAAATGTGCTTTATTTCTGGTCATAAAAATAAACATTTTGAAACCAAAATGGTTTCCTATGCAAGTCGATATCCTTAGCAGGGGCTCAGGTCTGAAGGAAAGCCCACGTTCTTCATGCAAGACTTCAGCTGTTCTTGAAAAGGTGTTATGGTACCTAAGAGGAGCATGAACAGACCTCCAACAGCCTCTGAAGTTTTAAGACTAATATATTAACCTTTATAGGTAACATTTCTAAATGTTACCGAATTTCGCACTGTGCTTTTCAGCCAGTGATTGATTGTTTTTTATTGAGCTAACGTGTGACTGCTCTGAACTTTCCAGCGCAAACACATTTCAATACAAGCTGCCCAGCAGGGTGGCCATCCCATACTCCTGTATGGGAAAGGGGGTGATTTGGGATTCTTGCATCATTTCTATATCCTTTGTTCAGGTTTTGCATTTCAAATTACACAGAGTCACTCAGGACTCGGTGAAATTAGCCATGT
Organism: Lepisosteus platostomus; assembly: GCF_059453375.1. Lineage (NCBI taxonomy): Eukaryota > Metazoa > Chordata > Actinopteri > Semionotiformes > Lepisosteidae > Lepisosteus > Lepisosteus platostomus. The sequence goes on from NC_142621.1 coordinate 1,083,477, forward strand.
AAGACCACTGCAGGCCGAAATGTAAACATGCCTGTTTAGGGTCTCCTGTGTTTGGTCGGGTTGTTCTGATAGCGAAAGCAAACCTGCCAAGGAGAAAATTTAGCCAAGTCCTAAAAAACGACTAAACATACACAGGATTATCAAGGCTCTTTCTCTTGATAAACAGATTTAAACAGTGCTCTGTATAAATGTGGAAACAGAGAAAGATAAGAAACATTTTAAATACATCTGAGATGCACTATATTACCCCTCCAACTGGTATACACTTTACAAGGGAGACAGTCATTCATAATAGATTAGGGTACACATTACTAAGGAGTAGTTTTATGTTTTGTTGTTCCATGTGATGACGTATCTGGGAATCAGAGGAATATACAGTTGACTTGCACCATTAAGGGTGTGCTATTCTGAAAACATGTACAGAGAGATGAAGCAGGAGGCAAAATATATATATACAGGTCACAGTGTTGGGGAAAGTATTTTTAAAAGGCAAGCAAATGTTACAATAGTTACAAGTTACTTGTGTAAGGAATGAACTTTTAAATTTACAAGAAGTTGAGAGAAAACTATTGTTGAAAGTCACCAGTCATAGTGATCAGTGTAGTGTACATAAACTGTAGTTACTTTGAAAAGAGACACATTACCTATTAAAAGTCATTTCACCGTACTTCTTACTCTTTTTATTATTTAAAAAAGTACTCCCTTAAACAAGTAACTTGCAGCTGTAATGGATTACTTTTTTAAAGTAACTTTCCCTGCCACTGCTGTATAAATGTATTCTGTATAAACAATATTCTGTCCAATCATCACGGTTTTTAGTGAATCTGTTTACCGGTGCATTGTGTATTCACCTTTACACACAGAAATGCTGCATGAACAGTAAGATATGAAACTCAGGGAGAGTAATTATTTTTATCCAATTCTCAGTGCGCTACAAACTGCTGAAGTCCTAAGGGAAGTGTTTTTATGAATGCTTATTTAACTTTGGTTTGACACAGTATTTCTCAGCTGTCAACTCTTGAAATGCTGGGGCTCTTAGTTAATGTACAACAGCTTTACACAGAACTAGTTTTAATATTAACAAAATGATGTCAGATAAAGAACTCTCTAAAAGTATTTTCATTAAAGATTTTTTTTTTGTCCAGTGTTTTAAAATCCGCCCTCCCCAAAATGTGTATTACAGTGTTCAATCAAAACCTGAATGGCACTAGACATTTCAAAACGCCGTAATGAGACAGGTGGAATTATAACTCACTAACCTTTTCTGGAGTATTATCTGCCCTGTTCCTTTAATGTTGGAATTCTCTGCATTATTTGCCAGTGCATTTCCAATAAAGAAAATCTAAAAAGTGCAATGTGACCTGAGCGATAATAGCTCAGCCTTTTTGCCTGTCATATTAATAGAGAGCTGGCAAAGTAAAGTAACTTAGATCCTATAGCGACAGAATTTCTTGCATTGTCTTTCTCCTGTGGACACTAATGGCTTTCTTGTCAATCCTTTTCACTCAGTATGTGACACATGTTCCGGCTCCACTTTACTGGCCCATTTTCTCAGAGCATTATGACAAGAAAAAAAGCACACCTCAGTTCTGCTTCACAGATTACACCCCTCGCACTCTGATTTTTTGGAAGCACAGTTACGGACTGTTACAAAGGCGCCTAATGGACTTTCTCCGATTGACCCTCTCCGGATTTCTTTTTTTAAAAGCTCTGACAATTTGCCATAACACTCCCTGTTTCAGATTATCCCCCACCTTTCAGGTGCGATTCAAAACCACAGCTTAAGCTCTTAAAAAAACGCTGAGTGCTGAGTGGCAGTGACAGCGTGAGCTAACAGCACATCCCGCTGTAACGCTGGCAGACAAAACTTGCTCTCAGCAGCACCAGAAACTTCATAAAAGTTTGTTTGTTTAGATCCAATATAGCTTGATACAGCAGGCTCCCTGTGCCCAATTATCCCCGCTGTCAGACAGTAACCCTGGTCAAGAAGAGCACAGTTATCCTCAACCCATTTCCGGTGGCGTAGTGCAGCATATGCCCTCTCTAACGTGGCAAACTGCTCCAACACTGGGGGGGTTAATAGAGTTCATGAGGGCTGCAGGCATCACTACCGGGGGTAGAACACGCCCTCTCTCGCTTGGCCGCAGAAGGTGACTGAGGATCATGTAGGACTCTCGGTGTTCTGTTTGTGCACAGCAGCCATGCGTCTCGGGTGAGACTTCCTCTCACACTGTGCAGCGGTTGCCTGATGGCGCCCTCGCTTTGGGCCAGACATAGCTTGCGCGCACGTGGCTGGGGCTGGACTTCCCGAGCTGACACCGGGCTTCGCGGTTCTGACGTCTCCGTTAAGGGCTTCGGACTTCCAGGAGGAAGGAGGCGTGAGTCTGCCCCGTGGGAAGATGTCTGCGGGCACCTCCTTCAGATGGGTTGTGGAATTAGAAAGGGACTAGGGCTGCACCGTCCTCATGTGATTTACAGTTCGGACATGCAAAGAGGCGCCATACTCCCCTGGGCAGCTCTGTAGAGCCCCAAGAGAAAAGAGAGCACATGCCAGAGCCTGTACAGTTATTTAGCTTTCCAATGAACCGTGAATAACGAAGAGGCAGCACAAGGATCTGGTTTCAAACTATAAAAGTAAAACAGTACGCACAAAAATACATTCCACATTTTCCCCTCAACAGGCCTAATTTATTCCATTCTCTTCAACTGCTTTACAGTCTCTTCAAGTTAGAAGTCCTAATACCTCCAGATTCATATTAGGCAGCTAATTTGAGAACTTACAAATAACTTGAGATCACTCTGGGGCAGTTCCCATAGTTTAAGTAGCTGCAGTCTACTTAAGGGCAGTTACTGCATCTCGAATACTGATGATTAAGAACATTTGTGGTCCTCAGAGATGATTAACTTGCTTACAGCAGCTTCAGTCAGAGCAGGAACAACAGGGTATAACCAGGCAGAGGGGGAGGAATAAAGAGATAATGATGTACCTGTCCTTAACAATAACGCTAATCATATTGAACCCGGGGGCAATGAGTTTATAAGGTCACTGCAAATTCACTGTGATACAGTTGCGTCACTGTATTCTTTGAATGGAAGTTAAGCATCCTTGAAACATCCCCCCTCCCCCATCATCTACAAACCCTCTTTGCACACATTCACTACTGAAATAAGCAAAAACAGTTTTAATACTATTTTCTACATTACATGAATTTAATGCACAGACTGCAGACCTATGCTTAATTAATTACTTTCATGAAAATTTAGCAGCATTAGTTATTTTCTTAAATTAGTGCCATGCAACACTTTTCCATATGGCAAATTAATGAAGTCAAGAAATGCTGTGAATGTATGGAGCTCCACTGAACATCTGCATCTGTTGTTCTAATGGGAATTTTTAATAAAGGGGCCATACAGTATATTTATGTTACTTCTCCATTACTGGAGCTTTAAATAATAAAGTAAAATAAATAGCATCCATTAAACTGATCACATTGTTGTAACTCAAATTGTGTTTATTATGCTAATGGAACATGAAATTAAGAAAAAGACCTTTATGCCAGTGGAATTAATTAATGAGTTTTATGAAGGCATTGAGATGTAATTTATTTCTGTATAAGTAAGTCTAATTTGCAGTTCCATGGGTCTTCACACTGCTGATTGTATGAGTTATTCTTGCAGATGTGCTGTTCACAGCATGTCTCCCCATTAGAAATGAACACCTCATTATATAAACTGTACCTAATTAAACATAATACAGTTCTGCAATGACTCATTAAAGTGGCCTTTTTTCAGTCAGATGGAGCCTCAGGAAAACGTGCTGGACACAAGAGCCACACTATTATCTGCCGAACCTTGACTCCCAACGCGCACTCCTGTTACTCAGACTTGCACGCCGAACAGAGAGGGGCTGGCTGTAATGAGCTTCGAGAGCAACCGCTGTGTCTGCCATCCATTCCCTCTCCCTCCTGCTCCTCCATCAATCAAGGTGCAGGGAAGTGGGTGTGCACCGCAGACTCACCCCTGAAGAGTGGTATCCCCGAAAATCAAACCTCTGGATACATTCTCTCCAGACCCCGAGGGCAGGCACCCAACGAATCCGTGCATCGCCTCTCATCTTGGTGTCTCTGACTGGAAAAGCAGCAGTTACAGTGCCACTCATATTGTGAGTGGTATTCATACGATGATAATGACACTCCAGGACGGGCTGCCCAGCTGAGGGACTAAACTGAGCAAGCCATACACGCACTAACGCAGAACACAGAGCCTCAGCACCGTCTAACAGATTGAATTAAGACACCATAACAAGTGAAAACGTGAAACACCATAAACAGAGAGGAGACTGATATTATGGAAATTCAACCAAATAACAACAACAAAAATGATAAAAGTCCGACTGTGATAGGGACAGACTGATTCTAAGAAGTTTCAACGTGTTTTGTTCATCAATGCTATTTTCTTTCTTGATTTCCTGCTCTACATAGTAAGTGCTGGATGATGGAACCAAGTTGGAACCACAAATAACAGGATTAGTCATTTTTATTGAGATCAACATTGTTGATTTTGAGTAGCACTGTTTTGGATAAACAAAATGCTGAGCTCAGGTCACGTGGATTCATGAAAAAACCAGGAGTTAAGTATTATTGGCATTTGAATTGAGTTAAAACTGCCAAAATTAAATGATTACAAAACCAGCTGCAACTGGGCCCAGCTAGGAGGGCAGCCCAGAGAAAAAGCCCTGGGTTGGAGCGACCCTGACCCAGGAGGAAGAAAAGCGTGCCAGATGACCCAGACTAACCAACTTACGCCATCGTGCCCTTGGCTGGCGATGGTGTCATGGGCAGTGGCCTGCTGACTGCTGTGCTCTTCACATCACTGGGGCGGCAGGAGAGTGAGATGTGGTGTCACGAGGAGGCCCGGACATGCTATGCGTGGGAATTCTAGAGGGAATTAGCAGGATGCTCCTGTGTGGAAGTAATTAGCAGCTGGCTCTAATGAACAGGGGTTCCTAGAGAGACTCTGGGAAAAAAACTCTACTTTACTCCTGGGAAAAAGCAAACTGTAGAAGGCATCTGCTGAGTAGCCTCTCCTGTTTTATTTCCTTGTGCTTCTCAGCTGTTTTTCCTTCAGCTGGGCGAGACAGCAGAGCAGAGGGACCAGCTAGCCTGGGTCAGAGGCGGACAGGAGCGCAGCAGGAGAGCAGGTGCTGCCTTCTGGGTTCCGTGACAAGAGCCCGAGAAAGGGCAAAAGAGGGAAAAGGTGAGGAAGAGATGAGAAATCAGAGCACAAACAGCAGTGTATTGGCAGCCAAAGATAAGCCTCCCATATATTACCAGTTAGAGGGAGACCCCTCTTTGAAGCACCAGTGTGATCTGTGTTTTGTGATCTACAGTAGATTGTAGTACTGGCTTTTTCTTCTTAAACATACATGATTGATTTCAGTGACACCTAGGGTCACTGGCCCATTCTTCCTTCTCTCAGAGTGATGTGGGGAGGTGCTGGCCAGCCTGCCATCAGGCAGAGACAAGTGTAGGGGATGTCCCAGCAGAGGAGGAGTTTTGCTTCCTGTGGATCTTCACAAAAACTCTGGAACTTTGTCATTCTACTTTTTTAATTTTATATTGTAGACACCAACAATGGACAGAACACATTCTGCTAGCACAATCTTGAGTGGTCTAGTGACCCCCTCAGCAATGTGACCAAAACACACTGCATCATTCAGTGCCAGCAGTTTCTCCATTCCTGCAAGTCAGTCATGAAATGCCAGCCTTCCGACAGAACAATGTAAGAACTCACAGGGCTAGGAATACAATGACCTGACTTCAAGAAACCATCTAGATCTCGCCCTGACCAGTTTTTCCACCTGACCTCCAGCAGAACATCTGTGTTACCAGCGCAGCAATGCCAGCAAGGACAGAAAGACATGACCGGACAATCCTCACCAGCCGTAGCTGTAGCTGTGAAGAAGAATGGCAGAAGCTGATCAGGTCGATGTGTCAGCGATGCCTAAATTGCATTAATGCTGGGAAAGCTGCACCCAATACTACAGTTCTATGCTTTCACATTTTGTACCAAAAGCATTCCATGGTTTTATTATTTATATTTTTTATGTATTCTTTGTTTTATTTTCACATATTCTGTTCTTGCTTGATATCTGTTTAAGACATCTATTAGGACCGGATGTTGCCTTTCTTTGTGCATGACACACTAAGGTTTAGCAGTCTTCCTCTGCAGCCCCAAAACCTCAACACAAGACAGGGCAACAGCTTCCATCTGGACTAAGAGTTCAAAGCATAATTAAGAATTTATACTATACAAGATAAAATAAATACATTTTAGTGCTGTTTTTATCCTTTTCCCTCATCTAGTCACCAGAGACAAAGTGAACTCTGAAAGCAAAAAATGTTCTGGAACAATCCAGTTATTACTTGTCTGCATTTTTTTTCTCAGTGTAATACAAAACCATCATCAAAGTCTCTGAAGCTGACAATCTTTGACATGAGCAGTGTTAATTACTGTAATGGCATGCATTCTCATTAAGTCATTATTTACATGTCCTGGGGCTTTGCAGAAGCAATGTGTCTTGAATTGTGCTCTGAACTGCTGCGCTGTGGTTGCCGAGCTTTGTAGTACAATCTTCTAGTTGTCAATAAAGACAGCTGTTCCTTCCAGCCAGTGCCAGCGCTGATGCCCTGGCTGGCCAGGCACTTTCTGTGCTTGCTGACGCTCCTGTTGGACTTGGGTTGAGGCGCCGAATGCTGTCTGAAATAGTAACGCACTGCAGGGCACGAAAATGTCAGTGAATTCATCAGTCTTGTGTTTTCCATCCTGTGACAAAGCCCTTCAGTTAAGGAAGCAAGCCCTCGCTAGGAAGTGAGGCAGGCCTGTACCTCTCCATGAACTCACGAGTCCTGGTGGCTGGAGACGCTGACACCTGGTGGGTCTGTCAGGCCAGAACCAACCATCCAAACTGGGAGGTTGTAACGGAGCCACTGACAAACCTGGGTTTAGACCCCTGATGGTTTTAGGAGCTTGTCAAGAATAGGGCTGCGGGATGAGAGTCTTTCAGAACATGTCCTGTTTGATCAAACAGAGTAAATAACACAACCTACATTAGCGATGTGCACGCACAAATGAGGCCTCCTCAAACAGCTTGATTGGACTGCAAAATATGATTTCCTGGTCACCATTTGGGCCATTATTTCTTGAAATTTTCATAACAGATGTGCTGCTTTGGGTTCTGGGTAGGATGTCAACTGATGCCCCTTGTCAATGTGGGTCCAAAAAACCTGTGGAATGTCGTCATGCTTCAGTGGTGTTTCTGATTCTTGACACTTTCTGCAAGTTGTTTTTCTGAGAACACCAGTGACTCCTTGAGTGAAAAAAGTATCTGTCCTAATTGAGCTGAGCCTTTAAGGGAAACCATACCCCCACAGAAACCATTCAAGGAAGAAAATCAATATCTACTGACAACCTTAAGGAGCAGTATTATTCAATTAAATTTTTCGGGCTTCTGAAAATTCTGAAATTCTACAGCAGGACCTGCAGAGTTAAAAGACAGTGCGTCCCTGAAAAACACTCACTTCTTTTGTAAGACCCTTGGTACCTCTCTAGAACACATGGTGTCAATGTTGTAAAAATTTGCTTGCACACAAGCTAGAACAATACATGCCAAGACAATGGGGGCTTGGAATTCCTGCACAGAATATGTACAAAAGTAGTGTCCTACCTATTGTGTTCAGCACACCCCAGTGATCATGTGCAAATACAGAGAGAGTGATATCTGCTGCAGCTCTCGGTAGTGATGCTCGTGTCAGTCTCAGTGAATGTGTACAACGAGCTTAACTGGTAGCACTATTTTTGGCAATTAAAAAAATAATTACTGTACAGTACAGTAATTGTTTCAGATAAAGTATGCAACTGCTATGAATAGTGACTGCTCTAAATAAATATCCTCCCCATCTAGCAGTCAAGGGAAAAGGGTTAAGAAGGAAAAAGATTTTTCTTCTCCCCAGAGTTCAAATGCTTTTAAACTCTGAAATGTGTGTTCAATTAGGAGTTTGTAATAAGGATTAACATTCTATCTTGAATGCATGACAATATTTAAATTGCTGGTTTATACATGTCTGGAAAAAGCGTGGTGACGGTTACAATGAATGGAAATGAGAATGTCTACTTAGGGTACATCCTATTTCGTCTGAGCGCGCTTACTATAAAGCTTTAATGCTGCTATCTGTCCTCCGATCGAGTTAAAATTGGTATTCTTTATTGAGTCTCTGTTGCTGCCTGAGACTGCCTTTGAAAAACAAATTCCTCAGAATAAAGAAAAGAGATTAATTTATCATTAAGGCTCTGCTTAATTGAAGTCAATTCTGAACAAACTTGAATTCAATTTCTGCTCATTAAATTGAATGTGCTCTGCTTTTCTCCCATCATTGCTTTGAGCTCGCAGCTGAGAACAAGGGACTAACTTCAAAATTATTAAATTGAGGAGAGTTTATTTGGCCTTCACATGCCAAAGCTGCTTTGATGAGGAGCTTTTTTGGCACAGAAAGGAAGGAAGAGCAGCTGGAGGAAAAATCAAATTGAAACTAAGCCTTGGAAAATTGAAGAAATCGCGAGCTTAATAATATTTAATAATTAAATTTCCACAAACAATAGCAGCAAATGAAGTAATCTGCAAAGTGCGCGAAGTCATTTGCATAATTGACGCCAGTCCCCTGTAAATGAATAATGAAGATAATAAAAGATGTTGCTAAAATTGGGCACAATAACAGCAAAATTTCATCAAGCCATGCTCTCTGATTAATCTGCTCTTGCAAATCATCGCTGAGAGGGGGAGCGTGATTAACCACGTGAGGGACTGCTGCAGCAGGCAGCCTGCCCTGTTTCCCCGTTTCTGTGTCCCCGGGCCACGAGCGAGCTCCTCTCCCTGCAGCTGCTGCGGGCTCTGTCTGGCACAGCACCCCTGCAGGAGCGCAACCAGCTCCCCCTCGCCCGCACGCTCGTTAACCCCTGCTGCACCGGCCCCCGCTGCCAGCGCTCGTTAGCCTCCTTCTGCTTCTCCTCTGCAGCCACTTCAGGAAACAAGAAGCAAAGGCCTGGAGGAATGAGTTCGGGATCTTAAAAGAGACAATGGAAAGGAATTGCATGGCGCCCTCATTTCCCAGCTTGCTGGATGCTTTTCGAACCCGGCACCTGCTCTCAGGTGTGCAAGAGGCCTGGTCTTCACACCCACGGTTCCTGTCTTGTTTTGGGGAGGGGTGGTTATCACCATCAAATAGGTTTTCTTTTTAAAAAAAAAAAGAGAAACGCTGCTGTTTTCATTCCAAGCTTATCTATAGATAATGCATTTAAAGCCAGAAACATCACGAAACCTGTGCAGATTTCATTAATAGCGATTCATCAGAAATGATTAACTGTAAATTCTTCCACAGGCAACGAGGGAAGAGGCACCACCTGAGAGGACTGTACTCTGGAGCACAGAGAGATTCTGAATTGGATGTTTCCGTCATTTCTAGTTAAATACACCCATTGTGCAGGGACGCTTTTATCTCACCATATTTTACACTGCTTAAAACAAACAAGGGAGCATACACCATTCTTATTGTCTGTGACATTTTATCATTACTTACTATTCCCGTATTATTTCAGAGAATTGCTTCTGCCCTTTATTAACCTGAAACAGCAGCTGCCAGAGACTGTCTTCAGCTGTGATATTAAGCTGATAAGATGCATTAGCAGCGAATGCAAATCTTAGGTGGAGTGACAACCATCTCGTCTTAATGGGAAAAAGACCTAGGAATAGGAATACCTGGCTATAAAGGGGCACAGAAAATCGAAGACGCCCCATTAGAAACACAAGGCTCAGCCTCACAGGCAGGCATGAGAACAAAGCCAGAGGGGGCTGGCACTAACGCTCACCACGGTAGGCATCACGCCCGCCAGGAGAGGGGTGGCAGGAACATGTGCTGCAGCCGGACCCCGTTACCGTTCTCTGTCCGGTGTGCAGCAGTTCAGGCCCTGCAATGTGATCCTATATTGTACACAGAACATGCTTATTGACCCATGAGGTGCCTTTTTACCTGAGCATTATCGTCCTGGTAACACAGGCCTGCAGCACAGACCAGTATACAAATGCATGTATAGTGTCACGAAGACTGAGCCAAACACCAGGCAGTGTCCTGTTCTGCCCACAAGCTCAAAGCAGGACATCAGCTCACTGCCTGGACGTTTTGGGGTGTTGGTTCATCTAGAAGCGTTGTTGCTTCCCTGGTACTTTTCATCCTTCCTGCTACAGATCTACAGGCTCACCCCTCTTTTCCAGTATCGGAGATGGAGGCCTCATGGCTCAGAAATCCAGGAGAAACAGCTTGTTTTCTCTAAAAAGACAGGAAGCCTGGGTCCGACCTTAAATGTGGGACTATTGCAGGAGAAACAGGACATAAGGTCCCCCTACAAATAAGTATGTAGAATTTTAAAAATAGATTCTTTCAATTACTTCCCCTTTACAGATGACAAGTGCTTCACACTGTCATGATTGCCTATTGAAAAAGCTGATGAACTGTTAGGATTTTTTCAAAGATAATACTAATACTAGCAAAAGTCTTCTTCTAATGTTTACAAGATCTGAAGCTAGGCATCACTTAGATTTATTTTCTGTCTATTATATCCTTAATTGTGTTTGCACTTCATAGTCAATTTACTTGATTAAATTCACATTCAGAACGATCCAGCTTCAGGGGGCAGGGGGAGTCCTTCAATACACTTTCATACAAATCAAATAAAAGTGCTGTGAAATAATCTACAGCCCAGTTCAGGGTCGGCATCCGTTAAACTGCACTCTGTCCAGTGTCAGGTTTCATTACGTGTCAATGAAGCAGCTGGGTCAGGTTTCAGCAGCACAAGCACCTTCCGGGACCTTTTAGCAGAATTTTAGCGTTTGGTGACGATATTTTCTGTGTGTCGCCTGCTACTGCACGTTAGATATCTTCTGAGCACATCCCCATTTTCCTTTCTGTGAGCAGCTCGCCATAAAACTCACAAACAGAAGTGGCTATCCAGTCGTTTATTAAGTTGTGTCCCCAGTGTACAGCCCCACACGTACACCCTGTCTCCTATCAGTGCGTCTATCTGGAAAAATTATATTTTGGCCTTGTAGAAAATATGTAGAATTGTAAATACCTTTAGGTCCCGCTGTTTGTTTTTTACATTTGTGTCCTTGGTTTTGCTTGAAGCTTAACTAGCACACCTCAGGCAATGCCACAGTCTCCAGTGAATTCCAGTGAAAAAGCATATAAAGGACACCTCTAGTCAGCCACCAGCAGTCTGACAGTACTTTAATTTTGGTACTCCTCAAAAATGGATTTTACTTAACTGTTTTTACTTCAATATTTTTATATTTCAATTATACTTCAATATTTTTATTTTGTTATCCGATTTTACTTTTTCAAAAGTTGTGGCTGTCGGACAGAGCATTTCCACTGCTTTGAAGAAAGGCATACTCAAAATAGAACAAACTGAAACTTGAAAGGTATGAAGAAGGTCAAAGGAAACATTGCTTACTATTTGGATGCATATAAAATATATTTTAAAAACTCAGTGTTCTGCAACTGAGCCCATTTGTATTCCTACCATATACAAATGCACAGCTGAAAAGTGTGCACACGCTCACCCTGAACTGACTTGAGTCTAATCCTGATTGAGCTATGAAAGCAATAGAAAGCCGAAGAAGCTTTAATCATCTTAAACAGTCCACTCCTTGCACATCTAACAGTGTTCAGGACTCAGATGTCAGAGTGGTAAGGAAAGGAACAGATCGGGGTCACAGCAGCATCAGAGCTGCTGCAGGCTCTGGAAACAGCCAGCCATGCTCCGGGCTCGCTCTACTGACAGGAAGCAGCGCTCTCAGAAGCCCAACTCTTCAGATGCACTTCCCTTGTCAACACGTGCTGCGGTATATCACATCAGGAAAAGCACAATATACTGCAGGACAAGTGCAGAAGAATCCAGGTTATCACCCAGTAATGTTTATTATTAGGACCATCAGATTAATGTCTTATTGCACCGTTTCATATTTAATTATATCTGTATTATTTCTGTAAAGGTTTATTACACTGCTTGGCAAGCCATGTCCACCAGAATGTGTTTCCTGTTGCTGTTCATATTGTGTATTTTTTTTAATCAATGAAATCATTTTATTTCAGTTAATGAGATTTACAAATCATTTGAGTTCAGAGAGTACTTTAAGACGACAGGTAATTTGTAAGTTGCACATTCGCACACACATTAAATGGATTAAAACTTCATCAGCCCAATTTCTAGAATGTACACTGGAAATAAACAGCGGAGGGCTGAACAAATCAATTATCTGTTTACAGAGCTGTTTCTTCCGCACTTCCGAGTCCTGGCCCTGGTACCTCCTGCCTGCTCGGGCCTCAGCTGTCAGAGAGCACAGATACTGTACGTCGGTCAGCCTGCTAGGGTTCCAGTCTGGTGGACACGTCCCAAAGGTCAGCCAGCAATTAGAGTTTCTCCCAGTTTGCCCTCTTCCATCAGTTCAGAGGCGCATCTCAACAGACATGTTGGAACTTCTTCTTCGAAACACTTGCAATTCAGACTGGATTTCTGCACCCCAGGACAGTGGACAGTGCACACTGTCAATTGCACATCATTGAAGTGCAATGTAACTTCAGAAAGCAGCAAGTCCGCTATTCCTGCAGTCCGTTATATTTGACCCTTAGATATTTTTGCAATGATTAAGGCACAGAGTTGGCTGTTTACTTTCAGAAGGCAATGTGTCATTAAGATTAACCTCAAATTATACCTCCCAAATTACCACTCACTTTTGATTTGAATGCCCCTATTTATTAATGTAAATGAAGCTGTATGGATCTACTCCAGATCTTTTGATCTATAGCTCTTTTTCAAAGAATAGAAGTACAAGATGGAGTTTTTCAGAACAGTACGATGCTGTAACCATGTTTTTGAGGATGTATACTGTGAAAATTGGCTCTACCTTGTGAAGGAATGAGATTAACATCCCTAAAACTATTCAAGGAAAGCAAACATCCTGTGTACAATATCTCCCCCTAGAGGCAAAAGGGCAAAAAACATACAATATACAAAAAACTGATGTATATCAACATATTTTTCCATGTCCCTCTGTGCATATATGAAATATGCAAAATATACACAGCTCTTAAAATACCCCCCACAGCAATGGTGGGTTAATGACTTCATCTCAAAGTGCTTTACAGAACGACAACAACAATAAATAAAAAGAATTGACAAGATAAAACACAATTACAATACATAGAGGAGACCGTGGATGGTGGTGCTAAGTATCGCAGGAGCAGAGGGGTGAAGAATGGAACCAGTAAAGTAAAGGCTCTTCTAAAGAAGAAGGTTTTGAGTCTGGATTTGAAGGAGTTTGGAGAATCAAAGGGAGGCATAGAGCATGTGAAGCTTTTCAAAAGCACCTGGCATTACACGCTGGTGGTGAGACTGCTGAGTCCCTTCAGAAGGAAGACTTCACTGCGGAGACTCGAAGAGTGCACAAGTGTACTGGCAGGGGAAGCGTTTTAGGGCAAACACGCTCTTGATACAGGAAGCACAGTCATGAGACCCAGGACCATTGCCCATACATTGCACATTGTGCAGTACTGTAGGTCTCTGCCCAGCCTCGGCAGGGATGTCCATTTTAATGATCTCGTACTCGACTGGACTGTGATGAACAGGCTGGTTGGGTGCAGAAAGGTAATTTTTTAGCTGGCTGACATAAGCAAAGGGGAATATTAATTGACGCTGGTGGACATTTCTGAAACACACAAAAACAATTTTTGAATGAGTCATGTACTGATACAGTCCACGCTTCGGCAAGCACAATATTAATCAATGAGGTATTCTAGTTTTTAGAACCAAGGATGGCAACGAATGTGTAAAGAGATCTACTTCAGCCGAACAAACAACAATAAACAAACGTTTTATATCCATGAGAGCTTTATCAGCCCCTTCCAATCCAAGGACCCCGGTGTGTGTTATTTACAGGAGAGGTGCAGTCCCTTTACGCTACACAGCAGGGAGAGCAGAGAGAAGCTGCTGCTCCAGGTGAATCCAGAGACCTTCAGGGAGGCCAGACTGTGCAGCCCAGAGGACACGCTTCCTCTCGTGAGCAGCGACACGGGGTCTTGCATGACCTCGCAGTGTTAGACCTCACAATGACCTGAGCAAAAATAAGTCCCTTCCTACACCTTGTCACTGTGTCGCAAGACACGTGGCTAAAAAGTCAGATTGGGGCTATACCGCAGCTCATACCAGCGGCGCTAATTCAGGAAATGCCCCTTTTCTGACACAGGGAGCTCCTCCACGCAGACGGCCGGTGTCCGTGGCAGCAGCACTGCCGGCTGCCTCCCCTGCAAGCGCACACGGTCGGGCCTGACCTGGGGAACAGTGCGCGGTCAGCCCCCCGCTCTCATTACCCTGATTAGCAGGCGAGTGTAACTGGAGCCCCAGCCCTGTGACTATTCAGGCTGTCCTGCGGCTGTGTGTCATGAAAACCCCCACCGGCGTACCGAGCCTCAGAACCAGGCACGACAGGTCGGCCTCTGTCCCCCGGCTCCTGCGTCACACGTCCGCCGGGCGCCGTGTCACTGAGAACCCCAGCTGAAATACACCCGACCAGCAGCATCCCTGCGCCTCCTGTCGCTGCACCGAGCGTTTCATAAACATTATTCCCACCATCTGCTCCGCACCGGGTGGATTAAACTTGGGGTAAGGTGATCCGGGGCGTGAGCAGGCTCTGGCGGTGATTGGAGGGGCAACAGTAAATGACTCTGCTAACTGAATCTCGAACTCCGGCGTCTTGAAACGCAATAGCTCCGTGAGCGCAAAAGCCAGGGTTTGATTTCAACGCGTGTGTATATTTTAACCAAAGAAGGCTCTGTTTTGCTAGAGCTGCAAATTAAATCAAATCAGGACTGATATTCATGAAGCCTGGTGTCACATCAGCATTGCTCTGCTCAATATGCACCCGAGCGGCTTCTGGCTTCGTGGACCAACTCTCTGTGAGCAGACTGACCTGGAAGCGGCTGTGCTCAGCTTCGCCCTCACTCGCTCCCCTGAAGCCGAGGTCTGCAGTGAAAATGTTCCAGAATTATTTCTCTATCATCAATTCAAAAAGGAGCTAGATTACTAAAACCTACATTACAACACAGGCTGAAAATCCTGCTTTATACACAACAGTGATTAATTAATAGTGACAAAGATTTAAGTCAGGAAACTGGTTAATATTTCAAAGCCTTGAATATCTGGGTATTACTTTTAAGAATTAGCAATGATGATGATTATTGTTATTGTTATTAGATATTATTCTGTGGCTGAATTAGGCCAGGGCTCCAGTGTGCAGAAGAGGAGAGACGTTTCTCATTGTCACACAGGGGAAGGTCTGAGGGCCTGAGCCCACCTGCCACACAGTTTGCAACAGGTCGTGTTAAGTGATGGCAGCTTTGGCGCTGGCAGGCACAGGAGCCAAAGGGAGGTTTAGGCATGGTCCCAGCATGAGCCCAGCCACGGGTGAGCGGGTCACAGGTCGGGGGTCGCAGGTCACGGGTCGGGGGTCGCAGGTCACCACCCGGAAAGAGAAAGGCACCTGAGCTTCATCCCTGCTGAAGGACTCCTCTGAGACCTCAGTGGGATCAGCTGACACAGCAGGCTGCTTTTAGCTTCAGCAACAAGACCTCTGTGACGGGAGCATTCTGAGCCTCAGGTTGAAATTGGATCATTGGCTCTGAAAAGCTTTAATGACTTCATACCTTCCTGCTGCAGAGGGCAATAAGATGGACCGTTCAGGAATGCTTTCTGCAGAAGCCCCTGCTGCAAAGTTCTGTGGCAAGTGTATTATTCTCAGTGTGCAACGACCAGCATTTTAAAGATGTTCTTTTCCGTATTCGAAGTTGTTTGGCCACTCTGCGTAAAAGAAATCACCAGTGGTCTAGGTCACAAGGTGAGGGGAAAGAAAGAGCCATTTGTGAATGCTGCCGCAAAAACATGCTCTTCTTCCTGATTCAGCGGGGAAGGACAGGGCGAGACAGCAAGCACAAAATTAGCCGAAAACCCCAACAAACAGGCGGACAGTCCGGAAATTTACATTCCTCACACACCCCTTTCTGAACCAAGACCTGGTCTCATTTCACTGTCCTTATTCTCTTCCTTGCCAAAATCCTCTTTCTAGCGGTTTTTACTGTGTGGGTCCTGTTCTGCGTTATCAACTTCTGGACTCGTTCTGTCATTCCAGGGGTGGCCAGCTCTGCCCCTGGAGCCACAGCCCAGCAGGGCAGGAAAACTGGGACCACATCTGCGTTTCGAGCAGTTTAGTGAATTAATCGATCCCGTCAGGAGTGATAACCTTGTGGTCCCTCAGTGCTGTAAAGATTTCATATGACTCCTACATTACTTAATTGAACAAACACCTGATACAGTGATCAAAACAAACTGTTCCAAAGTGCTTCTATTAAATTATTTATCATTATAGTAATAAGTGTAGATGTAGCACTAGGAATTCACATTTTGTGGCATACAGCAAAATGATCTTAATTTGTATGGATGTCATTAAGTAGTGAACAGAGCAGTGTTTCAAAGTGTACAAGATCTTCAGCTACTTCTCTTCAAGAAAGTGCATATCACTTCAGTTATATAAGAAATAACAACAGCTTTCGTTGCTCTTAAGTACTTGTGCCGAATGGTCTCCTCTCTTGGAACCTCTCCTATGTCTTCACAATGGGAAAACATGTATTGAGTTACGCAGTGTGTAGTCTCCCTCTAGTGGTAGGTGAGGCTACTTCACCTCTGCCTGTTTTCTGCAGCGCAAACCCTCAGACAGGTAGACAGAGCACTTTATAGAACAACATAAAATGTAAAATGTACCCTACGTACTCATTATCTGTGCATCCTTTAGATTTTCACGATTAGACTTGAAACCTAACAAAACAATAACCTAGTAACATTAAACCTATCAAAACAATAAAAATAAGTTCGTAAGTGTTCATCTAAATTTCACATTGGTAAATAAACGAATCCAATGGGCTGCTATATGGCTTATTGTTCTTATTGTTTGGTGCTGTATTTTGCAGTAACAGTGTATCCAGGTCACTAAAGGTTCGGCTGTTAGTTTTACTGTGAGAAACTGCGCAAACACAACACAGACCTGCGCCGACTACAGCCCCCCCCAAAAAAAACGATCAGCAGAGGACGCGATTCAGCCCATCGATTGGCCCGTCTACTGCCTGGACAATTTGGTCTCCATAACATACAGTATTCTCACTTATTTGTCCACTCGTACCCAAAGTGATGAACAGCAAATAAGCTATTTGCACTTGTTTTGTCACGAGGTCTTATTACGCTGAATAGTCATCAAAAACGGCAGCAGATCACCGTGCCGCAAAAACAGCGGAGACTCTAACTTGCTCTGGACATGCGGACTCGAGGCAGAGTTAGGCAGGTGCCAGCCCACAGACTAACAAAACTGCCCTGAAGACACCGCGCAGCCCTCAGGAAAACTGCTGCTGCGCTGATTAGCACGTTTAAAACAGCTGCATGGAGCTTCGGTTTTTAAACACCTGGTGGAGCCCAACTCCATTCCTAGAGGGACAGTCCAGCAGGAGTTATAGATCAGGACTGTCCAGCTCCAGTCCTGGAGGGACAGTCCAGCGGGAGTTATAGATCAGGACTGTCCAGCTCCAGTCCTGGAGGGACAGTCCAGCGGGAGTTATAGATCAGGACCGTCCAGCTCCAGTCCTGGAGGGACAGTCCTGCGGGAGTTATAGATCAGGACTGTCCAGCTCCAGTCCTGGAGGGACAGTCCAGCGGGAGTTATAGATCAGGACCGTCGAGCTCCAGTGTAAGCAGCTTATTGTCCACCACAACAACACATACAGACAAGTGCTCTCAGAGTGGACTTTTTAAAGAAGAATCTAAGGAAGAATTGAAGTGCACTTTCTCCTTTGGTTCAAAGCTTATTTCATTTTCTGCTCTCCACAGATAACAGCAATGAAAGCAATGGCAGACATCAGCGAACCCTGTCCATTGTGTCATGACATAATTAACCACCAGAGGGAGCCAGATTGACACTATCACTCTGAGACCAATAATTATAAAATCCTTACACTTTAAACAGCTCTTTTCAGGACACTCTACTCAAAGTGCTTTACAGGTAATGGGGATCCCCTCCACCACTACCAATGTGTAGCCCCACCTGGTTGATGCAACAGCAGCCAAAGTATGCCAATAGTCTCACCACACACTAGCTGTCAATGGTGGGGAGTGCAGACTAATGAAGCCAGTTAATAGATGGGGATTATTAAGAGACCATGATTGGTAAAGGCCAGGGGGAAATTTGGCCAGGACTCCAGGGTAACACCCCCACTCTTTTCGTGAAATTGTGCAATAGCTTTCTGACTTATTTCATTGGTAACACTTTATCTGAATGAAGCGATAAAAACTCTGTCATAACTTCTTTATAAACACAATGCAACAAGATAAAACAACATGCATCAAAACCGTAGAAACTGTTAAAAAAAACACACCTGGACCCCTGTTACTGAGCTGCATCTGCAGCAGGTCCTTCCTCACCAGGACAAGCCAGAAGGCTTCAGTGCCCAGCTGGAGCTGCTCTGTCATGCCTTCACCTGCCTCGGTTGGGACAGCACAGCCCTCAGCTGCTCGCTCAGCCCTGTCTCAGCTCAGCCTGTTTCTGGCCCAAAGACAAAGACAACACAGCAGACAGCTCAGCCCCTCTGCATGAACCCAAGACCTGTAAGCTCTGCAAGCACACACTCCTGGCACCAGGCATTTCTTATAGACCTCTTCCATCACAGCAGCTCCCCGTGCTGCACCAGCGACTCACAGCGCAGGAACACCCAAACTCAAAGGCAGACACGTAGTAAGGAAGAAATGGAAGAGAAGAAATGGAAGAGATGTGCTTTGCCAACTTGGACACTTTATAGAAATCCCTTCCAGGAGAGGAATGGTTGTAAAACAGCTCAAGACTAAACTGAGCTTTAAGCAGTACCATTAAAACAAATCAACTCTTTCCAATTTTTAATCAGGCAAACACATAAATCTATCTATAATCTACAAAAGCGACTGTGTTTTTAGAGTTACCAACACCGATCTGGACCAATACTATAATAAGAACAGACAGCAGAACTACACACAAAAAAACAGCTTACATTTCATCAGGTTTATTTTATTTGGAAAAGCTGTAATAGAGACATTTATGGTTTTTTTGTCTCTGTCCCCCTTTGCAAAGTAACCCTTTTTTATACCACATAAAAAGGTATTATTAAAAACACCACGAGATTATCAAGTGCGATAAGGCAGCACATGGTTTATCGCAGGATGTGCAATTGTTAACACAGGAAGCTTCTGGGTCGCTGTCGCAGTGAGCAGTGGTGTCGGAGAGCTGGCCGAGCCGGCTGCGGGCTTTCACACCCAAACGGCTCTCCCCCAGGGTCAGCCGCGGCCAGCCACACACCCGCCACGGCTCCGAGACGTCCAGAAGCCCCCCCCTCTCGGCCGTTCGCTTCCTGCGTGGGCCGGCGGGCAGCACAGAACAGACTCGGACGCCATGCGCCAGGCTAGCTCAGGGGTACCTTCACAAGGAGCCCCGAGAGCTGCACAGAGACCGAGGCCCCCAAGCGCATGCCGTTCAAATGGATGTTCTTCTCCAACCTGAGGA
Organism: Lepisosteus platostomus; assembly: GCF_059453375.1. NCBI lineage: Eukaryota > Metazoa > Chordata > Actinopteri > Semionotiformes > Lepisosteidae > Lepisosteus > Lepisosteus platostomus. The sequence continues at coordinate 1,103,209 of NC_142621.1, forward strand.
ACAGCATCTCTACAATATAAGCAACTACAAGGAGTGGAACTTCGTCAGGTCCATATTTATACTGCTGGGAAAAGTTATTTTAGCATTGCTTACAAAGCATTCAACGTGTGGAAATAAAAGTGATAAAAGACCCTGTGAGGTAGTCCCCTGTGCTGCCTCCACGTGATCGACCAGCAGCTAAGAGTCAACCTCTGGTCAAAAGTTCTAACAAAGGAGCTTCATGCTGGCTGGAGTCCTAGACCCTCACTGGTCAGGCTGTCACGGATGCTAAAAGAAGTCATTTCTCTGTCGTGTTCATAAAACGTCACCCTGATCCCTATCCCATAGGTTTGTGGAAATCACAGAGACATCATCTTTGCATAATGCGGAAGGTAACAAAAAGTAAATGGACTGCATAAAACCTTCGCTTTGCTCTCCTTTTTAACACAGGACCTTCTGTCTTAAAAAGTCAAATGGAGCAAAGAAAATCCCACAAACGCAAGAACACCAAGCACTTCTCCAAGTAAGTACGGGAACTTTTACTTTCACACAAGCGCGTGTGGTTGTTTTAGTCTTATCTTTCAGACACAGGAAACCAGATTTCTCACCTGGTTAGCAACAGCAGCTTTGAATTACTGGCACTGGCTGTTTGATTTAGCTGCTGTGTGGTTTGTGAGAGAAAGAATCTTGGGTTTCACTGGCAAACTCAAAAAAGCGCAAAGTTCTGCATGGAGAGATCACCTGCCCCAGGAAAAAGAGCTGGACCTGTGGAGATGCGGAACACAAAATCTTTTCCCCAGCTACCTGCCTGGCAACCGATAAAGGAGCAGCTCCTGTGATTGCTGAAGCAAGAGACCATGATTTCAGTTATAAAGCCAAACAAAAACGGAATTAATTACTGGAGCTGTTTCTTAGCACCATGTGTTAACAAATATGGTCTTAGATATCCACTTCGGCAAGCCTTGGGAACTTATGAGAGAGGTTATCATTTTTTATGACGCTGGTACATTCTCACATTTTTTATTACTGTTTAGTGTTTCTCCCTGATCCTGCTGTCCACTGGCACCTTCACCCTGATCACAAGAGACCGCACACAGAAAAACAGGTTCTGATCACTGCAACCAGCCCAGGGGGCATCATAAAAAGGAACTTTGATATGCAGGTCTGGATAAAAACAAACACACAGAGCAACTGCAAGGTAAAGAGAAATTTCCTTTTTATTTACAGTGTGCAGGAAAACACTCACAACAACCAGACCACAACAAAAACCTTTTTGAGCTGCTAGCTAGACTTCTTTGATCCTGAAGTTCAAGCAGGTAGCTGTGTCAGCATGCGTATGCTGCAAAAGAACAGGTAAAGGTTTATTCCACGCTGAAAAGACAGAGACACAATGTTTCGGCTGTGGAGTCATCTTCAGGTGTGATAGCTGTTCCTTTCGTCAATCCCCAACAGAACCCGGGCAGCTAAGCTGCTTACCAGCCTCTAAACGACAACTGTCAATCTCTGGTCTCTCTCAAAACTCACTTCCAAAATTACTCAGATTCACAGGTTCCGCAGTTCCTTTGTCCCTCAGTTGTTCGCTTCCTTCTCTCCTCCCTCTGGTGAATATGCCCAGCAGAGGATCTGACCAGTTTCCAGACAGGAGACAGGCCAGCCACTGGGAGACCCTGCTTCCTGCTTTTAAACTGTCATCCAGCCAATCGCCTTGCACCGACCAGTCAGGTGACTGAGGGCTGCAGCTCATTGCCCACAGGATCCTGGGGAATGTGGTCCAGACAAGGTTCTCCATCTTGTCTGAACCCACTGCCCTCTCACACAGCTGCTTAACCCTAACTCCTCGAGGCGCTGTCAGAGCTGACACCCTGGCTTGTCACAAGACATTGGTGGGTGAGATGCTTTGATCATTCAACTACAAACAACCTAGATGGGCTGAAAGGCCCATTTTCCTATGTCCTTCGGGAGCAGAGCGCAGCCTAAAACTATATCAATAATGTCCGATACCAGCAGGGGCTGCTGTGGCACAGTGAATCCTATAAGCCCTCTAACTCCCAAAATCTTCTCTAGTCAACATCCTGGACTGCAGAAACCAGTTTCACTTTACCACTGAGTATTTTAGGGATATTCTCTAATCTGGAAATAACCTCCATTTTCACCTTTTCCAGTCGTAAGACTTTCCGTGTCCCTTCAAAGAGAGGAAGAAAGAAGGCCAGACTGCAGCACGGATGATCAGAGTTACTCAGTCCCAGCTGCTACTCAGGCACTGCAATCGCAACACACACTTCCATCATGAGGCTACAATTTGCAGAGGTTAACATCTGTACTGTGTATTAGTGTGGAATAATACAGCTATTTGAAAAGAGCAGGACAAGAATTCCTTAGATATTGCAAACACACAGCTCAGAGCAGCCATCCCAGCCACCTGTGGGTGAGACGGACTGGAAACTCGTCACGCATGTGTGAACAGGGGGCTGGAGGCTGACAAGCTCAAGGCCTCTCTTGGCACCGAGAAAACGCGCCCGGTTTAAGACCATGGCTCTCTTTTTCCAGCTCCCACAAAGGTCAGTCAATGACAGAGGGATTTGCGAGAGTCCCCTGAGCGCTCTGTGGGGGAAAGGCCAGGCGCCAGGCGATAGCGCAGGCCCAGGAATTCGCACTGTGGCACCACACTGAGACCAGCGGCGCCCCGGGCCCACGCGCTGTACGCCACAGAGCAGAATAACGCCAGCTGTCCGGCTCGTGGACGGTTATCACCTTGCTGCGCGCGAGATGACCTTCCTACAGGCGTCTCCGTCGCCTAATTTTAGGTCACCACCTTGGATAACTCGAGCAGAAATTTCAATCACAAAAACAAAACAAAAAACCGATAACACCGTAACATTATGACCTCCAATGTAAATAAAATAATCCATTGTGTGAGCAGGAATACATCTCTCACATTTCACCTGGCATTTGTAACAATGCCCAGGAAATGACCAAGCTTCTTCCCCAGAGCCGTCAAGCTGTTGACCCCCCACTCCCCCCCACCAAGCTATGACCTCTCCTCACTTGTTCCTGTACCCCTACACCACTACATACACCACACGTCCGACAACTGAATGTAGGCCGAACTTGCACTTAAATCTGTACTTGATTGAGTTGTGCCTATTGATAATCGCAGTATTATTTTGCACTGTTTGCTCTGTTTTGTGTACTTTTGCAGTTTTTAACAGATATGGGTACTGTCCCACTGGTACCATACTTGTTGTTTACACCGTTAGTGTTATTGTATTTACTGTCTATCGTCTTGCTTGCTGTTCTATATATATATACTGCACCTGAGAAACTAATAAGAAACACTTTTCATTATACTATGCACCTGTGTAAGTATAATAACAAATAAACTTAAATTGAATTGAATAAAACAATTAGCTGAAAGCACCCAGTTGTAAACTTTTTTCAGTTTTACTGGGGTGCATTATTAACTGCATCAGGACAAACCTCTCCAGGCTTGCAAATTCTGGGTGGGAATAGATACATCCATATCCCTAATGGAGAAACAATTGTTACTACTAGGAATTTCTACCGGTTATTATTATCCTATCGTATAAATAGTAAAAGGAAAGATCGGGAGGGGGCGAAACAGCCTCTTCTGTTTCAGAGTTGTCACAAGTATGACGTCTGACACCCACACCCCCCAGAGCAGCCAGAAGCGCCTTGCCCACACCTTGGGGAGACGGGCAGGAGTCGGGGTTCACGGTCATGTGACGGACCTGGGGGGCTGGCAGGACTGAGTAGGGCGCCGAGCTGAGGAAAACCGCCGGCTCTGCCCCAGTCCTCACTCCAGCAACCCACAACACAGGAGAAAAAACAAAACTACGCACAGTTTATACTCAGAGAAGCACCCCCCCCGTCCCGTCCCGTCAAGTCCCGCACACACACACACCTCCCCCCACCCCCCGCAAAAAAAAGGGCAGCAGAATTATGGAGATTCCCGTTTTTCCAGGCTGATGTTGTCCTGCCGGGACAAAAGCCCGCTGGGGCTCGAATGGTTTTGAATTTTAAGCCCCTTAGAGATAAAGAGGAAGGCAGCACGGGAAAGGCAGGCGGACGGGCGGGCAGGCAGGCGAGAAGTTGTGTAGCCCGACTTGTTTGTGTGTGTGTGTGACTCACCTCCCTTCTCCGCCGAGTTTGAGGCAAAGTTGGAAGCCAAGATGGCGGCCGATTCGGTGCAGGTAAGAAAACTTAGCAACTGTTGCACTTGAATTTCCATGCCCCCCGGAGCCGATCGGGCGCCGCCGGGATCGCCGCTCGCCTCCACTCCTCGTCCCGCCGGGACGGGCGGCCGGGCCGGCGAAAGGTTGTTCTCCGGACGATCAATTTCGGGATGAGTTTTCCTCTTTTCTTCCCCCCCTTATCCTCCTCCTCCTCTTCCCAGAGGGTTGCCTGGGAAGTAGGGATTGAGGCCTGGAAAATAATTAAACAAGATCCCAACTGTTGCATCCCGTACGCGGGGGCTCCGCCGAGCGGCGGCGGGGCTTTTCCTCGCCGGTTGCGCCCCGGTTGGCGGAGCGGGGAGCCGCGGCGTGTCTGAGCCGGCGGTCCTGCCGTCTCCGGAGGGGATGGATCGGGAGGGGGCGAAACATTAGTCGCCGGATAAACAGCATCTCCGCGTCCGCTGTGTCCCTCTTGTTCCTGCGGCGAGAAACCGTGCCGACCAGCCGACTTTAAAATAAACACACATATTTGTAACGCGCTGGAGAAGCCGGGAGACGTTTACAGTAGCTGAGGGAGGGGGAGCTTTTTAAAATGTGTCGGTTTGTTTTCGGGAACTAGCTTGAGACATGTCGATACTGTCTGGATTTGGAAGTGGTTTCAGTCCCTGCTGTCGGACCCAGTAAGCGGACAGTGGGGTGTCCGGGCGCAGGGCTCTGGCCGACCCGACCCGTCCAAGATGTCACCCCGGACCTCTTACCGGCAGAACCCTGCGGGTGGGTCGGTACCCCAGAAATTCACCCTCTCGGTGGTGTTTCTCGGGGCGGGTTTACAACCTATTTTAGGAGGGAAAGCTCCAAATGATAATGGTTAACAAAAGTAAAATGGGGGGTGGGAAATGTGTTAAATCTTCGGGCTGGGTATAGCGGGGCACTGGTCTTTAAATAGAAATGGGACTTCCTGCAACTTCAGTCGATTAGGGAGTTTAGTGATACAATCGGAGGAGCGGGTCCTTCCCAGCCTGGGGCAGCACGTGAGGTGTTGGGGATCCCAGCGGGAGGCCCACTGTAGCATCCGTGCCCTAACAAATCTTGTTATTTTAATAAAAGAATCCCAAGTCTTTTCCAATGCAACAAGCACGAGTGATATATCTTAATGTTCTAGCGCAAAGCAAATTATAATTATGCTTCGTGACAAAATCTCTGGTTAATCTGTGCAAAATATAAAATTAAATTATAGGTTTCTGTGTACGACAGCGCCTTCCTTTTATGTGTTCTGCCGTGTTTCACAGACTATATCTCTGATGTGAGTATGTCCGCTTGAGAGGTTTGTGATGTTATTAGACCCCATTCTGCGGAAATTAGAGATCTCGGTAACGGCTTCTGCGTTATTAGCCAAGTGAGTCAGGGTTTTGGATCAAAGGAAGGAGGAAACTTAGTTTGCTGAATGTAGAACAAAACTATCTGATCTCCGATTCAGCTCAGCAGAGAAACAGTAATGATGCACTAATTGCAGCAGCTGAAACGTTTCTCATGTCGCTGTGTTTTGGGGTTTGGATCTGTAGCAATCGTTTTGCACTGTTTTATCTGACGCTCCTATTAAAATAAAGCGAAGACTTATCAAAAGAAATCTGCTGTGTGCCCCGAGGGCGTGACGGAGGGGTAGCGCAATCAGCAGTGCCAGAACTAAAGTTGCTTGTTTCGGGTTTGTAGGTGATGTTTAATGATCTGTCTGATCGCTGGTCTTCAAAGTCTTTTCTCATTCAGAGAGCGTCCGGCCCAAGGGATCGAAGTTAAGAACCTACAGCGCATAATTCAAATTTTAAAGAACCCACTTCTTGAAGGAGAAAGAGGGGCACAGTAAAACATCTTCGGGGTGTGGGCAGGTGGCTGCCACAGTCCGCACTGGCGTCATTTATGGACGGCCTCCATCTCGTCTGTGACCTGTGGAGGTCATCTCGCCCTTTAGCCAGTGGATCCAAGGGTCTTATCTAGTTGTTTCTTGGAAGAACCCCGGATATCACTTTTCCACAGCCACAGCAGCTTGGTCCACACTCCCGCAGCCCCTTCTGTGAAAGCTCTTCCACGCGTGCACCCTCGGGTCACGTCTCCCTGCTCCTCCTGGAAGCCGACGTCTCGGCTGCTGTGTGAACTGGTCTGCAGCACCTGCTGCTTGAAGGAAACTGGCCTGTGCTGGCGGTGGTGGAGTAGAGGAGGGGAGTGTTTTTACAAGATGGCTGTGCTGTTGCTGAAATGTACATTTATGCACCAGTTTAGTTGTGTCACTAAAGTACCCGGGTCTTGTGGGATGGAGCCATTTGGAGTTTCAAAGGGTCCCAGAGCCCTGTTCTCCGAGAGGCATTGGGAAGATGAGGGTTTGGGCAAGCGGCTCTTCGGGTCCAAACTATTCCCCTACGGTACACCGGTTCAAGCAGCGCTCTTCCCTCTCATGCAGGCTGTAGTGGCTTAAGCACACCAGAGGACCGCCAGGGACAAAGTGCCTGTTGATGGAACAATCACGCCTAGATCATATCAGAAACCATGTTAACTCAGTCTATTAAAAACATTCGCTCACTGTGAGGAGGGGAGGGAAAGTCTTGGCATGTTAAATCATTGAGCTTTATGCACTGCTTTTAATCCGTGCTTAATTTTGAGAAAGTGCTCAAAGGTTTTATGGTCATGCACCCCGGCATCCACTGCACAGATCCAGTTTTATTAAAGCTGTCTTGTTGGAGGAATTAAATAAGTGTTTCCACGCTGCAGCCTGCCTGTCTGACTTCAACAGTCAGAATGTGAAAAGTTTCTCTTTTTTCTGCCTTAGCTGCTGGTCATTGGTTTACAGTTCATTAGCTTTTCTCTTGAATGGTCTGTGAGTGAGCTGGTGTGTGTAAATAGAAAGCTTCTCTTTTGCAGACGGCGGTGTGGAATTAGGCTGGCTGTGACGTATGTTTCAGAGCCTGTGAGTTGTTCTGCGCTGTCTAGAGCACAGTGCTGGGGCTCTGAATCGGCAGTACCAGTGCTCTGACAATTACAGTATTGCGCAGAGTTTTAGTGATGCTTTTTCTCTCCATCAAAAGAGAAGATTGTGCAGACTGGCGGTTTGGCTGCTTCTCTTCTTCAGGCTACATGTTCCAGGGTGTCCTCTGTTCTTTTCACCTGTACAGCATTTGTTTTTTTCTTTGTTTTCAGTGGTTTCTTGTGAAGACGTCTTAAAGAGCCTGGTTTCTTGGTTTATAATCCTACAAAAGCAGTTTGCCAATATCTGAGTTAGGTAGAGAACATGTTGGTGTCGGTGCACTTTCCTCTTGTGTGGAGTGGCAGTCTTCAGCCACTCCTGACTTTTTCTCCCAGTCAGGACAATTGAAGAGGGGATCAGTGTGACCGGTGGTACTCTATAATTAAAGTGGCCTATCTGATTCACATCAGAGCACTACTGCATAACAACCAGCACCTTAATTCTTATATTGATCCTGCTATCTATGAGCTACTAAAAATCGTGGCCTTCGGCAGCTCATTATTCTGTGTGGAGTGGAATTGCAGTGTACTAGACTAAAGTGTCTCTTTGAGGAGCTGTTTTCATTAGGCGGAGATGCACAGCAGTCTCTTCACCTCTTTTTAATTGCTGGACACCCTAATCCCTTTGCTAGCTGGCACATCAGACCTGTGTTGTTGCTGCTTCTGATTGGATGCCTTGATGAAAACGACTGTCCGGAGTCTTTTCTTGTCGTGTTGTGTGGATCGCTGTGATGCTGTGACCTTTACTGTCCATTCCATCCCTTGACCCATGTAGAATGTAGGTGAAAATAAAACAAAGCAGCATACGCATGTTTATCAGACCGTTAAAAGTGGTTAGGAGTCACTTTAGCATTGTTGTTGTGATTTGGTTTTGTGTGTCGAACCCGCCGGGATGTGACGTGGAAGTCAGGGTGTTTACAGACACACCGGGCAGATACAGGGCAGAAAGGGAGCATCTTGTGTATAAATCACCACAGCTTCCCTTCCTGCCCTGGGTCTGGGGTGTAAACACTTCAGGGCCGCCTGGCTCCTCGTCTTCCACTGATTTCGGATGGGCTGTTTGAAGTTCTGGTTCACTGATGTTCCAGCTGCCAGTGTGTGTGGTGTGTCCGGTTTCTGTCAGATAGTTATCACTTGCAGCAAGGAAAGAAAATTATGCAGTGTAATCATGGAGGATTGAAGTTTTTAGTATATTGACGAAGTTTGAGTGCAGTCTGCTTTGTAAGTGATCACAGACAACTTTGACAGTTTGGAAATGACAACAAGTTAGCGTGCAGTAATTTGATGAAGAAACAGTAATGCTACAATACCATGGCAGTTTTCTCATTAGAGGTATACTCCAAAGTTGCTAATAAGCAAGGGGAAGTTTTTTTTGCCTTTTTCTACGTTGCTATTTACAAAAAATATTTTTTCGGAACAAAGCTGCACTTTGAAAAAGTTTTGCTTTCTTGCTTCTTGTCAAGTGCTGGAGGACGCAGCCAGATTGATCCACAGTTCAAGTTTGTCATTCCAGCCATATACAAGTATACAGAGGAGCGAGATATCGTTCTCCAGGTCTACGGTGTGAACTGCACTACAGACAAGGCACTGACAAGACAATGCTATAGACATTCTACAGGGTACGGGGCACATAATGCAATTTACTTTACAGGATTGTGTAAAGAATACATCAGACAGTGTGCCTGACATTAGGCAAAAAAGAGCTACATTTCCAGATGTGGAGTAGGTGCAATTGGTACCAGGGTGTTGAGGAGCCTGACAGCCCTTGGAAAAAAGCTGCTATGGAGTTTCTTGGAGACTCCATAGACAGACTCCACAGACTGTTTCCCTGCAGTTCCAGGATCAGGCTGTCTTATCATTCATGTAAAAACATTACAGTTATCACTGTGAGCAGGACTGTGGGGCAGCAGCTTATCTTACTGGTCATAAGGTTTAGAATCTCCGGGACCCCCTGAGTGGCACCCCAAATGCCACTCCGTGTGGGTTGCTCATTTTTCTAAGGCTCACTATAGCTCTGAAAATGTCCTCGTGGTGTTTTGGTCAGCGAAGGGTTCTCAGCCCTGCTCCTGATGATATTAGCTGAGAAGACCTAATTATAGGATGAATTTGACCTCTGCAATAGTTCCTCAATGTGCAGGGGGTTGACTTTGAAGTGTTATGTTTTTCATGGCCCAACTTCTGAATAGAACAGCTTGCAAAGGTTTGAGTCAAGCAGTGTGTTGGTTAAGGGTTGAATCTCGAGAGCTTATTTGGAACAAGTACCAGCTGGTGTGGGGGTGTCCAAAACATGATGGGGGAACCCTTGAATTAGTATTTATTTTTTGTATCCTAGTCCATTTCATATAGATGTAAAAGTGTATTTAGAATGGGATGGGTGGCTGTGAAAGTAGAGGCTGTTTTGTGTGTCAGTTGCTTGTTGATGTATATTTTTAGCAAAGACTAAGTTGTAAAATTGGTTTGTTTCACGGGGAGCAGAGGTAGTGCACAGCTGTGATTGTACCAGCCAGCGCCATGCCAATCTCCATCTTACAAGCCCCTAGGCTTGATTCCTAGGTTGCAAAAGAGTAACCAGTTCAGTTCCTATTGCTAGAAGGTACTTTCTTGCCATCTTCTCCTGAAACGTAAAGCCCAGAAGACCATTGGGCAGCTCTTCTCTGTGTTGTTTACTTATTTCTGATGATAGTTCAGTCTCGGGGAATTTCTAAGGGATTACATTGTGGTGTTCAGTCAGGTTACGGATATCCTTCCCTTTTGTCCATAACACCCTGTAACATGCACCGGCTGCAGCTTTCTTCAGACTCTTAGGGTGTGTCTTGTAAGTTCTGAAAACTAAGCCCTCAACAGGCTCTGGAGTTTGTGGGTTGGTTTCTGGGGGGGCTGGTTTGCAAAGCTTGTGATCTCAGATTACAGACAGGTACCTAGACTTAATTGTAATGCGCAAGGAGTGAAGCTGTGAAAGGAAACTGATCCCTTCAGGAGGGATGCAGTCAGCAGGACACCTTGGCTCATTACAGGTAGTTCGTTTCGCAAGTATCAGAGAGCAGGTTGAGCAGGTCTCCTCTGTGGGGCAGGGCTCTCTGGCCGGGGATGGGCTTCAAGCTCGTCAATCATGTGTGACGTTGGAGAGGGGGTTACAGGGTTAGGAAGTGGGTTGAGTTTATGAAAGAAAAGCAGGTTTCAGTCATATTGTAGACTGAGGGTTTAGATGATGTGTCTCAAGGCATTTTCAGTCCTGCCGCAGCTCGGTGACTTTAATTGTTTGCGCACCAAACTGTAGGATTGAATTGTTTTAGAGGATTTACCGTGTTTTTTTCTTGGTTAGCAGGAGACATTTCTAACAGTAGGTTAACAGCTCTGTCACATGGGAATGTTATAGACTGCATGCTAAGGAACAGCAAAAGCAAAAACTGCATATCCTTCTTCCTGTGACTGTTATCCGGCTACAGAGGATTACATGTTTACATGCCCATATTAGGACTGATCTAGGATAAACCAGCGTGGGGCTCCGAGTGGACTCTGAAAGTCGCCAGATTGAGCCTTCGGCCGCAAGTGCTCTTCGGGGAGTTTTTACCATAAAGATAGAAAATCTTGTTCTGCATTCAGTTTAATAACCCTCTTCTTACCTAGAGTGTGTTGCATGGTTTTTTTTATACTCAAGACCTCCATGAACTCCACTACTGAACTATTTGCATTTCTCTTTTACTGCTTTGTTTAAATGCTTTTTTTAATGACCGATAACCTTCCATAACAAGGCACTCTGAACACGTCAGTCTGAAATCTGTTTTCTTCAAGACAACATGTTGAAAAATTGTATTTAATTGGGCTGACATGCATATCACTCTCTGTGCCCTACGATTCCAGTGCCTGGATTTATTTGACTCTGTCTGAGTGACTTTGCCTGCACCCTCATAGAGCAGGAACACATTTTGCTTTCAAAACAGTGTAAGTCAGCAGACTTTGCTGGGGATTCAGTTTTTTTAAAAAACAATTTTTAGAAACTGCTTTTCAAATAGAAACTAAGTTATTCCCACAGGTGACCCTGCTCTCCACCGCAGCACGGGCAAGAGCTCGTGCCTCACGTCTGTGTAGCTGAAGGCCGGGCTGGCTTGCAGGGAACAGGCGCCGTACAATGACATGAGGGTTTGCAGTTATTCAGAGCAAGAGGGCACAGTCCAGCCGTTGGACGGTGTTCAAGCAGAAATGAAGATTACAGCAGCTCTGTGCTGGTGCTGAAGTTTGTTCCTCATGCAGATCTCTTCCGGCATTGTTGTTGCGCTGTAGAAGTTTTTCCCTCCCCCCCGCTGCAGCGTGGGCTCGCCTCCCGGCCGTGTCCCTGGCTGAGAGAGAGCTGGTGTCGCGGGTCGGAGCTGGCGGGCTGCCGTTGGGTCGGAGCTGGAGGGCTGCTGTTGGGTCGGAGCTGGCGGGATGCCGTTGGGTCAGGGCCGGGGGGGCTGCTGTTGGGTCGGAGCTGGCGGGCTGCTGTTGGGTCAGGGCGGGGGGGGCTGCTGTTGGGTCAGGGCCGGGGGGGCTGCTGTGGAGATGAGCTGTGTGCAGCCCAGGGGGCCGCCGGGCAGGCTGGGTTCCTCCTCTCCGTGTTCCCCTGTCCGTGGGGCGGTCCGTATGGCGTGCTGCGTGGGGCCGGCGGGGAGGGGCTCGGGGGTCTGCTGGGGCCCCGAGTGAGAAGCAGTGGAAGCTCAAAGCGGAGGCTAACCCCAGGCAGGGGGGGGGGCGATCTCTTCGGCCTGCGGAGGGCTCTGCTCCCGGAGACGTGAGTGCTGCCGGGAGTCTGCTCCACGTCTGGAAAGGTCCAGAACTGTGGTCCCGGCTCGTAGGCGTCCTCTCCAGGCAGTACTGCAGTACTGGGCCTGTGAGGAAACCGTGAAGCTCTGCGGCGCCGCAGTGGGAGACTAAACCGTGTGGTGGCACATTGTGACCACGTGACACCCTGGCTCGGCCACCTGTTATCTCTGGTGGGAGACCTTAAAGCAGCAGAGCGTCTGGCCGTGCCTGGTGTCTGAGCGAGTCTGCTTTCCCCAGTGTTGCTGGGTGGAGTGGAGAGCTCTCTAATTCCCTCTAAGGAGGGAGGACCGAGGTCAGAGTTTAAAAGTGTTTCTGGCAGAGTTGAGTCATTTTGAAAGCGTTCTCAAATGGAAAATGCTTTGGGGATTGAAAAGGTTTACTTTCGAGTTCTAACTGCCCGGTGAGGTGAGGGTGTTGGGGTTTTTTTACGATCTGGAGACTACTCCCATTAAGTTTTGATTTAAAACGAGACAGTCTTTCAGTATGTGGGCTTTTAGGTAAAATGTTCCAGTCTGCAGGAAGCTGGAACGAGCTGAATTAAACAGTTGATTGTGTTTTTCAAAGTGAACACTCTCTAAGTATTATAGCTGGAAAGTGACCTCTGTTTTACCTGTGAGTCATTCTGCAGCAGGGCTTCTGTCAGGCCATTCCCTGTCGGTACCTTGCACAGCGCTCGCGGTCTCTCTGGGAGCAAGTGGCCTTCGTTAGCAGGTATGTCAATAAGGGAGAGACGTGTTCAGCTGGCTTTGGTCTTTCCTCTTGCTCATGCCTCTGCCAGGGACTTTCTAAGGGCCGTGTGTAGGTCCGACCTGTGTTCTGCACGCCGTGAATGGTTTACCTTCGTAAGGGGTGTGTTTCTTTACCTCATGTGATTAGTGATGGAGCCAGTAGACAGTGAATTGGATTCGTGCACATCTTGTTGTCTGCCTTGACTGCTGGTCCTCATGAGGGTCCGAGTCTGAGCTCGCAGTGTGGCTGTATCCACTCAGCAGCGGGAAGCCTGTTCCTGCTCGGCTACTTGGCAGTCCTGTGCAGGGGCAGGATGGGATACGTCCTGATGGGGGCTCAAGTCCATCGCAGGGCGCGAACTGTTTCTTTTTTTTTTCTCACGCAGCTTGGATGAAAGAAATGAGCTTCTTCCTCATAAGGTTCTATAGTCTTTGTAAGAAACATGCCATATGAGAGAGTTTGCACACAAACAGCGCAAGTTAAAATGGCGACGCCTGTTTGCGTCCACGACTAACAGGAATACACTGTAACCCGAAAGGTTACAAAGTGTGTAATACCTGGACCTTACAGTATCGAAAATGCAGCCTTCAGCCATTTACGTAATTCCATCAGCTCTTTTTTTGTCTTTCATTAATTACTGGGGTTCTTGGCAGTTCAAAGCAAAACACAATACTGACAGTGGTTGTTTCACTGAGTTTAGTGAAGAGGCTCTGCAGGCAGTGCTGAGCCCTGACCTGAATTCACTCTGGCTGGGTGTCACAGACGTGGTCGTGATCGTGTCCCTGGTGCCGCGTGAGATCTGCGCTCGCATCGCCTGACGCCCGGAGCCCCCTGTGTCCCTGGTGCTGAGAGAGGGCTGCGCCGCATGGCCACACCCAGCCCGCCCCCTGGTCTTGCCCAGGAGCGCCTGCTGTGATCGCTCACTGCCCTCTGGCCAGTGTGTCCAGGCAGGTCCGCTGAGACAGGAGGGCTGACGGCGGCTCTGCTCTGTGGGCGTGGCCCTGCCATTACGCAACACGTTCCCTCCCGCGCTTCTTTGTCCAACACAGCATGCAAAGCCATGAGGGTGGTGCAGTTCAGCAGGCAGGCTCCACAGGCGGCTGCTGTCTTTGGTGGAGTTTATTTTAAGGCCCTGCTTCCCCAAGAGTCAGATTAAGTGCTGTACACGCAAACACATTACTTGTCTCTGTCTGCATCAGCATGATCTCATCCAGGGTTAGGATAAGCAGGATTTGTCCTCTCCAAAGTGCTTATCGGCTATACTGATGTGAGGGGGCGTTTGTAAGCGGACAGAGGCTGTGAGGGTTTGATATTGATTTTTGCTTCTCGTGCAGTATGGGGCTGTTTGTGGAGGGGGCCTTCAGTTTCTTCCTGGATCATTGAGGTGTTTCTGGGAGGGAACACAGTGACGAGAGGAATTAGGAACATGCTTGGATTTATTTGTGCAGCCGAAGTTATGGTAAGAAACTGCTGGGCCTGTTTTCTTTCTCCTCTTTCTTTTTTTTTTGCTGACTTGTGAAAGTTTGGACGTGGTTCCTGAAATGTGAAGTATTTTTAACTTTGTCAAAATGTTTTAGAAACAGTTTGAAGACTTCGCAGCAACAGTTGTGCCCTTTACTTACATGAGACTGAAAATAACTTCCAGTTCACCACTGTGTTTTTTTCCTATTTAAGAGGCTCGAGAATTGATGCCTCAGCAGGAGAGCAGGTTTTGGAGAAGTGGAGCTCCTTCAGAGCAGCTGTGTGAGGCTGTTGGGGCTTCGCAGCACAAGTCCACCCCTCCCTGCTGATAGCCGAGCCGTTGCATGCCAAGAGCAGTGTGTGACGGGTGATAATGGATCGCCTGTTGCTAGCGAAGTGCTCTGTAAATGGCTTCTGTGTACGTGAATTAGGGTGAGTTAGGGGTATGTTGAATTTAACTGAAATCCACGTCTTTTAACAATCCAGTGGAAAGCGGAATTTGGTTTTGAAAAGTGCAGCCCTATCAGCTTTTCCTATAGAGTCCTCCCTGATACTGTCAGTGTGTTCTTCTGGGGTCTTCTGTCGATTCTGATATTTTCGTTTACATCATGTGTTGTTTTGCCTTATAATACAATGTTCAGGGATGTTGAGAGATGTTCTTTAGCATTTTAGTATTTCACAGTACATTCTGGTTCAGTAAAGTAGCAGAGCTATAAGTAGCCTACACTAAATGGCAGTACTTTGTTAGTTTCTCAAACTATGGCATTCTACGAAGTACAAATTTTTAAATCAAGGACAGACGTGTTAAAATTAATGGAATCCACATCTTGTTTCATTAGAGGTTAGTCAGCCTGTGTCATGAATGCTGTCAAACTGCAGTGCATACTTCTTAACCTGCGGCTTATCACCCACAGCATGTTGTGCTGTTTTAGAGGAGAAACGTCTTGCTCTCAGGAATGAGGCTTCTCAGTGTTGTCTTGAAATGCAGGCTGTTGTAGCTGCAGTTTGTGTGTTTGAGGTCACATGCTGAGTCTTGCTGTGCTCTACTTACTCAGCAGCATAGCTGAATACTGCTTTGGTAGTTTATCACATGATGCCCTGGGAGACTGCATGTTTATTCTTATGTAAAGTTTATTTCCTAGTTTATAGTCCATGTGTCATGCGCTGAAGGACTCTGCCCAGTCTTCATGATCTTAAACCTAGAGGAATGCCCAAACGAATTTTGGAAATATTGATTTTGTGCCAGCGGCCACGAGGCCTCTCAGTGGTGAACTGTTTGAATCTTAGTAACTGTCACCTGCTGTATATCATCTCATAGTCCTGACCTGGGTTTTTTTTTAGTATGTGTTCATTTCACTAATACCCCTGCATGCAAGAGGAGGCTGGAGGCAGGTGTTCAAGAGTCAGTAAGTTGCATGAATATGGCGAAGCGGAGGTGTTGCCCTTCATGTCTGGCTGTAGCAGCAATGCCTGGCCTCCGGTCTAACCTGTCTGACTCCTCCCCTGCAGGGCGATGCCAGGAGCCACCTCGTCTCGGAGCGGCTCGGGCTGGGCCACAACCTGGACCTGTCTGACACCATGGTGCAGCAGAAGCTGGACGAGATCAAGGACCAGATCAAGAGGGAGATCCGCAAGGAGCTGAAGATCAAAGAGGGGGCGGAGAACCTCCGCAAGGTCACCACGGACAAGAAGAGCCTCGCCTATGTGGACAACATGCTGAAGAAGTCCAACAAGAAGGTGGAGGAGCTGCACCAGGAGCTGCAGGAGCTAAACGCCCACATCGTCGTGAAAGACCCCGAAGAACTGTTAGGTACAGTACTGCTGTCTGGGCCGTAGGGGCTCCACACGCCCTTAACATTAGCATTACAGAGAAGCTGCATGACCCATGAGCCTCCATAATTCAATTTCCTCCTGTGGGCGAAGGGTTTTGGAAGCAGTCCTGTCGGAAGCAGGGTGGAGGGTTTATTTCTGGAGTCCCCTGGGGAGCACCCGGGAGCTCTCCTCGGCTCATGCTGACGCACCAGCCACAGGTGAATCACCCCTTTTGTAAAGCCCTGAATAACCAGTTCAGTCTCCTTCTGTTTTATTTAAACCTCCCGGGCGCTCTGAGGAGCATGCATGTAGCTGGCACATCTCTCATTTCAGCATCCGTGTGTCAGCCCAGTACCCTGCAGAGCTATTTTCCTTACCTTTTCACAGGCCAGCGTTCGGGAAGGCCAGAGGTTAGCTTTTGTAAGCCTTTAAAACGACAATGAAGTGAAAAGATGCATCACAGTTTTAATGCTTAAAGCGCCGTTGTGGTTTTTATTGCAGAGTCAGTATCTGAAAATCCCACACGCTAATTAGACTCCAAGGGGATGTGTTAACGAGAGCTTGAGAGCTTTTATTAATTGTGCAGGGCAGCAGGGAGGAGGTGTGGTGAGGGCTCTTCTCTTCATCGGAATGGTTGTGGGTTCAAGCCACAGTAAGCAAAGTGCTTCGCCTCTGTTGATCCCTAAAGTACCCAGCTGTGTAAATGGGTGACAGTGTATCTGTCAAATAAAATGAGTTACGAGTAATGGCAAAACTGAATACCTGACCAGTATTCAGAAATAGGAGAAAGTCTGAGTGTTTATGGGATGAACGAAAAGACACTGTGTGGAACAGGCCAAGCGCTGAAGTCAATTAGCCAAGCTTACTTTCCTCATTGCTGTTCGTTCAGTAGTGCAGCTTGGGGTGTCCGTGTTCATTTGCCTTCTGCGGGTGATGGGGAGAGATTCGGACCTGTGCGTTTTGAGTGTGGAATTTCCAAAGGCACACGTGTGGTGGGAACTGCAGAATGTTTTCTGCTGCAGGGCTAGACTGAGAACCAGACTGAGAGAGGTGTTATATTTAATGAAAGCAGACAAAGATTGTTCTGCATGTGTTATTTAATGAGCCATGCGTGTGTTCTCGGCACGGCTGCCCGTCTGCAGCCATATATAAATGCGGCGCAAGGTAGCTATTTTCAGCAATTTTCCCAGAGCGAGACTGGGATTAAGGCAGGAAGTAGCTCTAAGTCATGAGGCACAGCTTGTTGATAGAGTTCCTGTGTGGCCGTTGTGGGAGAGAAACAGCTCTGAACTCTCCCTCCAGGCACGTCGTCTTGCTTGCACTTGCGAAGGTTTACTGCATTTTTGCTGTTTTTTTGTACTGTATTTTAAAGCACAGGCATATGGGAAAACTAGGGTTCTGCTGTATTGAACGGGAGAGAATTAACACTCATTGCATTGTGTATTCACACTGAACGGGGGCAGCTGTAATGTCAATAATAAAAAAGGGACTTAATTTCTCCTCCTGAAATAACTCCCTGTTTTCTGGAAATATTTCCAGACGTTAGGTTTGGAAAATGCATCATTACCTTTGTGTGTACTTTAAGTGCTGCTACTGTATCTTGTTACTAAAACAAAGAAATCAAACTTTGTGTATCACACCTTAATACTGCTGAAGGAATAGTGGAAATATAAAATTGAAGCCCAGTTCCATAAACCGTGTCTTCCTGGCCTTCTGTTCTAGAACTACACTGAAATCCTCTTGCTCCAGAAGACTGTTTAGGTTAATGGAAACGTTGGGCTGTCTTGTGGACGTACTGCTTTCTCTTCACAACTGAGAATGCTGGGAAGCGCTTTCAGCGTGTTGCTTTGCCTTAAGCACAGATAAAGCCGCTTGAGCTCTGCTCTGTTTCGGGGGCGTGCACACGCCGTCCTGCTCAAGGGCACCGAGACCCTGCCGGTCACTGTTTTCATGGGAGGTTGCCAGGTTGTGCGAGGCCTGTCGCAGTATCTACAGCACACCGTTAAAACATGAAGAACCGATGGCCAAAAAGAGGAATTATAATGTATATTTTTTTCATTTTTATTTTTAAACTCGAATGCTTACTGAGTTAACAAGTATAGCTTGCAGCCTAGGCTTCTTTAAACAACTCCACGGTCTGTTTTTGTTTTCACTTAATCTGAAGATCCAGAGCAATCTGCGTTACTGGTTATGTAATCTGAACGGGGTGAAGATTGCATCATTTATTGATGATCTATGTTTAAATGATCTTTAAACTGCAGATTTCCCTTTCTATTTTAACACTGTGGCATATGGCAGTTTTACTGCTTTTCAGAGACTGCAGGAGCCCTGTGGAGTCGTTTCCTTTACCCCGCTGGAGTGACTGGTACCTTGTTCTGACCTCACCAGGCAAACAGCGAGCTGCCAGGAGTTGTGATTGCGAAAGAGCCGTGTTGTCTGGGTTCAGTTCCTAGACTAGAAGGAGTCTGCCTGCAGGGAGCCTGCAGCTGGGGAGCCTTTGTTTGTTACAGATCTGACTTGGCTTTCTGGCTCTGCTGCAGGTCTTCATACGCTGGCTGAGTCTGCTTTAGAATGCGGCACTTCGGCTTACGACACCTCCTTCAGATGTTTCAGACTGGGGAGACACCTGCACAGTAACAGTCGCATCTGTAAAACTCTACATATTTAACTCTTTTTTTTAAACATTGCTAGTGCCTTCCTAATATTATAAAATGCAGATTAAGATACTTGATGCTTTTTTTACATCCAGTTAAGCATATGAATTGCCTTCAGTCTGTAGGTGCAGATGACTTTATATCTTACCGTCATGGACACCAAAGAGATTCAGTGAGATGGGGGCAGTTTGTCTGTGTATTAACATTTAACTCTGCCCCCTTTGCACCATAACGGATATAAAGTGTTTCGTACCATTGAGAATGGCTTCATACCGTTAACAACAGCATGTTTCTCCACATTGCACTCCTGCTAAGGACATTTGTAGAGCCTTCAGTGTTCAGTGAAACGGAATCGCATTGAATTCTGGTGCCACAGTGCTCTTCAGTAGTGCCTGAGTCATTGTTGACCTGAGGAATGTTTTAGGTACTGTAATGCAGCAAAAAGCCTTTTGCTTGTGCATGTTGATACTGGCAGTGTTAAAACCAGTCTAATTAGTTTGAAACACTCGGGAAACATGCAGGCTGTTGGATCCACCTGGAAGAACTACACACCATCTTGCCATTTTCAAAGTTCAGGTCAGGCAAGCTTGATATCTAAAGAATCACTATGGCTTTCTTTAGATTGGACAAAACCCATTTCCTGATTCTTCCTCCATTGGAAACGTCTCAGCCTCCTTAATTGCCAGTTTGCGTTGTCAAGTCTCTCGTGCAGGGCCTCCGGTGCGTGGTCAGAAACGTCACTCTGCGGACCCTTGTGAACAGCTTGGGCAGCGCTAGATGTGCACATCTCACTGTGGCCCGAGTCCAGCCACTCTGCTGACACTTGTGAACAGCTTGGGCAGCGCTAGATGTGCACATCTCACTGTGGCCCGAGTCCAGCCACTCTGCTGACACTTGTGAACAGCTTGGGCAGCGCTAGATGTGCACATCTCACTGTGGCCCGAGTCCAGCCACTCTGCTGACACTTGTGAACAGCTTGGGCAGCGCTAGATGTGCACATCTCACTGTGGCCCGAGTCCAGCCACTCTGCTGACACTTGTGAACAGCTTGGGCAGCGCTAGATGTGCACATCTCACTGTGGCCCGAGTCCAGCCACTCTGCGGACCCTTGTGAACAGCTTGGGCAGCGCTAGATGTGCACATCTCACGAAGACAGTTTGTGGAGGTTGCCTGCCTCATTACTGTTTATCAGAGAGATTAGGCAAGTAGTTCAGGTGGGGAGCTGCATCAGCATGCATAGGCTGCAAAGGAACAAGTAATAGGTTTATTCCCAGCTATAAAAGAGAAGAAAGACAACACAACGTTTCAGCTGTGGAGCCTTCTTCGGGTGTAGAGCTACCCTCTTATTTATTTGCTTACCTGACACCCTTAACCAGGGCAACATACTGTATGTCTGATACAGGTTTGAATAAAACAAGACGGTACAAGAGACTTCCTGACACAGCGTTGTTGAAACATTTTTAGTGAGTACTTCCTGAACCTCTTGCAGGTGCTACAGAGCAAAGTGCTTCCAGTGACACCAGGAGCAGCAGGTGCTGCATGCTGCTTAGCCTGTGAGAAAGCAGAGCAGGCAGACACCTTACCGGCACCCTTCAGTCTGGAGAGAAGAACTGATTTCGCTTTCGTCTAGCAGACTGCAATGCTAACCCACTGCAGTCACAGTATAGTACGCAGATGTACAGTATTTACTTCTCTGCCGGTGCTTAATCATAAGTAGCTTACATTTTAAACTGTGTATATTAGAAAGGTACATACTGTACATTGCATAAGTAGTTTATATGAAAGATAAACCCCAGAAGCATAACTGTTGGGAGTGGTTTTGTAGTGATTATATCAGGAAGGACATTTTCTCAAAGAATCTGCTTGATTCAATTACATGGACCAAAGTCTGCAGCTCTGTTTCCTGGTGGGAGGTGTGTTGGTCTTTTCAGGGCGTGAAACAAAGTTGCTAACTCTTGTCCGGTGCCTTGCGGGACAAAGGCTGCTCATCACTGCCATCAGTTATCAACCAGTAATCTCTCGGCCGCCCCTGGGGGGCGTGTGCTGCTCTGACCCTGTCCATGACTCTCCGGGCCACCGGCCTTGTCCCCTGAGGACAGGAAGTCTGGACAAGCCAGCGTGCCCCCAGACACACGTGGGTGTGTCGCTCCGTCTTGTAGGGGTCGCGTGAGAGAAACAAGAAGTTTTGTGGAGCAATCAGAGTGTCGTGTTGCGAGACCGATCGAGGGGGGATCGCGTGTGGCTTGAGTTCACTTTGACGGACAGGAGAGACCAAAGAAAACCTCCGGGAGCGTCTGAGCAGCTGTGTCGGGACTGGGCAACGGTGCTCTTCGGGGCCAGCTCAGAGCACACAGCGCAATCCCTTCCGTTTCGAATACGAAGACTAACTCTGCTCTGAGTGTGAGACTAACTCTGCTCTGCTCTGCTCTGCTCTGCTCTGCTCTGCTCTGCTCTGCTCTGCTGTGAGTGTGAGTGTGAGTGTGAGTGTGAGTGTGAGTGTGAGTGTGAGTGTGAGTGTGAGTGTGAGTGTGAGTGTGAGTGTGAGTGTGAGTGTGAGTGTGAGTGTGAGTGTGAGTGTGAGTGTGTGAGAGGAGGGGGTATATTTCTGTGATGGGAAAGGCTGAGGACCACTGCTGGACAGTGCGCCACCCAGGGGTGTTTTTGGCGAGGGGATTGGTGTCGGAGGGTGGTGACCGGTTGTTCACACGAAGGAAACTTCAAAAGTGTTTTGGCCTTACAAACGTTTTGGGAGCAGCTGAATCCAGAGCACGTCGCACTGTGGCGACCCCGCTGGCCAGGCGCGCTCCAGAAGCCGGCCTGGCAGGGGCAGGGAGCGCGCGTCTCCACGCCAGCGCTGATGTCATCCACTGGCGCTCCGCGCTGAGGCACGTCCAGGGAAACAAGGGGGAGGCAGCTTCAGTTTTCTTAAGTTCACAGACTGTCCAAGACCTCAGTCCAGCTTAAAGAATTAAATTAGATTTTGATTTTTATTACTTTAACACTCTATGAAAAAAAAATCATAAAAGGAGAGCATCTTGTTAATGGTAAAAGTTAAGCATTAACTTTGACTTTGTGGAACTGCTGCAGCTACAGGAGTTGCTCAACAAGAGCAGTACACACCAGCTGTGAGTGGAGCGAGTGCTTGTTTACTTCTTGGATAGCATGGAGGCTGATCTCCTCCTCACACCTCATATTCCATGCGTAGGTGAAAGGCAGAGAGATTTTGAAATAAAGCATTTGCTTCTTATACATCTGTACCTTTAACAGTCCCTTAGAAAGCGATCTTTTACCCGAGGAGTGGTTCATGCTAGCCACTGGTGCTAAAAATAACACAAAAATCCCTGTCTGTAAGTTGTAAAATGTAATGGAAGGCTTCGGTGTGAAAGTTCAGCAGTAGTGTAATGAGTATGGACAGCCCCCCGGAGGAGGTCTCTCTCGGGAATTTGAACAGCCAGGCTGCGCAGAGAATCCCTTTTTAAGAGCACACAGTCCGATGTGGTGTAATGATTTACAGAAACCACGGCAGTGCTTGTGTGTAGATAACTGTCAGATTATTAGTGAATGTTAAGTTCCCACGTAGCGATAGTAACGGGTGGGAGCCTGTAGTGCCAAGTCGGACCTGATGGTGCGGTGTGGGAATTCTGGGATCGCCTGATCCCGTTCTGCAGTGGCTGGAGGTGAAGAGGCTGGGAATCCCATTGCCGTTTGCCAGCAGGCAGGGAGTTTACACCCCTTCCCCATTTCAGTACCTGCTTGTGAAAAGCCAGGGAAATACGGGAGGTCTGTCAGGAGACAGTCGTTTGTTTCACTGACACGCACTTCAGCCAGGAAGCATAAAATCAAACATACAGAACTGCATTGGTAAGGGATCTGCATAGTGGGTTGAAAATGAGTTCACAATAAGTCAATATGGAAGTGTCGGGAGATAAATACTGCTGCACGTCTTCATTTTTTTTTATACAGCCCTATGAAGAAGCTGTATTTTCAGCTGTATGAGCAATACTGGAGAATTACATTCAGTCATGTTCTAAAGGAGTGTTTTGAATGAATGACCAGTACTGTTTTGTTTTCTGTCTCTGAGTGCATCGACACAGTGTGAAAGCGCAAACACTATTGGAAGTCCTCAGTCCATGGGTGAGGGACCTCCTCCACATATCCACTTCATATACTCCACATAAGTATATGAAATATTGTACTGTGTGCCTTTTGGCCTCACTAGTATGCAGGATAGTTTCTTTTTTAAAAATAAGCATTACAGAAAATGCATGCATTTGAATTAAGAACTGGTTAATGGACAGGAAACAGATTACAGATAAGGAGTGAATGAATTGCTGTAATTAGCGGAGTACCTCAAAGATCTATGTTAGGATTCTTCGTGCTTTTCTAACGTGCAGAAGGCTGTAGGACCTGAACCTCTTGAGTGTTGAACAAAAAAGATCACAGAGCAGCCGATGCCAACTTTCAGGATCCTTCCTGGTGTTGGAGAAGTGGACCTCTCCGACTGCAGGAGGGCTCCTGAGCTGGTCAGTCTCAGTTTCCCTGCATCTTGACTGAAGAGGTTTGAAACTCTAAATGTCCGAATGAATGGTCTGGGAGAGGGGGGGTTTAATCCCATTGCCGTTCGCTCTTGGCTCAGTGCGAGGCTGTTTACCGGAGGGGTGACACTGTAGTCCTTCCCAGAGCGGCAGGGACGTTCTCACCGAAGTGAGTCAACGGCCTGCTTTGTTATTCTTAGAAAAGGGCTGTGACAGGGCTTGCCTGTACAGGCCTCTCTCTGGCAGAGCAGTGACGGGGCATTCATTTTTAAATCAAGACCATTGCGTAACAGTGCAGAATGTTTGTTCCTGTTTGTGGTATTAAAGTCTAAATTTGACAACACCTGAAATCCCAAGTCTGATTCACAGTATGTTAAAGTTCAGCATCGTGCGCTGACAGGTGGTGGTGAAGATCTAGAATTTGAATACAAAGCTTTGTGAACAGTTCTGTCTCTCATTGTACCATCTGAAGTTAGCAGTACCTGTTTATCTAGTTCATCAGCAGTACTCCTTACTCACAGGATGCTTTCCCTTCCAATGAGGTCTAGTTTTGTTGAATCACAATACACAAAAGTTAATATTTTTAATCAAAATGTGAAATCTCTTATGGAACACCTTTTAACTTATTGCACCCTTACATATGAGCAAAAACTGCAAAGAAAGCTCCAGAAAGTAAATTGTTGATTGCTTATGTATTCATTTTATTTGCTATAGCTAACCAAATTTAGTTGAGGTGCACGACATTGCTGTGACACATCACACAAGATCACACTAGAATCTGGAAGGTCAACTGCTACCATCAGGCCACCTGTGAGTCTGAAAGCTCCAGAGGTCGAGGCTTGAGGTGGGTTAAAATGTCCGTAAATCAGTGGAATTAACCTCCACCTGTTCCAGTGCCCCTCGGTGTTACAGCTCTCAACTCGATTCTTATCAAGTCTCTTGTCTCCTTATGACCGCAAAGAGAACTTGGGAGACATTTAGTTTGAATGTTTTTTTTTCCCCAAGTAAAATTGCGCAACAATAAGAGTAACAGCTGAGATGAAACTCTTACATGCCCGTGAGAAAAGGTTCTTGCAGTTTCCTCTTGGCGCTGCTTCTTGGGGACGTCTTGGCTGGTGTTTGTAGGGAGGCTGGATACTGTAAGTAAGTGAAATTGATGTCCCAGCGCTACAGAACACCATAGGGTTTGTATCTCTAACCCATCGCCATACTCCTTGTGCAGGCCATGGGCGGTGAGCTTGTTGGTGCAGAATTGTCGGATTTTAACAGCTGTTTTTTTTGGGGGTTTTGTTTCAGATTGTCCCAGAACACCAGACACCCCCAACAGTGAAGTGCGCACATCAACCAACAGCAGCAGACTAGCGGCGCTGAAGAAGCAGAATGACATCGAGCTGAAAGTGAAACAGGGGGCCGAGAACATGATACTGATGTATTCCAATGGGTCTTCAAAGGTAACTCTCAGAAATGTCACTCTGCAGATTACTGGGATCGATTTGCAGGGCTAATGGCGCACCTGTTGTGCTGAGATGCACTTCTGTGGGTTAAATACTGATTATGATGTTTGAGAAAGAGTTTGTGTCCAGTCTACAACAGGAGAAAGTTGGCCATGATCTCTATACTGTATACACAGATATGAGATGAGAATTGTTTTGTGTATTGTGCTGCTACTTCCTCAGTTTACTTTCACCTATGTTAGTATTTCCAGAATAGTTTCGTTATGACAATCAGCTGAGACTGATTTTCATGACAGACTTGGCGAGACCGCAAAGCATTCATAATATCTGTTCAAATGAGCCATCGAATAATTACAACACTGATGGCCAGTATGAACATTTACAAACAAACCATGATAATTTGTCCAGAACAGTTAAGGCAAATGTGAAACAGCAAATTGCAATGTTTCCAAAAGACTGTAGCCCTGAAACTATTTTTAACCCTTGGGAATCTTAAAAACAAAATTCTTTGATCCGACAACAGACCAATCAAATTGAAAACAGATGCTGAAGGAAACAGTATATGCAGCATGAAAAGTCAGACTTGAACGTGTCCTAAGGTTTTTAGGCTGTTTTCAGAGGCATTTTCTACAGGATCTGTAAGCTGGGAAGACTCCATCAGTATAGACAGTGGAGTTACTGTGTTAAGTCGCGGACTGTTGCAGTATTGTTTGTATTTGCTTCTGGCTGTAAATAGCATTCTGCTGTGCTTGACGTGGCTGGTGTTGTCTGTGTCTCTCATCCCAGTGGACGCAGTCATGGTATTCTCAGCAAGTGGGAGATCACAGGGTGCCTCTCGCGACAGAGGCACAGGGCTCCGCTCAGCCCCCCTCTCTCCTCTCTCCTCTCTCCTCTCTCCTGTGCTCTCCGTCCCTGCGTGTGTGTGTTGTGATTGTTACTCACGGGGATAAAGCCATCGCCTCAGACATTATCTAATGAGTTAGGCTTCTTTCTTGAGAATGGAGGGGCTTCCTTTGAGACAGCCAAAATGCAGAAATTTGGATTCGTTTTGCTACGGCAGCAGTTCATTGGAGTCTTCATACTGAGAATTTAACCCCCAATCCATTTAATTCATAGATCTAAAACTTCTGAGCTAATATTTGGTTAAGTCCCCTGCTTTCAGTCTTGTTGTAAGACAGGAAGTAGGTGGGGTGTAATCTGTACATCATACAGTACATTGTGACTTTCAGGGCAGTCTAGTTGAACTTGCGGAAAGCTTTCCTGGAACATTTTCAAAGAAACGTTGATGCTTCCAGATAAGTGCACACGTGACATCTCTGCAGCCCAAGTGTGTGGCGACTGCCTGTTGAGCTAGAGAACAATACAGTCATGCCTGTTCTTCTTGTTACGTCAGATTACATTATCATGTTGTGTCATTTTTACGAGCATTGTAAATGAAATCATTTATGGAAAAACAGACTAAATTTGGGTGTTTTCTGATTGTCCATCAGAGTGGCAGTTCTCACTGTAATGCAGGAGGGCACATAGAGGTGTGATTGTTCTGTCCAGTCCTTTGACACTGTGGTAACATTTCTTTTAGTTTCTAACAGTCTTTTTATTCATAGTAGTTGAGTATTAAGAATACTTTAGGTCTGAAGTATTCTTATTTGCACTAAACAAATGAAGTACGGTATGGTCCAGTCCAGACCTGACATTTAGCTTCTCTGGAAAATCACAGCTGTAGCCACACTAGTACCACTGGGCAAAAAATAATCTCCTCTTCCTGCTCATATTTCCTGGTTTGTGGGACCTGTTGTAAAAGCTAAGCTACTTAAACAGCACATTGTAATTAAGATGATATGGATTTATTCTGCTTCTCAAGCATTTCCTTCATTTGATTTAGAACTCCGGTCGCACTTGGAAAAGATTTGAACTTGCATAGTACTTTATGGTTTCAGTAAACAAGCTTATTATATATCTGATGCCTGCAGTGAAAGCACCCGAGTGTTTCACTAGTGCAGTCCCAGTGTATGACCTCACTCAAGAGTACAGCAGTCCCCTACACAACCTGCCCGATACCAGTCCAGAGACCAGCAAGATTTTCTGCACAAGCACGTTGTCAGCAGCTGGCTCCTGTTTCCCTTTTCCGCTTGTTCTGGGGAAGTGCAGTCGGTTACATCTGGAGAGTCCTTCTGTTTAAAACAACGCGTCCTTTCAGTTGTTTAAATATTGCTTTTTCGTTAACGTTTGCTTTTTTTTTTTCTGCAGGACCGTAAACTGCTTGCGACCGCTCAGCAGATGCTCCAAGACAGTAAGACTAAGATAGAGTTCATCAGGATGCAGATTCTCAAGGCCAGCCAGACCAGCGAAGTGAACTTCGAGAACAGCGACGGCCTTGGTGAGTCAGCTCTCCTGGGGCACTCATGTCAGGAAGCGAGTCTTTCGGCTGAAGCCCAGGTTGAATTAACACGGGAGCAGAGACTGTTGCTCCTCCCAGCCTCGATCCCTCTTGGCGTGTTTGGTGCTCCGGGAGCTGTGCTGGGACTGCGATTGTCCCCGTGAGACCAGGGATGTGCCAGTGCGGGCAAATTCTCGCCCTGATGAATCTGTGCTCTGCGGGTTTTAAAGGGCAAACAGCAGGGATCTTGCAAGATGGCTTCCCAGCCAGCATTCCTGTGGGACTGTACCGCACGCTCGTCTCGCCATCCCGGGAAGTTCAGGCGGTGGGCGCTTGAGGGCCGGCGTCTGTGAAGCCCGGCCGCAGGCCAGCCCTCCTGCCGCCGGGCTGTGAAGTCGGGGCTCCGCCTGCGAGCTCGGTGCCGCCGGTCGGGGGGCACAGTGTAGAGGGTGTGCCGCTGGGCCGGGGGGGGAGGAGGAGGAGCGGTGCGGTTGAGGAAGAGCGCAGTTTAACGGGCCGCCCCGCTGTCCCCGCAGCCAAGCCCATCATCAGCCCGCTGGAGCTGCGGCTGGAGGAGCTGCGGCACCACCTGCGGATCGAGCACGCCGTGGCGGAGGGCGCCAAGAACGTCATGAGGCTGCTGGGCTCCGGCAAGCTCACGGAGAGGAAGGCCCACTCCGAGGTAACCGGCCGGCCACCGTCCCCCAAAAAAACAAGTTGATACGGCACGGCGCGTGCGTTGAAATAAAAAAAAAACTTACCTCTCCTTTTGCGTTTTCTTTCGATCCAGGCACAGGCGAGGTTTAACGAGTCAAGCCAGAAGCTGGATCTGTTAAAGTACTCGCTGGAGCAGAGGCTGAACGAGCTCCCGAAGAACCACCCCAAGAGCAGCCTCATAATGGAGGAACTGTCTTTGGTTGCATCTCCTGCGCTAAGTCCACGACAGAGTATCATTTCCACACAAAACCAGTACAGCACAGTGGCTAAACCTGCTGCTTTGACAGGTATAGACACCTCACGCCTGCAGCTGCAGTGTCATTTAAACAGAACGGAAGGTAGAAATTGGTCTATCGAAGACAGAAATGGGATTTTCCTGAAAATTATTCATGGTTTTGCTAGTACAATCTCTTCATCCCAGTCTTACATTAACATTTTTTTATACATTGTCTGATGAAAATGAGAAAGCAGCCCAAGAAGGGGTTTGAATCTGTGTGTGTGAGCAGTGTCAGCTTGCATCCAGTATCCTGTACCGTATCGCTGCCAAGCCTGCACACAGGGCAATCAGTTATTTCTGACGCGTTTAGGAACCTATACCTCACTGTGTTTAAAAATACTGTGAACAGCTGCCCAGAAAACACAAAAGAAGCCGCTGTGAACTTGCACTTCCTTGAATTATGGAGTCCCCAGTTCCCAGTGCAGCACAGCCTTCGCTCTGCCCTTTGAAAAGGTCAGGCCTTATGGTCATCGTGCCCAAGTGCCTGGCGTCTGCTTGCAGGGAAGCGTGCCTAGAGGCTAATTCCAGCCTTCCTCTGTGCGCCCCTGCCCCGGGGAAGGCCTCTCTCTGACCGGGCTGGTTCTCCTGCAGGTACGCTGGACGTCAGGCTGATGGGCTGCCAGGACCTGCTGGAGGTGGTTCCTGGCCGGTCCAAGGCCTCGTCTGTTCCCCTGCCCGGCTGGAGCCCCAGTGAGAACAGGTCCTCTTTCATGAGCAGAGGAAGCAAAAACAAGGGGGGGAGCAGTCGCAACCTCTCCAAGACCGACGACCTGTCCAGTTGAGTAGCTGTTTTTTCGGGTTTGCTTTCCCGTTCGGCAGAGTAGTCAGATTCCAGCCCCGCGTCGCCTCAGCTGGTGGGGAGCAGCTGGGCCTCTTGAGAAGGTTAGGAAAGGGGAAGAGTTAGGGGACCAGTCTTCACGTGACGTCAGTGTTGGCAAAGGAGGGACGGGCCCCTTTCTTCCTGAAGCTGACAGGCAGAAGTGCAGAGCGGCTCTGGGATGGGCTGGTTACTGCCGAGGTGAGAATGTTCTGAAAGTTCAAATCGTCATCTCTGTCCATGTACAGCTACTTTCTCTCCTTTAAACATTTTAAGGCCTTGAAAATGTTACTTACAAAATGGGATTTTCTTCTCCCAGTCTTGATCGGGATCGTTTTCCTGTTCGTCTTAAGAAGCACCACTTAGAAGCTCTTAGCGGCGAGCGGAGAGATGTTATGCAATGTGCAGACTTTTGAACAGTGAAATGTTTTGTTTAAGCAGCCAAATCTTCTTAGAGAGTTCAGCTGAGTGGTGGCGATTTCTTAACAGATGAGATCAGTGCGGTGCTGAAGCTGGACAACACGGTGGTCGGGCAGACCAGCTGGAAACCGATCAGCAACCAGGCCTGGGACCAGAAGTTCACCCTGGAGCTGGACCGGGTGGGTCAGCTGTGCTGTACTGGCGGGAGACTAGGCCGCCAGCCCCGTGAATTAAGTGTGCAAATGTTAATCCGGGATTTGCCTGTCGTGAGGAGACGATCTGACTGAACTGCAAGTGAAAAGCAGCCATATGGAGCTGGAAGGCAAATGGATTAGAAACAGTACTTCATTTTCCTTGTGCCATTACCACCACTCTCTGTCTGCAGCAGTAGTGGAATTGCCATTAAAACTATACAGTATTCGCTTGTTCTTGTCAGAGGATTTCTTATCTTTCATGCATGAACAGTGCGCTGGGCCTTCAATATATAACAACAATCTTTTGCTTTTGTTTTCATTTTTTCATATTACTAGTTAGTTGACATCTTACACTGGAGCAGAAAGAGGAGAAGAATCACGGATTGGTGAAATTCACCAGTGATTAATATGAAGTTCTGAATTTCCTTTACTGTGAAATGTCTAAGAGCACTAACATTTCCTCCTCACAGTGTTTTTCTCCCTGTAAGTTCCCTAAAGATGTCTTTCCAGCAGTGTGTACAAAGCCTCAAACAGCTTGATCGACTCTGTCCTGGGCACCACAGAATTGACAGAGGAGGCTATAGGCTATGTCTGCTTAGCAGTGTGATTGCAGCAGTCCTGAGCTGGGAATTGCCCACTGCATAATAATAATTACTTTATTAAATAGCAGCACCTCAGCACTTTTTTTCTGTCTTGTCCTGAAACTTGAAAAAAAGGAACACAAAAAATGCAAACCTCGGGACTCTCTTTATCCCAGAGGGTTATTTTTTATACTTGGGCTTTGATAATGCCAAAACATTTTGCAAAACTGAATCTGTGCACTGTTGAGCCAGCATGCTGAACCAGTTTCTGTCCATGTGAGGAAGGAAGACGATGACGGATCTGCTTGTACTGGTCTTGTCCCCGCAGTCCCGCGAGCTGGAGATCTCTGTGTACTGGAGGGACTGGCGCTCCCTGTGCGCGGTCAAGTTCCTGCGGCTGGAGGATTTCCTGGACAACCAGCGACATGGCATGTGCCTGTACCTGGAGCCCCAGGGCACTCTCTTTGCTGAGGTGCTGGCCGTTTGCTCTGCCTGTGGTCTGACAATCTGTTCCAATAGGTTCCCTGTCTGATTCCACCCCACCTAATGCTCTGAATTCTTCTCTCACCTGCACTTCACCAGGTTACATTCTTCAACCCTGTTATAGAGAGGCGGCCCAAGCTTCAGAGGCAAAAGAAGATATTTTCAAAGCAGCAAGGTAAATATTCCTTCTTGTGTTGCTTTCGAATAATTTTAGTTTCTGTGTGTGGTAGTTTTTTTTTTTCCTTCACTGTAAAGCAGTCAGTAAGAGTGACTGAGTGAGTAATCCATCAGTCAGTTGAATATTGGCAATGCAAATTGAAATCACTAATTTCTGCAATGTGGAGAAGTCTGTTGTGTATTAGAGATGCTTTGAAATGTTTGAAGAAGTTTCCATCGTGCTGAATATTATGTATCAGAATCTTTGTTTCCAGGTAGTGTTCCTGTTCTGTACAGTCTTCATCATTCTGGGCTGGGTGCTGTGCGTTGCTTTCTGCAGCTGTTCTTATTCACTCCCAGGAAAAACCTTTCCGCGAGCGCCCCAGATGAACATTAACATCGCCACATGGGGGCGTCTGATGAGGAGAGCGATTCCCTCGGTCAACAACTCCAGTGCCTTCAGCCCGCAGGTGTCAGAGCTGTCCTCCGAGTCCCCATCCACCACCCAGCCCAGCTCCCCCACCTCCCCCAGGTACTGGAATACTGCACGAGCGCAGCCCCAAACACAGTCCTTCACCCAGTCGTGATGGTGAAAGGAATAACAGCATTATCTTCCACAAATTGGTGGAAATTAAGCACTCTTTTATAATTTGACTTATATATAATCATACACTAGTCAAATTGCTTTTATTGTTCTAAACATTTTTTTGCACTCATGTAATAAAATTGAGAATAGGTCATTAGTTTTCTGCACTTGGTTTGAGTTAGATGTGGAATTTTGGTTGCAAATTACAAATTTTTCTTATCGGTTTTTCAGCATGCACTAAATATACTGATGGTCAAAAGAAACCCATCACTGTGCATGTATGTTTTTGAAAAATCTTTACAGATGTTGGATATTGGTTATTATTTTGATTAATTGATCATTCATGTCTGACCATGGAACAAGTAAAGGTTTGTTTTTCTCTTCTTCTCTTTCCAGCCTGGAATAAACCTTTACTTGTTCCTTTGCAGCCTTCGCATGCTGACGCAGCTCCCTGCTTGAATGTCTGACCCCGATGTGCTTGTTCTGATGCTCAGTGTAGGAGCTAGGCCTGTTTGACCTGCTCTGTTGCTCTAATTCACTTCGCTCTGTCTGCAGTGATCAGACAGTGATGAAGTTAGACTTCGACAGAGAGCCCACACCGACTCCGAAGCTCCAGTCCACAGCGGTGGAGACAAGAGAGCCCCTGCCGGAGAGCAAGATTCCTGACCGGCAGGTGCAGGTAATCCCTCTGATTTCTGATCAGGAGATCCCGGCGTGTCCTGTTGCCTTGAATAGGAGGCTTGTTTGTAAGAGCCGTAAGGCTCCACAGCGACTGACCGTAACGCAGGGGGACACCTGCGAGTGACCCGTAACGCAAGGGGACGCCTGTTACGGCTGCGTACAGTAGTTGTTATTCATTGAAAGAAGTTGCAGTATTTCTTAAATATAACTGGATCCTTTTTCATGAGAGCGAAATATCATTTTAAGCTCTTTAACAAAAAAGTTCACCGTAATCCTTCCTTTCCTGCTGTAAGCTTTTTCCTCTTACCTTGGAGGTGCTTATTTTGCAGGATGCGTTAGCGACTTTTGACTTCCTGAACGACAGGAATAGCATCGTAGTGAAGCCCGACTCCGAGGGCCTGGAGGAGCACGAGGTTCGGCAGCCGGACCTGGAGCTTATAACAGACCCATCCACAGACGTCAGGTACTCCCGCCGGCCCGCCCGCTCTCCAGTGTGCCAGGGAGAGAGCTGCTGTAGCTTAAACCTCATGAGCCCTCTGCTGGGTTTACATCCCATCAGCTCTCATATTCAATTGTATAACATCAGTAGTCAGTAGTTACCTCACTGGTTGTTTGTTAATGATGTATAATTGTCTCACTGCACAGGCTTAGTAAAAATCTTCCTCAACTCCCTGTTTTTACATTTTCTAGGGGGCAGCAGCAGTTTCATTCTGGACTCTCAGACTTCAAATGTGTTGCTGTCCTGGGCCGCGGGCATTTTGGAAAGGTGAGCAATTCTGGTCTTTAAGCAGGTGTCCTGGTATGAGACACAAGTCATGAGTAATAATTCTGTAGTTCATTTCCACGACCACGTTCTTAAAAAAACGAATAAAAAGATACAACTGTAAATGTCTTTTCCTTGGTAGCGTTTAAAATCTTTTATTATATTGTAAGAGAGCTGTGCTGTTTCGCTCGGTCTCCTTCAGAGTGTAGATGCAGAGACCTGATCAGCAGCTCTCATGGTTTCAGGCCCCAGTGATGCAGCTTGTCTCCCTTTCGTAGGTGCTGCTCGCCGAGTACAAAAACACAGGGGAGATGTTTGCCATCAAAGCCTTAAAAAAAGGAGACATAGTGGCGCGCGATGAGGTGGACAGGTGAGGCGCCCTGGTTGCTTGTCTTGGGTCTCGTTCAGGGAAGGAGTGTGATCCATTCGGCAATCATGCACGTGATCCCAGAGCCCTGTTAGAATGAGAGCTCAGCCCTGCCCTTGTATCCTCTCTCTACTGCTTCCCTTCTAAGTGTAGCGCTCGCGGAACGGTGATGTCAGACTTTTTTTGAATAATATTATGCAAATGTGAGACAACAGACCCTTTTGAGCAGCTTGAGGAAATGTGGAGTGAGTCTTGTTTTGAATTTGCGGGATGGCTGTGGATCTGTTTGGAAGCAGAGGGGCAGTAAGGGGGCAGAAAGGGGCAGTGCGGGCCTGCGGCCCTGGCCGGGCCCCTGTGTGCTCACCTGTGTCTCGTCTGCCCTCAGCCTCATGTGTGAGAAGCGGATCTTCGAGACTGTGAACAGCGTGCGGCACCCGTTCCTGGTGAACCTCTTCGCCTGCTTCCAGACCAAAGAGCACGTGTGCTTTGTGATGGAGTACGCCGCGGGCGGAGACCTGATGATGCACATTCACGCCGACGTGTTCTCCGAGCCCCGCGCTGTGTAGGTGACGCTGGTCTGCACACACTCTGCGTGGCGCTGGGGGGCGCCGGGCTGCCCGGGTGGGGGCTCTCCCGCTGGGGAGGAAAGGGGTCACCTGCTACATGTAAAGCACTTTGGCATTAAAATCACTTTACAAATTCAGTAAATAGTTTATTATTGTTATAGATTGTTGTTGTTATCTTTAAAAAATGTGTTTTAATTACGTGGCATCTCTTGTTGAACAGGTTTTATGCTGCCTGTGTGGTCCTGGGATTACAGTTTTTGCACGACCATAAGATAGTGTACAGGTAAGATGAACTACCTCTGCTGTCCTGTAGCCGTTCGGACAGCGGCTTGGCCCAGCCTAGGGCTCCGTCTTTCCTTTAGGTTTTGCTGATAACTGTTCTTTTGAGCAGCTTAATAATCTTATTAAAAGTTAGAACCCAAATGCACAGAAGAACAAACACTTCATGTATTGAACAACCTCATGTTTCTGGATTACTTTTTATTGGTACAGAACTCTAATCTTGACCACAGCTGGAGATGTATTTTTATAGCCATTCTGCCACCAGCAACATGTGAATAGCTTGTTTGTTAACAGTTATAAATGGATTTTTAATCTGATGTGTTCCTGACGAGATCCCTTTTGGTTTCTGCTTGTGGCCCCATGTCCTTATTTTACTGCTGAATCTGAACCGTCTGTCCTGGGCTGACCCTGTCATTTAGCATTTTATAGACTTGGTTCAAATCTCCTCTCAATCTGCTTACAGGTTAAAGGCCTGAGCTACAATCCCCTGAGAGCAGGAATCATTGCTGCTCTTCTTTTGAACTGAGGCTGTAATGTCCATTTTGTGGTCTGGTGACCGAAACTGAGCACAGTATTTCAGTGGTGTCATGCTAGTGTGTTGTGAAGCTTGAACATAACTTCCCTGGATTTGCCTTGTGCGACGTACTCAGCCATTTCATTTGGCTTGTTACTGCTCCCTCGGCTTGTCTTGACGAGGACCTGGGCGAATCGCCATGAGCACCCAGATTGCTTTGTGTAGATCTGTCCACACGTCTCCGCGTGAAATATCACACCAAGTGTCGCCGTGCTGTTGTTTTGTTAGTAAAGTCCTGAGCCACTCCTTCTTCACTACTCAGTGTGTTTTTATATTGAACAAGGTGGCAGTCTGGACTCAGGTATAGCTTGGAAAAAGCTCCTCAGACTGGTCCTTATGGTACACCAATGCTTGCATAGACCTATCTAGAGATGATGGCCCCTAAGATGACCCAGTCTTTCCAATCTAACCAGTTTTCAATCCACACTCATGTTTATTTGGTAGTTTTTGAGAATTCTTTTTTTTTGTTTTCTCAGAATTGGGGGAAAAAAGTCAGATGCCTTTGAGGAAACTGCCATATTTCCTGTTTTTTAACTGTTCTTTTAGTTTAGCTCAATCGTTTCCATTGCGTTCCCAGTAACAGAAGACCGGGTTTGGTCTGTAGTTTCCTGGATCAGTTTGCCTGCAGTTTTATGAATCGGTGTTCAGTTCCCACAGTCTGTGGTTACAGTCTGCTCCTCAGCTGAAATGACCTCGTTGTGTGTCTAGGAATACTGTGCCTCATTTCCTTCAGCACAGCGGAGAAAATATCAGGCCTCTGCAGTTCATGAATTCTAGGAATTCTGGTCCCAGTTATTCCCCTGTGTTGGTTATGCTAAAATGTGTTCTGTAACCTGGGGATTGTTATAACAATTATAAAAAAACTGAAATATTAATTCAGCACATGGTCTCTGTCATCTACTATTAGCCCCATTTTATCTTGGAAACTCCTTCAGTCTTTACAGTTTTTATTGGAAAAAGTATTGAAAAATGGTTTGGCCTTATTTTTAGCCTCTGCAGTGCTTTTCTGTCTCTAATAATTTCTCCATGAATCCGTTTAGGCTGTATTTTCTCGTTTTAGAGAGAAATGATTTGCAGGCCTTTATCGCTTTGTATCCAGAGTAGCTAGTTGAACAGTTGCTCTGATTATCGTCTCTGAATTGCATTTTCAGAGATCTGAAGCTTGATAATTTGCTGCTGGACACAGAGGGCTATGTGAAGATTGCTGACTTTGGCCTTTGTAAAGAAGGTATGTAATGGAAAGTAAAAGTTGCCTTCAAAGCTCATTACGTTTCCTGTGTGAACACAGTTGACTTTTTCTCTGCCTTGCTAGGGATGGGCTTCAGAGACCGGACCAGCACGTTCTGCGGCACGCCGGAGTTCCTGGCTCCAGAGGTTCTGACCGAAACCTCGTACACGCGGGCCGTGGACTGGTGGGGGCTGGGGGTGCTCATCTTCGAGATGCTGGTGGGCGAGGTGGGTGTCCTCCCGCTGGCTGGCGGCGCGGCGAGTACAGCGAAGTGACCGGGATGCGTGCGCGCAAGGAAGTCTCTGCTTCAGCAGGGGGCTGTTAATAAAGGCTGTGAGGAGCCGGGGACGAAGACCAGGAGTAGGTTTTGGCAGGATGTGGCTGCTGGGGAATTCCTAGCCATCTGTGAGGGTCCCTGGGTGAGAGGGGGTGAGGCAGGGCGCTGTTACTTAAATCCCACAGGCATGTGTGAGGCCATAAAGCACCAGGGTATTGAGAAGGGAGCAGAGCCATGGCCTTGAATTGAGTTTCAGGCAGGGTGAGCCGTTTGCTACTCTGCGACTTCAGTCCGTCCTCGTGCATGACAGAAACCCTTCCTGTCGTCAAGTACTGGTGCCCACGGACCTTTTCACCACAATATCGTCAACTGCTGTATGATTCTGTGAAGTTCTTTGTAGCGAACTGTTGTATAGGATGTCTTTCTCTGTAATAGGTGTGGAATAGGTGTATGCTTGGTTGGTTCTGGAATCATCTGGGCATGTGTGATTTGTGAAGTGGGCATATTCCTGGTTTTAACATGTGAATGCTTATGGATTCTGTCTGTATGATTTTTCTTCAATGTGTGTTACTCATCTCCCTGTCTCCTTAGTCTCCATTCCCTGGCGATGATGAAGAAGAGGTGTTTGACAGTATCGTTAACGATGAAGTCCGCTATCCTCGGTTTCTGTCCACAGAGGCCATCTCCATCATGAGACGGGTGAGTGTTCGGGGCTCGTCAGCACGGACTTTCCCCGATTAACATCCTCTTCCCTCCTGCTGTCGGCAGGCAGGTAATACCCCCTCAGCTGAAGCAGAAGGTTCTGCTGAAATGAGTCGCGTTCCGGACCGTGATGGTTTCCTGCTCGGCCCTGTTGAGAGCCGTGTGTGTGGGCTGTGAAGGTGATTCCCTCTCTCCCTGTCCCTGTCCCCAGCTCCTGAGGAGGAACCCCGAGCGGCGCCTCGGGGCTGGAGAGCGAGACGCCGAGGAAGTGAAGAAGCATCCCTTCTTCCGGGTGCGTTCCCACGCCGTTCCCGACAGAACCGCCGGAGCTTCTTCCCCCAGGCTCGGGAGGGGGGGAGTAGGGGAGTGAGCTCCGGCCTGTAGCGTGCCGGCTGCCCTTCCTCACTGCGGCTCTGTCTCCTCTGTCGGCAGATCGTCGACTGGACCGCGCTGCTGGCGAAGAAGGCGAGGCCCCCCTTCGTCCCGACCATCAGGGGCCGCGAGGACGTCAGCAACTTCGATGACGAGTTCACCTCGGAGGCGCCGGTCCTCACTCCGCCCCGGGAGCCCCGGGTCCTCACGGCGGAGGAGCAGGAGATGTTCCGGGATTTCGACTACATAGCCGACTGGTGTTAGCCCGGGGCCTGTCCCCCCGAGAGAGGCCGCCGCTCACTGCGCCACGCAGACCAGAGCTCCTCCAGCCTTCCCCTGCGCTCTGTGCCATTCAAGGACCCGCGATCTTAAATGAAGATTTTTTTATTTTTGGTTTGATTAATATAAGGAGCTGCCATTTCAAAACTGAGAGAAGTGGCTTCGAACTGCTCTGGTCCACTTTGTTGTCTGAGCACTGGGAATGTTTTGATGGACTCGTGTTCCTGAAACCGCAAGCCCAAATCTCCGTAGGCCGATACCTTGGGATTGGTACTGCACCAGCGAGTTTTCCATCCCCGAGATTTTATTTTTTTAAACTTTTTCAACATTCTGCCTTAGATAAAAGTGTCATGGCAACCATTTCAATCTTTTTGAGGCCACAACGTGCCAGGTTTCGACGCCGAGATGCGTTAAATGCAGAAACACAAGCGTGGTCTAACCAAATTAAAAGGCAGCGACTGTCTTGACTACTTTTTAACCTGCAGCTTCGCCAGAAGTGTGCACGAGAAGGGGTTTTAATCTCAGATTTTATTCAGAACACTAATATTTTTACCCTGCCTTGTCCTTGTATTTATTATGTCTGTTTCCTAGATGCCTTAATTTTTTGTGAGTCATCAGTAAAGGGCTTCCAGTCGACAGCTGACAGTGAAATCCTCCCCAGCCAGCTGCCACACGTTGGCCGTCCCCAGACTCTGTGAATGTGAACTGACAGCTGTGATGTGGGCCGAGAAGACCCCTCTGCAGAATCTCTACAAACCACCTCATCCTTGTGAAACCGGTCTGACATGCTCGTGACATTCTGCTCCTCTGCGGTTTTCAGATTCATGTCTTTCCATCATCCCACCTTCTCTGTACCATGATCAGTGAACAAATGTAAGTTATAGTTTTATACTGTATTTTAGTACGTCAGCGAATCTTGCATCTGCTG
Source organism: Lepisosteus platostomus (assembly GCF_059453375.1). Taxonomy (NCBI): domain Eukaryota; kingdom Metazoa; phylum Chordata; class Actinopteri; order Semionotiformes; family Lepisosteidae; genus Lepisosteus; species Lepisosteus platostomus. Next base: position 1,141,464 of record NC_142621.1, read on the forward strand.
TATAGGGTGACCATGTTTTTTTATATATATTATATATAGATAATATTGATATTATCAACTTGTTGAAAAGTAGCTCAGAAATTGAAAGCAATTCTGGACGCCTGAAATGGAATGTAAAAATGTATATTCATAAATGTATATCTTGGCGTACAACATGCCAAAGCAGGCTGTATTTTAAATTGGTGGTGCTTTCCTAGTATGGTGCCTAGTCTCGGCTGTGTTCAAGGCAGCAGTCCGGTCGTTGTGCTTGTGTTGGAATGGGTCTTTGGTGGCAGTAATTCTGTTGGAACAGGGAACCTGTCGGCACCTTTCATTCAGATACTGTGGGGCTTGGCTGTCTCCAAATGATAACTTGACACACGCGGTCTCTGTGCCACAAGTTTTAACATTTAAAGCTTCCTACAGAAGACAGTGCATGAGAGACGCGAGGACTGGGCGGCAGTGAAGACCGTCTGTGGAGATAGCAGGGTGTTTGATGGTAAACAGATCCAAGCCACTAATGGCCACAGTGCTCATTACCAAAACCTTTCAAAGCAATGCGTTTGAGATGCAGCCTGACATGAACTTTCAGTGTTTCAATTCAGTGGCACCTGCAAAAGGTGGGGAACATGTTAGAAACAGATGGGGTTTACTTAGCTCAGCTAACAAAGTTGTACAGTAAATAAATGTTTTTAAATATAAATCACTAAGGGGTAAACTAAGAGGGCAGGATTTATGTACACAATTGAGCTGAAAGCACTAATTTTATCTATGTAGGTTTAAAATTATCAACTTTTTATCCTAATTATGAACATGGTTTGTAAATACGTTTTCTATATATTGTATTTTCAAAGTGGCTGCTTGAAAGCATGTTGAGGAAGGATTGATGCTTCAGTCTGGTCCACAGCGTGGGAGACGTGCAAGTGCTCACAGCTGTGACCTGGTGGAAAATGTTTTTGCGGTCACTATGCATATCATGAATGCACAAATTAAAAATTTGTAATAGAAAACCTGCTTGCTTATTTTCTTTCCTTCTTTAAAGGGATGGTAAACTCATTTTGCGGACAGTCGTGTGGATAAAGCGGGATATCGATGTTCCTTAATAAATATGATTTCAGTTGAGCCGAGTATCAAAAGCATGAATTTAATAGCCTGAGAGCAGTAATGAGGCTCATCGTGTAACTGTGAGATCAATAATGTTGCAGGGTGATACTGATGGTAATAATGAAATGGTCCTGTTACACCAGTGTAACTTGTGTTTAGGTATTCTTCAAAAAGGAAATGTTTCAAGCACGATCATGAATGTTTGGAAGAAGAAAATCCTTTCAACCAGTTTGCTGTGGATTTATTTAGAAGGTATGTATTCAAACCAAATGAAAAACCTGAGCAGTTTTAGTCCTATTCATGTTAAGTCAGGTTCTGTTATCTTATTTAAAATGTCTGTCCAATGTGGACAATGAAATACAAATCTGCATACAGGCTTGATCCATCCCATATAGTTTTTAGAAAAATGTCATTGTGCTGCCAACATCACTTTGCATATCAGAATTTTTCACCTTGTCCAATTTTGCATTCCAGCACAGTAATCCACCCTGCTATCTTGTTTTGGATGGTCAAAACATTTGAACTATGGCTTTAATAGGAAAATCAAGTCTGTCACTGGATAAGACCTCATTTGGGGTTTGTATCTATTCATCAGGTCCTATCAAAATAATCCCAGATGTCTGGCGAGTTGTAAATCTACATCTTTAAAAAGCATTTGATGGAGAACGGTAACGCCTGATCCCCAATTCCAAATAAGTTCATGGTGACTTTCTATTGATGTTCTACTGCCTTCTTCCAGCCTACACTCAGATGGCTATCATGTTAAAATAAGGCTCCGCAGCATGAATATCTCAGTACCAGAGCCAGGTTTCTGAGCATCCAGTGAATAATGGGGATCTTCGAAAAGGTTAAGATCTGTCTCCTCTTGGAACACTGCAGGAACATGAATGCTTTAACATTTCAAGTTAGACAAAGAGGTGTTCCTGAAGGACCAGTGGGAGGCTTTAGTTAGGATGTCTACTCAGCTTGCTGTTTAAACAAACAGCCACAAATTAAGAGTGCCAATAGAAAATCGCATCAGTAAGGAGGAGGGCGAAAGGGGAGCTTAGCGTTCAGCTGTTTACAATTTTGCCAGGAACAGAAGGCAAGCAGAACCAGCCTTAACTCAGGGACACGGCTGATCCACAGCAGATCAAATGCAAATAAGTGACATTTCGTTTCTAACTTAATGAACAAAAACCATTGCCGAAGCACAACAAGACCCAAACTTCCCCTCGCGCTGCTTACCCGTCAGACTGAAAGGTTTCTCGCTTTCAGCGACAGTGCTCATGTTTGGAAAGTTCTTTCATCCACGTCAAGGCAGCGAAAGAGCACTCTTGCTTTCAGGCAAATTGCCTGAATGAGCCCTACTGCTTTAAGATGAAAGAGTGCTTCCTGTTATGTAGCTGTTGGAATGAGTGATAAAGCTGTATTTACAGCAGCCTGCTCAACAAGTCCCACCAGCCACCAAGTTTTGTATTTTAAATGGCACCTGCTTCAAAAACAAGGATTAACTCCTATTGAGAGAGAGCAGGTCATTGATGCTTACGGTCTAAAGAAAGGAAATCTTATAAAAAACATTAAAAATCTGTAGACCCCCAAATTTAGCACAAAAAAAATTGAATTAATGCACTTATGTTCCATCTCACAGGCTGCAATTAATAAGAACTAACTTACAAACAGGTTTGGTTCACAATTAACATCCAGGCAGCATAACTGATCATGATGAATCCACCTCAATAAGGGGGGAGTGTCAAAGTTCTTCAGCCATAAAACAAAACTCACTGTTTTGAAGATCTTGTCAATTTGGAGAACTGGCTAGAAAAGAGAAACGCCACTTCAATGTAGCCGTTTAAAAGGTTCTGGGGTTTATGTGGAGTCGGGCAGAAAAGTCAGGCTGTATGAAAAGCAGAAAGGTGCTCAGTCAGACCTTCACAATGTGGGCAAAGCGAAACGGGAAACTCTGCTCTCCTGAGGAATGCAGTGTCATGTACCTGGTCTGATGGAACACTAAGGGAAGTCTTGGCAAACCCCTGCGTGTACCATAGCCACAATCGTGATGCAGTACAAGTGAAGTAATTCTTTCAGTTTTGAAAGCAGCCGATTCACAGAATATTCCATTTCAGTGGCACTTTATAGCTCCTTCTGCCACTGTGGGGTGGCACCCAGGCAATGGACTACTACCCAGTAGCAGTATCACCTGTTCACAGCACAGGGCTGAAATGAAATTTCTTCAGAAACTGTATCAACATGATCATGGAATTTTAATTTACTAAGTATATTGCCTACAACTGACAAAATAGAACTTGCTTATTTCCTACAAAAGAAAGTGTAAATACAGTATGAAATCAGTGTTATTGCAACCAAATATGTAAATACACGTTTCACATGGACATCATATATACAGTATATATACACATAAATGAAAAACTAGGCAAGTACAGTCAGCTTTTTTCAAAGCTTTGGAATGTCTCCTGTACTCCATCATGTACCAACATTTTTCTTTTTACAAAAGTTCCCGCTCTTAAACAGCAAAAAAAAAAAATCCCAAGTTTTATTCCTTATAAATTTGATTTAGTAAAAAAAAAAACCCTAAAAGCACAAGGGCGGCGCAGGTCGGTTTACAGCTGGGGCAGTTTGTCGACGGGGGTGTCAAACTTGAAGTCGGGGGGAAAGAGGTCGGCAGCGCGGGGATAGATGAGCCTGTAGGACTGCCTGATCGTGACGTCGGCCACTCCTGCGATGTCTCCGATTTCTGAAAGGCATACGGTGAGAAGCCGATTAAGCAATGCTGCAATTAATGAGATCTAAATATATGTGCTCCTTGACAAACGGCGACAAAGCACAGCTTCATGAAGGCTACAAAGGGTTCCTGCCTCAGTTCCAAATGGAGATCTTCGGGAGTGAAATTCTAAAAAGGCGAGACACAAAGCTCTGAACACAAAGCTCTCCAAGAGCCTCACATCCTTCAAGGTCTCTCAACCCCTCCGAGAAGCCACGCCACATGTTTAAGGGGGAAATGCAAGTTAAAGCAATAGACCAGTCCGGGTTACTTGGGCTCTGGACTGTGAAATGCACCCCCACGAAGCAGCAACAGAGTGGACCGCAGGGCGGGTCTTGCCTTTCTGGGTCTTCTTTTCCGCGGAGGCCTGGGAGGCCATGTAAATCGCCGCGGCTGCCACGGAGATGGGGCTCCTGCCCGGCACCAGGTCCAGCTCCACAGCCTTCCGGGCGATGTAGGTGGCGGCGATCTGCACCTGCTTGGGCAGCCCCAGGTTGGAGCAGAACCTGGACATGAAGTCCCCCGTGGTGATCAGATCAACGCTGGTCTCCAGGGCCTTCAGGATCAGCTTGAAACACCGGCCGATTTCTTTTTTGGAAATTCTGGACACCGCGCAGATTTCTAGGAGGACACGGGAAAGGAAAGAAGAGTTTCGCGAAGCAGAAAGTCACTTGCATATAGTTTAGAGTTGAGTTGCTCGGATTTTAAAGAGCGTACATGTATTGAGCACGAAACCAAAGTATAACCACAACAGGACAATAGCTGGATTGACTTGCTTCTGGACTGTAAGAAACTGAAATGATCTCCGAACCCCTGCCAACATCCCAAGGTAAAAAGACTGGGAAAGGATTTAAGGAGGTTTTGATTCTGATCTGGACAGAAACAGCAGATGATCAGAAAATCAGTTAAGTGACAGAACACAAAGGGAGGAGTGTAGCCTTAGACTGCAGCTGTTTTCAAGTCAAAGAGATTGTAGCAACATGCTTGTAATTCTGTTACTCTAGCAAAAACATTCATCAAACGGGATTTATAATATTATTCAGCTACTAACCTAAAGGGGCATAACCTCCTTTAGTTACACTACAATTAAAAAACAATGAGAGCTATCACTTGAAATTAATGTAGCTTGCATCCTGCTAACTCACACTGCCTTGAACACAAGTCTGGCAGTAGGATGCAGTGAACAGTGACAAGGGTTATCTAAGATTCTGCAGAACTCTGAAGAATAACCCACAAAACAATCTGCCTACCTTTAAATGTTCGAGGAACTCCTTCTTGTCTGCAGGCGATATACAGGCAAGCAGAAGCGATTGCATCATTACTTCTTCCCTTCAGGCTTTTCTGCTCGTACACTTGCTTAAATAAGTTATTTGTTCGGTCCTGGGAATTGGAGATGAAACATTTAATTAACCTCAGGCCTTTAACTTAGTGCCTCCATTAAAAATGCCAGCACTTGTTACATAATGCTTAGCAAAACAAACACAAAACAATGGGAGCCATCGTGCACTCACGATGATGTTCCTGGGAAGGTTGATTCTGTCTGCCATGTTGGTGATTTCTTTGAACGCATTCAGCATGGCCCGGTCCGAGCTGGACATGGTTCTCCGGTTCTGGTATTTCGAGTTGCCAAACTCGTCGAAGCTTGCTGCCCCAGTGCCCTTCAATCAAACAGTTCGCAATTACAAACACTGCAGTGCTCCTCATAGCGATGCAATGTGCAGTACAAATAATGAGGACATCAGCAGAATCAGGAGAGCAGATGGCAAACTGAGGACATCACAACAAGATCACTCTTAAAATAAACCAGATGGAGCTCCATTCCCAAGCTCTGCTCTCCTGTCTCTTTTCTTTTACTGTCCTCACTCCCAGGAGAAACGAGAGCCGTGGGATTCGTCTGCTGAAACATTTTCCTATCTTCACGAGGGTCAGAACAAATGGGTGCAGACTTCTGCACAGGTCAGGTATGAGATCCATGATTTTACCTTGCTGATCATCGTGGTCAGGTCTCCTCCATTGAGCAGAGGGTTCTGGGCGTCTCCAACTCGCGACGGGTCTTTGGCAGCTTTGTCATTGCTGAACGTCCTCCATTCTGATCCTACATCGATAACTCTGTCACCTATTGCAAGAGGGGTGGGGACAAAACCACACAGTCACACACAAGCAAGGCCAAGACCCTAGCATTTTTAAAACTGCTGGAGCCACAGATCTCAGCCTTCAGCCTAGTGAACAGAAGAATGAAAAACACTACATCTGCAATAACACGGATTCTCCCTAACATGTCCCAACTAATCTTATTCAGTTTTGCTCAGCAGATGCTTGGAAACCAAACAGCCTCGGATCCACAGTGCCGATTACCGGCCTGCTATGGAATGCAGGACATTACAATGCTCCTTGGAAAAGCCGACACTCTCACTGGGGGCATATGACGTTATTCCTCATTTTGTATGGAGCAAGTGGGAAGTTCTGTAAGTTTCCAATTTTAAACTATGACTCACTTCCATGTGAAAAAAAGTGCCACTTTTAGGCTGGAATCCAGAACTCTGCTGGGGATGTTATACCTTACTCTGACTGGGGCCAGGGCACACAAACAAGGCAGCCCCAGGACTTCAGAGAGCCAAAGGCTTCTTACTGATGTGCAAGAGATGCAGAATCTTGATGTGTGTGAAACACTGCCTCACATCCCCACAGCTGTCACAAAAAGAATGCCTACTCATTCCCCTTACCACAGACAATTTTATTACGGAGTAATAGTTTAAAAAACACTCATCCATCCTAGCAAGAGGTGGTTAAGATGTTACAGTGAATTAATCAATTCGGGAAGACGTGTGCCAATAAATACAGCCATGAAAGACAAATCCCACAACAGCCAGTCCAAAACTGCTGTTAGATTTAAAAGAAACTACGTTAAGTTTTACGGACAGATCTTGACATTTCGGAAATACTGCCTGTTAACTAGACCACAGGCCACTGTTAATAGGGTGCAAGGATCCTTTCTTACTTTTTGGGAACCACCCCAAAATAAAATAAAAAATTACAATAAACTAGTTTAATGCCACACAATGTTTCTGCGAGCTCTGTATGGATCAGACAGCCATTTGACAATGGTAAATACCAAAAGGTTTAGACAGCCGTGCTTTAAATTACAAGAGGGGGACTGATCCAAGAATTTATAATCCTCAACAGCACAGAGAATTGACACAAAGCAGGAAACAAGTAAAAAATATGTGGAAGCACATTTAAAACTGTGAACAGAAGGTACTTCTATACACGAAGGTCTATGGAACAAATAGCCCAGCCTTGTTTTTGAAGGCGATGCCCTGGCTTCTTTCATGAAAGGTCTGGATGAGATCTTTGGATTAATTTGCTCGACAGGCACCTTGGCCTGTTCCCGTTTATAACCCGTCTGACTTTAAGAGCGCTGCCGGTATTAAAGAGGTATGAGGCAGACTGATGTAGGTCAGCATAGAAGGACACAAAGATACATCTGATGAGGCTTGGAATAAAACCGAGAAGATATCATACTGTCGGTTCACAAAAAAAGCGCTTTCAAGCGTTACAGAAATCAATCATTACATGATTTACTTTAAGACACCAACACCACACTGACTGTATAAAACCATAACCAAATGTTCTGGACCATTATATCAGTTTCAAAGAACCACTAATTAACGTGCTGAACCTCTATCAGATCTTTCAGAATTGATCATTTGTTGAGTAAAAAAAGACTACCATATTACTGCACATTCTTAAAACATTTATGCTACACAAAACATTCAGCTTACTAGAGTGAGCCATCAATTATGTCAACACTCAGAGAGAAATGCTACATACTGCACCCCAGCCTTGATGTCGGCACAGAAATCAATAAATCATTACAGCTAAAGAGTACAGGGGTCAGGGAATTAAAAAACTAAACTGCTTGCAGTCTGCATTGATTCAGCAGAGATGGATCAGAAATTTCCTCCAATGCCAATTTTTTAAAATTATTCTTTTATGTTTTAATGGGAACTGCATTGCTAGACGTTCTGCAGCTCTAGTTCTCAAACCACAACCCACTGTTTTTCTAAGAAAGGGAATTGAGAATTAACTGGTCATGTTCTTCTTTGTTCCAGTATTTAAGTCTGAACAGTGCTGGTAATCTGTTTACTTTGTTAAAAGAACGAAAAAGTGTGCTCAGCTCTCATTATTTTAGGATTATTTTGTCACCTATCAACTTCCTCATTAGACCAAAAATGAGCCTGAAAAAGTGCTAAACATCCTCTGTTGCTTAAGTAGTCTCAAACATCAAGACAAGATGGTTTGTGGTGACCTTACATTTTAAAACATTAACCCAATCTTATGGCAGAGGAACAGGACATGTCAAATTTAATCTCGTGTAAACAAGATGCTAATCTTAATTCCAAACAAGGACCTGAAACACGGACAGGACAAAACATCCTGCTTTCCACATTTGCGAAAAGAACGAATTCATTTTTGAGGGTCTACTACCACCTAGTGGCTAACTTAGATAACTGCAGCGATCACCTACAATCGTCATTGTACACAATGAAATTGTTTTGGATTGGCCTTCGGGTGAAATCTTGCCCGTCTCTTGACAGAAGCAGCAACATTTTTATCTATATCCCAGAGACGTTTAATGATAATGGCGATAACTTTTTACTGACTAAATGCCTTGAAAATTGCAAAACAATAATGAGCAAATGTAAACAACAAACATCACAGAGTGACCTCATGAATCCTACACCTCGAGACATCCGTTCTCATGTCCATCAGTAAAATGCGCTTGGACTGACTTCGGTACAATTCATATCTTGTACCGTATATCCGTGCTACCTTCGCCACACTGCTTGAAAACAGGACTCCCTGTGTACTCGGTACAGCCTGAACGTCTCAGATGCCCACTGGCTCCCACTGTCCCTACCACACTAAGGCATCCATCCCTCTGAATCGTTGCTCTGTTTTTCAGTCCCTCTTTATTACACTGCCAGGGGTCCAGCCAGTGATCAGACCAGCACGGGATCTGGGATGACAGGATGTGTCCCATGAGGTGTGAACTCCTGAAAACGGGCAGGTCCTGCACCCCTAACTTCGAGCCAGCAGGGACTGAAGGCCTTCCCTCCAGGGGAATATTTACCCTTAAATGCTTCCGATATAAAAAATCCATGCAATACTGCATCTCTTCCACTGTGCTATACTCCATTCCAGGTTGTAACCTCTCAGCAGCCTCTTTTTTCTCAAGCTGTTTAGTGCTTACTGTCATTTGAACAAAAATATTTGTTTTAAAACTTGGGCAAGGTCCAGCAGAGGGCTGCCTCCCACACCAAGCACTGCACAGCGCCTTTAGGACTCACTCAAAAAGGATCATTTTAAAATAGAATTTTGTTAATGGCCACAACATAGGTGCTGGCCAGCCTAAGTACAGTATCATTTAAACTTGCAGTTGTAGTGAAAGGTGGTCAAGTGTAAACTAAATGAACATCTCAGTAACATCCATGATTCCAGTTCCACGTTTCCTGCGCGGACATGCGGAGTGTGAACGGGATGTTATTCTGCACAATCACAGGTGTGTAAACTGTGACCCCAACAGCCTCATCATTCCCGAGTTTCCTAAAAGACAGATGGCCAGAGGAGCACTATGGTATTTTATACAGATTCCATGAAACACGCATCACAATACCAAACAAACACTGTTCAATCTTTAAAAAAAATCCTTTATTTGAGCAGCTTTCACAATTCTTCTGAACGCATCCATCACGTGAAGCGTTTAAGGAACAAAAGTGCAATAACTGACAGGAAGCCTAAATTCAAAAGGGGGATAAAAGACCGAAAAAATAACTGCTTTCTCTCCCAGGTGCAGGAGTACAGTCTGTTGTGTGTTGTGTTACATCAGGAGAGAGGGGACACATTCCTGGCTTTGTCGCGGAAGCATGGAAGTGCGAGGGCGGCGGCAGGACCCGCCAGCGGCTCGTGCGCCGTCGCCGTGCGCCGCACACTGTCCTTGGCATCGCTCGACCACTCACTGCCATGTGGCAGAAAGACGCAGAGGGCAGGAACCAAATCCACTTATGCAAACATTTTGCAGACTCCACAACCTCACAGCTTTCAACAGTCGCTGGTATCTCAACTCCTATTACTCTGCAGAACAATGTCACTCCTTGTCGCCAACGATTAACGTTCTTCTCTGCAATCCGCAAGAGGGGACAGAGGGCACACAGAGCTGTGGAACGACTGTAAGAACTAGAGAAGAGTTCATTTCGGTGTGTAGCAAGTTAAATACGGAAAGACCAGATTATGAACCTGAAGCACATAGAAATTTCCTTCATTTTCCGATTGGGTACAAGAATTCCATAGTTCACCACTCTAACACTAAAAAATGAGTCTGTACTCTGTAAGAATTTAACAAAGCTCATAATTCTGTTATGGGATGAAACCTTAAAGACAGTAAGAGCCTCATCTTAGCTTCAGAACAAACCAGACCTTTCTGTGAGCACTGTATTACCACAAAATGCAATAAAAACTAAGAATTAAACAGATAGCACTGAAAAGGATCTTCTCTTAAATATGGTATATAAAATTCACTATTTACCATTACCAGTATTAGAGAAGATGCTGTGGAAATGTCACAGAACCTGCGCTCTGCACATGACAGCACAAGGAGGAAGCTCAGCTCAGGTTTGTCACATAGTCCCTCTGTCCACAAGCTGGAATCTGCAGTAAATGTAACACCAGACGGGGTTTGTGGTCCAGACTCCTCTCATCCCCTCTACCTGGAGATTATCAAGCCATTCCTCCAGGTACCGGAAGAATATCTGATCCCCGACACCACTGACCGCTCGTGTCAGCTCACCTGGGAGAGCCCTCCTGACACACCTGCTCTGAGCCGCTTTGGGCAGCCATGATGGTCAACAGACACCCAGACAGTTAAAAGCACCAATGCTTAGTATTAAAACAACCAGGATTCCCTGAGCGGCAGCACACAACTGGCTGAACAAATGTTGATTTTAAATGATAAAAAATAAACCACTTAAGAATGAAATGACTTCAAACCCCAGACCAACAGATTTTTGACAGTGTGCCCAGTCGAAGAGGACCCCTGTGACCCGAACCGCTGATATAGTCAGCCTAAATCTAAAAAAAAAAACGCTTAGTCATGGTTAGAAGATGGGCACATTCTGTTCTCCAGTCGGCGGATGTAGCTTTCATTTTCCTGTACTGCCTGAATCCGTGCGCATCAAAACCCAGCGCACCAGAAGTGATGTCATAGGGCCGCGGCAGTCAAGTCAAAGCCTGTCGATGCCCGAAAGCCTCTTTACTGTGACAGAGCCTGCTGCTCTCTGGCTTCCGAACGATGACGCGCGCCTCGCTGTCTTACCCACAACCAGTCCGCACTCGGGGCAGATCATGTCTCCGGCCCGGTAGTCCTCCACCAGCATGGCATCGGGGTGGTTGGGGCACTGGACCTTGGGAAGGGCATCTCCACTGCGGAGAAGCAACCACATGTCAGACCAACAGAGAACCCGCTGGAACACGCCGTTACCGCATGTAGCAGCACCGCCACAGCCAGAACATTTCAACACAGTGGTCCAGCAGGTCTTCAACAGGGAACACTTCTGTCCCTGCCCACTAACGAAGAGCGACAGGGCAGCATTGCCTTGTGACGGAGGTTATGACAGGAAATTCCAGGGAAACTTCCAGGTAGCAAACAGACCTCAGTGCTCGGCCAGGTGTACCTGCGCAGGATTGACCGCCGACTTCCCAGTTCGGTCAGAGGCGACGGTGCTGGAGTTCAGCGCAAGTCTGATAGAGGCCCAACTGTACAGCACCAACTTGTAAATGAGGCCGAAATTATTAACGCTTTTGAAAAACTTCAAGATGCTGTGCCAGAAACGAAACGTAAGAAGCTTAATTTTTGAAGTTTTGTTGTGAAAACCATTCTATTGAAGTTCAAGAAGGTGCACGAGCTGCACGAAATACTTGGACACAGGGTTTCTATAAAGAAACTTTTAAAATGATTCCTGACGCATGCTGCCAGTATACAAAGTCTTTTAGCTTATTAACAGCTGTACAACTATCTAGAATTATTCTTATCGATGTAAAATGTGTTTCTGATTAAGTGCAAAATCTCATTCCTAACAATTTGACAGTGATGCAACTAATGTGTCTGGCTCTGCCATCGTGGACTGACTACGAGCTTCATTACTTAGCTGATAAAACAATTACCCTAGTTTCCCTGCAAAATACTCCTAGAACAAAAACTACACAGCATGGCTTTCAAAGTACACTGTGTCCTACTGCAGATCAGAAAGCCAGATATGACCAGAGAATTGTTTAGCAGCAAACCTTTGGAAGAACTTCAGAGCCGATTATATTGTCCGTGTTGTTTTTTGTAAACATGCTGGCTAACCCAGATGATAGTTACAGGCTTTGTAACAGCGGGAGTCCTATCAAAGGACGAAGAGTATAACAATGACATACAAACAGGTGAGAATAAGGTCTATGAAATTGACAAGTAGTGGAACAAACTGTTCCAAACATCCATGCTATTTAAACCAAGCGCAGGGTGTACAGTTCCAAGACAATTCGTCCCATATTTTCACTTCTGCACATCCATCCATGTTTTAACCACTTTATCCAAGACAGGCTGGCAGGGCAGCCGAAGGCTATCCCAGCAAGCAACAGGCACAAGGCCGGATACACCCTAGACGAGACGCCAGTTTTACTCAAAAGCCAATTAACCTACCAGCATGGCTTTGGACTGTGGGAGGAAATCCACATGAACACGGGGAGAACATACAGACTCCGCACAGACAGCAGCCCGGGGCCCCAGCACCGCTGGCCACTGCGCCTCCGTGGCTTTTACTTCTGAGGTTTCCAAAACCCACACTGCTGCATAGCGCCGTGCATCGTGAATAAGAACGGAATGGGAAGAGCTCACGTTCCGTGTTTGAACCGAAGCCTCCCTCTCGTGAATAAGCTCAAGCTAGAAATATGCTCTTTCCCGAAACTATAAAACACGTCTGATACTAGAGAACACCTGCCGTCAAAGCAGGTCAGAAGTGAAACACAGGGGCACCGAGAGCGCTGGCGGGGGGGTGTCTGTACAGCGGCGGTGTGCTGGGGGGGGGGGAATGGGGCCCTGTCGGTACATCAGCTCCGGTTTCGCTCTCCGCTCCCCCAACTCGCACCCCCGCCGGTCATCTCACCGCACTGACAGCCGGACAGCCTGCCCGAGAGTGAAATCAACGCGCATCCCGGGCAGCCGCGGTGCGCACCACGCAGGCAAGCCAGACAATAGGCGAGCCGACGCGCACGGAGGGCAAGACAGAGAAAAAGCCAACACGCCTCAATCCCGCTCGCCACGCAGTTTCGACAAAGCACCCCCGTGTGCGCGCCCACGCACACGCCGGGTCCCACGGGCAGGTTTGTTTCAGACACAAAGAGGGGATCAAGCGGCCCCGGCGAGTCTGCTGACTGTTCACGGCGCCCGCAACACGCCTCCGGCTCACCCCGAAACGCAGAAAAACACCCAGTACCGCCGGCCCCCCGTTAATGGCACCCCTTCCGAGCTTGTTTTCGATACTTTCATCTCCCCCCCGCCCCTGTCTTGTTTACCGCACAAGACCTTAGAAACAACAGAAACGTATGATTAAAAAATACCAACCGGCTAGTAGACGCCATATTGCCTTCAGTCGAGCTCACCAACACAGACTGCGGACACGCACTGCGCCCCACCTCTATTTATAGCTTCGCTCGTCACGTGCCCGAGAGCGTACGGGCAGCCAAGAGGCCCAAACTTCATACACGTCCTTAATCACTCCCTTTGTCGTGCAAATTTCCAAATAAAAAAAAAACATCATAATTGAACTTTCAATACCACTTCCATTTGCATGTAATACAAATCTGAGACTTTAAACTCCAAATGCACGTCATGAATCCTGCGCCATTTTACCACTTTGACTTTTACGGAATGACAGGCGGTAGGCATACAATGAAGGTTTTTCATTTCGTACGTGAATAAAAATATTTTTTTTTCATTTTTGACCGCATTTTGTCCAAAGTACATTAACTACTTTAATTTATTTGACGCAGACAATACGATCAAGTACGCTGCTTTGACTTTCGAGCGACTTTCTAAAAGGCAATAGAAAGATAAAAATAACGAATGGAACGATTAAAATAATTCGCAGACACAGCTAAAAAAAACAAACTTTGACAATAAAAACTTCATAACGAGCAGAAATTATTTTTCACTTGCATAGATTTAGTCAGGGTAGAGAAGGTTTTAAGAAAAAAGATTTCAAATATCAAAATACTCCGAAGGTCCAGGCGGAGGTCTGTTCCTGCGCCTCGAGCCTTCTCAGAGCTCAACACGTTTCAGCTCCGTCGGCACACAGACTCAAAGACACGGCAGGAGCGACACATTTCAAACCCCCTCGCTGCCCAAACCGTATCTACGGTCCTTCTCTTCCTGAATGCAGAGGCGGAGCGGTGGCTCTGTGGCTCAGGATCTGCGCCTGTGGCTGGAAGGTTGCCGGTTCGTATCCTGCGGCCAGCAGAGAAATCCTACTCTGTTGGGCCCCTGAGCGAGGCCCTTCACCCCAGCTGCTCCAGGGGCGCCGTATAAATGGCTGACCCTGCGCTCTGACCCCCAGCTTCTCTCCCTGTCCATCTGTCTGTGTCTCATGTGAAAAGAAATTCCTGATGCAAGAAATTGTATAAGGCTAATAAAGTGGTCTTATCCAACTCCAACAAACTTTTCGTAAAATTTAATTTAATCAGTCTCTCATAATAAGATTGCTGTGATAATTGTGTAAATAACTCTGAACTGACGTTTCTTTTTAATTTCAACACATTCTTAATTTCCGACAGAAAAGACCTGTATATTAAATGTCCTTTAAACGGCATGAGGGTGAGATACGAGCTCCTCTCCAGGAGAAAACCACCTCACAGGACAGAGATAACTGCAGGGACCTTGAGGAGAAGACAGGGGAAATGCCGAACGCAGGATAATAAAAGACTTTAAGAAGCACTTGCAGGTAAAAATGCTTTAATGGTATAATGGAAAAGGCCACTGCATCACACAGAAATACTCAAACCATCACGGTAATAAACTTGGTGATGCAAAACAGCAATACTGAAATGTTTCAATTAGCTCAAATTCAACGCATCATCAAATTCAAAACGTAACATTCCCTGCAAGATAGCTAACACGGCGCCGGGCCAGGGCCAGGGCCAGGTCTTCACTATCAGACAGGCGCCGCTCTGTTCCAGTTCTTAAGAATCTCCTCTGCTGCATCTAACGTGTCGTCTCGCTGCAAAATAAGGGAAAACAAAAAGTCAGCGCAATGCTCAAACTCTACAAAACTCGCCAGCGGGATCAGTATCCATTCATTTCAAGCTGGCCTAAACGGATAACTGGAATTCAGGTGATCAGCTGTACTGTGTCAGTCATATTCAATACAACTGGCCTGGGCCTGAAGTCCTGACAAGCCATGAGCAGGGCCACCATTCTGGTGTCCCCCAATAAGAAGAAATACGGCCATCATGAAGGTCACTCAGCTTTGATTTGCCGTTTTACACACGGCACGTTTATTGTGCTTAAACTGCCTGCACACAGCAGCCTTTACCATTGCTACCATTTGCCTTCAGACAAAAACAAGTTCCTGTCTTGGCATTTGCCTTTAACGTTTTTTCAAACCTTTTTTAAACAGAAGCCTGTTTAAATTTAAGTTCATCCTACAAGAGAGGTATGACCGTGAGAAAGCAAGGCCTTGTCTCGTCTTGCTCGGCCACCCTCAGGGAAACTCCCACTGCCCACAGGCCAGTCTCAGCCCGGCCACAGGAGACCACGCCAGGCAGCCCATCGCCTGCAGGACAGGCGTGCTGCCAGCAGGGGGAGACTTGCTCGGGACACCCAGGGAAAGATGCCTTCATAAAGGCAGAAAAGCAGCAGGCTACCTTGATGAAACAGAATCGGATGTATTTTTCAAACTGCTTCTTAGACTCTTCTCCACAGAAGGCAGTCATTGGAATAGCTGCGAGTTTCTGGAAGAGAAAAGAAAAAAAAGTCCAGAAGGGCCCCAGGTTTCTGTGACTCCAATAACATCCTAATTGCCTGCTCATGCGGTAGGGTCTGCCTCATCCGATTTGTTTTGGGTATGGGCACTCACTGCCGCTGTGGAAAACTCCCACAAAGCACACACTCAGCACTCCCCAAGCACAGCAGGAGGAAAGAGCTGTACCTTTTCCTTGATCATCCACTTCACAAACTTGTAGTCGTACGGCTCGTCGTCTCCTGCGTGAGACAGGTCCACGTCTGCGCAGACAGAAAACATTGTCACGCTCGGACACAGGCTCTGCAGTGCTCAGAATCCACCAGACGGCTCACGGGCAAGAGGAAGTCATGCAGGCCATTTCTCTCTAGTGTATCACGTTTAAGGCGAACGGTCATTGTGCAGAGCACATTCCTCACACCAATTTCTTTATACTTCCATACTCTTGGACTATTTTTCTGCACACTTCTACCCTCCCACACTGTGAGCAGGAATGCTGGACAGGCTCCAAGGGAAGTCAGGAACTAGAGCCCTGGTGGTGCTGTGATGTGCTCTCCATGCTCGATACAGATTAGCCGTCTGTCCCAGCCCTCGGACCACAAGTACAGTTTTTAACTCTGGGGAAAAAATCACTATGCTACTTATTAAAATTAAAACAAACCCCTTCATCACTACACTACACTGACAACAGAACACAAATTGCTGTGCATTACTGTTCCTTCAATGTGTAGAATAAGGAGTCCTGTTTGATGTGAACAAAGTCAGCGTTGTGACACAGTCCTGTCAGTACGCAGTGTCTTGAACTGCGACAGCTCTTGTCTTTGCTGGACAGAAGAGCTCATTGTCTGTTTTCTTCACACTCATTGCCTTCTGCCGAGATCAGTCTCCCAGCACCACTGGGCTCTTCAGCTCTCGTACCAGGGCCCTGCCTCCCCTCTGTGAGCAAACGCAGTCAGAACAGGGCCCAAACACTGTCATAGCTTTTGTAAGAAGAACACAAGATTACAGATTAAAGGCGGCAGTGTGGCCCGTTGTTTGCTGCTACTCGTAACCCGTTGGTCTGAGGTTCTCAGCCAGCTGTCCTGTGTCAGAACTGTTGGAATCAGTTTAAATGGGCAAGGGGTTCCAGTTCCAAGCACCCACCACCCTTTGTGTAGAGACGGGTCTCCTGATCTGTGTCCTAAATGCACATAATTTCCACTTGTGTCAAAAGATTTTTGATTCACTGCTGATTAAATGTTTTACCCATCACATGTCTAATGTACTATGACGCTGAGGGGGAAATATGCTAGCAGTGTACTGTATGTAATCCAATTCCCTCTTTTCACTCACTAAAAATGACATACAAATATCTGGGAAACGTGTGTGTAAGGGGCTCACACAGACTGCGAGTGCAAGCTCTTTGCCCTAGAGGCACTAGAGGTGAACTCACGGCTCACACCAGGGCCACAGTGACTCACTGGGACAGAGCTCATCCCAGCTCCTGTAGTGTCTACTGGTCTGGAGTGCTGGCGACTTCCCCCAGCACGGGACACTGGTCCATCACAGGGATGACACCCCAGCAGTACCGGTGCCCAGTTATACAGCTGGGAGGACGGGAGAAACTGGGCTAAAGTATCTCACTGAAGGAACAGCAGTGTCTGCAGCAGGGACTCGAACCCACAACCTGTCTGTGATGAGCCCAAAGCCCCCCCCCATGACGACGTGGACACAGTGGCCCTCACTGATCTGCGGCTATGTGAGCCTGGGACAGTTTTCCAGAAGGGCAGGACACGTTCCCGAAAACCCCGGTGGAACAGCCGACTCACCCAGCGCAGACACATCCGCGAGCATGAAGTAGCCGCCTTCGGGAACGACGGGTCTCATGCCAGCGGATTCCAGGATCCCGGCCATCCGATCCCTCTTGCCCTCCAGCTCGCGGGCGAGAGACGAGAAGTAGCAGTCGGGGTCACCCATGCGCTTGAAGTCCAGCAGCAGGCCCTGAGCCACGGCCTCCTGCGGGGCAGACATGGGGCTGGGGTCAGAGCACTCTCACTTCAGTCGCAAGAGCACAAAAATCAGTGCAAGGCCAGATCACTTTCCCCTTCATCCTCCCTCAACTGTCCGACGGGAGCACTGTGGTCATAGGCGGACACACTGAGCAGAAGTACAATAAAACCGAGAGGAGGAGACGCTTCCCTACACAGAGGGTGGTGGGAGTGTGGAACAAGCTGTCTGGCCAGGTTATTGAAGTTGACTTCTTTCACGCAATGGCTGCACGGGATCGATTCCAGTAACTACTAACTGCAATACCACATTGGGCCAGGTGGGCTGAATAGCTCCCCTGATTTATAAACAGTTTTTCTCATGATCCCACTAGGGGAAGAACGATCGAGGGACACGACCTGATTTTCTACAACTCGCTTGGTGTGATGTCATCAGCGGCTCATCCTGCTGTCGGACCAGAACAGAACAGGAGGATCACACAGACCAGTCCTCAGCAGGACGGTTTACATTTCACCTGGCACTTCAGAAGACAGGGTCAGATCCGATCAAGGTAAGGCGACAAATTTTAAACTTGCAAATCACAGATTTATTTTGCAAATGAAGCCTTTGAATTCTGTTCATTAAAAATACCTTCAGTATTAAAACTAAACATTCAGTTTCAAATGTGAAATATAAGATAATGTCACAAATGCAAAAAAACAGGTTTTACCTGTAAGGGAGTGGGGCAGGTATACAGGGTGTTCTGCATGACTGTCTGAAGATGTTTGATTAGATGTTCTGGACCAATTGACCAGCCAAGCTGAAAACAAAAAAAAGAAAGTCATTTGATCACTCTGAACCTAAACTAAAAGTATATATAAAGTGTATATTTCTAGAAGAGCTGTCTGACAATAGGCAGGTGTCTATCCGTGCACATGGTGGGGTAAATGCGGTCATATTCCAGGCTGACCGCAGATCTCTCACCACAGCTGCCTTGAGTCCAGACACACAGCTCACACACTCTGTCTCTTGGACTACTGATGTGGGTCCTGTCTTTATTCTTGCGTAGTGAACATGCACACAACTTGTACACCTCCACACGTTTCTGCCGAACTCAGCTGCTCCCACTAGTGCACGATCAGACCTGGAGCAGAGGGAGCCATCTTCCCAGAACAAACGCACTTCTAGAGCCAGTCAGGCCACGACGGCGGGCAGCTGGGTCACTGTACCTTCCATCCAGTCACGCTGAAGGTCTTCCCCGCACTGCCGATGGTGATGGTTCTGTCCCACATGCCAGGAAGTGCAGCTTTAAAGAAACAACTCCAGGTCAAACTCCAAAACAGTACAAACAGTTTAAATTTGAAGCCAGTCTTAGACTTCCTGATCACATTTTAAAGCCATTAATATTTACTGACAGGAGAGTGCCTTACTGCTTCTTGAACACATCTGGTTAGGAACCGCACAAAAATAAGTATATATTTTATTTTAAAAGAACAACCAATAATGGAAATTTTGGGTTTCAAATATTTGGAATCCATCAGAAATTTAACACAGGACTCTTAAAACTCAAAATATTTTTTTCCAGAATGTTATTTGGAGTGGGAGACTGAGTAAAGGAGACATTTCTGCTTCTTTGTAAAAGCTGTATGTTTTCCCCGATTCCTGCAGAGCTCAGAAAAAACAATTTTGTAGAGGATATGGACAAAATCTTATTATCTACAAATAAAAACTATAAAGCTGAGCACTGGGTCACCAGTAAAAGTAAAAGACATCTGCACAGAATGAGAAAGATATTTCTGCAACGACTCCGATTATGAGCCCACAAGCTGTGCTTGTACTGCAGTCCCGAACGCATTACCGATCTTAATGTGCTCCTGCCCCTTGTATACCAGCCACTCGTACACTTCGTCGCTGAAGCACAGCACATCGTGCTGGACACACAGGTGGGCAATCATCTGCAGCTCCTGCTTGCTGAAGACCTGCGAACACAACCGGGGGAGTGCTCAGAGTCTCGGTCAGGGGTCCCCAGTCCGGACTCCGGAGAGCCCCTGTCCAGTTAATCTCGCAGGTCACCCTAAATCGCCTGTTCTTAAGAGATTAGGAACCCTTGTTTAAGCAACTGATCAACCGGTCCCGAAGCTGAAGAGAGCGGAAGGATACTTCAATCTTTTCTTCCAAATGATCTTTAAAGTACTTCAGCTGATCCTAGATCAACTGCCCCAGGCCTTTCGAGATTGAGGATACCTGCAGGACGGGGGGCTCTCCAGGACCAGGGCCAGTCTGCGAGAGTGGAAAGGGGCAGAGCTCTCACCTTTCCCAAGGGGTTGTGAGGTGTGTTGACGATGATGGCTTTGGTCTTCGAGCTGAATTTGCTCGCGAGCTCTTCTGGGTCGAGCACCCAGTCTGCACTGGTGAAAGCAGAGCCCTCAGACGTTTTCTGGTGTTTAAAAACAGCACAGCAACGTGGAAAGAAGCATCAGTTTTGTATTTTAAGGTCCTTTACATCCAACAAAAGGCATGAGCTATTATGAGCACATGAACTGCATACAAGCTATCAGGAGGTACCTTATCTAGTACTGAGCCCTAACAGCTAGACCCAAGTACTAAAGGTGTTCTGCACAGATACAATAACTCATAATCTACTGCACATCTGACTCGTTCAAATTCAAAGCATGTCGGACTCCACTGTACGTGAGGCGAGCTCCCTAAGTGGAAACAGGGTTCAAGAGCATTACTGACAATTTTAAAATAAACCACAAACGTTACACACATCCCTTGGCACACAGTGTGCAGATACCCAGACCGATTCGACGGATTTGCTTCTTTCAACATGAACATACAATGATCAGACTCACAAGTCTTAGCGGTATCAGGATGGGCTTTGCTCCGGCCATTCGGACCATGGGCACGTAACAGTCAAAGAAGGGCTCCATGATGATCACCTGCAACAGCGAGAGAACCCGGGCTTTGTGGGACGTCGGGGGGAGTCGTCAGGAGCAGCGACAGTCCGGCCAGGGGGACACTCACCTCGTCTCCTTCCTCCACCAGCGCCTGCATGGTGCCGAACAGCGACCCGTAGGCCCCCACCGTCACCAGGACCTCCTTCAGTGGGTCCACCTGGCGGCCGCACACCGCGCCGTACACCTGCGACAGCGCCTTCACTAAAGAGGGGTGCCCCTGCCGGGAGAACAAGGGGGCGAGCTGAGCACCGCCTCTCAGCGGGTACAGCGCCAACAAACGGCCTCCGCCAGCCTCCTGCCGGCCCTCAAGCTGCGGGAGACGCACCGGCGCTCGACCCAGCATGAAGCCTGCAGGCAGACCTGCGTCTCACGGGCTGCAGCAGGAGAGCCGTCGGCTCCAGGAGCACGGCCACGCTGCCCGACGCGTTCCCCACCACGGCCCGCTCCAGACGTTTCACTGAACACAACAGCCACATGTCTACTGCATCTGTGGACACGTACAGCCAAACACTGGATCATGCACAAGTCTGTGAAAGTGATCCACGACTTTGGACAAACAAACAAACTTGCCTACTAATTAAGAAGAGTGCGTGTCTTCCGGAGGTACGAGAGGCGGCAATCTTCCCCAGCCCCCCCACCCCAGCGTGCCCCGACGCCCCAGCGCCCTTACAAAGCCCCGGGTGTACTGGTTGAGCCTGTCCACAGACACCGCCCTGGCCAGCGCCTCCGTGACGTAGGGGGGAGGGGGGAGATCCGGGAAGCCCTGCCCCAGGTTGACGATGGAGGGGTCAGCAGCCACAGCGGAAAAGGTCACCCTGCAGACAGACAGACGGACAGACAGACACACGTCAGTCGGGTCTAGGGCGCTGTGCTCCACACAACCGAGGCCGAGCCCCGAGATCGAATCCCCAGCTCAGGCGCCCTTTAACCCTGCAGCCCTGTGAGATCGCTTCCTGCGCCCTGGATTGTGATGCGCATGGATTCAGGCTCACTGCAGCACAGGAGCATGAAAGCTCCACCCGCCACTAAGACGGACCAAGAATAGTGGCGAGACAATGGCATTCTTCGAAGCCGTAGTGTTCAGCAGATCTTTTCTCTCTTTGGTAGCTTTTCAAAACTTTGCTCCGGTGAAATAAGTATCAAAGAAATCCTCAGACACAACTGACTGGTTGATGTACAGAACTGACACCTTTCAGCTCTCAGGGGGATCACCACTGTACTTACCATATGTTTTTATCGAGGCCTTGGATTCTTTTGGTATTTTTGTGCCTGAACGAAGTCATCTAAAGTTTAAGGGAGAAAAGTAGAATCAGAAATGAGGTTTTCTCAATCATTGACTCAAAACATAAAATACATTTTTTTTGTACATTACAGACATATTTAAACCTCTTTGATGTAAAGAAAGTCAAAAGACAAGGCGTGAAAGTATGGCAGACACATGAACACATGGTATGTCCTCTGGCTCCATTTTGCTTGAAGGAGGTACTGTAACTAAACATAAGAATGTTGTCTCCTATTTTTGTCACCTCTGCTCCCAGTGTCCAACTGTGATTGAACAGTGTAAGACAAAGACTCACTTGAGAAGTAGACAGGCACTGACGTCTCCAGGAGATTGTTCTCGGCAAGCTACACACAGCAGGACAGCAGCTGAGGGCGTGGCGCAAGTTCATATCTGCAGCAGACACATGCCCCGCTCTGTCATTTTCACAACTATAACATTTTGAGTTAAAGCTAACTATACATTTGAATTTTAAATACTGGTTAAAATCACATTGATTAATATTATTTAATCTTTAGGCACAATGGTCATGCCTGTATTTGGATTATTTTTAAAGCAATACACAAGATAAACAGGTTGCTTATACACACTCCGATGTCAATTCCGGTACAAAAGGCTTAACTGGTGTATACTAGTGACCAGTAGCTTGTAGCTCAGTGAGTTTTAAAACCCAGTTCTGTAGTCACCAGTTTTTTACA
Organism: Lepisosteus platostomus; assembly: GCF_059453375.1. Lineage (NCBI taxonomy): Eukaryota > Metazoa > Chordata > Actinopteri > Semionotiformes > Lepisosteidae > Lepisosteus > Lepisosteus platostomus. Next base: position 1,164,263 of record NC_142621.1, read on the forward strand.
GCACCGCGTTTACATCCACAGTTACATACCACACTACTGATAAATCATTACCAGCACACGTTAATGGGTGAGCCATTTTGAACCTCTTACCCCATAATAATAATAATAGTCCATTCAGACCATCGGAAATCAGTTACCGGAACCAGCTGGAATTTCAACCAGGACAGAACTGACCTAACACAAATCTAAAGTAAAAACATTAAACATTTCTAGAGCTGCTGTGACCGCTGGTCCGCACACACTGAGATCATCAGAACAGAACCGGGCTTGGAGACTGCACTGCCGAGCACAGCGACAGCACCGTGTGGGGTAAAAAACCGATACGGGGGAGATAGCTTTTACTCCTGACGTCTAGGCTTTGTCGAATTACACACTGTACACTGAAAATCGGGGTTTAAACCAGTTTAAACTCCAGACACCTCACCCTCCAGATGCTCCTCCTGGCTGCACAACCATGCAAGATCGCGGCACAGCAAGAGACCCGACCCCGATCACTACCTCCCAGGGCAGTAAAATGGCAACACCGCTTTTCAGGTGTTCACTGTTTTCAAGTGTAGGTGTCTCTCCACCGGGCACAGTCACTCCCCGTCGGCCCGTCCAACCAGAGCCGAGCTGCAGCGGTGCAGATTTTATTGCGCGTCTGCGCAGATCCGGTGAGGCGCTGCGCAGCTGCTGCAGGTCGCTGCGGCCCTTGAGCCAACAGGGCGACGCAAACGCTTCAGCAAAACCGTGATCCGCGCCGACGTACCCTCAACCATGCACAGCCGCACCAACTATACATTAAGGACCCTCAATTGCATCGTAGGTTTCCACTTTTTTCGTCTGTCCGGTGTACAGCTAAGCACATAAAACACATTTGTTTATGCCTGAAAAAAGTATGTGAACCTTTATAAGCAGATAATGGACTAGAATTTCCTGGTCACAGTAACTTCAAGAGCTTCAAGCACGTCGATCTCCGACCAAAGTAATATGAGGATTAAATCTCAGTCCTACTAGCTGCTTCCATTATGCATAAACTGCGCAGAAACTGCAGATATTCTGCTCTTCCCATCTGTAGATTGACTAAAGCACTTTCGCGCAATTTATTTTCAGTTTTAATTTTGTTTCTGTCGCTTCCCCTGTTGCGGGAGGAGCCGGTGAAGTGGTGGCACGCAGAGGCATAAGTCTGCAGTTTGTGATGAGGAACGGCGGCTGGCTGGCAGGTTGCGGGAGAGACCTCGTTGTTGCACTCTTGAGGAAAGTACTGCACCCAAATTTCATCTGTCCCCTTTCTTTCCGCTTTAACCCGTTCCGAGCCGCCGGGGTACGGTGGCCCAGACGTGCCATTACACAACACGCAACACACAAGAATGAGAAACAAAAAAAACCGTACACAACACAAACAAAAATGAGTGCACACACAAAAGTGTGTTCAAAGGGGAAACAGGTTCTCGCAACAGTCATGACATCTGTTGTTAGGCGAGAGGGGAGGCGACACTGTGAGCAAATCTATAATTTATCTGGGCCATACTAAAGGTTCATATAAATATTTATATGTGCAGAATTTTCAAAAATAGTAACGCCATAATTTAATTTCAAATACGGAAGTTACATATTTACATTTGTACATGTAAAATACAGAAGGTTTTAGAGTGGGACACTCGCATATAAAACCATATATAATGTGCTCACAGACGAGAGCAGGCTAGGAATTGAACCCAGGGCCACAACACTACCACCATCGCCACCTTTTCAGTAGTCGTATTTTTTAAGCTGTCCTGCAATAATTAATAACACAAAACAAGACAAGTTGCTTATGCATTGCATGGTAACAAATGCGTCCAATCTGCTTTTCGATTTTTCTGTCTCCACTGGAAAAACAAAACCCCAAAACAAAGCACCTATTACTTAGGAAAATTATACGGATCAACTCTGTAACATAAAAAAAACTTACAATGCTGAATGTGTGCAGGGCTCTTCGATGTCCTGAGAGAGATGTGTGTGTCAGTCACAAGGGACTCTAATGGTGTTAAAGAGGCACTACATGTAGCACAAACGGGTAGCTCAAACTGTGCTTTGGACCCATGGGGTCATTACCCTCCTGAAATATTGTGAAACCCTGCACATTTGTAAAAACGGCCACGATCAAGACTTTGACCAGCCTAAGGCATAGAAACACCCAAACCAAGCGGAAATAATATATCTTTCACGAATGCGTCGTGAATAACTTCTTCCCTTTCGACAGAGGGTTTGTGAAAACGTGGGAGATCCCGTGTTCAAGGCGAACAGGAGCCGCTTGAGCGGGACAGCGCGGAGCTGGGCGTTCACAAGCGCACCAGCAGGGGGCGCCAGCTCCATGGAAACGCACAACCCGGCCCCATCCGAGCAGTTGGCGAGAGACAATATTCCAACCGAGTGCAGCGGCTATGCCGACAAGGACTTTTACATATTACAAATGAACAGTTCCGCAGAGTACGTATAGATGATATGTTTTAAATGAGCGCATTAATAAACTACAGACCAAAGCCTGCATGTAAAGATTTGTGATTGATTCCACCGCAGCGCCAGTGACCTGTTTTGTGTGACTTGACTTAGATTGCTTACATTTAAGGTTTCCTGTTACGCACAGTAAAACCTAAAATATTCTTTTGACGAATGAGGCCAACGGATCGCGTCTTCTCAACCTTCAGAGTTCATCCCTCCGCTCCGAGGGCGTTTCTATTTCCATTGTGTCTGGGAAGTTAAGGGGTGGGGAACGTTTCAATCTGAGAATATGGGCGGGTCCTAATTAGCACTGGGCATGTTTCTTTGGCCAAGCTGCGCCTCCTGAAGTTAGCTAACATAATAAAATACGGCCTAGTCTGTAACGAAGGTGCCCAATTAAACAGTTTAATAATAATAATAATTGCTCACACACATATAGCGCTTTTCTGGACACTCCAGGTGTTGGGGACTCCCCTCCACCACCACCACCAATGTGCAGCACCACCATTAAGTCGTTTTTTCGTAGTAATATAATATATAAGTCCACACCTGGATGTTTTTTTAATACCAACTGAAACAGGTTTGTAGGTGGAAGGTGTTCAACACAGATATTTTGAAGTTCCTAGCTAACCCTTTATATTGTATTGGACTGTCCACTAACACAAAATATGCTGCAGTCATTAGAAATGTGTTGTTTATATCAACAGAGTGATGATGTCAAATACTTTAGCAATTAATGTAGGCTAATGCAACTGAGTCGTATGGGGCCACAATCTATCAGAAATATGATAAATGAAAAGGTTGTCATTTAAACCCCTTTAGTACTAATGCATAGACAGGATTAAGCTGGTATCAGCCAATAGGAATAACTGTCCATAACATGTCGAACATTTCTGTTCATTATGGAAATTTGCAAACACAGATTCTACACCACTTCTAGCAGTAGCACAACTCTGCAAACATAGTGCACAATGCACAACACGGGCTTAATATTTAAAGACAATGAGCCCACAGTGCAACCTAGACCGCAGTTTAAATCGTAAACACAGACCTTCCTTGTATCCCAGAGAGGACAAAATCCTAACAAGCAAAACCAGAAAACATTAATCCAAATAAGCTTTAGTAACATCATTGAAAATTACTGGAGACCTAACTTTGATTCCATATCTGGGGAAGATTATGGTCTGAAACAAATATGTATACTGAATTCCACATTAACATTTTAATAAATAAAACATCTCACCAATAATTAATTTTCTCCCCACGCAGCCATCTTTATTTATTGCTGTGCAATTTACATCGTATTAACAATTTAACTGGCAAATCTGGTGCTTAATGCTTTGCACTAAGCTTTGTTTTTAATTAAATGTGCGAGGGATCTCAGTTTCTGTCGTATCCCCTGCTGAGCACAAATAGTCATATTAGAGAGAGCTTTTCACATTCACCAACCATTTAACTAAATTAACTAGCTATTACAGGATTATATTACAGGTTTTACTGGGAAATTAAATAAGGAGAATACAACTGGAAAAAACCTTGTGCTGAAGAGGTTTAGCATAGCAGGCCTGACATGTTTTTCACATCCCATCCTTATCATTTTTAAAGTGCAGAATTGAGAAGAAACCTTTTCTGGGCTCATCTGTGTCATCTGTAATGGTGAACAGCAGAGCTAGATAGGGAAAGGAAGATTATTAATGCAAAGAATATAAATAAAGTCTGGGAATTTGATCACAGCCTGTAGATCATGGATTTTTAATGAATCTATAGGACATCTTAAGTCAGAATGGGCCACTAGAAACTACATTTATGAGGCACATCAGGGACAGAATCTGGGCAGAAAGGTCTCCAATGCCCAGGATATCCATTTTCAACAAGAGTTCAGAACAAAGTATTAATTAGAACACAAACAGAATAGTAGTTATTCACGTTGTAAGAAATATATGTCATTAATAAACTGTAACAAAAAGCATTCATCAATAGAGATACACATTGCAAACAACACATTGAATCTTTGAATTGCACATCATTTTGCCCTCTTCGTTAAAACAGATTTTAAAACAGGAATTCTAGTGATTGTTTCCCACAGTTTACAAGAGCCAGAAAATGGAGGTTCAGAACGTGTGTTTAATTGTAATTCAAAAGCACACAGTCTGGTGTTGGACCCAATTTCTCTGGATTTCTCTATGCAATTTTACTCAGGTTAGTTGTCTGAAAGCTAACAAAACTGCTCAATCCTCAGCATCCTCATTTGAAAATCACATTACGAAATCCCGTGGACCACCTCGTTCAGTGTTTGAGACAGAGCTCAGAAATGTTTCCGACACAAGATCCCCGTTTGTCTTCAGACGTGCTCTGAGCTGTCAGACGCTTCTCACGGATTGTATTGATAATCAGTACATGTTCAAAGTTGTAACCAAGTTAAATGCCCAACTTTTAATTAACTGTCTGTTCTTTAAATTTCATTAACTTACTCATTTATTTATAACCCAAGTTACACATTAAAAATGAATCCTGAAGGATAGGTTTTCTTAGATTATCTCAGCAGCACGCGCCTTTTGGGTCTAATTATCGAAATTAAAGTGAATTTATAATGCTTAGAATTTTTTTTGCACTGCTCTTGCAATTTAATATTTTATAGTTTTCCACTCCGTTCTGAATTGGAAAATTGCGCTCCGCCGAGACACACTGGCTACAAGCACAAGGAGCAGCCTGCAGCAAAATTCTCTTCTGTTTTTTTAGTTTAAAAAGATTAAATATATTTTTCCTTTTCCCTTTGGTACATTCAGCTACTAAAGCTTATATTTTAATAAATATTGAACATGCGCATTTAAATTCAGCATGTTTTTTTTTTCTGTGGCGGCTTGCTCATTTATTTAGCTGTTTTGATTAGAAGCTCAGGGCATTTTTGACCCGTATCCCGCTTTCTCTTCTTTAATAGTTTCCTGTCTAAAGTCACTATCGAGTCTTGGATGACTAGAAAACATTATGAGTAGCTGTACTGATAACAGAAAATGTTCAGCTGTATGTTTAACTTGCGCCAATGCACTGTTGTAACCGTTCTTTTTTTATTTGCAAGTAAGTTATAAGATATGCACCCTAACGGTCAGAAGAAGGACTTCTGAAAGGGAATCAAAATGTACTTTGTTCTTAATTTCTTGTGTTCTGGGTCAATACAGTAGAACACGAGAGTTTAAGCGGGCTGTTGAAATCCACACACAATTACAACCCCAGTGAACAACACTGCTACAGTACTTCTGCCACCGCAAAAATAAATACGATTTTATAAATACAAATATCAGCCAACTTCCCCCAAACTCATTAACCCACAAGTGCTGTCGACATTGTTTTTATTCTGCTGGAAGCTCTTTACATCTTTGAATTGGCTTCATTACTCTGCTCTCCTCCCCAATGATAGCTGATGTGTGAGGAGCGTTCTGGCGCACTATGGCTGCCGTCGCATCATCCAGGTGGGGCTGCACATTGGTGGTGGTGGAGGGGAGTCCCCATTACCTGTAAAGCGCTTTGAGTGGAGTGTCCAGAAAAGCGTTATATAAGTTTAAGCAATTATTATTATTATTATTATTATTATTATTATTATTATTATTATTATTATTATTATTATAGTGAAGTGTGTGTCGGTGTCAGAATGTATTGGATATTTGAGGCCAGTGCCTTTTCACGAGTTTAGTGGACACCCTTATCCAGGCTGAGCGCAAACCATAACACAGAGACATATTTGAGTCTATCAGGAAGAAAGTCATGGGGGTTTATACTCATTAGCCCGGTAGCCAGCTTGGCAAATTTTCAGCAGGGTCCTGTCGTCTGATTTGAAACTCGAGAGAGCAGCGAGACGCAGCAGACATACTAACAGCAGAAGCGCACGCTGAAAAATGTCTGTTATGGCAAATCAATATTTACAGATCAGTGCAATGCAGGAAGCTTGGTTTTGTGTTTCTTTTTTAATGGCTGTAGAGTGACGCACATTTTCTGGCCAGTTTGAGCTGAGCTTCCAGCACGCAAGTGTCGGCGGGTCAGACTGAGCAGCTGTTCAAGCAGAAGAGAGTTGCGTGCAGTTTATTTCAGTTCTCCAAGCCTGGTTATATCTACACCCCCACATGGATTCGGTGCCCAGAGCACACATCGTATCAAGGTTAAAGGGTGCTGACATCTCTTTAATTCTTTTGTGTGTGTTTTTTTTTTACATTTCCACGTTCAATCCTATCCGTTAGCGTCTGACGCCAATCCCAATGTCACGGCATTTTCCGTGTCTCAGCTGAGTCCAGAGTATTTCAAACAGCAAGACACGCACAGCGTTTTTTAGTGACTAATTATGTCCTGTTCTGAATAAACACTCTAGTCAGAACTGGGCAGAAACACAGCGAAAAAGTGGAAAAAAAACACCGTTTACTTTCCCTACCCAATATGTACACACCACACAGAGATACAGGACTCTTGGAGGTTTTGGGGGGGCTCCCTGTATTTCCTGTTTTGAACAACATTCCAAGATGTTGCATAGTTCAACATTAGACACAAGAGATTGAATTAAATATGCGATTTATAATCCTTCTCGTCATGTATGCAAAATGCCTTTCCCGCAGTGTCGTTTCAGTTGAGCTAATAGGCTTTCGAAGTTGCTCATTCTTAAGTCACATTAAATTAAAACACTCCTCGGTTTTTTCGAAGGTCAGCATGTTTGGCCAGATATTTATTCTACTCTAATTGTTTCCTGCCACACACCCCGTGTGGGTTGCTGTGCAGAATCCAGCAGAAACATATGGTTTCAGCTCCTGTACTTGGCTCCTAATCATGCTCACTTGGGAATCCCAAACGCTGTAACCTGCAATATTTTTTGAACTAACAGCACTTATGACTAAGATAAAAAAAAACGTGCCACAGCCTACTAAGATTATTGGTGCATCAAGAACAAAAAATAACATTTACCTGCTGTTGAACCGTTTTCACAACAATTAAACCCACGAGGCATGAACTTGGGCTAAGCTTACAAATATACAGTACCTATTCAACGTGTATTCAATAAATAGTTTATAAAGGAACAGGTAACGGGTTTATTCCCAGCTGAAAAGAAAAGAAAGGAAACACAATGTTTCGGCTGTGGAGCCTTCTGCTACGCAGCCTAAACGTTGTGTTTCCTTTCTTTTCTTTTCAGCTGGGAATAAACCCGTTACCTGGTTCTTTGCAGCCTACGCATGCTGACGCAGCTCCCCACCTGAACTATAGTTTATGACATATATTCTATAAAAAAGTAGACAACATCCCTATTACTTCATATTGTGAGCCTCCAGCGATATTTCCAACATTTTGGCTCTCTGATGGCCTGTTTGATGTTTTACGGAGGTAGGTGCTTGTATCCCAGGTAAATGGTATACACGTTCCAGTTCACGTAAAGTGTTTTTGGGTTGCCCAGAACAAAGGGAACAAACAAGCGAGGGTCATTTAGTAAGTCCTGCGCCACTGTGTCTCAGAGCTGCCTGCTGGCTGCGCTTGATCACTGATGCAACAAAGCTTGAATTCTCCCTGGCGGGATTCTGCATCTCCTGCTGTATGTAGGACACTACCTATCTCGTCTCCAGGCTGGACAAACACCATAGCCAAGGACAAGACAAAGACAGACACTGCGTGGCAACAGACCAGATATCTAACTTGTAGGGGAGCCATTTAGTTTCTGTTTGATGGGGGCTTATTTGAACACTATTATTGAAATAAAAGTATTAGAAAAATGTACGTTTATTTATGTATCCAATTTCTGTGGACTATGAGAATGTGAGGATTTATGTGCTTTCCAGTAAAAACTGCCTGTTTTTGCTTCAGTTCAGTTTGCCCAGGTCAGTGGCAGATCTGAAGGACAAAGATAATGGGAAACTGTCTGGAATGTCAATATCATTGCAATTTGTCTAATTTTATAAATGTTTTTTTTTTCTGTGCTGGACAATTCATAACATTCCAGCCTCTTTCATTTTAACTGGAAACTTTTGCAGACAAATGGAGAGATTGGTGTCTTGGTTCCAACCAGGCCAAGATGAGAGAAGGGGACTTCAATGAGTTTTTCTCTCGATCCCAGTTGACCCTCTTCTCTTCTGTCCACAGGCTCGGCGCAACGCTCTGAGTCTCCTCAGAGGGGCTTTCTTTCCCCAGTGCGCTTCGTCCACGGTGGGGCATCTTGGCCCGCTGTCTTTCCATCCGAAAGCTCTTGATTGCGGTGCTGGCTGTGTTCTCTGAGCACAGGTGCGCCCACTGTCTCAGTCTGCAGGCTGAGCTGGCAGAGAGCAGCACCGCATCACCTTCAGCAGCAGGGCAGGACTTGCAGAAGCCTGGAGCTCCAGCTCATGCACATTGATCCTGTGAGGCAGGAGGAGCTGCTCTGGTGGTGCAGACACTGACGCTCGCAGTCCCAGCAATCCAGCAGTCCAATTTAGGAGCTGCTTTACCCAGCACTGGGTCACGGGAGAGCTGGAGCCCAACCCAAGCAGGGGGCGCAAGGCGAGATCTACCCTGCTGAGGACAGCAGTCCATCGCAGCAGCCAGCTCACAGTCAAACTAAGAGATGTCTGTCTCCAGGCCCCCGCCGCCGCGACACTGTTTCTGCGCAGAGCGGCACACCGCCGGCCTGAAGCACAGGATCGGCATCCACAGATGACGAGAGGAATCTAGCGGGATTAGAGCATCCAGGACAAGGAAGATGGGGAGCAAGAGAAAGCAGTTTTTGGAAAAGTGAAGAAGCCAGAGACTTTTGTCTTAAGGAGAAGGGCATTATTTTTCATCGGAATAGGAAAGAGGTGTTGACAAAAGCGACGACCCTTTGGATTCATCTGGATTGCACCCTCTCTCTGTCTCGTGTTCTTTTTTTCAAATTGACTGTGAAGCCAGATAACAGGCATCAGCAGGTCATGAGAGGCATCACTGTGCCCACTGCCTGCTACTCTCAGCATAAAGCTTCTGTTTCATGTGGCTTAAGTCACAGCATACGGGCTAATGTACTTGTACACCTCGTGGTGGCTGATCCAAAAATCCCTCAAGCTGTACTGCTTTGATTCTGTTTGAGATCAAAGCAGCCCCAGTGACACTCCTGATGGGGAGAATAATTTTGCATTAATTAAATAATTAATTTGCTGGGCCAGTACAACCTCCTGTTTTCCAAGCGGTTTTCGGTTTTCTTATAGGAAGCCCGTGAAAAACAAAATGCAGCAGACTGCTCTGAATGATCTGTGGCCCACAGAAAGGCCGAGGGTGAGCCCGAACTCAGCTCCATTTCTGTGAACAGTGATCAGAGCAAGCTGGTCCTTTGCTTCTTATCCAGATTCCTTCTGCATGCTGAACAGTACAACACACTAGAAGTGAACATTATTAAACTCAAGGGTGGTATGTTAAACTCTCGTCACACATGGGGAACATCTGTGCTCTTAGATGGAGCTCCAGTTCAGTTTTGAGAAAATTAATTTGGACCGGATCAAGGAGGCAAGATGAACATTGTGGTTCGCAGCGATTTACAGTGAATAGTGTTCTAGATTTGGTGTGACTACTGGGGCTCTGCATGAAGTTGTTCAGCACTTGGCGATTTCTTGGGAGGGTTCAGCCATTTGAATACATTCAAGCTGTACACCTTGAGGAAAATCAGCAAAATGCTAAATTAAAAACATATGATACTCACCTGATCTAAGTACGCCTGGATTCCCGTAGTTAGTATTAAAGCTCCATATTACCCAAGTTCTTACTAGCGGGTTTCTTTGGGTACAGAGAAGTGGTCTGTGTTGGCATTAACCTGAAAAACATCCAATTTATTTTTAATTTCAGGCCAGGCCTGAATGATTTTAAAATTAAACTAGAATTCAGGAGTGGGTATCGCATAGAAGGTGGATTCTTTCCTGCTTTTATGAGAACATAAAGCTTTAGAGTATCTGTGGCCACAGAGCCTGTCCTGCTCTCTGGTAGATTAATGTTCTACTGTACGGATTCTGTGTGTCCCTTTTCTAATAGCGTCCCACACGATGAGCCTGAACCACATGTCCGGGGGCGTGGCTCCAGACTCCCGCAACCCTCTGTGTAAAGTAGTGTCTCCCCGTTGTCTGTCTTGAATGTCTCTACTCTTCCACTTGTGTCCCAGTTTCCCTGTGGAGCTGCTGACCCTGGAGGAGTCTCTTGAGCTGACTTGGTCAAGACGTTTCAGGACAATGATGAAATCAAGTCCTCACATAACCAGCTCTGTTTCAAGCTAAAAAGATTCAGTTCCCTTAATCTGGCATGACCAGTAAATTACAGTGTTGCCACAGCACATACAGTCAGTATTGGACTTTCCTGGATTTAAATCGCTTTCCCGAATCTAAATTGTACGCTGTTAACCATATAATCCAAGCATTCTGTTGCAATGTTGGACGTTTCAGAGGCGGTGAATAATGTAACACCTTAGCTTAAAACCAAGGACACAAATTGCAGAAGTGATTTTTTTTTCGTTCGAATACAGCAAAAGCCTGGCCATCGACGTGTTGAAATATTATAACGCGTTCTTCCACGTGGCCTTCAACTGAAAAGTTAAATTATTACAGGGAGCAGTGTAGTTCAGCACCTCTTTGATGTGCCCTACGAGTTTCAGACATTTCAGCCGTTTCGATTCAACCAGATGAGGCTTTGAAATTTATAGACGGATTTTTTTTTGTTTTTGTTGTCGAGAACGAGACTGACCTTTTGTGGCGTATACTGTATATAAAAATAGACCCGCTGTTTTGAAGGAAATTCGCTTTCACAGACACAGCGAGTCTCCCGGGATGCTGCTGGCGGTGTGTTCATTTTCCTGTCATAGAGCTGCGCTTCCTTTACGAGCGTACATCCAAGGTCTTGTCTCACAAGAGCGGAAATTAACGCCAGGGAAGGATATTCGTCCCCACAGATTCGTTCTTCAGATAGAAGAATACCTACAGTATACCACTCAGTCCGTGTTTACAGCGAGACAGGTCCAGCGGAAATACATCTCTCTCTATACAGTATATATATATGCCACGTTTTTTACTCCGCGTCTCGCTGACACAAAAGGAGAGGATGCGCCTGACGAACCGTGGTCTTGTCCCAGCCCACCCCAGCCCGGTCCTGTGGAGGTGAAGTCCGCTTCAGTTTCTGGTTGGGGAACAGAGCCGGGGCACGAATCCCCCTTTGCCTCCCCCCCCGATCAGCTCCGGGTTGTGTTATGTTTCACGTTTCTACAATACAGCCTTTCAGAGATTTTCTCACCAAGTCTCCACCCCGCCAGTAGCGCGTCTGTGGTTCCCCGCAGACATCTACAAGCTCAACGAGTAGCGGGACGTGAGGACACCTCGGCCAGGGGCACATCCCCGGCGGCGCTGAGCAAACACGCAGGCGAGGGGGCGAGGTGAGAGCAGACCTGACGTCAGATCTCACTCCGGCGGCCCCCCCCTGAATCCCGCGTCCTCGCCTGCCGCTGTGGACGTGGACCCGGTGTTCAGCGCCGGTGCCGACCCGCTCCTGCTCGGGGCTGGCGTGCTCTGTAGAAGCAGCGAAGGGAGGCGGCGGGAGGACGGACGGAGCCTTTGAAGTTTTTCATTCAGATACAGTTACTCCAGGCGTGGTGACGTGCGGGAGAAACCCCCCAGCCTAAGAGCTGCCCGGTAAGATCCCTTTGTTTTACGGATGCTATTCTCTGCTAGCAACTAGAGGGGAAACGGGCTGGGACACGGGAGAGCGTTTTTTTTTAACAAGGGTATTTTGATACATTGTAAGGAAAGCACGAGGGGAGCTCAGTTTCATTTCTGTTTTTAAAAAGAGAGTTTTTTTTTTAGTTACACTGTAATTAACCCCGCCACCGCGGTCTCCTGTGAGTTGTGTTTATGTCACGTTTGAGCTGGGTTTTCGTGGGGACCCGGGAGGAGAACACGCGTGTGGCTCACTGTAAACATGTGCGGCTTGTCGGCCTTGGCGGTTTTGGATATTACTGTATTCGTCTTGCGCACGACTGAAAACTTTTGTTTCTTCCTAAAAGTAAGCGCCTAGAGGTCACGTTACGTCCTCTGCGAGCGTTTGCACCCGAAGGGAATGGAGAGCCACAACATTACGATACATGTGTACGTACGCACTAGGCGCGACAGCTGAAGAAAACAACTTTTGTTCCAAATTAACTTCAGACATGGACACCATTCAATCCATGTTAATATTGCAGTAACCAGCATAAAATGTTTTTTTTTTATTATTTGATCATTTTATCGTCAGGCTCGGTTGTGAAGGTGTTATTTCAGTCGGGTTTCTTACTCATGTGTTAATTATATGCTGAAATCCATTATAATAACAGGGGTTTCAATTCTCCTGGAGGCCCCTGGAGAAGAGGGGGGGTCAGGAGGCCGGCGTCCCCGGCAGAGGTTACACCCTGTCATAGCGGGGATAAGGAGGTCTCCTTGTTTTGTGTTTTTGGAGTGCGTGTTAGTGAAACACCCCGCCGTGGATCTGTGTTATACACAGCAGGGATAAGGCGACTGTGGAATTTGCGGAATTGTGGAGTTTCCTCCTGTTCTGTAGACACAAACACAGTGTGCGGTTCTGTGCGTGGCTGTGTGCAGCACCGCAGAGCTCAGAACCGGCAAAGAACAGCCGTCTCATCCATGGAATCTCAAACATCCGGCTTGATTAAGAGGAATCTCACCCGTGCAGCTTAAAATATCTCTAAAGAATAGTTGACATAAACAGGAACTTACAGATAGATGATGGCTTGAGTTCTCCAAATTGTCACTGAATAATACTTTTGGGTGGCTTCATGGTACTTGAAGCATGTTCAGGGGAACAGTCGCTGTAGAATCCTTTTACTAGCTGCTGTCACACAACATTTAAAGGAGTAATATCAAAACATTTTTTGTCAGTAATGCCAACACAAAAACCAAATTCACTTTTTGCCCTAATCTGGCTTTTCTTACTGGCCACGGCAGTTTGTGCTTTAGTATTGGGTGAGCTGCACACTGAGTGGATAAGATGGCGACAGGCCTTGTGGGAGACTGGAATTAGGGGTGGGGACAGCCTACTGTGTGTTTGTTTGTGTTTTTCTTTGTGAAATCTGAAACTCTGTAATGTCTCCTTTCATGGAGGCCAGGAGAGTATCTGAAAATCTGAATTTGCTTTCTGGAGGTGAAGGACACAAGGAGAAAATATTCAAGCCTTATCTGGCAAGGCTAACCGTGAACCACTTTTGAGGTTTGTTTTGTAAAAAAAAAAATCGAAAAGACTAATTTTTAAAAATAAAAACGGGGAATGGATTTTTAAAGTCTGCTGGAAAAAAGAAAAAAAATACATCTGAAAATGTAAATGAACGTGTTATAAAAATGGTAATTATCAAATCAAGCTCCATGCTTTTAGCACTGGGGTGACTGGAGAGCCTGTAGTGGTTTTCTCGATAAGGTCACCTTCAGCTCCTCATTTAAGAGGCTATTAAAGTCCCTGATAAAGAAAATTGATGGTCTCCTATCTCTCATGTTTAGACCTCCCACAGTGCACTTGGAGTATTTCTGTTCATTGGACCTCAAGAGAACCTCCATCTCCTGGTTCGGCACACTGAGGCAGTGGCAGAAGGGTTCTGAAACGGAACTGGGCGGTGACCGTATTAAAAACGTAAAGCAACATCCTCAGTTCCCTATTCTGTGAAATCTAAAACAATTCTGCTAACCCAGACGTTTTAATGATGCAGAAAAAGTGTTTTACTTTCATTTTAGACTAAATGTGCACACCTGCTGCACAGTTTAGTAAAACCCATCAACGTATTAATATGGTTCGATTGTGCCGTGTGTAATTACATTTGCTTTTAAGGATATAACTGAACCCTGTTAATGTCCAGAGAGAGAGAAGAGCAGGATTCCAGTTTTCAGTTGCAGTATAAATATTTAACTGAGATCGTGTAATTAAGAGCATTACTGTGTAGCTAGATCACTGTATTAGCTCTTAGTTTGACCCTTTAATTCATTCTGTATAATTATATATATATATAAATCAGTAAGAAATAGTGTATGTAAGTGTGGCTGTTTAGATTGTTAAAATAACTTTTTGTTACTGCTATGACAATAAATGAACCTCACAGAATTAATTATAGCTGCCACCTGTTAAGTCAATTTGTGTTCATGTTAGAATATTTCATCATCGAAAACACAGAAGGTGGCAATGCACAGACAGGTAATACTGTGCAATATAATGCAGTACTTTAAACTGTATAAAATATTAAATAATAGTTCTTTGTCGTGTTGAGTGTGGTTATGCAACACGCTGAACATTGTTGTCGGAGCCATGTTTATTCAGCTCTGAAGTGGTCGGTGTGGCTCAGTGAATGTGTGCCTCCGATGCTACTGTGCCACTCGTGAGCTCAGCAGCAGCAGCCTGATGAGGTGAGGCCAGGGCACCTCTGATGGACCCCGAGTCCGCGGCTTTCCTGCCCAGAGAAGCAGCTTCTAGAACCATGGTGGTCATACTCCCCACAAAGGAATGGGATCAACGGACTGGCCAGTTTTGAAGGCTTCTGTTCACATTTGTGTTCTGCAATGATCACTGCACGGTGCTGTGGTTACGGCAGGCGGTGTCTGGGGTCATCGCTGTGCTGTAGCGCGCGAGGGACGAGGGTGTCCTGGCCTGTGGCTTTGCGAGGAGTGGACTGGCCAGGGCAGACTGGATAGGAGCTCCTGAACTGCAGTGGCTTTGACACAGGAAGCTGAGCAAGGCCCCGGTGCCTGTGGTTTTTTTAACAGGGGGCTTTTTAAACGGTCGGCAGAGGACTACCAGGGACTCCACAGGGGTGGCCTGCCCAGTGTCTGAAAAGAAACCGCGGTGTGTTGCGGAGACAGATGTCGCCAAGGGGAACAGAAGTCCTCTGTGATCAGTGGGGTCTCCCAGGGGAGAGGCAGCCTCACTGAGCAGCTCTGCAGAGGGAGAAAGTAGAACGACACAGACAGGAGTCCCTGACAGCCTGATTGTGCTGTTGGGCAGAGCAGGCCCTGTTGAGGATAACTGACTCATTGGGTATTATTTATTAACCGAAGAAACAGCACTCATTTAGTGTTAGCAAGCTCATTTGTTGTAGCAGTTAATATACACAAAGGTCTTTTTAAAACCACTCTCAGTGCTCCTTGACAGTGTCCCGAGCTTAAACGATCTTAAATTCCCCGATGCTAATAGTCTCACTTAATTTATTTACTGCTCTTCGTTATGCTGTCATGGGAGATTTTAGGCAGATTGTATTTTAACTGAGGATTCTGGTGGGTTAGAAATGTTTGCTTTTGAAAACGCTTATCATTCATCAGCACTTGGGGCTTCCCCACCGAAAACTGCCCTTCCCCCCTCACGTGCGCCTCTCAACTGAGTCACTCACAGAGCAATGGGTTGATTAGATGGCATCAGCTTTTTTTTGGTGGTGGCAACTTTGTACCGTACTGTACATCCTTTCAGCTCTGGGAAGCTTCCAGAAGGTCGTTGCAAATGTTAGCGAATCCCCTTTCTAGCGCTTCAAGAGATGTCAAAACTCTGCTCTTATGTTAAATTAATCTTGACTCTGAGGGGAGAAGGATCCCTCAGTCACTCCTTCTTGAAAGGGCTGCCAACAGGCTCTTGCAAACGGGACTGATTCCTGAAAACTGTCCCCAAGTCCTTTAGGGTGAATTCTGTCTTCACAGGTTATTATCTACACTTTACACTCACAAATGTCAAGATACGTGCAGCTTCATTGCCTCCAAACGCACCATGGGTTATTAAAATAACAGCTTTTATTTATATGTGCTTTCCAAAAACCTGCCAAAAAACGCACAATCATCTTGCACTTAAAAGTAAAAAGAGCAGAGCACAGTAAAGTAACCTTTGAAAAGTATCCTTAAAAAGCTCTCGTGAAAGGTTGGATCTCCAAGCACGTTTTGAAATGTGTTTTGGAGCAGTGAGTTTCACAGACGTGGGGCTGTACAAGAGGGATAGTGCTATCATTCAGCAGAGGGAGAAAGCCTGAATCAGCAGGCTTCGGATTAACATCTGGACTAAATTCATTAAATAAATTCTTAAGATAACCTAGAGCTAGACTGTTCAGTGCCGTATGTAAACAGGACAACCTTAAAGTCCACTTGAAGAGTAATGTGCGCAGGATGGGAGTTTTAGCCACAGAATATTGGACATACTGAAGCCTATTTAGTACCTTCGATAATAACCCAGTAGTATTTAATTACATTTATATAGTGCTTTTCATCCCAAATGATCCCAGAACCCTTACCATACGGGAGGGGACCCACTTTATCCAGCACTGAAGTGTAGCTCCACCAGAGTGACAGAGCGGAAATAACTTTCAGGGAGTTACTAGTGTAACTTTTGGGGAGGGTGGGAGGTACAGGTCTGGCCAGGACACTAGAGGACACCTCGGCTCTTACAAACAGAGCCACCCAATCTTTAATGAGTCAGTAGCCAGGACCTTGGGTTGACCTCTCTCCCGCAAAAGACAGCACCTCCTGCAGCGCGGTGTCTCCGTCGCCACACAGCAGCACTGGTGTGGAAGTTCTAGTCCATGGGGAGGAGCGCCCCCTATTGGCCCAGCAACAGCACATACCGCACATCCCAGTACAGAGTGGGCCCACCCCTCCTGTAAGAGAGTAAGGCTGCTGTCTTACCGGCGTCCAACCGCGGTTCATTGAGTAAAGGCTTGGATCTGTATTTCTGCCCTTGCTATGTTAGCTAGCGTGAGCTCCAGATGGCAGCGCGGGGCCGAGGACAGGAGAAGAGGGAACAGAAGTCGCCTCGCGTGGCCCGGCGGAGCTGTTTTCTGACAGCCACTTCCTGCCTTGTCCTGTCCTCACGGAGCTTCAACACCAGGCGGGAGTGAAGCAGCGGCACTCCTGACGTCCCGGTGTTTTTTCCACAGGAGCCATGATTCCGGTGACGGAGTTCCGGCAGTTCTCGGAGCAGCAGCCGGCGTTCCGGGTTCTGAAGCCCTGGTGGGACGTGTTCACGGAATACCTGTCGGTGGTGATGCTCATGATCGGGGTGTTCGGGTGCACTTTGCAGGTGAGTGTGTGTCTTTCAGCTGGGACAGCACTCCCCAGCTCCCCTCTCCTAACCTGCTGGGGGCTCAAGGGTCCTGCCAGACTTATTGCTAACTGTTGCTCATCCCCGCAGACAGAAAGCTGAACATCCACAGGAGAACTCCAGCTTCATTGAGAAGGCTTCCCAGCAACCACAAGCTTCTCCTTTTTCCAGGCACGTTCCTTCAGGAGGGCTGTAGTCACGACAGGGGTGTGACAGTGCAAGCCTGTTTAGATTCACAGGTTTTCTGAACCTGAATGTTTTCCAGCGCAGCTAATATCTGATGCCGCTGTCTTTGTGAAGTAATCTTGTCTTGCATCGCACAGAAGCTGAAATGGGATGTGTAAGGACAAGCATGCAAGATCCAGGATGTGTCAAAGCACCGATGCTTTCCGAGTGCATGAAGTAACAGAAACGCAGAGTTCGGGTTCAGGGCAGCGAGCGGCTGGGCTGAGGGGGAGCTGAGCTGGTGGGCAGATGGGATTGAGTTACCAGATGATAGTTGAGTAGCAGCACAGCTGAGGTGAAAGCGGACGACAGGGATTCCAATTTCTCGTGCGTCAGCTCCGCCGGGCAGTGCGACCCGGGCGCTCCGAGCCAGGAAACGCGGGGCTGGAGGGAGCAGACGGAGCGCGTTGCCCTTTAGAAACCCGCGTGGCCCCCGGCGAGGGGGGCAGCCGGCCCGGGGCTGGGGAGGAGGCTGGGAGGGCGCTGGAGGTTCACAGCTGGACGAGGGAGCTGGAGGTTCACAGCTGGACGAGGGCGCTGGACGTTCACAGCTGGACGAGGGCGGGGGTTTCGGCGCAGGTGCCTGAAGCCGTGAAAGCCCTCCTTGCAGACGCTCGCAGTCGGTCTGTTTCATCAGTCCCACTGGCCATCTGGAGACTTGTGATTGAGGTCTGAAGCTTTTCAGGACAGGAGAGTTTTTAACTGTTTTAGAGAAAACGCAATAGTCACTGAAGGCCTTCCCCTGATCTCCTAACGATGTCGCGGGTCTGAGTCATCACCATTTCCCAGTCAGCAGCAGCTGGGGTATGAAGTCACCTCTAATCCAGAGGTTCCCAGCTCTGACCCTCGCAATTCTGAGGTATAAACAGCTCTTTGCCTGGGACGATGTTTAATCGGAGCAGAATTCTGCAGGAGGGTCCAGAGCTCCAGAAGTCCCAAATTGGAAACCTACTGCTCTAAACCTTGTGTGGTGCTGGCAGTCACATGTCAGGAGAGAACTTCACTGCTCTGAAGCAGCAGCAGAAGTGCTGGTTGGATTTAACAAGGAATTCTAATGGCTAAATATTTTGCTGTGATGTACACGGATATAGACTGTTTCAGTACTGATGTACCACATCAGTGTGACGGCAGACAGCTTCACGGAGGTCCTAATAATTTACTTCACTTTCTTTTATCTTACATGCTGCAGAGACTTAAATAGAACTAAAGAGAGGAAAATGGTTCCATGCCTAGAGGAATCTGAGTGATGGAGAATTCAGCGTGAACCGTTGAAAAAACATCGACAGGATGTGGGCTGTGTCAAATCTTATAAATACACAGCAGTCAAATAAGAGCTCAAAAGCATACAATAAAATTGTGGCATTTCCTGTGATACCCAGATGAATTGTAAGGTTTTTGTTTTCTGGAAACTCTGTTCAGCAGAGCAGCATATTCCGTTGAGTTTTGCTACATGTTTGTTTTTTCAAGTGACTTTTGCTGCTGATTCATTGTTTCAAATAATGCCTAGCTGAGGCACAATGGACCCCAAAGCAGATGGTACGTGTGGTTTTTTGGGACATTTTAAGAGCAGCTGTTTGTTGAGGATATATGTATGAATAATTGAATCTGCAGGATGAGTGATAGATTCCCAAGCCTTCCAGGACTACAACTGGCAGACAGAGCAACAAGGAAAAGGCTACAGAAAACTGACTGTGTTCTTCTTATAGATTTTCTGGAAATAGTGCAAAACCTTGAAATACTAAACCACTGGCTGTGATTGGGGAAATACTCTTGGTATGTGTGAATATATATGTATATAAAACAAGGGTCACTCAGGCTAATACTTCTCATTTAAAAACAATCCTTTGACAGGAAGGTGCTTAGAATTAAACTTGTCTTATTGCTGCATCCAAAATACTCCTGCAGAGCGCTGCTCCTGCCAAACTATTAGGCCTGGTCCTTGATTACATTGTGACTGAGAGTAAAACTGGTATGTGACTTTATGGATGATCCTCGTGCTGTATTTCTATATTTGCGTCAGTGAAGGTGAAAATAAATTGTGGACTTTTTATGCAGTGCTCAGTTTTACAGTTTATAATGAAATTGTAAGCCTGTGATTTAAAGTAGGAGGGTGCACAAGTGATTGACCATGGTTGGGGTTTGACATCTGCCAGAGCCAACCAAAAAGAAGGAAGAGTTTGGAATAGGCAGGCAGGTTAATGGATGTACTTTTTGTCCAACTGTCTTTGAGTGAGTGTGGCTCCCCCTGGGATGTACAAGTTCTGGTGCTTCTCCTTGCTTTTGGCATCAATATTTTAAATGTTTTCACACAAGAAGAACTGAAACACAGACACTGAGATTCAGTCTTACACATAAAAGACATCCTACAGATACAGCAGCAGCCAAATCCAGCAGACAGTCACAGTTGTAAGTTTGGTGGGAACTAGTCAGACCTTTTGTTTACTTTGGAATACAGATTTATTATCAATAAACTTGTTTTTTACTCGGCCCTGAAACTACTGTCTTTTGGCTGTCTAGCTCTTTAAATATAATGTTGAATTACGGTCATCTTAAGCTCTTCACAGTGGCTAAATATATTCTTTAAGTAAAATAAACAGGACTGCGTCAGTGTTTATCATAACAGAACAAAGGAAATCTGTTCTTTCTCAAGGCATCTGGGTGAATTGTTCAGCTTGAAGTTCTGTTTGCTGAGTTCCTAAAGAGTCTGTTTTTAAAAGACATTGAAATCTATGAGAAAGAATATTGGTGTGGAAGTCTATGTGGAAGTTGTAGGTCTTTAGTACAGATTAGTTCAGTGTTTTAGCTGACACAAGCTGCATTGCTCTGTTTAAGTGCTGTGGCTCAACATTATTATTTTTTTAAATCTTAGCCTGGTGTTCTTTGTAAGAAATCATAAGCAACTGAGCATGTTTTTCTTACCGAATCTGTTACATCTCCATAAACTACACGTGAAACCAGAGTTCTTTTGTGGGCTACGCAGAAAAATGAGGACAGATGTTTTGTTTTTTTTTAATTGTAATGATACCGTACTTGATTTTCAGCATCTATCTGTTTTATCTTGTGTTTCAGGTAATGCAAGACAAAATCATCTGCCTTCCCAAAAGGATGTCCACGCCAAACCAAACTCTCCTCAACACAAGTACTGTGGTTCCCCTAGAGCCTCCCTTAACAGTCCCCAGTCCAGCCTCTTCTGTGCCAAATCCCCAGGAAATGAGGGGCTTGAAAACCAACCTGGACCTCCAGCAGTACAGCTTTATCAATCAGATGTGCTACGAGAGAGCACTGCACTGGTACGCCAAATATTTCCCTTACTTGGTTCTGATCCACACTCTGATTTTCATGATGTGCAGCAACTTCTGGTTTAAGTTCCCGGGATCCAGCTCCAAAATCGAGCACTTCATCTGCATCCTGGGAAAGTGTTTTGATTCACCATGGACAACCAGGGCCCTGTCGGAGGTGTCTGGGGAGAACCCGGAAGAGAAGGACAATAAGAAAAACAGCCTGAGCAAGTCCGCCGTGAACGTGTCCGTCACCGAAGGCAACCTGGTGAAGACCCAGTCCCTCAAGTCCATCCCGGAAAAGCTGGTCGTCGACAAGCCCGCTGCGGGAGCGCTGGACAAGAAGGAAGGAGAGCAGGCCAAGGCTCTGTTCGAGAAGGTCAAAAAATTCCGTCTGCATGTGGAAGAGGGAGACTTGCTATACATCATGTACGTCCGCCAGACGGTGCTGAAAGTGCTGAAGTTCCTCATAATCATCGCGTACAACAGCGCCCTGGTGTCGAAGGTGCAGTTCACGGTCAGCTGCAACGTGGACATACAGGACATGACTGGCTACACCAATTTCTCCTGCAATCACACCATGGCACACTTATTCTCCAAGCTCTCCTTCTGCTACCTGTGCTTTGTCAGCGTTTATGGATTCACGTGCCTCTATACCTTGTACTGGCTGTTCCACCGCTCCCTCAAAGAGTACTCCTTCGAGTACGTGCGCCAGGAGACCGGGATCGACGACATCCCCGATGTCAAGAACGACTTCGCCTTCATGCTCCACATGATTGACCAGTACGATCCGTTGTACTCCAAGCGCTTTGCCGTGTTCCTCTCCGAGGTCAGCGAGAACAAGCTGAAGCAGCTGAACCTGAACAACGAGTGGACGGCCGAGAAACTGCGCCAGAGGCTGCAGAGCAACGCCAACAACCGCCTGGAGCTGCAGCTCTTCATGCTGTCCGGCCTCCCAGACACCATTTTCGAAGTGACGGAGTTACAGTCCCTGAGGCTGGAGATCATCAACAATGTCACCATACCAGCAGCCATTGCCCAGCTGGAGAGCCTGCAGGAGCTCTCCCTGTATCAGTGCTCTCTGAAAATCCACTCCGCAGCTGCCTCGTTTTTGAAAGAAAACCTGAAGGTCTTGAGAGTGAAGTTTGATGACAGCAGGGAGCTGCCAACTTGGTTGTACACTCTGCGTAATTTAGAGGAGCTCCACCTCATCGGGTCCTTAAGCCCGGACATGTCCAAGAACATCACCCTCGACTCCCTGCGTGAGCTCAAGTCCCTCAAAACCCTCTACCTGAAAAGCAATTTCACCAAAATCCCCCAGTCCATAGTGGATGTGTCCAGTCATTTGCAGAAGCTCTTCGTCCACAATGATGGCACCAAGCTGGTCATGCTGAACAACCTGAAGAAAATGGTCAATCTGGTCGAGCTGGAGCTGGTGCACTGCGACCTGGAGAGGATCCCTCATGCTGTCTTCAGCCTGACCAACCTCCAGGAGCTGGACCTGAAGGAGAACAACCTCAAGTCCATCGAGGAGATCCTCAGCTTCCAGCACCTGCGCAAACTCACCTGCCTGAAACTGTGGCACAACGGGATCACCTACATACCTGAGCACATCAAGAAGCTGACAAGCCTGGAGAGACTCTACTTGAGTCACAACAAGATCGAGATTCTCCCTTCCCACCTCTTTCTGTGTAACAAGCTCCGATACCTGGACTTGTCCTACAATGACATTCGGTTCATCCCACCCGAGGTCGGAGTGCTCCAGAGCCTTCAGTACTTCTCTGTCATGTGCAACAAAATCGAGAGCTTACCAGATGAGCTCTTCTTCTGCAAGAAGCTGAAGACCTTGAAGCTTGGAAAGAACACTCTGTCAGTGCTGTCCCCAAAGATTTCTTACCTGGTTTCACTGACGCACTTGGAACTGAAAGGCAACCACTTCGAAGGGCTGCCGGCCGAGCTGGGCACCTGCCGGGCACTGAGGCGTAGTGGGCTTGTTGTGGAAGACGCCTTGTTTGAAACGCTGCCCTCTGAAGTACGAGAGCAGATGAAAGCAGAGTAGCTCGCTTGCTTTCTGCAAAATGCCAAATGTCTTAAACTGACAATCCAGACTGTCTGTGTGACATTTCAAATTAGTTTATTGTCAAACTACAATTTATCATTTGACTTTTTTTAGTTGAGTTTATTATGTTGTTGACATCAGTTGTTTCGAAGAGAGTTCTGTCGGTATACATGTTTACTGAACTACATTTATGTGTTTTCATATTGCGTGTCCTAGATATGAATATTGGATCACCACTTAGCTTCAGTCTCCAAAATATCTCATTTCTCTTTTGGTTTATATTCAAATCTGGTAAGGTTTTTTTAATCAAATAATCAGGGCTGTTACACTATGCAGAAACTGACATATAAAGAATGTTTGTTCAGCTCGGCCGCTTTCAGCTGCTTGGTGGAAATGGCTTCTGAACGTGGGTATCTTCTGTTTGGAGTTTGCGTGTTTTACTGTGCCTGCCAGGGTATTCCACTTATTCTCTGGTTTCTTCCCACCTCCTAAAGAGGTGTGGACTGGTGAACTGGTATCTCTAGACTGACCCTGTATGTGTGTGTGCCCTGTGGTGAACTAGTGTCTTGTGATGGACTGGTGTCCTGTCCAGGGTGTGTGTGTGTGTCCTGTGATGGACTGGTGTCCTGTCCAGGGGGTGTGTGTGTGTCCTGTGATGGACTGGTGTCCTGTCCAGGGGGTGTGTGTGTGTCCTGTGATGGACTGGTGTCCTGTCCAGGGGGTGTGTGTGTGTCCTGTGATGGACTGGTGGCCTGTCCAGGGTGTGTGTGTGTGTCCTGTGATGGACTGGTGTCCTGTCCAGGGTGTGTGTGTGTGTCCTGTGATGGACTGGTGTCCTGTCCAGGGGATGTGTGTGTGTCCTGTGATGGACTGGTGGCCTGTCCAGGGGATGTGGGTGTGTCCTGTGATGGACTGGTGTCCTGTCCAGGGGGTGTGTGTTTGTCCTGTGATGGACTGGTGTCCTGTCCAGGGGATGTGGGTGTGTCCTGTGATGGACTGGTGTCCAGTCAGGGTGCACTGAGCTGCAGCTCTTTCTCTCTGGGGTTGCACATGTACTGTAACACTCAACTGTTTAATTTCATTCTTTTTTTAAACATGGTGATACGATATCCATATCTAAGCCATGAATTTCTGAAGAGGCTTTAGAAATCACACTGAGTACTTTTTAATGGCGTTTCAGTATTTATTTTTGTGTTCCTAAAGCAAGTGACTGTCATTACAATTTCACTCCTGTTTATCCAAATATTTATGACAAATACTATTATCATATTTATCACGTATGTAAGAAACTACTACAGAGTATAAAGTCAAGGCGTAGTTTTGCACACCAGATAAAGGGTGATTAGCTGTGTAGTTAGAAACTGTTGATCTTAGATTCAAAATACAACGGGCTACCTGTAAGGCCACCTGTCTTCATGTGTCTCCCAGCCACACAAACCTCCTGCTGATCCAGGACCTGTCATTAGGGGTGTTAAATGTTATCTGTGTTTCTTGTAATTAATTATAAGGGAGACTACCTCAAGGCCGGAATGACAGCCAAACTAGTCTTCTGTATTCTCATCTCAGGTAGTCTTTGACATCTTGCAAAATAATGTCTGTAAAGCCTTGTGCATGGTTTATTCTTCCAGTCTTTGTGTCCGTTCAGTACTCGTGTCCATTTGCGATGGTGTTTATTCACACCGGTAGTGTTTAAATGTCTCAATGCCGCCTTAACCACATGTAACACTGAGTGGCCTACAGTCAGGACAATACCACGCTGCCTTTCTAAAGTAGTCCTATTTTGTATTATTTTCATATACAAGTAAAAATGAAGAAATACAGCTTCAACAAATGAATTGTCATAAGCTGCTCGAACATGTAAGATGCTGCCTGGACACTTTTCTTGCTGACTCTTTTGAATTATTGCCTCCATGGTTCATTATGTGAAGGTCTGTGTGGCCAAAATATTGGCTGAAACTGACTGGATCAGTTGTTTTGAAGGACACACCTGGCTTTGTGCTTGAATGACTTGAAAAAGAAAAGACAGGAAACATCACTGCTCCTCCAGTGTCTTTTTGGTAAAGCATGAAACATCCAACAAACTGTAATTTAGACAGATTAGACAGACAAGCACCACACACAGCAGGGTGTTGTCTAATTGTAGTTTAATTGTGTCAGCCGCTGTTTCAGATCGCATTTAAAAGAAACCCTTTATTTAAAAGAAATACTGCCACCAGCAGTGACACATTTGATTTGACTCATCAGACTGGGGCGGAGCGGTGGCTCTGTGGCTCAGGATCCGTCTCTGTGGCTGGTGGGTTGCCAGTTCGTATCCTGCGGCTGGCAGAGGAATCCTACTCCACTGGGCCCCTGAGCAAGGCCCAGCAGTAACCCCAACTGCTCAAGGGGCGCTGTGCAAATGTCTGACCCTGCGGTCTGACCCCCAGCTTCTCTCCCCCTGTCTGTGTGTCTCATGGAGAGCAAGCTGGGGTCTGCGAAAAGACAAATTCCTAATACAAGAAATTGTATATGGCCAATAAAGTGATCTATCAGATTAAGCGATTCTCCAGCTGTCTCTGTACAATGTGCCAACCAGTGTGGAGAAGTGGAGAAGGGAAATATGTAGTGTGGTTAGGTTTCAGGGCAGAAAATCGGAAGGCAGTGGAATGGCAGTTCATTTCCCCAGCCATCTCCTTCTTAAATTTTCCTGGATGAGTCATCTTTGGTGCACTTTCAAAGGACCAAGCTGTTACAAGGCCATTAAGCAGAAACAAAAACACCTACAATAGTTTTGCAGAAAGATGAGTTTTTATATTCAATAAACTGGTTTGGATAAATTGCTTTTCTGCCACTCTGACATCACTTCCTGAAGCTAGGATTTTAACACTGTTAAACGTTTTAGTATTTTGTGTCTCTGTATTTAAACATATTCCAAGTGAGGTTGCAATTTTGTTGAACCAAGGAGCAGTACCCACAGTATTAATTTTACAAAACTACAATTTTACTACACCTTTGATTTTTTTATGTTATCTTTTTTAAAGCATTGGTATGAGAGGCATGTTAGAAAATGTTTTCGTAAATGTTTATTTTTAGCAGTTTCTGTGCTCTTGTTCTGAACAATAAAGAGTGATTAATGGAGAATCCTGGTCTGCTGAGTCTGGAACCTGGCGGACAGCAGCAGTCCTCTGAGGGCCATGGGCTGCCCTCTCTGAGCCACAGCAGACACACCCAGCAGCGCAGAGAGCAGCTCCCATTCCTTCTCATCCTTTTCACGACCTGAAATGGCAATTCAGAAATACTGGTGATGACTAAAATTGCTTGGGAATAGGATTGAAATAGAATTTCTAACCTTAAGAAGGACTTTTTTGGTAGAATACCAGCTGTGATTGTAAGAATTCCTCCACCTTCATCTCCATTTCCCCCTCTGATATAGTGCCTTATGATGTGCGTCTCAGTCCAATACAGTTCTTGGTGCAGAGTGCTGTGTGGCTGTGTGGGCTGAAAGTCCTCTTGTCTGGACTTGCTCATGTTCAGATGTACGCTGACCGGCAGGGGCCTCTGTGTGGCCCTGTTGTTAAGAATGCAGTTCTCGCCGTGTGAGCTGTGTACAGGTATACACAACGCTGTAGTGCTGCATGGGGATGAGTCAGAATTCAGTGAAACACGCTGGCAAAAAAAGCAATAAAACACACTGATTGGAACCATTTTTCTTTTGCCTTTGCTACTGTCATGGCATTTGCCTTCCTTTTTTTCTTCCCTTTTACAGATTTTGTTTTAGGCTGGTAATGAAGGGTGTTTGCTACATTACCACCTCGTGGACGTGCTGGGCCCTGCTCTGTTTTACTCATCAGGCTTGCCCTGGCACACGTGCCCCCTGGGCTGGGACAGTGTCGTTAGTGCACGGGCTCCCACTGGAGCACTGCGGTAATGACTGGGGTGTGCGCAGGAAGCTGTTTTCTTCTGAGTGGCCTGCTGGGACACTGCGTGACCTTGGCTCCTGGCCGGGGGTCTGTCTGGTTGGGTGTGTCCAAGGAAGCAGAGAAGTGACGGGTCAGGAGAGTTCACTTCCATGCTTACAAGCACAAAGAATCCGTCTCTTAGTGTCTGAACCTGCGTCTCCTATAATCACGTTTCTATTTTAGTTGAGTGATACATTTTACATTGCGAACCGCTGACCTGTGTCACCACATCTGCACCTACACTGCTGCAAAACCGACTGGAAAGCTCATCCCCCTTGACTTTCACGCCGGTCGACCACTCTCTCACCACAGAGATGGGGGGAGCTACACCCAGCCCTACTGCTGAAGCTCATACCCTGGCTTCTTTCAAGAGACATTAGCTACTAGCACCCAAATGAGCTCAATGAACCTGGTCTGAGCAGCTGGCCCCTGAGGCAGGGCCCCAGGTCCTGTCTGACACACCTGTCGTACACACAAACTGCGTTATGGCTCAGAGCGCAGGGCACGTAGTGCTGCCAATAACAGTGCAGCTCAATACGAGACAGCGCGCTGTGTGATAAACACGTCTCGGCATGTTCCAAGTAAACTGCTGCACACGTATGTAAGGATTTTACATTACCTTCAGAAGGTACCCAGTTAAGATTTGGCATAATTCTCTTGCATTTTGCCACAAGGTTAAGTGTTGCGTCATTTTAACGGGTAGCAAGTTTCTGTGGTATTTGGCACATGGGTAGCGAGGGCAAGCAGTTAAGTGCAAGTCAGTTATATATGTTTGCTTTTACAAGTTCTTTGTTTTTTTTTTAATCCTGTGTTTAATCCTGGGGATTGAACTCAGGACCTCGCAAGGGTAGAGTGAGTTTTATCAGAGCTGCACCCTCCCCGGGAATCTCACAGCCTTGAAACTTCCAAGATCTGGCCAAGTGGCACCACTGCCAACTCTGCAGCGTCACTAGTGCCACAGCCTGGCGGCCACTAACAGCTTTATAACTAGCCTGCGTTTCCCCGATCTGGTACACGGCAGCAAAAAAACCAGAGAAACTGGGAACACTTTCCATCTCTTTTAATGATGTTAAAGTACCTCTAAGCACATCTGGACAACAGGCTACAGCAGTTATGTGTACATAACACTTTGTACTGTAGTTACTGTGGTACCATCACGATTACTATTAATGAGCCTGTAGAGGCACTTTTGAAGTCGAAGCACTTAGATTCTTTTTTAAAAAAAGCAGACCTTGCATTCCTGTTTAGGTGAAGTAAGCAATTGCTTCTTTTATTACTTCCTGAGTGCTTTACAGTATTGTTGTGTTAATTGGGCTTTAGGACATCTCTTACTATTAGATCAGCGGAAGGACAGATCTGTTGTTTTTTTCTGTGGCTCATCACAAAAAGAGCTGATACTAAATATACATGAGAAACTGTCAGGGTGCAGATGTGAGCTAGCTCAGGGCTAGCTCTGCTTTTGCCCCTACCCCTCCTTGTGAAACTGTCCGCTGATGGTTTAAAAGTGAGGTTCACGGTAACAGGGAAATACAGGCGTTTCCAGTGGAGCACCGTGTCTCCAGAGCCCTGGACAGACTCCTCCTGCTGTTTGGGCACTCTGTGGAGACGCCCCTCTGCGCTGGAGCTACTGTATCAGCAATAACAATCCTCTTCGCTGCCGAAGAAAAAACATAATGAAAAAAAATCAGCTCATGCAAAAAGAGCCCCCAGGAGACAGCGGGAAAGCAGCAGAGGTGGAAAGAGTGTGGTTGCTTTCTGAACAGAAAGTACAGTCAACTGCGGGCTGTTTCCGGACTGCGCCAAACCGAAATGAAAATCCACAGGAAATTGACGAACGCAGACTGCTAAGTACTGCTAATACCCGCAAAATAATACCATCTCACCAAACCCAGGTTCACATATTCTAGAGACATTTCTGCATAGCCTAATAATTCGCATATTCGCATATAAATATAAAAAAGTCCGGGGGGGGGGGGGGGGGGGATAATTCCTATAAACTTCATAACAGAGACCCTGCTAATTAAAGTTTTTGTCGTGGTACACTGCGTTAACATAAGAATAGGTCAGTCTCACTGAGTGAGCTAGGCTACAGTACAAACAAAGCACAATAAGAATATTCTGCCACATTTCATGACTGGCGGTTTTGCTGGTTTTTGACGGTCGGTGTGCAGGACTCCACAAGGGGCTAGGTGGCAGTGTTGTTGAAGAGATTGCCTTGAGGTCAGTAAACAGTTCAGCTCGCCACACCATCATCACAAAGACACACATAATCAAATTATTTTGATATCGCATCTTTATAAAAATCACCCCCAGGTGTTTTACGTACAGCCTTGCACGTTCACCACGCCTGTGGTGGTGGTTTCACTTTTACTTGCTCAGAGATTATTTTTAAAATTCACTTGATAGTTTCACAGTTGCTTTTAAAGACTCAAAATGAAAGAAAGTCTATTGTTATCGTTATCACTTCTGTTTTGTAAGAGATATCGGTTGAAATGGTGGGAGCTCACTTAATTTGCTTTAACTAGAGATCGCTCAGCCAGATGTCCCTTATTTTCTTTATTATAAAACATTACTAGGGGTCTTCAACCTTGCTCCTGGAGAGGCCCAAGACACTTTCAGTTGAGTAGTTCACATCATTTGAGATTGAATTGTAGAAGCCATTCAGTCTTCACGACCCAGAGTAATTTTCTAACCGACTCTTCAAATTCAGGGGTGCGGGGAAGTCTGAGCCTATCCCAGCAAGCAACTCTGTTGAAGCCAAAACACAGTTCATTTAGGAACAGACAGTAGATATTGGGGTTCTGAAGTACCTCTTGAATTAAACCCTTGATGTCATTTAATTGTGCAATACGATGTTCATTGTTTGCTGAGGAAAGGAGGAAGGACACTCAGAATTTCAACATTCGTTCTGATCTTCATGCAAGTCAGAGCAATAGGAGAAAGAGAAGAAACTGTAGCGAGCTGTAACTATGGTGCCTTAATCAGCACACACTTTGCATGTTTCTATTGTTATTCCAACAAATCTCAGCCAGCATTTACACATCTGAAGATCTTTATTATCAAGTCAATCAGCTAAGACTTCTATGTAAAACGACTCTCAGTTTTTAACCGTTAATCCAGCTGAGCATTTTACTGGAGCGCTCTGAGTAAAGCACCCCGCTCAACGGCACAACAGCACCGCCCCACCGGAGACTGGATCTGAGCCCCCAGATTCCCAGCACGATAAAACGTTGATTTCTGTTGTCTGAGTTGCTTTACTTCTTTACTACTCACAGGCAGGAAAAAGACTTCCCTGTTTGCGCCTGTTTGCCACACTTCTCTTGGTGTTAAACCAGTGAGATACAAGACTCTGTGCACTTGCAACATGATAGGAAATGATGTGTTCAAAAAAGCATCAAAGGCGCAGCTGAGCTGCCGGAATGAAAGATGTGAATCTTGCTCTTGGATTAAAACACGTGGCCGGGTCCATCAATCTTCGCCATGGTCTTTCATCTGGCTTACTTAACAAGACATGGGCTCAGACAAGACTGAGCATGAAAAACCAGGAGCCAGGCCAGCCAGATTCCTGAGAAACTGTGGAAGGGGGTTGATGATCAAGCGGCTCAGAACCAGAAACCTCCCAGATTATGGCTGCTGCTATAATGGAAAAATACACCAGTGTATGAAAGGGAAGAATAAATCCTTTCAGCTGAAAGGGGAATATAGTTGGCTATTCAGGAAGGGAATGTCAACAATTCAGGATCTTCATCGAAAACCAAGCCAGACAATAAAAAAGAAAAAAAGACAGAAGTCAGAGGTCAGTTATTTATCAGATCAGCCATAATCAAAAACTGTAAATTCCTGAGTAAAGCAGTTGACAGGGGCTAATTGTACTTCAAACTCCTGCTGTTCCGTTTATGGTCCCACAGGCTTGCTTGTTTTTAAAGGTATCTCGCCAGATCCCCTGCGGTTCTGCAGACAGAACAGCGGCTATATGTGGAGACCAGCAGCTGCGGGAAAAGCTTGTAAAGTGAGGGGACCTCAGGGCCTCAGCCTCGTGACTGTCTCTGTTCGTGCGGTCCGCAGGGGAAGAGGCAGTAAAAACACACCCTGGACGGGAGCCGCAGATCTCCTTCTGCAGGCTTCACCTTTGATTTACAGCTGTCTGAGCCGCTGTGTTTCAGAGGACAGGCGCACAGCCAGAAGCTGACAAGCCGAAAAGTACAAAGTTCTGACTGCGGGAGTTTCAGCCGTGACAATTCCCTACTTAACCCGACCATCCATAAAGCTGGAGTTAGTGTTTAAACGGCTCTTTACTTCATGAAAATACTACTTCTACAAAAGACATTGTTCTTAAAATACAATGTCATCAGTTCATGAAATATTGAGTGTTACCTACAGGAATACAGAATGAATGTGGTGTGAGTGATATAGTCCATTCCAGGACCGAAGTTGGCCGCGGCCCCAGACGTGTCCCCTGGCAGAGAGGGGGCCCACAGTGGCCCAGGTCAGAGGTCACCCCAGCTGAAGAATCACACAGGGTCACGTTAACACAACCCGTTCAACTGAAGGCCACCGTGAGGTCAGACAGGGCGGGGCAGGGCCAGGGGACATCTCTCCAGAAATCCAGTCCGATGCGGACGGTGAAAGGATGATGAATTAACTGCGGTGTGCTGGGCAGGGGCGGCAGATGTTTTGTAGCTGGAGGTGGGGGGCGATTACCCCTCCTCCCCCGATCACCCCTTTCTAACACCCCCTCTCAATATGGACCTTGCAAAAAACAGATGTTTAATCACTGAGATGTAAAATTATTGCATAGCACTCCTCGTCTCCTAGTGATTGATAAATGTCAAAGCTCTAACCACAGGTCAACAGCTTCCCTGTAAACTGTCTGAGCGGCGTTTTACACAGGCCGAACAGAACAGCATCCAGCTGGAGGCAAGGAAGGAACTGCAAACACGGGTAAAAAGGGACATTTGAAAGCAATACTTACAATACTTTTTATTTTTAAACCAACAGAAGAACAGCAGATGAAGGATGTCAGAGTCGAAGATGGGAAACATTCACATAACGATGAGGAAATGGCTGATGTATTAAATGAGTATTTAACTCAGGTGCTCACCAAGGAAGAAATGAACAACAGACCTCTTGCTGAGGAAAGACAAAGTTCTACACTAAGTAATATTTACACAGATAAGGCAAAATGTTATGGGTACTAGTGAACTTAAAATAAATCTCTGAGAACAGAGTGTATGTAATGTTATTAGATTAGCACTATAACAGATGTCATTCATAGACCATTAGAAAAACTCTATGACTTGTCACTCTAGACAGGGGTCATGCCCAGGGAGGGGGGAATTGCTCATGTAGTAGATCGATAGGGTGAGAAAAATGAACCAACTAATTAGGTCATGTAAGATTATGGAAACAATTATTAGAACTAAACTAGAGGATCAGCTGTAGTGAATGAGATTTTAGGGTATAATCAGCATTGATTTAGAGAAGGTAGGTCTTGCTGAACTTGTATGGCAACAGCTGAGACAGATGCAAACAGAACATTTTATGTGTTACATTTAGATTTTCAGAATGCTTTTGAGAACGTTACTCATAACATATTCATTGTAAAATTATAGGTGTTAGACATCCAAGGAAATGCAAGCATTTGCATGACATACTGGTTAATACAGTAGATAAAATACAGAAAATACAAATAGGGGGTGAACTCTCAAATCAGGATGATTTAATTAGGGTTGTACCTCAGGGGTCTGTATTAGGACCTCTGCTCTTCCTCATTCATATCACTCAAACTTTGCAGAAGACAGCAAACAATGTAGAAGCTGCAAAGGAATGTCCAGATGATTTAAACAAAATTCAAGACTAGGCACACAGCTGGAAGATAGCATTTAATGTGGACAGGTGCTGCGTGTTACATCCAAGTAGCAGAAACATTTTTCTTAATCAAATTAATATTTCAACAAATCTTTTGCTTTACATTTTCACAGCTCTAACACTTTGAAAGCAGCATTTGTGAAGTTCATTTTGTTATTGACTGAAGCCTTATCTTGAACAAAGGCAGAAATCTGCCTCCAAATGCTTGCTTTGATAAAAAAAAGTCAATATTGCTGTAGCAGTATTCACATTACAGTTCTGGCTTCTGCTATCCTTTCCTGCAGCATAACAGAGTGGGTTCATGAAAAGGTTCTCAACAGAGCTTGTCTTATTTGTCGCAGGGATAAATATATAAAAGGTACTGCCTGAGAAGCCATTCCTGCTCACTACAAATCACTCTTCATCATCGGCTACAGGAAGGGTCATCCTTTCTGTGCTTCCTCCATTAATTAATCCAAAGATCTCATCTCATCCGTTTTCGTCAAAGAATCCGGGGCGCCGACCTCCACAGCCATGACTGGGTGGCCTGTCGCCTGTGCCCTCTGCACGCAGAGGTGCTGCCTGCTCTCAGTCTCCCACAACCCCTGCATAGAGCTGCCCCTCCCAGCAATACATCACTCGGCATCTGTTCCCATTCCAACACTGCTCCTGTGCGTGTGCCGTGCATCACTCAGCTGTTCTAAAAGAAGAACGGAGGAGGATGGTGCAGAGCCTGCAGGTCCTGTTGGGAGTGAGCGTTCGGCGTCCGAGCTGGGGGGGACAGCGCAAGCACAAAGCCAGGCAAGAGGGCAGACTGCAATCACAGCCACACTCGTCCCTTGCTAAAGAGATAAAGGACTGCAGTTGTCTAGATACTTATCATTTCTACAAGATGTGTGTTAACAAATGCGCTTGTTTTTTTGCGCTCTTGTGTGCCGTATTACACAGATGTGCTGCGGGTTTTATATTAATTGCATTCAGGAGCACGATGAACAGGGGCTGGAGCTTTTAGCAGACGGTGACCCGCTGACAGAGTGGTGCCATAGCAAGGCCATAGCATGGTCAGGCTTATTGCCTAAATGCTGCATTAAACTAAGCAGGAGTTCTTTTCCCCCCAGCCCAGGCCGATACCCTCTGAGCTGCCTGTAGTCACTTGCCTCCAGCCCACGCGACAGACCATCCAGTCTGAACAGGTTTAGACCTGCGCTTGCAGGCAGCTCAGCTCGGGGCATCGTGCCAAGAACTGCATAACATCCCAATTACAGGGCGATCTGGGAGCTGGGAGCTGGGAATCCTCCTCATCAGCATCCAGCCCTGACTCTGCTATCTGTGTTCCTCTCAGTCTTCCTCTGTGACACAGGGGCCCTCCTGCCCCCAACGCCGTCTGGCCGCAGGCTGCAGCCAGGAGATTAGGGCGCCCCCCGGGGGTCCCACACTTTCACCCAGACCCTGCAGGGGGGTGAGACCTCACAGCTACGCCCCCCGCACACCTCACAGGGTTTCATAAATAAAGTGACACTGTGTGGGCAGTGTGCGATCCGCACTGTACAACGCTCCTGTGCTGAAAGACGAAGCATCAGAGGGAAGAAGGCTGTGTTTTCTGTGCTGAGTGATCTGCTCGTGCTGAAACCCATTCCCCCCGGTCCTGGGCTGCGTCCCTGGAATTCTCCACCAGCCTCTTCTGGCCACAGTCCACTGACTTGCAGTGGCAGATGAGGCCGAGTCTTTCTAATCCTCTTACTTGGAGTCAGGTGGTGTGTTAAACTCCTGTGCGCAGGGCCCAGGTGGGTCTCTGTCTGCATGCCAGTGACCCGCCAGCAGAGTGACCAGTACTGTGAGCTCCGGCTCTGCACCACAAGCAGGAAGGTCTGCAAACAGATGGTCCCTGAAGTCTCCATTTTTTTAGCTTCAAAGCATCAAGCAGTTTTTGTAACTCTCTCTCTCTGTCTCTTCTGAAAGAGTGTGTGCTTTCTGCTTGGCTGCTGAACTGGACCTCTTCTTTAAAACACTGGTCAGCTTGTTGCTGAATGGCAACGTGCCCCTGAGTTAAGGTGTGAACACTAAAATGACTAGGCTACATTTTTATCAAAGATAAGACGACTAATTGTTACAACTGCTGATTTACGCTGCAGTGGTAATGGGAGTAGGTCAGTAGTGTATTGTACTGTAAAGCAAAACAAGAAAGCAAATACAGCCGAGCTCCACCTCTAGAGCACATTGATTAATCGCTTTTAAACTGCAGTATCAGGGTAACTTTGACAGGGCTTTCAAATAAGTTGTGTTACATGAATATGTCAAATAAGAATGAATGGTTTCAGATAAAAAGACTTCACATCTGTTTGCCAGCCAGAGAACCGCTTATCAGAAACACACACTGGTAAACCCTACACCACCGAGACATGTGTAGATGATGGAGGACTGCAGACATGTCAGCTGGTCAGATTTCTCTTGCAAGTGCAAGCAAATAAAAGAGCACCCATACAAAAATATTGAACCCTAGATGTTTTTATTAAGTATTTTATTTTCTGTTTGCTTTCTCCAAGTCCAATCCTGAGCAGGGAACACCTGGTTGGTCCTGAAAGTGGTGCTCCTGGAGCAGAAGGGGGCACTGGATTTTCTGGGCCACTGGGCCATTGCTCTCAAACCAAACCCCCGTCTGGTGACCAGGGCCACTGTGCTGGTCCACAGCCCTGTCTGTAGGCAGGAAGGTAACTTCCACAGCAGAGTCACGTCAGCTAATCGGGCCAGAGCTCACACATCCTGGCGTCTGTGGCATTAACCAGTCTAGAGAGCTTGTGACTCCTCCTCTGGGTGGGACACTGATTAATCGTAGGGATGATCCCCTCAGCAACACTGGTCCTCACTTGTGCATCTGGGAAGGCTGTAGAAACTGAGGTATAGCACCTCACTTGATATACAACATTGGAGTCTGCAGCAGAGACTCGAACCCACAACCCATCAGTTAGAAGTCCACAGATTTACCCACTACTCTCTGAAATGTGCTGTATCAATGCAAATAATCACACCTAAAAAACTAGTTAGCGTGTGGCTGCTGTATACACTGGCAGGTGAATGGATATGTAAGTTCGCAGTGAGAGTTGGAAATACGAATAGGACCCAGTGGTGGCTGGACATCGCTGTCAGTGGGCTTGCAAGACATACCCCACCCCCCACCTTAATGTTATTGAATTTTAAAACGCGCACACTGCTCTGCGGCGACTGCTGAAATAAGTGTTTGGACCGGTGCGGCAGTCGGATGCCGGTCTGGTGTTTCAGAGGCGGCCGTCCCGGACTTCCTGTCCACCAGACCGGCGGAGAGCAACACCTGCCCCTCTCCACCTTCAACCCCTCGCTTTGTCGAGTCTGGTCTTTGCCTGTTTCTCCCCCCCTGTAAACGGAGAGAGGAGCGCTGGCATCGTGCTTTGAGAACTGGTCCAGACTGGTTAGCTAACCGTATCAGGCGCACATTAAATTGCACCCTCCTATCAGAATAAGAAAACGGGACAAAAGGCTGATTCACTGTGCTTTAAAGGAGGGAAAAAATAACTTGTTCTTCTCCTGCGTTCCGTCGCTTCTTTTTGTTGTTGTTGTTGTCGTCTTTGCCTACAGACAGCAGGGAAAACAAAAGTCCTGAGGCGGTTTGGTACAGGAAAAAAAAAAAACCGAGCGCTTTCTTGGCGAATCATTTCCAGGACATTTGAACGCGTTACCCCTCGGTGTTGCAGGAAACTCCGCAGACATGCCAGTAGCTACCAGACAAAACCGGAATCCGTCTGCACCCTCCGGAAGGTGAAGATGTAATGCCCACGGTGGGTGAGGGTGAGACCCGCTCGCTAACCCGGTGCCCGGATCCGGGCTGCAGCCAGCTCGGCCAGCCGTGCCCCACGGCGGCTGCGGCGCAGATCAGTTCCTCCCCGGTCAGTGCGCGTCTGCTAGGACCTGCCCCTACTATCGCCATGCCGCTGACGCTGCTGCGGTGAAGGTAAAGGCAGAGAGACGGACGGAAACGCAGCGCGAAGCCCCTGACGGCGGCGGCGGCGGCGGCGCTTGGATCTCGACCCGGGCGGGCAGCGGCTGCGGCGCGATGGTGTCGGGGGAGCCGGGAGCCCGGGCGCAGCGGGGCGCCCAGCAGTGACGAGCCGCCGGGGCGCCGCCGGGGCCGGGGCCGCACTTGCAGCTGGACCGCTGTCGGGGTGGCGCCGGTGAATTTGGGGGGGGGGGGACTCCCTAATTGTAAGGCCGTGTACGCGGTCTGACGATACAGTAAGTGTTAATTTCCAAACGCCGTGTCTCCCGAAGAGCGAAGGTGCCCCATAGTCGTGCGTTAATGCTGTCGGAGTTGTCGCATTTCACTCGATCGCGGAAACGGGCACGGTCGTGTTTCTGCCCGTAGTTTCGTGGTTTTTTTTTTGTGTGTGCAGGATTTATTGCAAAGTCGAGGTAAACATGGTAGCGGGGTCGAGTTTGCGGCAACATGGCTTCAGTTGTGCGAGAGAGGAGGTTGCGTAACGCCAAAAACTTCTTCACCGCACACCTCGGTGGAAACCGACGTGCTGGTCTGAGCGACCTTTCTGCAAAAGCCGGGCGTTATTTGTCGTGTGTTTTAGGCTGTTAAGTAGGATGCCAACGGCGTGTAACTCGCACAAGGCGAAAACCACACCGTAGAGCAGGTGAGTAGCAGGCTGATGACACGGGCGGACTGGACTTTTAATGTCGTTCAGCGAGTCTTCCGCCAAAGAAATCTGGGCGAGTGGAAAAAGTCGGTTTTCTCCAACTCTGCGAAAAGCCCCTGCTTCTGCATTGTTTCACCGATATCCAGTTCGAGTTAACTGATAAAGTAGATCAGGTCTGCAAAGCTCAGCGAGTCACTGGTACTCCACGGTGCGATGGAGCGTTTCTGGGACCTGACGACGTGTCAGCAATTTTGAATGTTTTACTCTCGTGTTCGTGTTCGGTAGCGAAACTTTCAGCTATTTTTTTTATACCTGACGTGCGTGTGAGTTGACCGGCATATATTTACTGCACTAAGTGATGGCCCAGGCACCGAAGAGCTACTTTTTTTTCTTTTTACTATGTGTTTTGGGTTGTTGAACATGATATTTTGTACATCATTTTAAAGAAGTATTCGTGGGGTAGAGTCGCTCTGCGTATTTCAGGCTGTTAATTCCTTAATTTATTTATTCTTTTAAACTGGAAGGGGTGGAAGTTAGTAAATGGTAGTATAGGTTATGTCTTTGCCCTTAAAACGGGAGAGAGGGGTTTGCTCAAGAATGCAGGACTGAGTGTGGTGTAGATCAGACACAGCCCAGCAGATATTAAAGATCAGGACTGTCCAACTGCAGGACAGTCCAGCAGGTATATATGGTAGGCCCCTATAAATCAGAAGCATTGTCAGAGGTGTGTAAGAGCTGAACTGCAAAGAAAACCTATCGAGACAGAGGCCCCCCTCTGTGTCTGGAGTGTGGAGGGCTTGTTCAGGTCAGGACTTGCGCTGCATTCTCTACCAATGTGTTAAGCACCCCTGTGTTTTAAATGAGCACCTAATCACAAAAACCAAAGGCATGTAAGACCATTATGTTAAGAACATGCAGTGCCAGTCCTGAGCATGCTCTAGGCCCTGTTTAGCAAAGCCATAACATTTTCTTGAAGAAACACCCCTTGGGCAGTGAATTTGGTGCTCTAATTGCCCCAGTGCATGTCCTGACAGACAGCTCGTGTCAGGCGTGCTCATTTGTAAGTAGGCCTCATCAGAGATAGGAAGGGATGGACAGAAAGGATAGGATAGGAAGCAATAGAACAGGAGAGGAAAGGAACTGAATCGAGCCCAGAACTGCACGAGCACAATGGCCTTCTCCCTCTTGCAACCCTCTTCTTCCTGTGAGTGTTTTGTTCCTCAGAGAGTGCCCAAGTAAGCTCTGTGCCTTTTCCTTCAAACAGCTTGCTTTCAGCTCAGACCTGTTGGAAACTGCCTCCTCAAAGCTGTTGCAACTTGAGCACATCTTTGTGATGAGCAAATAAATGTTTTGCAATGTGATCCAGGCAGGGAAAGGCAGGGTTACAGCTGAATATTCCCGTTTGAAATTTGTGTTCTTAGCTCCGATATGATTCTGGGGTATTTTCCAGATTGAAAGCTGTTATTGGCTTGTCTTTAAAACTTCTTAGGCTTTTCCATTTATCTGCATTAACATGCCTGTACAGTTCAAAACCTTAAGATACTCTGTGGCGTCTCTGAAGTTTGGGTGGTAGAAATGCTTTCCTCCCAGTTTTGTGTCAAGTTGAACTTTGTCCGTGCTGGAACACGTACTCCGCTGCTAACCGATTCTTCATGTAATTCTGTTCCCAGTCTACAACTGGGAATAAAAATAAAAATGAAACACTGCCTGGGCCGCTTTACACTGTCTGCAGTGTGTGGTTAACAACATGGCCACACATGTCCATCTTCTCTTCGTTCAAGGTGTTTGTGAAAACAGCTTGAGATTGCTTATATTGGAAATTGTCATTTTAAAGGCAAAATATATTGTGGGGAGAACTGATGGTAGTCTTCAGCCACCAGGGTAATATCAGGGCAGCATACTGACTGTGGTGCCGCCCAGTGTTGATACCAAGCGCCAGGCAAGCGAATCCCTTTCAGAAAGTGTTGTGCTGACACTCGTGGCTGGTGTGTTGTCAGAGCAGGAGAGCAGGGCCTATTCTGTGCAGTTAGCCATGGTCTTCGCTGGGCTGCACTTTGCTGGGTGTGTTTCACAGAGTTGGGAAGGGCTTCTCTCATGTTTGTGCGGCTCGATCACACTGGTGCTGGAGCCAGTTGTTTCCTGATGGGTTGAGATCGTTGCAAAATGGAGGATGAGACCAGCTTCTAAGAGTGAACTTGGAAAAGATAAAATCAAGAAAGGTCATGCCCACAGGATCCTGTGCTGCCCTTACTGAGTCCTTCCTTCTGCAAACGTTGTTGAGGCTGGGGCAACGTCTCATTTTTTATCATCATTGTAAATTGAAAAAAAATCGATATATCACTTGACACCTTCATTGAACAGCAGTGTATTTAGAGTAGTCTGCTGCTGTAGGTGTGTGAATCTTTGCTCATACAAGAGGACAGTGACAGAAGTGACAAAATCGCCAAATCATGTATTCAGCAACTCGGCTAATAGGTTTGTTCCCGTAGTCCGTGTGTCAGACTGGAAGGTAACAGGACAGCTCTCTGCCCAGCTGAAACTCGAGCATTAAAACCTTCACGTGAAATTGGCCATGTTCATTTTGCTCTGTTGGTTACACCAGCCGTGCTAACTTCTGCAGTTGTAAAAATTCTGTGTCCTGTTCTGTTTAAGAAAATACATTTTTGTGTAGATCAGGACGAGCACAGGTCAGAACACCCTGCAGCAGGCTGGCCCAGGCTGGGCCTGAGCTCCACAGAGCGCCTGGCTGGAGGCATTCAGGCAAGGAAACAGGAGGCAGGGTCTGTTCTGCATTAAAGCCTCAACAAACAATTTCCTGCATCGTTCACATTCTTGCTCATTAGCTTGAGGGCACATTATTTTGTTTTCTTCCTTGCAAGATGGCTGATGTCCTCCGTCCTTTCATGCTGGGTAAAACGGAGCTGGAGGATCCCGATCTGGGGAGTGAAATCCAGATCTGGGTTTTTATTTTGTGCTGGAAAATAACCTGAACCGCATCAGAAGAAGGATGTTTTGTTCCCCCTTGTAACTTTTAGAAAGTCTAACCTTGCTCTCAGGATTTAAATGATTTATCAAGCACGGTATCAGTCTGCTTCGCAGTCCTAGCGGCGATATGATTTGTAGATTTCGCCGACAAACGGGGCTTTTTAATGGACTCTCTGCGGGAGGTGTGGAGGCGAGCACACGGTTGCACCAGGCCCAGCTGCCCCGCTCCTGTCGTCGCGCGTGCGCCAGCACTGGCCCGAACGTGCAACAGGCCGTGTGGCTCCAGCTCCGCCCCCCTTCCGCCGCCGCCCGTTGCTTGGTGGCCCGCGGAGCAGGACCGGCTGGCACGGAGTGCCGGGCCGATACCGGACCGGGTGTGTCCAGGGAGTCGGGATCTCACGGGCTTCGTTCACTTCTGCAGCACAGCGGCGTCTGGCTGCGGGCTGTACCCAGCGTGCTTACAGCCTCGTGACCACAGCTTGGGTCTTAACTTCTATTAAAATGACTAATAAAGTAGGTGTGTTTTTTAATAAGACTGGGTTGAACGTGAACAGGGCTTGACAGTGACTTACAGTGCAGGAGTTGAGCGTCCATTAGGCCCACGTGCTAACCGAGTTTCGGCTCCGAGCAGGCTCCAGTTCTAGGAATGTGGGTGGCGGGTGTGGAGGCCCGTGCTGTATATCTGTATATCTGTGGTCTTTTCGCAGTTTTAGCTCATTGAGCCGTCCCACAGTTTTACCTTGAACTGTTTCCTACCCTGACAAAGCACAAAAATGATTGAACGGCCTAAAACAGTGGAGCTCTTGGCTAATTTCACTACTTTGTTTTATAGCCTATATTATTGGCAGAGTGGTTTTGCTGTGCTTTATTATTGAAGAAAGAGCCCTTTCTCTTCTGTGTTCTGCGGCTGTTTAAAAGGGCCCATTCCCTCCCAGGTCACGGCTATTAAGATCCAGTATCGGTAGTGAAATATGGTCCACCGGTAATCAAACTTTAACAGACATTACGCAGCTAATTTGTCGTGAAAACTACAAACATCAAAGTGTTTAAAAAGGCCTCGCAGCTGCGATATTCCTATCTCTACCACAGCGGCCTGTGGAGACTGTGGCCACATGTCTGTTTGAAAGGAAATGACTCATGGTACTACAAGTTAATAAGCAATTTTAGAAAATTTACAATATAAGCTAAGTACGTGGTCCTATTGTTTCATATTATATCTCTAATACAGCATTTGCGTTTCTCTGCAGTCTAAAACATATCTGCCATTCTTACCTAGTAAACGAGAGAGGGACTGTACCTCAGCTCAGACAGCGCTGGAGTTGGTGTAGCTCCCTCTGGCACTCTACAGATGATATTGCCTGGGGTTTTATTCAGAGGTGAGGGAGCTCCGTCACTCCTGGCAGGGATGGATTTCCAGCAGCATCACAGCCCTGGGACGTCCAGAGAGCAGATTGCATTTCAGGACGATTCGGGAGAGTTGGGCCCGTGACCCCGGGCCGCTTAGAGATAAAAATCAAGGCTGTAGGAATCTTGAAGTTGCCCTCAAAATAAAGGAATGTGTCTTTTTAATGCTAAACCTTTACTGAATTGGTATTGCTTGGAATTACCATGGGGGGCCTGTCATTACTGTCGTATGAATTTTTAAAAGCAAAAAAGCATCTCGGATGTTTATTTCAATTTCATTTGCATCTGTCCTTTGCAGCCATCCTTATTTAAAAGCTCCATTTACATTGTCTTTGAATGAGTACCATGATTTGCACAGTCTGCTGTTTACATAAGTAATAAGCTGCACTCTGCTTACTTCCCAGAAGAGCACGTTGCTTTGGTAGTGCAAATTAGGATTATACTTAAATCACGATGAGGCAGTTTTTGAAAAACGGCCAATTGCAAATAATCAAGTAAAATGGAAAATTACAATTATTCCAAACACTTTTATTTTTTTACATTCATGGAAGGCTATTGTATTGTGAGTCTGCTACAGTAATTATGCAGCACCAAGTTTGTAAAGGTTCAGCGTTCTGTTTACGCATTAATTATTCAATTCAGCTGCTTTACTGTCACATCGACTTACAGTAATGCATCGCCAAAGCAGCCATTTGAGAAAAAAGTAAAAAGGAAAGTAAAACACAGATAATCCACACAATAAGCATTATAGTAAATATATTAACAATTGTTAAAGTATTTTATTACAACGCGAAATACTAAAAAAAAAAGTAGATTAAAATAAATTCAGGCTTCTAAACCTCGAGAGACTACTGGCCAGCCCACACCATCATTATGAGGCCCGCCCATTTCTACTGAGCCAATCAGAGAGCGCGTCCACAGCGGGGGAGCCAATCACTGCAGAGCTGGACGCCGGGAGGAATGCGCAAAATTCAGGAGATTGAGAAAGTGGGGAGCTTAGCAAGAAGATCCAGGAGCATGGGGACAGGAAAACCACACGCACACCAACCAGAAACACACCACGCCAACACAAAACATAGAACAGTTGCAGTTTTAAAAGGGGAATGGAGACGCTCTGCGGGCGAGTTGACCTGAATTCTTCAGCCTTATTCCCAACGTTCGCAACATGATCTCTCTGGGGGGACTGATGAAATCGCTGGACTGTTGCCGCCATTTAGCACCAGCAGTTGTCTGGGGGCAGGGAGAAATGACTTCACCAACTAAATTTAAGGGGGACTTTAGGGAGGCGAGACCGAGCTTGCCCAGAGTGGGATTTAGCCAGGACACAGGGATTAACACTCCTTCTCTTACCAGCAGTGCCCTGGGATCTTTAATGGCCAAGCTGGCATGTCCTACAGCACTCTGGGCCGTTGGTTTGAAAATTCTGGTCCAGACAGCCAAGTTCCACTTATTGCAGCCAGGTTTACCTTACAAGTCTCTATCCCAGTGCTGAACAGGCTGAGCCTTGTTTAGCATCTGTGATCTGATGGGATCGGGCTACAGGTTGGTTCCACTGCCTCTACATGTCATCATCGTGAATCGCAATGTGTGTGGAAATGACTCTGGTGTGGGGGCTGTTGATTTCACAGTTCGCTTGTTATTTCTCAACACTCACAGAAGGAGGAACTAAATTCTGTTTCTTTTGTGTCGCCTAAAGTACTCCCTCCCAGTTAATTTTTTGCATCTTTATCCATAAATAAATGCAAACGCACCTTTCAGTTGATTGGAAAGGCTTATGGATTCATGTTCAGTAAGGTACATTTTATTTCTTAATCATAAAGGTGTCTTTCA
The DNA here is from genome assembly GCF_059453375.1 of Lepisosteus platostomus. Classification (NCBI taxonomy): domain Eukaryota; kingdom Metazoa; phylum Chordata; class Actinopteri; order Semionotiformes; family Lepisosteidae; genus Lepisosteus; species Lepisosteus platostomus. The sequence goes on from NC_142621.1 coordinate 1,208,007, forward strand.
AAGAATATAAAATGGATTTCTGCAGTTTCATAATGTCTACTGACTTGTGGTTAAATTGAAACGACTATGTTTAAATTACTGTAATGTTGACAATTGGAGCTGAAAAATAGGATGACGAGAATGATTTTCATGTAGGCCTACTTTAGCATTTGTCTGTTAGAGCATCTATCTTCCAGGGAAAGCCCACACCAGGAAGCTCCTGGCAATGTTATCCTTGGTCTTGTATTAAATGGGATGTTATCCCCTTAAGACATGGACCATTACATGGTGCTGTCCCTTGGACTACTGCACAACAAAGTGACTTTTCCACACCTGTATCTACTTGCCTACAGTTTAGGGGGCGTCTGCCACGCTGTGTTCTTCAGTGTGTGCGGTCTTGTTTTTATTTACGAGCTGATGGACTGTTTCTTCAGGCCACAGGCAGCAAGGGCTGGCCGTTTCCTCCAGCTGCTTTAGCAGGATATCGGGAGAGTGCTGCAGACAGTAACAGGGAGCAATTGAGCTCAGGAAGCAATCTGTTGGACTTAAAGGGACAGCCTGTTGTTTCGTTTCTTAATGACTGCGTACCTCAATATCGCATTTAAATGTCTTTGTTGCGGTTTTTGGTGAGGTTGTGGAAATGCCGCCAAAGTGCTTTCACAGGCGATGAAGGGACAGTGTTACACAGCGGGAGCTGCATTGCTTTATAACGGGTTTAAGAGCTTCATCAGGGTGGAGTCAGAACCTTGAGACCTGTTGTTCCGTCATGTGTACGCTTGCTGGAACAGGCTTTGAAGTAGGTTTGTTCCTGAGATAGTTAGAACAGACAACAGAGATGGAATCAGAAATAAGAGTAGGCCGGGTTAGAATAAATAGACAAAAGTACAAATGAAGTGACCTGTCTCATTCCAGTTTTCTTTCATTTTGCCATTATTTCTTTTAGATCTCTTAATGCAATTTCATGCAGGATGATTTCACTGGCAGACACTTACCTAGAAATTCCTCCCCTGGCCAGAGGCCAGAGAGAGGAAAAGAAGATTTTCTTAAATCCCACACAAGTTGGGGGGGGGGTGGTATTTATCTAAGATATCCGCTTTCCTAATTGGAGAAGGTTCTTTTCCCTGGAAGGCTGCTGTGCTGGAAAGGGAGGGAGGAGGATGCAGTGGGAAACCCAGACAGACAGTTGTTCAGTTGTTGAACTCCCTGGGGCTGGCGGGGAATCGAGAAACGATCAAGGGGTACAGAGGCTGCCTTCCCCAACCCGCTGTGCCCCTCAGCACCAGCAGGGACCAGCAAATAATCTCCCTGCGGAAGCTGCTCCCTCTTCTCGCCATCAGCGAACAACAGAGACCGGAAGGGAGAAAGTGAAACTCGAGAAGCTCGATCTGAACAGAACGAGAAGTGGTGGCGCCTTTGCAGGGCGTGTGTGTGTGTCCTGGAAAAACGAAGGGAAAGATTTCTTTCTGCTGATGTCGTGGTGCCACAAATTAAATGCATCCTTATACTGTAGATGCATTTTTAAAATATATTAATGATGAAAGCGACAGGGTTGGTGTCTGCTTTCTGTATATTTACTTCTCATCTTCACCAGGGCAGTCTCTGCAAAAGTCTGTCCCAGGAGGCGTGAGATTGCAATGTTGCAGAATATAGATGTTGATTCCTGCGCCATAAGATCAAACCCAGCGAGTGAGCAGATCTTCGCCATGAAGTCTGGCTTTACAAAGGCTCTTGACTGGAAAAACACTGGCAGGATCCTTTTTCACCTTCTTATATTTCAGATTAGCCTGAGCGCTTTGCACTCGGTGAATTGGATTAAGAAACATTAATTATATATGATGAAAGGGCTTGTCAACATCCCTACCTATTCACGTTGAATTCCCGGGAATCTCGGCAGGCTGTCTCCAACAAGCTGTATAAACTGACTGGGGGCTGCGCTGAACATTTGTATTTTGAGGTCTATCAGATAACAACATTCACCAACGATAACAGCTGTGGTCATGTTTGCTCCAGTGAAAACATAGTTTGAAGCTAAACTCCAAGCCTAGGTTAACAGTAAGCCGTAGAGGGCTGTTTGTTTTTGCAGGGTTGTGGGAATAACTTTGCTGAGCACCTGTATTTGTGATTGAAAAGGTCTTAGTTACTTAAATTTATTGTCCAGCTGCAGGTCACACAGTAGTTACTTTTGTAGCTTGAGATACAGTTAGGCAAAACTGAAAACATGACCGTTTTCTCTCAAAAAGAGTCAGGTTTTTAATTTATGCTGAAGTCCTCTTTTTGCATTCGATACTCACAGTTCCAGCTGTCCTCCATTGCAGCACTTAAGGATTGTGATGGATCATCCCTGCAGCTCCTTAGACTTAGTGTGGTTACACCTTCGGTGCATTTATTCTTGGAGATAAGGAGGAATGAGACAGGAGAAAATCTGTCAGAAGCAACAAAGCACATGGGGTGAAAATGGGGTTGGAGTATTTTAGTCTGGCTCTCAGTGCTAAGCTTTTAAGAGAATGTAGTTGTTTTCAACGTTGTGGGTTTGGATTACAGCTTCCTAAAGTCTGTGCCTGCAAATGAATGTGTGGAGCCATGTGGTTTTCTGGACTGCACATGCTTTTTGTTGAAGTCCTTAGATAACTCCCAATAGGTTGGGACCGTGATGCAGACCGTTAAAGTGATGTTGAACTGGATGAAAGAAAGATAAAACTTCAGTTATCTTAGTAAAAACACAGGCTAACTATGACTAACCTATGAGATGATACCTAAGACTGGTTAACAATGTCTTGCTCCCCATGGGCTGTTCTGAAGTGGCCTGTTTAGTTCTGCCCTGGGCTGCACAATGTGGTCTCTCTAAATTTCCGTCTTAATCTAGCTGGTGCGGCAGTGTCTTACTCCTCTGCCTGACTTGTTCTGCATTGGGGTAACTGGTGCAGAATGGCCGCTGTGTGTCTCCCAGGTGGGGCTGCTGGTGCAGAATGGTCCCTGTGTGTCTCCCAGGAGGGGCTGCTGGTGCAGAATGGCCGCTGTGTCTCCCAGGTGGGGCTGCTGGTGCAGTGGTGATTGGGCTGGGCCCTCTTCTATGTATAAAACAAATTTTCTCCTTAACAAAAGAACAAAAGGTGTTACACCAGAGAAACCATTTCTTATTTAGCAGTGTAAAAACTGGCTAAAGATGTCTGAAAAACATCTGCATGGCTGAGAGAAGAGTGTTGAATTTCATTGCTCTAACAAAGCACCGCTGACTTTGCTTAAGAGCTTCTTGAGGCAATAGTTTTTTTCCACCTTCCTCCAAACTCATCCTTAAAGCAATTAAGCAATAAAAAAATAACCAGATTTCCTGTTAAGGTCTGAAGATATGGACTTGGTAGAAAGTTTTTACTGAATGAGAATGTTATGGCTCTATTCCAAATGACTGCAGAGCAAAACCATAAGTGGTACGGTATAAATGCACGTTATAATTGTTCTTTCTGAGTGCATTTCCAAATTAGAGTTGGAGTACATGCAAGTGTTCTGACTCAAATCGACACCACACCACCCTCATCACACACACAAGCGGAACTGTGATACTGTATTTTTAAAAATAATGTTCCAGCTTTCTTTGTCTGCAGAACTTCAGCTTTTCTAGCTAAAAGAATGTTGTTTTATTGAGCTGAAGGCATCACTTACAGGAATGCATTGTGCTGCGTCCGGTGCTCTGAAAGACGATACACAGAACACACTGATGTTTAACATATTCTTCAAGGAAAATGGAAAGGGTGCAAGCTGAGATGTTCTCAGACATTTGACCCACTGGTGTTCAGTAGTTTGCAGCTCAGTTAGTTTTTCAATTGAATGCTCCAGTGTGGGATTGCTTTACCGGGCAGAAGAGAGGAGCTAGGCTGCTGGTGCGGTCATCATGCGCTCCTGTCTGTCCCCTGGGCTTCAGTGTGCTTGCACTGAGGGACCGAAGGAGAGGCTCATGTGGAACTTGATCTGCTTCGTTAGTGCATGCTGATGTGTTAAGTGATAAAGGTCAATTAAACGCATTGGCAGAGGCAAGCCTGTTTGATGGGCAGCGGTGGTGTTTTCTTGTCAGTGTGCAATTCTGGTCAGTTTTCCGTCACTAGGTCCATGCGACCTATCATTTCACCTGTTTTTTCTGGAACTCTTTGCAAGACTGGCGCTTCTTACGAGGTCGAAGTCCACCTGTTCCTCTTTGCTGCCTTTCCCATGATTCTCTTGTTTCCTTGTCTTGCAGGAATGTTCACCCTCACGGAAGTCGCCTCTCTCAATGACATCCAGCCCACATATCGGATCCTGAAGCCATGGTGGGATGTGTTTATGGACTATCTCGCTGTCGTGATGCTGATGGTGGCGATATTCGCCGGGACAATGCAGTTAACCAAAGACCAGGTCGTCTGCCTTCCCTTTCTGGAATCGGGTGAAAAATGCGGAACAAGAGGCGGAGGATCGAATGCGTTTACAGAGCCAGGGGATATGACCGCTCCCACCCCCACAGGTGTCTCGCAGTTAACACCTGCTGTTGATGGGAAGAGAATAGTGGGCCAACCACAGCCTACAGGGGTGAAAACAAACTTGGACTTCCAGCAGTATGTCTTTGTCAACCAGATGTGCTACCACGTGGCCTTGCCTTGGTACTCAAAGTACTTTCCCTACCTAGCACTTATTCACACGATCGTACTCATGGTCAGCAGTAACTTTTGGTTCAAATATCCAAAGACCAGTTCCAAAATCGAGCACTTCGTGTCGATCCTGGGGAAGTGTTTCGAGTCACCGTGGACGACGAAGGCGCTGTCCGAAACGGCCTGCGAGGACTCGGAGGAGAACAAGCAGAGGCTGACGGGCGCCACCTCTTTGCCCAAGCATGTGTCGACCAGCAGCGATGAGGGGAGCCCTAGCCCGACCACCCCGATGCTGGCCAAGACCGGCATAAAATTCTCCGCTGAAAAGCCTGTTGTTGAGGTTCCGGGCATGACCATTCTGGACAAGAAGGACGGGGAGCAGGCCAAAGCCCTCTTCGAGAAGGTCAGGAAGTTCCGTGCCCACGTGGAGGACAGCGCCTTCATCTACAAGCTTTACGTTGCTCAGACTGTGATCAAAACATGCAAGTTCATCTTGATCTTAGGCTACACTTCAAATTTTGTTGCTACAATCCATTTTGAGCACATCTGTGAGCCAGACGTCAAGCACTTGACCGGGTACTCTCAGTTCTGCTGCACTCACAACATGGCTTTCATGCTGAAGAAGCTGCTCATCAGCTACATCGCTCTCATTTGTGTGTATGGTCTGGTCTGCTTGTACACCCTCTTCTGGCTCTTCAGACGCCCGCTGAAGGAGTACTCCTTCGAGAAGGTGAGGGAGGAGAGTAGCTTCAGCGACATTCCCGACGTAAAGAATGATTTTGCCTTTCTTTTGCACATGGTTGACCAGTATGACCAGCTGTATTCCAAAAGGTTTGGGGTCTTCCTCTCTGAAGTGAGCGAGAACAAGCTCCGGGAGATCAGTCTGAACCACGAGTGGACCTATGAGAAGCTGAGGCAGCATGTAACACGGAATACGCAGGATAAGCTCGAACTTCATCTCTTCATGCTCTCAGGGGTCCCTGACGTGGTCTTCGACCTCACCGACCTGGAGATACTCAAGCTGGAACTGATTCCTGAAGCCAGGCTCACAGCCAAGATTTCCCAAATGATTAACCTCCAGGAGCTGCATTTATACCATTGTCCTGCCAAAGTTGAGCAGACGGCTTTCAGTTTTCTCCGTGACCACCTCCGGTGCCTTCATGTAAAGTTTACAGACGTTGGAGAGATCCCCTCTTGGGTCTACCTGTTGAGGAACCTGAGGGAGCTATACCTAGTAGGCAACCTTAACTCAGAAAACAACAAGATGATAGGTTTGGAGTCCCTTCGAGATCTGAGGCATCTGAAGACCCTGCATCTCAAGAGTAACCTCACCAAGATCCCGACAAACATCACTGATCTTTCACCACACTTAACCAAACTGGTTGTGCACAATGACGGGACAAAACTGTTGGTACTTAACAGCCTGAAGAAGATGATGAATTTAGCCGAACTGGAGCTGCACAATTGTGAGCTGGAGAGAATCCCACACGCCATCTTTAGTCTGACAAATCTGCAGGAGCTAGATCTGAAATCCAATAACATCCGCACGATAGAAGAAGTCATTAGTTTTCAACATCTTAAAAGACTAACATGCCTCAAACTGTGGCATAACAAAATCATCAGCATTCCTTTGTCCATAAGTCACGTCAAGAACCTGGAATCTCTCTACTTTTCACACAACAAGCTGGAATCTTTGCCTCCACCTCTTTTCAACCTCCAGAAACTGAGATACTTGGATGTTAGTCACAACACCATTGCGGCAATCCCACTAGAAATTGGCTTTCTGCAGAACCTCCAGCATTTTGCTGTCACTGGAAACAAAGTGGAAGTTTTGCCTAAGCAGCTGTTTAAATGCACTAAGCTAAAGACGTTATTTCTTGGACAGAACTGCATTTCCACGATCCCTGAGAAAATCGGCCAGCTAGCACAGCTCACCCAGCTGGAACTGAAGGGAAACTGCCTGGACCGTCTCCCCTCACAGCTGGGACAGTGTCGGCTCCTCAGGAGGACCTGCCTCATCGTTGAAGACCATCTTTTTGACACTCTGCCTCTGGAAGCTAAAGAAATGATCAATCAGGAGTCCAATGTTCCCTTTGCAAATGGCATATAGGTGATAAATTAGCAGAACAAAGTGTTTCCAATGGTTTAATTTTGGGATGTTCTTTGTAGTCTTGTTTCCTGCACAAGCTCCCTGTACTCAGGAGCAGGAAGAGATCCCATCTTCGTGCTGCTAGTCAGGCGGAACATCTGATGGATGGGAGGTTTGTCTTAGCTTGACTTAGCTGATGGTTTGAACTGTAGGAAGTCAGTTGACCTGATCAAGAAGGGTCCAGTTAGCATGCTGAAGACTTCAGTTGCTGCAGCGTTGCCTGTTCCACACAAGATAAGTGGGGTTGTGGGTAATAGTGACAGTACAGGCACTGTTTCAGGATGTGTGGACCAACAGTCTACATGTCTGAAAGAAAAAATAAAGCAGCTGAAGTCTAGAAACCTGGAGAGAAACCCGTAGCTGCTGAAGAAAGTAGTTCTGGTCATTCTTTTCCATTATATATGTTTTTTTCAGAAAAAGACCAGTGATTTGTTTTACAATGCTTGTGCTGTTCATAGCTTTATGCTGTCTCACTGAGGGGGCTCCATCACCAAGCTTTAAGATTATAAGAGTTATTGTTTGTAATCTGCTTTTAAAAAGCTTTATATCCGAATATAGTTCACAAACTTGAGTTTGCTTTGTTAAAACGTTTTTTTCTGTTCCTTGTGCTTGACCTGATTCTTAGCTGACAGTACCTGTACCACCTGGCTCAGAGTTCTCGGTGTCGGTCACTGTTCGGCGGGCTGCAGCCTGCTGTGGTGGCGTTCTGTTTCTGTACTGTCGCAGAAGAAGCGGTGAGCTCCCCCAACACAGCCTGCCTCCGTGGGGCATCTGGACTCAAGCTGGCAGCGCGTTCTGCACCCCCGCAGCTCGGCGTCACGGCGGCTTGCGGGGGGGGCAGTGCACAGCTGACCGCTTCCGGGTCCAGTCGCCATCCTCTCTGTCCAGGTCCGGGGCATGGCGGGACCTGGCTCCCTGGCCGCACCGAAGTTTCGGAGTTTCTTTTCAACAGAATAACCGGTTTTAAAGACGTGCCTGTGTGGGTTCATCTGCCTGAGAGCCCCTGTAGCTCAGAGCTCTTGATGTACAGTAACTTCCCGGTGTGTGCACGGTGGTGAGAGCCAAAGACAAAGTTCTTCCACGTGCTGCAAACTTGCTAACATTTACCATTGTAACCCTGGTGCACCGTTCCGTTTAGGAAATGGGGAGAGAAAACATGGCTGTTGTCCTCTCCTTTGGTGTCCTTCATGTTCCAAACAGTATGGCAGCAGATCTCTTGAGCAGTGTGTCCTCATGGTTCAGGTTGGAGGACCCTTCATGAATACACACACCACAACCTGTGCTACGGCGCTTTCAGGACCGAACCACCAGTGCAGCAAAAGCATGCTGACTTCGTCCTCAAAGCGCCATAATTCACTTGAAGCATCACATTTCTTTCAACAGTGGCATTTTTACGTTTAGTTCAGGGGTTAAAGAAGTGTGAACAAACCAAATCAGTTCAGTTATTAAGTTGCACATGGCAGCAGTTGATTAGAATACATCTTTGGGAAAAGGAGTGTGGTGAGGTTTTTATAAAAAGGGTAATGTATACAGACAGGGCAATGATAATATTCATCCATTCTGAGAATGATAAAGCTTTAAGAATTGTCTAGTGTCAGGCTTTTTGTACATTTTTTTGTGATTTTTTTAAATGCTAAATTGAGTAAAAATTTGTTTTTGTTACTGTGGAATGTATAAGGCATTTCATTTTCCCTCCAAAAAAACACAATACATTTTAATGAGTATGCAAAAGGTAACCCATGAACAGCATATATCTCTGAATGAACAGATACCTTCTGTGAGGAGAGTTCATGCTCTAAAAGTAGGCGAAATATGCAGTACTAAGTGTTGATACAAATCTGTCACACATCCTACGTATAGGATTATCTCTTGTTGGCGTCTTGCGTTTAATAGATATTTAACAACAGAAATTATTTCTGCATGGTGTAGAGAGGGGGCCAAAAGAGGTAAAGTAACCCTAGAGCCTCTTATGTCACTCGATATTTTTGTGAGACTACTTTACACAGAGCTTTCATTTTGAATCAGACAAAGACGACCCGGGTGTGGTCAGTTAATATTTCAGTGGTTGTTTAAAAATAATAAAATATGTAATTAATATTAACAATAAACATTATCTTCAAGCCGTAAGTCAGACACAGGCTGTGGGTTGTCATGATCCCTGCTCGGTAAACGAGGCTTACTATTATGTGTGAATGGTAGAAATGACCAAAAACGTCATTTTATCTCTTTTTTTTATCATTTTATATCAGCTTTTATCATTTCACCTGTGCTCATCTAGCTCACATACACTGTTCTATGTCTTCAGTAAACAAGACAGTCTCTCTACAGAGCTTCATTACGGACTGATTTCCCTGTTCTACTCAGTCTGGACTGAAATAAGCCCCACAATGTAAAAACAGGCCTCTAGGCTCCAGCTCTTGAGCTGTGCTTGGAATGCAGTGGAAGCCTGATGTGACTTGAATCCAGGCGGATGTGAGTGAATATTCAGCTTTACTCTGAGAGCCAGGAGAGGAGGAAAAAGCGACGTGTTTCTCATTCCATTCCCCTTCAGGGACTTTGTTGCTCGTCCTGTGATTAAATATCCCTCATTAAGTCCTCCTGAAGCTAGCTAGATCTGACAGCTGGGATAAACCAATTTTGCTTGTTACTGGTTTTGACGTTGTTAACCCTTGTTAAACTTTCAAATGGCTTCTCGTTTCCATGGCGCTCCGCTGGGCCCGTGGAACAGGTGTGTCCGTGTGACAGCCCCAGGGCCTCTGGAAGTGCAGGACCCGCTGGAATCGAAGGACCCCGCTTCGTGTCCGAGTGCGCAGTTGCCTGGGAAATCTGACACCGCGACACAATATCCCCTCTGTTTCCAGCCTCACCAGACCAGGCCCTCGCACAGACGAGCCTTTACTGACATTTTGCTTGTCTTTGCGGATGTAGTAGGACTTTTAGCCCACACTTCTAAGTGTAAGAATTTGAACAAAATAGGACACAGATTGAACTGGCGTTTCTAGATTTCTGCCCACAGTATAAGTTCTCCATACAAGCAAGCTCATTGGTTTAGTTTAGTATTTTTTGCTTTGAATCTGTTTTGCTTCTTTGTGTTTTTAGTGTAGTAAAAGCTCTGACATTCACCCATACGGTATCAATATTTAAAGCAACTGCAAATTGAAAACTTGATAAGGAAGTACTAGGGGAAGGACTTCATTTTTATTGTACTTATAAAACTTTTGTTTCTGAGGATCAATATAAAAGGTTGTTTTTTATTGTACAATAAAAACTATGGGCACGGTTTGTTTAATAACATAAGTAAAATATATCAGGATAAATCGAACCCAATAATCCCTTCTGTGAGGCATAACTGTGTGGCCAAATACTGATTTGAAGTTACCTGTCTGATTTTATACCAAAAATTAATGTCTTTTCTTCTGGTGTTCTTGTGTATACCAAGGCCCACCAAATATTTTTTTTTAATTTATGTAAATCATTTATGTCTGAAATGAATGCAGCAAAATGGACTCATTCAGCTTCCAAGGTGTCCCCACTGAGTGCTTTAAGGAATAAGGATGACCTGTGCACATTTGATAAAAAATGCTGCAGTAGCTCTGCGTGTAGTATACAGGATGTCTGAAGTTTCTGATTTGACATCAAACCGTGGACAAAGTGTCGGCATATTGCAATAATCTGAAAAATGTATTTTAACGAAATTCTCCAGTAAATTCTTGTTCTGTTTGTTTTTTCTAAATGCTGTATATAATTTGCAAGATTTTTGGAAGAATAAATGCAGTTAAAAACATGAATATTTGAGTTCTGTGATTTGTGCTAATTAACAATTCTGTGCAGAACGTGAAAGCTGGGAAGCATCGCATTGACTTCAGTGTTGTCGATGGCCCGACAATTAGGATATTGTTTAACCTTATAACCTTATCAACAAAATAAGTTGTGCACGTTAAGAAATACCGTGGCACGTGTAATATGTTTGTGTATATATAGGTTCCCTCTTATTAGGCTGTGTAGAGATGCCACCAATATTTAATGATTCCAATCTAGGAAATTTAAAAATGTATTTCGTTAATACAATATTTAAAAAGAACTAAATTGTGATTTGCTTCCTCCTTTTAACTTGTTCATTAAAATATGTGTAAACGGATACTATGTTTAATTTAAAGACGAATGTTTAATTTAAAGTGCCTCACTATATTTCATCCTGTTTTTTCGATGCTTGGAAATATCGTCAACAAACAGCCTGTTACGTTTATGAACAGCTGAATTTTAAAAAGCCTTTAGGAGAAGGGAGCGTTTATTACTTATTGTTAAAATATAGGCCTTCAGTGCAGGTGGAACTAGTTTCCAAGAACTTTTCGTCAACTTCATTTGCCTGGACGGACGAGGAATCTAATTTAAAGATCATGTTGGAAACAACGGAGCAATTATCGAGGTGGACCTGCTCAAAGGACCATCACAAATAAGCATTGGGAAGTGTATTTTTCCTGAAGCCCAGAGCGCCCCCTAATGGGAAAAACGGCGAATATAATTTCTTAGTGAAAAGTGAATTAAATGCACAAAATGAAAACCGAGATTTTTAAAGCGTGTTCAGGGGTTTGTTCACGGGCTCATACGACAGTTGAAATCCATATTCACAAAATTTGCTCACGAATTTCAAACCTTGAAATTGATCTCATTTAAAAAATAGGATTGGTAGACTTCTGATCATTATAGTTTTTATTTTATTAACATGGTCCATGAAATAGTGACAACTTTCGTTAAACGTAACACATGAAGTATTACATTTTAAGTGCATCAATTTTCTGTAGTCTGTAGTAAATTCTAGTCTTTGCCTGTTATTACATAGAACAGAATCCATAGTATCGATACCCTGATTAAAACAGGAATGGGTATTTACAAATTAAAAACCTTTGTGGACGTAATATGAACTTGGTAGACGAGTAAGCAGTCAAGCAGTTACGGGTTTGACAGCTAGTAAAGGTTTCAACTCACATTTATATTCTGATACATAACGTCTAGCTCTAACGCTCTGAGGTTACGCTTTTGTAGCCCGGAACGTGAAAAGTGAAAGACGCAATTCCAGCCGGACCTTTCTGTCTGTAACACGAACAACAAAGGGGCGAATAGCATCTGGATGTTGCAGGTAAATCCTGAACATGCTACAGATTTTTCTCATGTTTAAGTGTGCCGCTTTCTAGAATTTAAAACAATATTAAATGTTCTTGATATTTATATATCTCCATATCCATGTTTTATTTCATGTGTGCCGGGCGATTTTTTTTTTTCATTTTTGCGCAGCTCACCGGGCCTTTGTTGAATATGATTAAAAAATGTGTGGGAACGTCTACCATTAATTTCATGGTGAAAAACGAAACTGGGAAACTGTACTACACGAAGCTATTGATTTCTTGATTTAGTGATAGAGGCGGAAAATAATTCGTAACTAACTGGTTCTGCGGAAAACGACGCTCCTCTGACCTATTGTACTGGGATGCCGTGGTGAATACGTCCAGTTTTACACAAGCGGATTCATAATGCAATCGGATGCCTGTTTAAATATTTAAAGACTTGTATTATAACCACATGCAAATGCGTTTTAAACCTAACATACGCTTTTGACTGTAATCGTATTTTGAAGACTAGGGTGTGTCCAAGTTAGACCTAGCTTTATGGTTCTCTTTGGTCTATTGTGTTTTAACATTTATTTTATACGTATTTAAATATATTAACCAAACAGATAACTATATTTGTTCCCAATAGTGACATGATTACTGGTGGTTTGTGAAACAGTTATTTAGTATTTTATAAGGTGATATGTTTTATATTTCACCGGTGGGGAGCCCAGGTCCTGGACAACCACAGTCCAGCAGACTCTGTGGGTCACCCTCAAATCCCAGTGCCTGAACAGCTGGAACAGAATTTCGTTCTGTCCGCTTCTGCAGGCGATTTGTTGAAATAAGTAAATCATGAAAATGTCATGAAATTAAAATATTCCACTGCTGCCTTAATTGAACCATTGAACTTTCTAAATTGCTCAAAACCGATGTGTTCCAAGTCTTCACAAATTTATTATTTAGAGGTGACGTATAAGATCTGCTGGACCTATAGCACCTCAGGTGTTTTTAAATATCAGTATTCTCAAAGGGTGGGGTGTGGTTTCTTGAAAAACCCTTTCATACCATCACAGTTGGTGTCTTTGTTGTTGCTCCTTCGGTTAACAAAGCTGACATGGTTCCGTCTACAGAAATGATTCGTGGAAATGGCAGAGGACGGTTTGGAGGACCAGCTCCAAGACCCCTAGAACCGTACAACTCCTTTGAAAGGTGAGTTCGAGCGCACGGGGAACCGTTATGTGAAATATTATGACTGCTGCAGCCCAGGCTCGATGCTTTAAAGCCGAGTTTCGTCCCAGTTGTGAGTGTGCTTCGGTGTAATGTCATTAGCTTGTGCTTCAGTTAGGAGCTAAGTTTTGTTAATAGTAGTGCATGTTATTTTTTCTAGGTTACGGAGAGTTTTTATTCTTCTTCTACATGCAAACTTAAGAGCAAACATTTTCTCCGCAGGTACTCGGAAAAAGAAGACCTGATGACATCTGCCTTGGGAAGTGGAGGTGAGAACCTTCGAGTGCTGCATTTCAGGAATGTGAGAGTTTACAGAGACCAAGGAAGCCCTTCCACACGTTTAGCTAATTTGTTCGTTGCTTGTAGCCAAGCAGTCTGAGGATCTTGTCCAGCTTTTTAAGACTCGGCAATCTCTCTTTTTATAATGTGACCAAACTTGTGCACTGAAGAGTGTGCTGTCAATTAAATATTTTGGTAAAAAACATCAGTTTTGCTGAAGCTTTTGGAGGAAAAAAAAAAGACCCGTGGTGTGCTTTTTAATTTGAAGTTTCTGCTTTGTGGTTGCATGACTTTGTATTACTGACAGTTTTCCTTCTGTGCCTAGCACGTTTTATCTGCTGTGCCTAGCATTGCACGCTTCCTGACTCATCTTGTCTTTGCTCCCTGAAAACTTTCTTGGACTTGGGGAAAAAATAACAAGTAACCCTATGATGGGTTTTTCTTATCTTCTAGTGTAGCTGAATTGTATGTAGGTTTATTCCAGTCTTGGCTAAGTGACTGTTCTAAATGAGGTCTTATTAAAGCCTATTAAAACTGTACAGTGTGCTAATTTGAAGATGTGGGACTGCAGTGGTTCCAAAGATGTATTTTTCTATCTCTGGGAGAACCATAGTGACATTGTCATTAAAGGTGCTGTGTGACATAAACATGATTTTTCTGGAAGCAGTACAAATTATCCCTGTAACATAAAGGTGCTGTTGGTTTCTGTTGGTCTGCAGATATGAGCCATGGCTGTTCCCAGAGAAGGTACGCAGGCCCGGTCTCAAGGCCCTTTGACAGCTTCGAAGGAAACAGTCTTGAAAGGTAGGAGATATTTCTAGTTTTTCCAAGACAGAAACGTTTATTCTGTTTTTCAGGCTGCATTAAAAGGATAGTATTTTTCCCATGTCTGTGTATAATGTTTACACGTCATGGAACAAGACAGAACTGTAGTGTTGTAAACGGAGTTTACAAGCTGAATGTGATTTGCTCTTTCCCTAAATATGTACATAAAGAAAATTGATTTTGCTTAGTTATTTCACAGTTTACAAGCATAAATAGAACTCTTTAGTTTCTTCTTGTATTTCTGTATTGTGAAAATGAAATATTTTATTTACTCCCAGAAAGATTAGTTTAAAGTTAAAAAAAACACAAGTTTAAAGAGACATGGCTTTATCATCATACTGTCAGACTAGATGGATATTATTTAAAACCAAGCTGACAAACTGTTTTTTTCATGACATAATTTTAATCACATTTTCCAGACTTTATTTTGGAAGACTGGTTTGTAAAAGAAAAGGTATTGGCTCTGAATTCAGCATGCTGTCTTCCTGTGCTGCACACACTGGACTTTAGCTAGTGATATTCAGACTTGAGGAAGAAAAAGAGGTGATACGTGGATGTTTCATTGTTCACAAATTGAAAGGATGCTAATCTGTTTTGTGAGTCACCTTGCATTAGGACTTCTGATTAAGCATATAAACAATCATCATGGTTTCCAAAACAATTGGAGACATGTAACGTTACTAGAGTCATTGGAAGGGTCTGTTGCCTTAAGAATTAAACCCGGTAGTTTCAAATTACTAACAGCTTTTGAACTTCAACTCAACATTGGTGTAGCTTGTAATGTTACTTGCAATTTTTAATTTAATGAGCAGTCCTGTGTGTGCTTGTGAGGAAGGTTTTGAAGTGCAAAAATGTATACTTAATTTCTCGAACATGATGTTATGTCAGCTTAAAATTAAATGTTTCAAACCTACGTGTGGTGCTGCCATATTGTTGAATGTTTTTCCAAAGTGATAGTTTTAATGAAGCTGTTAGCAATTCAATATGTTTACATTATTTATTGCTTAGAATAATCATTAATATTGAAGTTATTCATGCTGTTGATATTTGGAGGCTGTTGTACAAAATCATTTTGAATCAGGACTGGGCTGTCATGGAAATCCACGATGGAGTTACGCAGAGCCAAGAGTAATGTCCGATGTGCACATCGCAAAGAGCTACTCCCTTTAGCCAGTGGTCCCTCTGCTTCACTTTGGTGGGGATGTATTTATTCATGGTTTCATTTGGAGAGTTAGGCCTGCAGTACAGCGTTCACAGAAAAATCCCCCCTTATTCAAACTCAGCTCCTGGATTTTGTGCCCAGTCCTGTTCCAAGATATGCGCACACAGTTCTGACACTCCTCAAAAAAAAAAAAAGCATCAGCCTGATTTTTCTGTTTGAAGTTGTGCTTTGTGTGATCTCTCTCCATATACAACCGTTCACTTCTTTCCTCACTCTGCGACTTTTCCAGGTTCGGACCTTACGAGTCTTACGACTCCGGGTCTTCTAGAGGTAGCCGAGATCTGTACAGATCTGGCTTTGGAAGTAGTTTTGGTGGCGGATTTGACAGCTCCTTCCCGAATAACCAATTCGATAATGACGTGTCTAGCTGGGAGTCATCCTACCTAAGGTCCGGTTTAAGGTCTGGCTTTATGGATAATGCTGGAAGAGGTGGTTACTCTTCCTACGGCAGCCTTTCTTCACCCCATATGAAGCCTGCGCCTGTAGGCTCTCGGGGCAGAGGGATGCCTGCTTACCCTCAAAACAAATTTGGAGGTAGAAGCAGTGACCTGGGCGGACCGACTACAGTCAGAGGCCGAGGCAGAGGAGTAAGTACAGAATCTTTCGGGATTCTATTAACTCACCCTTTCTGAACCCTTGTGACGACAACAGCTGCAGCCGCAACGTATCTGATCAGCCGAGAGAGAACTTGGCATCCAAGCAATACAGTGTGTGTGGCCTTCTTGACCAGGCTCAGTCATTTATTTTTCAACCAGAACTTGTGTCATTCTGCATCATTGCGGAAATGGGATTGCGAGCTCCCCAGACTGCTTCTGGGCCTAATTTGCAATTGAAGCGCTGCAGTATGTTGCCAGTTCAGTGCTCTTTTACCTCCTACATTTATCTGTTAGAACATAAACAAAACTGGCCAAGGATTTCAGACTGGCAAAGATAAGAAATTTGATGGTCATGACGAGTTTTGTATTTGTATAACTCGGTGCATCAAATAAATGCTTGGTTTTACATCAGTCCCACTTTCAAAATCTAAAGAAAGTTTTAAAGTGTTAATGTGAAGTGGCCTTATGCTGTATTGTTGGTCACGCATATTTTTCTGTCGTTGTATAAAATCAAGTGGACATGAGATGAATTTTTGCGGAGAGTTCATCTTCCATTTGTCCGAATAAACGAGCACAAAGGAGTTTCACTTGAAGAAATCCCAAATGTTTTGGGCTCTGAGATTCTGTTTTCTGTTTTTCTAGTCAGAAGGGCTGTATTAATAACTGAGCCAAAGGTCTTTGGAAGAGCTCGGAAGCAAGGTCAGGGAGTCGAATCCTTCAGGACATGGACATCTTCTGGCTGACAGCGTTTAACTAGGGTGGCTGTTGCTGAGACAGTAAAGCTATTGTGATTATTGGTTGTAATAGTCAGAGCCTCCTTTCAGCTATATAGGATTTTGCAAGTCAGGGTTGTGGAGCTGGTCGGTGTTGTGGTGATTAGTTCTTGATGGCAGTGCTCATGTGCAGCGTTCCAGTGAGAGAGAGAAGGACCAAAGCCATGTGCTCTGCTCTGGGATCTGCCAGTAGTGAAGGGAAACACTGCTTGGATAGGGCTGGAATGAAAAGACCTTTTTGCTCTGAAGCACTTGGCCTGCTCTTACTCCGATTTAAATTTCTGAAGAACTAAAAGTTTTTTTTTTTTTCTAAGAGAGGTTATCATTGTGGCGATCATTCTAAATTTAAATCCCTGGACTTTGTGATAAAATTGTGGTTTTAATATCATTAAACGTGTGAATTAATGTGTTAGATGAGCTGTAGTGGCTGAGTTATCACATTTAAGAAACTAGGAACTCCTGGATATCCATGTGACACATTTATCTGGTTATTAAATGTTCCAGGAACAGTTTTCATTCCTGTATAGTTTTGGAATATTGCCTTTTTTAATGTGTGTGTTTTTATTACTGCTTGGCAATGCTGAACCCTAGCATTTTTACCTTGGTCGAGGTCTCGCCACTGTAGAGGGAACGGAACAGTGTCATCAGGGAAGACCTTCCGGTTCACCATGTTCTTCTAGCTCTGTGATTCTGGTTGAAATCGCACCTCTTCGGCTGAACGGCGGTTCATTGGCTGGGGGACATGGTGCTTGTGGAGAACAGCATGTTTTACTTGTGCTTAGGTGCTCGATGCAGAGCCCAGAAAGCAGCTTTCCGACACTAGAAAGTGATTGCTAAAGGCGGGAAAAAATGAACCACTGAAACTTTGTGATGCGTTGCGATGGTCTGTTTTTTACAGCCGTCTTGCAAAGCAGAGTCCATTTTAGGTATGCAAAGTAGGAGTACTTAATGTTCAGAGGCAGAGAGAATTACATCTTTTTACAACAGGTTAACTATGCTGCTTGTTAAAGATCTTATATTTGTCTCACCGTGAAATAGTGCAGTTAACAGCTACCTTCAAATAACCCTTCAGAGAGCAATGGTTTCAACGTAGTATTACAGGTTATGTAGTATCATTTGAACTTGTGTGTCATGTCTTGTTTGTAAAAATATGGTAACTGCAAAAATAGCTTTGCAGCTGTCCTGTGCTTTCTTACTTACACCATGCATTGAATTGGCTAAATCATTGTTCTCCAGTAAAGGTTTCAGTGAGATTTTGATCTTTTTTCGTTTTAAGTGGAAACAGGAATTCCTTTAAAGATTTTCTCCTTTCCACGTGTACTAAAGAAAAATTCTTTTTCCTCTGCATGTATACTAAAGCAGCATATTGGTATAGTATTTACACCTGGAAAAGCTCTGGAAAAGTATCTCTTAGCTCTGTGCCAAAGTTTTATACAAAAGATACTTCATTGTGAAGAAAGCACAGGGCTTGATGATGACACTGATTTAGACCCCGTTTTCTAAGAAATGTACTTGTCAGAATTTAATGTTTTTGACCAGGACTGAATTTTATGGCTCACAGATTTGTTTTTGTAAGCCAAGTGCTCATGTTCTAAGAGCCTGGTGTTTGGACCAGTACTTTACAGCTGATATGTTAGTAAGTTGGTGAAAAAGCTGAATGCTAGAAGTGTAAATCCTTTAAATGTACATATTTTCTTTTTACTTTAAGCAAGGAAAACTGATTTATTCTTTTGGGGTACCCCAAAAGTCGTTCTGCAGTAGCAGAAAGTTGAACTTGAATTCAAGTGATTTTTGGTATCGGCTCTTAATTTGTTAAAACCAATATACTGAACGAACAACTCAAAGCTTGTTCATTCAATAAACAGTCATCGGCATATATTAAAAAGAGCAGAAGCTGAGAACCAGGATGTACTCCAGAACACAAGAGAGATTTTTCTTTCCGTGTTTTTGCCCTGCAATAAAAGAGCAGCCTTGTCCCGCAGTATGAGGTGTAGGTCTGAACCGGGCCGCAGGTTGTTTGCTCCTGAGCTCTTGCAGTGCTGAGACGATGACGGTCTCTCTCCTTGCAGCCCATGGGCCAGTTCGGGAACCCCCCGCCAGGCTTCCAGATCGACTACCAGCACCAGCCCGCCTTCCGGGGCGTGAAGAGGAAGATGATGGCGCCCAGCAGGCCCAACACCTTCGTCAAGAAGCAGAAGCTGACCAAAACCGGCCTGGCCCCGAAAGGCAAAATGGGTAAAATGAATAGAACGACTCGATCGGTTTGCTATCTCATTCGAAAATTCGGGGTTTTGTTGGAATTGGGACCCGGTAAAACGTGGGTGTGTGTTTGTCATGCAGCAGCTGGCAGAGGGGAATACTTCAGAGCTGGATACTTCCCTGTCAGTATGATTTCGCATGTAGTAGTTTTCTGGTTAATTATGCAGAATTTGCCCTTTTCTTACCTTTTGACAGTGAAGTGGACATCTATACTTCCAATTAATCTCTTTAATGAACAGTGATTTCATCATAGAATTACAGCTCATTTAGGGTCGCCTGAATTGGCATGTCTTGTCTTATATGTAAAAATCTACAGTAGTTTTTCAGCTGTCCTGTGCTTTTTTATTTTAGTATATCAGTAAGGTTTGCAGTTTTCTAATGAAGTGTTTGGCTAGCACATTGGATTACCCACTTCAGCAACTTCAGTCTATTTTAATAAATTTTAAAATAAATTCAACAAGTTGTGTGCACTCTTGTTCTTACACATTTTCCTCTCTGTTGTTCCAGGAACGAACAGCCCTTCTGAGGTAATGCTTTGTTAAAGATTGACATGGAATGGTAGTGTTCTGAACTGAAGACAGTGTCTCAGGGAGGCCTTGTCTGCGTCCTTTTCAATGTAAAGTTATTTTTCACTGCATGAGAGATTCGCATCAGACTATTTTATTGTAGCATTGTGGTGGACGTGCTGCAGAGCAGGCTGCCTGGATGGCTTTGGTGCTGTTTTCCTCTCTGTCCTGGTGCTGAGCTGCCCGTCTCCATTGCAGGCTGGTGGTGAAACGGACGATGGAAACAACGGCAGCCAATCAGAAGGTATTACTGTCCTTTCCTGTCTCCCGGGCCTGCGGTTTTCGTTCCCGGGCCTGTCTTCCTAAAACTGTCCTTTCTCCTACAAGCCACCATGGAGGAGGAGAAGCAGAGAAAAATTGAGGCCAGGAGAGAGAAGCAGAGACGGAGACGCGAGAAGAACAATGAAAAATATGGAGATGGATACAGGTGCAGAAATGTTTTTAACACCAGGAGTCGAGACTCTTTCTCCTCCTGTCCTTCCTGTCTGAGATGTCCCGCTATTGATCAGCTTGGCTCACCAGTATGGCCTTAGACCAACGAGGATCAAGTGGTGGCAGCACACACCTTCCTCCAGCGTGGGCACCTTCAGGGCTCTTTGCCCTCTTCCACGCTCTTAGTCCCACAGTGCCTTGCACAGGAGTTAGCATCCGTTAGAGGAGTAACGCTACAAGCCTGCAGATGACCAGCACAACGCTTTGTTGTGTGGTCAGCCCAGGACACCCCAGCCACCCCTGGCAGGAGCCATTCAATTGTTCGCCACTGCTCGTGGTCCCAGTCAGTTTGTGACAGCCCAGACTTGAGCCAGTGATGCCGACAGCTCCTTTAATGGAATGCCACTGTGATGTGGGCAAGCTGGATGGAGAAGGTTCACTCTTTTCCTGACACATCACCTTGTTTACTGTTGCTTACACTTGTAGTGCCTACATTCTTGCAAAGAGCTTTGTAATCGACGTACATGTAAGTAGCAGAGAGGTATTTCAGATGTTTTAGTGTGTGTTGTGGTGCAACTGCTTCGGACTTGTCGAAAAACCTTTTGCTTTGTCTAAGGTTAAAACTGTAAGTAACGGGGAAAACGCATATGCTTTTTATGGGCAGAAGGAGCTGCAGGGTTTCACGCGTGTGGTTTGCGATTGCAAGTTCTGAGGCCGAAGCCTGTGTGTTTTCTGCAGACTGGCGTTCACATGCACTTTCTGTAAGTTTCGCACGTTTGAAGAGAAGGACATCGAGAATCACTTCGAAAGCCCTTCTCACAAGGAGACGCTCGACTACATCCAGAAGCAGGCCAAATTCGATGATGGAGTCATTAACTTCTTGCATGTAAGAACTGTTCACGTTCCTTAATCTCAACGTGGTGTCTTTTAAACTTTATTTTCTCTCAGCTAAGTATTCACTGAAAAAGTCATTGATAATGTTGTAGAGAACAAAACAATGAATGACGAATATCATAATAAAATTCTGCATTAACAAAGACCAGATTAAAGTGTGGTCAGAGAAAATGAGAAGTCACCATCCTTGTTTATAAGGAGTTTAAGATGAACACTGTACTATAAGCTCTCGGTGATGTGTGGATCCGTCACTGACGTTGAGAATGTCCCCTGCAGGAGTCCATGGTCAACAAATTTCGGAAGACGGTGTCCCGGAAATTGAATAACAACCACCCTGAGCAGACCCTAGAGGAAATTCATAAAGAGTTAATGGAAGGTAACTGGCACTGTTTAGTTACGTCTGAGTGCTGGCTCATTTTTTAAAAATAATGACAGTGTAGAATTCTTTTGTGTCATTTGTCAAATGATGTTAGCTTTATCTACTTTTGGGACTTGGTGAGGACTAGGTGAGGGTCAGATATGTTAAGCCATAAAATCCTACGGCGGTGTACTTTTTCAGCAGGCTGTAGTCATCTTGGGGGGAAATATCCAAATGAGCAGCAGTCGTGGAATGGTGCCGAGTCGCCCAAACCACACGTTGGAAGGGTCCCGTTCTTGGAAATAAGAGACTTGTAATCACCGGAAGTGCAGTGCTGCTGGTTAAATAGCTGTGTCAGTTCAGCAAGCTCTGTACAAGAGCTCCCACAGTATACAATATAAAATGGAAATGGCCAGCAGACTGACCCAACGAAACCCATTTTTTTAGTACGTTATTTAAATGGCATGTTCAACTCTGTACTATAAAAGAGGGGTCTCCAGGCGGGTTTTGAAATGGTCAATGAGTCTTTGATGGATCCGGGCAGTGAATTCCACTGACATGGTGCTGTGCACAAGAATTAAATGACGTAGAATCAGTTTCTTGAGTCACCCCTTAGCATGTCCGTTCATGCGACTCCCACGTGTGATCGGGAAATGGGAATTGCTGCCATGCTCTTAGCCAGGGTAGTGCGCGGCGAGTCAGGTTACCGGCTGGTCATTTCCTTCTCTCCGGGGTCTCCGGGCCCGGCTCTGGTCGCTCACGATCTCTTTGGCTGTGCAGGAGTCACGGAGGAGGACTACATGAGGAAGGTGGAGGTCATCCACTGCGTGGCCTGCCGGGCTCATGTCCCCGCCGTCCTGTCCTCTGTGCAGCAGCACCTCAAGTCCAGCGACCACCAGAAGAACAAAGTGGTACGTGCCCACAGCAGGGAGCGGCTTCCGGGTTTCCCTTTGGATTGGGGCTGTGGGGGTTACTTTCATGCAGAACCTGCTTCTCCCAGTTTTATTAGCAGACCTTGCACTCAGTAAGGCTCCTGGTGTAAAACTGAAAAGAATTTGCCTGGTATCAAATCTTTGTGTCGCTTTGCTTGGCGGAGCGGTGGCTCTGTGGCTCAGGATCTGTGCTTGTGGCTGGAAGGTTCAAATCCCGCAGCCGGCAGAGGAATCCTACTCCATAGGGCCCCTGAACAAGGCCCTTAACCCCAAATGCTCCAGGGGCGCTGTACAATGACTGACCCTGCTCTCTGACCCCAGGCTTCTCTCTCTGTCTGTGTGTCTCATGGAGAGCAAGCTGAGGTATGCGGAAAGACGAATTCCTAATGCAACAAAACTTGTATAGAGCTGATAAAGTGATGTCATGCCTTGTTAAAGCTCCGACCTGCGTATCTCATGAACTTCATGAACCCTCTGTAAATCTTCTTTCCCCAAAAGCTGTATAAAGAGCAGCTGAAGAAGGAGAGCGTGCTGACAGCTACCAGCATCCTGAACAACCCCATAGTCAAGGCTCGCTACGAGAAGTATATTAAGGTAAAGTGCCTTCTTTTTGTGCACGGTCCCATTGGAAAGGCTGAAAATGTCTGTCTTCTCTTTGCCAAGTCGACAGTTCGTGATGTGTGTATTAATGCGAGCTCTATCATATTGCCTTACTTATCAAAATGCGTGTAGCGTTGTGTATATGCCTTGTGGGTAATTAGTGTAAAATTTGCATTGATGCACAGTGAAAACGTAAGTTTATTTCAGCTGCCAGCGGAAGTGCTCATGAGTGTGAAAAAGTTGTACTAGGGCTGCGTGTTTTACTGTGCAGGTCTTAAAATAAGTCGAGTAGAGGGGTTTCTTGACATACTATACATGTACGCTGGAATTCTTATTCCTACTTATCTCCTGGGATGTGCACAGTGCAGCAGACATCACCACATGATGTACACAGTATTACTATAAATAGTAATAACAGGAACAATAAATATGTAGTAGTGAGAGAAAGAAAATGGTGACCATGCAAAAAGTGCATAGTGCAGATGTGTATGGAGTCTCAGGGATTCAGTTTGCTGTTGAGACTGCAGTTACTTTTTTGGTAGTTGTCATAGGTTGTAATGAACCTCCTTATTTTTAGTGTAGATGATAATTATAGATCAGATGTGTGTTTGGTTAAATCTTCGGTTTTTGACCATTTTTTATCAGAATAAATTGTAGTTTCTGAAAAAACGTATTTCTCTAGGGTGATCTTGATCGATCATATTAACAGTGCCTTGAGGAACAATAGTCAGAAAGTCAGTCGGATCAAATCTTCATTTTTGAAAAGAAAAATGTGAAAAGGGATTGACGTGTACAGTACATAGCGTCTCTCTGAGCTGCTTATCTTCTCTTTCAATCATTTTTACCAAGGATCGAAACTGTGTTTTGGTCATGTCGGTATGTAGCTCATAGAGACACAGTCACAGATAAGTCAGATCGATCTGCATCTTGGGGCAGAGCGGTGGCTCTGTGGCTCAGGATCTGCGACTGTGGCTGGAAGGTTGCTGGTTCAAATCCCGCGGCCGGCAGAGGAATCCTACTCCGTTGGGCCCCGGAGCAACTTAACCCCAGCTGCTCTAGGGGCGCTGTACGATGGCTGACCCTGCGCTCTGACCCCAGGCTTCTCTTCCTATCTGTGTGTATTATGGAGAGCAAGCTGGGGTCTTTGAAAAGACAAATTCCTAATGCAAGTAATTGTATATGGCTAATAAAGTGATCTGGTCTGATCAGGTGACCATCTCCAGCGCCCCACTGTGGTAAACGTGCTGTTCTTTGGATGAAATGATGAGAAGAGGTCCTTTATGCCATTAATGGTTCAGTGGAAGTGTCTGTCAGAGGTGCCCTGGCTGAATCCTGCCTGGGTTTCCAAAGTGCAGCACCCCTGAAGTTCCCCCTTGCTTCAATGGGTGCATTAGTTTCTCACTTCTGCTGGCACAGAACGGCTGCCGAGTGTCACTCGGGTGAGGCTGTACCTCAGTGGTGGGTTAACTGATTTCTCTTTGTAAATCACATCGGGATCCTCCAGGGTGAACATTACGCTTTATTATCGGTTCCTAGATATCATAGGACAAGGTGAAGCATTTTGTGCTGCTGAAGTGGATCTTCTTTAACCTGAGGGGCGACGCGTTTCATGGGCAGTACTCTTCGATTGATCAGATTTGGTGATAATTATGTTACCAGGGGGAGGATCCTTTCGAGGTTGAAGCCAAAGACGAGCCTGTGGAAGGCAGCCAG
The DNA here is from genome assembly GCF_059453375.1 of Lepisosteus platostomus. Classification (NCBI taxonomy): domain Eukaryota; kingdom Metazoa; phylum Chordata; class Actinopteri; order Semionotiformes; family Lepisosteidae; genus Lepisosteus; species Lepisosteus platostomus. The sequence goes on from NC_142621.1 coordinate 1,232,532, forward strand.
CAGGACAGCTATCAGAACGACGCGGACCTGACCCAGTTTGACGACGGGTTAGGCGAAGACAGTGTGGAGCTGGAGGGTAACTGAACACCGCCCACACGACAGTGTGCTGAATCCCTTGGTCTACAAATGGGGGAGCTGTTTTTAACACGAACACTTCCTTAAAAGAAATCCATGCCTGTTCTCAAGGGGCATCGGAAATACAGTATGTTCGCTGCTCATTTTAAACTGCCTAGCATGGGTACAAATTAAACTCTGTAACTTTTTAGGCACAAAGCACATGTATTATCAGTGCACAGATTTCCTGTTCCCCCTTTTGGCCTGTAGTAGTGTTGTCCATCTTGTCAGTGGTGGTTGTTAACAGGTTGATCCATTGTTTCAATTCTGTAAGGAATTTCCATGGTGATGAATTCCATGTCTTTTTTTAGGATGTTGTATCTAGTAATGTGTGATTGTGTTCTTAGTGTAAAGAAGTACAACTGTAAGAATGTTGGTAAAATTGTGCTACTTTCCTCTGTGTAGGGCCTGGCAATAAATGTTTTAAAATTATTTGGCATGGTGGTGTTCTTTCATTGCCTTAAAATACTTTTGAAATTCACCTGTCATGTTTACATTTTTTGGGCAAAATATTATTACTCAAGTCTTTTGCATATATAAACTGAGCACTGGAATTCATCTCTTGCTCGACCTAGAACATATGGCCCATCTAGCCCATCTGTGTAAAATATTATGATAATGCAGAATCTAAAATCCTGAGGAGAGGTCTTGAATACTTCTGTGTTGATCCTGAATCGTCCAAAAGCCTGGCAGTTATGCTAAATATATTCATTGCACTTTTCAATAGATCCTCAATCCGTCCTGGATCCCTTGACAATTTTTTAAAAAAATGTAAGAGTAAAACACTGCTGTTGTACCCTTGAGCAAGGTGCTTCACTTACAAGTTGACTCACTGAATAATATTTTTTAAGCACTGTAACGGTACCAGTACACACAGGTAGATGTAACATTTAAGCTGAGAAGAAAATACCTGAACTGGGCTCACATTGCCGTTTGAAGTATGTGTGTTTTTGTGTTGTCAGAATTTAGTGATATTTGAGCATAACACTCTGTATAATTTACCTTTTCAGTGTTCTTAAGATTAAAAAGAAAGATTTATCACATACACTGTTCATTGTTAGAACTTTGTGAATGTTCCCAGTTTCCATGTAGAGTTGAATGGCAGTGTCTGGAATACCAATGATCTTGATCTTACATTTTACATTTGCAGTGATGAGTCAGTGTATCTCAACTGCAATATAGATGTAAACACTCAAAGTTGCTCAGGTTTTCATATAGTGCTGCTCATTCTTTTTTTAAGAATGACAGTTGTCCTTTAGGATTTTAGTATTGCGTGAGAACAATTTAAACAGTGGAATATTATTTCTGATCATTTCTTACTGCATCATGTGTTAGCAACTACATTTCACACCGGGTGCTGAGGGTATCTCTTAGTAGTGTTGATCAGTACTGTACAAAACGAAATACAAACTTCAGTTGAGTAGTTGGAAAGGTCACATAAATTAGGGTAAGGATCTCTGTGCATTTAAAGGTGTTTAACTTGGTGTCACAGTAATGCAATCTTGCATTTTAAATTCTCTCTCATTTAGATCTAGTATTTCAAGGCGCAATGTACACAGTGACTGAACATACAAACCAAAAGGTCCAAGGAGCTTTCGAATTAAAATTCGATTGAGTGGTAAAGAGGCAGAAAAGCCGGCCTGCAAAAATGAGCAGCTGGGCAAGCAGGAAATCACGGACTGTGAAGGTGAAGCCAACAGTTACTGTGAAGTCCTGTGTCTGAAAGGGGAGTCTGTAGTCATACAGCACACATTGGCCAAGTGGCAGGAGTCAAGTCTGACTGGAAAAACAAACATGTTTGGGAGAAGGCCAACAAGGTGCAGTATATGAGGTCAGCGCCACTCCTACTATGAGGTACGGTGGAGGCGGTGATATGGGGCTTCTCATCGGTAGGGAGGATGACATTTGTCAGGGGTGAAGGAAAAAAAAGTGCAGTGATATCTCAGCTAAAGATGCCTTTTGAGCGGTGTGTACACAGGAGCAGTGTGTAACTGTCGACAGCCCACTTTCTATCTGACACAGCAGGAGTGCACAACGTCTCTCAACTGTGAATGAAGTTATATCCCTACTGTAAAGTAAGGATAGGAAAACCCACCAATCCTTTTTGCACTCAGACAAACTCAGTTTGTTAGCGAGTGAGAGGGGCTGCAGTAATGATGACCAAAAGAAAAAAAGTAATAAAGTTGCAGATCATAGACTGAGTCAAAGAACATTTGTGCTGTGAGAGGAATTCCAGAAGGAATAAGCTGTTCATTCCTGTGCTCTGCAGAAAACAGTCAGACTGCAAAGAAAGAAGTCTTTGTGAAACTGTGTTTAATAGCTATGTTTAATCATTGGGTTCTCATTACAGTTCTTAATAAAAACAGTTTATTTGGAGCGACTTCTACACTTTTATATTTGTATTTCCTCCTAAATGTTACCTTACCTGTCTGGCATGAAAAACTTTGTATAGCCCTGTAGTTTCCAGGGACAGTGGTTTCCTTGCAAGAAGCAGCCACTGTTTTTCTTTGCGTGTTTTCTGTGGTGGTCAGTGATTTTCAGTACTTGCTGTGGAATGCTGCCATCAAAAATGAGTTCTCCATTGATTTGCTGGGTTGCAGGGACCCCTGAGGATCTGTATTGTGCCCAAAGAGCTGATTCAGAGTTTTCAGTATTCTTTGTGTTTCACTTACACTTTTATCCAGAGCTTCCATTCACACCCATTTATACAAGGGGGCGTTTTACTGCAGGTGACATACCTTGCTCAAGGGCACAACAGCAGTGTCTCGTCTGGGACTGGAACCCACAACCTTGGAGTCACATCAAGGCCAGGCCCTTAACCCCTGTTCTACACTACTGCCCTTAGTGTGAGCTAAAAAAATCCATCTACAGCAGGAAGAGTGATAAGCTCACGCTTCGGCATGTTGTGCTCATGTGTAAACTCCCACAGTAGTTTAATAATCCCAAGTTGAATTACGATATTTATTTATATGTGACCTTCACTGTGTTCACCCTTCTGCCGGGCATGATATGATTCCAGGCATCCAGCATCCATCACCAGTCCTGTTTTCAGCACAAGCAGGTAAGTAAGCAGTGTCAGTCTTTTTCATGTTCTCTTCCTTGATGTGCGCCGGGGGGGGAGCTGTGTGGACCAGGAGTCGTTAAAAAAATAAACTTTGCTGTTGGAATGTAAAGTTGACATCTGCAGCCGCTGAAATGGGTCGCAGGCTTGGTTGCCAGGACCATTAACCAGTTGGAAAATCTCAGAGCTTGTTATCTATTTGTCTTTGGAAAGGAGGGGTACGGATGTCAGCAGTTGAGATGATGGTGGTGTCGGAAAGCTCTCTTCTTTGACATTGAACCCAGTGGACGGACCAGCTTTGGAGAAGTGATCTCCTGATTCTAAGATAATAATGCTATTCTAAGAACAGGCAGTTGTCTGTGTGTGAGAGAGAGGGTAGCGCCTCTTTAGGGGACCAGATGGGAAAGTCATAATCACTGCACAGTCAATGCTGTTTAATGTCACGCGGTTTGAAGTTGCTGGTTGAAGCAGAGGAAGGATTAATGGGCTTCGGCCTCAGTAACCAGCATGTCATTCTCTGTCACTCTGCATAATTATCATGCCAAAAATTGTCACAGGCCGGCTCTGTCTCGCGCACGCAGAGCTTTCGTTAGAGGGTACGGCTTTTGATGCATCTTGCCCGTCTCATGATGGAATAGTTACTCGCTCACTCACATAAAATCACATTAAAATCTTATAAGTTTTGATGGAGTGCCTTAAAAAAAAGATAAAAAAAGGGTTTCAGATCTTGTCCTCTTTTCAACTTTGCATTGTTTAAAAGCATGCAGATGAGGGGCATCAAAGACGTTTTTATCCTGCTGTTAAGTGTAATTAAGGATTAATTCCTTAGCGGGCATTCTAAGCGATTAAGTGACAGCTGCATCAATAAAGAGGCCTGAGCTGATGGCAACTTACAAAACGTAATGAGTTGAGGGCTTGTGAGTCTTTCCTTTCGTTCTGGCTTCAAGTTGGAGTCGTGATATTTTTTGCATGTGCAGTACATTTGATAGTAAGGAGCAGGTGCACATCCTGATTTTCTGACAACTCTCCTTGTTAATGTCTTACACTGTGAGTGATCAAAACACTAGTCAACTGGTGAGGACAGAAAATGGAGCCTCTTCCCCCCAGCGTCTTAGGAGACATCTCTTCACTGTTCTCTTTAAGCCTGGGAATGCTACCATATCTGTATCTGTGACACAACTCTTTTTAAAAGAAAGCTCAAATTTTGTCTGCACTGGCCTTTCATTCTTACCACGAGACTTCAGATTGTTATTTTTCTTATTCTGTGGTCGCCAGTAATACTTTAAGTGTGATTTGATGGAACAGAGTGTAGTGTCTTACAAGTGGCACCCTTACAGACGTTTTCAATTCAGCTGCAATGAAACCCTAAATGAACTTGAAGTTGACAACAGATTTCACATCTGAGCATTTGATCGCAAGATACCATTATCTTTTAAATGAAAAATCTACCTTTTAGGCTTGCGTACATCTTCTTGTGACAAGGTCTTAATTTTGGAAATCTGAAAAAATACTTCAGCTGTAGAAGAAGTATAGAGAAGTCTGAAAACTTGAGCAGTCCTATGTGTAAGAATGTTTGGATTGATTATTTTTTTTAATTTTGCTTTCAAATGAAGCTAGCAGTCAATGAATGGTACTAACGTCTACAGCCAGTACACAGAGCATCAGATGATGATGTCAGGCAGAGCTATGTGTCCATATTTATAGCAAGTGAGTACCGAGAAAAACCCTCCAAGTACCATCATTTAAAAGCTTCATCGGATGGGTAATCATGAAAAGAGAAAATATTCCTTTTGAAAGAGACCTTTTTCGTTTTGCTCGTGTTTTGGTGTTTGAATTCTTCGTGGACACGTGTTGATCTGTTAGGCTACAGAACAAGTGTCGGCGAAAGATGAACTGTTTCTTGTGTAACCTGAGTTGAGAGTTTGTCGTTTGCAGGTTTACTGCCCGGAAGATTTAATTTCATGACTTGAGTTCTCTGATGAGTACTTGCAACAGATTTAAAAACCAGACTGCCATCTAGGCCAGGAAATACACTTGATCTTCATTCCTTTTTTATTCTCTGCACTACATTACAAAGAAAGTGCATTGGTAAAATATAACCATTTGTAAGTATTAATTTTAAACAGATATAAATCCTGATTAATCTGTTGTTTGTTAAGATATTTTGTTATAACATCTCCAGAAACTTCAGCTTTTATGGATTTGCCCTGTACGTTATTGCAATAAAAAAACATTATTTTGTAACACACCGTGTTAATCACGTCCATTTATTCATGAGGGGTTTATTGTTCCTGTGCTGGAGACGGGCTGCAAATCCTCGCTGACAGCATGTTTGTTTGCTGTGAGCTCAGTGAACGGGCTGGGAAGCAGGATCCTTTCCTGACATCGATGGAGACGGTCCCCTCTTTAAAAAAAATGCCAGAAAAGCAGCAGTCGGAGTATAGCCAAGTGTGACAACAGCACGGCGGCTGTATCTCTCGTCTGTGTTCATTATACTGGCTTTTCTGCTTCAAGTTATTCTGCTGCTTCGAGAAAGTTTCGCTGCCTCTGCTCGCGCCCGGATGCGGTGCTTTAGGTAGAGGCTGGATAATGACTGGCGGGACGAGGATGGCATGGCGGAGGGGCGAATTGATGGGCGAGTGAGCGGAGCTCGCTGAGGTTAATTGAGAATGATGAACACGGAGCGCCTGCTGCAGGAGCGTCTTCTCTGTCTCGTTCCTCTCCAGCGCCCACTGCTGGCGGTGCGGATGGGTCTCTCGCTGCAATTAGGACAACTTGCTTAAAAGGGCATCAGCCTGACTTTGACGACAGCTTTACAATGCGCCTGCTGCGAGCCAGCTCGTCCTCCGCAGTCGCCAGGGGTTTGGATGGCTTGTCATTTATTAAGGTCACTGTCACTAGAAAATGACAGATGTCTTGATGAAAATCCCCTGCATCTCTTTTTTTTGTTGTTGTTGTGTGAGCAGGCCGAGTTCAGGGGCGGCGGAGGCAGGGGTGTTGTTCTCTAATAACTGATAAATTTGTTCTTCGGGGGCTTCGTCTTCGCCTACGCCGCCAAATTTAGAGACACCCTCACTCCCAGTAGCTTTGGCCCTGGCGCTCGAGCTCCTGCACGGCTGAAATGCTCGTAAATCTCCCTTTTTTTTCATCTTTTGCTTTGCCTCCCCACCTGGGTTGTGAAGAGGGGGTTCCCGATCCTGGGGGCCCCGCCGGGAGAGCCGAACGCAGTCCTCGGAGCTCCGTCCTCAGGTGCCGCTGGAGGAGAGCTGGCGATCCCACAGTCCTCTGGGAGTGAAATCGGCCGGTAATGGATTTTTGATTCTGGGTTCAAGGCCCCTGAGAACTGACCTATATAACAACGCTGGTTATTCCAGAAGGTCACCCTGACTTCAGGTGAGCAGATAGTGCCACGAAAGAGGGAAAATTGTATTGTAAAGAACAGAACTAGTGGAAAAATATTTTTGGAAGACCGCTTTCTGCCATTTATCTCTGATACTCATAATAAGAAGGTGAATGAAACGGGCAATGAACTCCTTTTTGTTTTTGTAACAGATTTGCATTTGTTCCTGTTGACATCATCGGCCTCTGAAAGTAAATTATGTTGTTCTTATTGTTTTTTAAAATGATTGTTCTGTTGGAGGACACCTGCTGGCCCACGCAGTCTTCTTCTGGACTTCCTCCTGTTGACAGGAGAGGAACAGAGGTCACTCTGGGAACCTGAGTAAGTCGATGTTTATTTTTGTCATGCAACATTGCAACATCTCCCAGTTAACTGTCAAATGGGAAACAGACTCGGGCCTTCAGTAGCTGTCTAATTATGAAACACACCAGCTGCTTCTCATGATCCACCACCTTGTTGAAGCAGATTCCCTGCTTCCTCAAGAACTGGATCTACTAGTTATACAGGTGAAATTGCCTCCTCTCCTTTGTAAATTATCTTCAATTCTTGTGTTTAGTTCACATGTCATATTTACAGGTGAGGCTGATGGCTGCTTTTACATTTCAGCCCGGCAGTTTCACAGCTGCTTGTATTTATTTGATTTATTTCTGCACGTCTTCTTGAACGAGACATCCTAGCAGTGTCCCAACAGACTCTCAAAAGTTTAGTGTTCGACAGCAGTTTCCCATAATTAAAACAACAATCTTTAAGATAATTATGATTAAAGGTAATAAATATCCTGTTCCCTGTAGACGTTATAAGGTATTGCAAACCGGGAGCTGGAGGAGGCACAGTGACTGATCAGACATAATCGATAACCATCACCCCAATGCATGCAAAAGCTAAATTGATCTCGTTCAGTTCCCACAGATGTCTAAAAGCAAACTGGATATTTTGGCGGATTTGAAACAGGCATGCAAGGACACACACTAGATTATGGGTGGTGTCTGGAGGAGGATCTGATGGGCTCTAGACGTGCTGAGTCGCATGATGCCCACGATGCCTGATGCTCTCATGACAAGGCTGCCCAGACAGCAAGTCCCAGAAGCCCCACGAGCCCAGCGGGAGCTCTGATTACCCACAGGGCCGTGCTGCCCGGGCGTGGGCAGAGCTGGAGGAGTCGGGAGGGGAGCGTGAAGGTCAGAACGGAGCTGCGGCCACAATCTCTGGTCCAGGAGCTCCTGACCTTGCCGGCTCTCTGGCTGGCCTTGTGGCTGGGGGGAGCAGGCCGGGTCCGGGTTCAGGATCCGAGACGCCCGGAGCACCACCGCCTCCAGCGAGACACGCCGCCTCACATCGGAGCAGGGGCGCCTCTCCAGGCGGGACTGGAGCGGAAGGGGGAGAAGAGGAGGAGGAAGGTGAGTTGTGAGCTGTGCTGTCCAGCGGTCCTCTGCGTCAGTCCGGAGGAGGGCCGCAGCTGGTCCAGCTCGGCCCGGCACATGAAACTGGAGGGGCTCGTGTTTTACTGGGAAAGCCGACAGTAAACGGTTGCTCGTGAACGTAGGACGACGTCTTCTTGTTTTTGTTGGCCGGATCTCACAACCCGTGCTGAGAATTCACAGAAAGAAAATCCCAAATGTTATTTAAACATTTTTTAAAAAGCCTCTTACTTCATCTTTCAGTGGTATATACATAATATAAAAGCCTAACAACATCCATTCGCTATCCCTGCTATATGTTTTACATTCAATTTGCCGATGTGATAATACATGTGAACTTCCATCACTCAACAGCAAGCCCTCTTATTATTCCTAGTGTAGACGATAGAGGGCGCTCAAACCACAACTTTAAACTTCCAAGTAGAACTGTAATTCTTAAAACTAAAGGACGGTTCAGACCAGGTTTTGTTTACAGATTATATTTAAAATCGTCGTTGCAAAATTTTTTTAAATACGGTGATGTATTTTGATTTAATTAATGTTGTCTGCCATTTGTATAAAGATCTGACAAGTTTAAAACTTTTTTTGTGAAATGTGTTTTTATTGATTTTATGAAGGAGATTGTAGAAACACTGCTCATATTGTGGTTATATGTTCCAAAAGGTGTTTACACAAATTAAATGGTTAAAATAATAGGCAAACAACTCTTTTGCCTTGCCTAACCTGTTAAATTAAATTATTAATTAAACTCTGCACTAATTCATTGAAAATAAAATCCTCATCAGCATTTGAATAATTCAGTTATATTGACATTACATCAAACATGGAAACACTCATGCTTTTAATTAGCTGCGCTAATTTTAATGATTACTGTTCATAAGAGAACTAAAAACAGACCCCTGATCACCATAACCCGATTCTTTATATCAGGAATCAGTTTTCGAAGGAGGTTCATTGTCCAGCAGTTTAAAAGAACACTTTTTGTTTATAAATTGACTAGTATAGAGAGTAGCCTCAGTTTTTTTATGTGTAGGCCTGTTGTTTGTTGGAATTTGTAATTGGTCATTATTTCTTATCAAGGCTATTTTAAAGCTAATACCACCTGACAGGAGTATTCTGCATTTGACAGCACCGAACGGGCAGAATTCCCACAGAAATTCTCTAAATACTTACTGTTGCAATCAGTAAAACAACCCCTGGAGGCTATAAATCATTTCCTTTGAACAGTCGCTCTGGGGACCAAATCCTTAGGCTGAAAGAGGACACAGAGGTCTTAAAGAGGAAGAGGAGTCAGCCTAGGATACCCTGACTAATTTTTCTTCCATTCCAGGGAGAAAGCGGGCATTTATATATGTGTTCCAGGAATCTTTCTTGAGCTTAGCTTAATTTTTCCTGTTAAAGTTGAGTGGAAGAGATTTCTTCTCGGCTGGCTTCTTTGTCAGATCCACCTGCCTGGAGAACCCAGGGGTGATGGGAGAGTGAGCACCATTGGGCTTCGCCTCCCGTCTCCCTTCTGCCTTCTTCCTGGGGATTCTGGGAACACAGCCCCAGTTACTGGACTTCCTGTAACCCTAATCCAGGCTTCAGGTTCAAGATGTCTCTCGTGTTTTTAAACCCAATACCTTCACCCACTTAAATACAAATGAACTTTGAGAGAAAATATAATTACACATTTGCTAGCTACATACAGTAGCGACGTATGTAAAACTGCTTTTACCAATTTTACAAGACACTTGACAGATTAAGCCACTTGATTATGACTCTTTGGGCAAAGAAATGCCAATCTGAAATAACTTCTTTATTTCCAACCATCATACAGAATCATTCCTGGTGAAATGTTGAAATACAAATATTATTTATTATTTATGAGTAATAGGTGCATTATAAAATAGGGTTGAACAATGGAATATGAAGGTATTGAAATGCACACCTGTGCCCCAAACCTTCCTGGTGGAAATTCCAACTTTTTATATGGTACCTTTCACAGTAAGCCTAATCATCCTAGAACCTAGATTCGCCTTTTAAAGGGTAAAGGAAATGTTCTAATCACATGTAGTGTCCCTTAATGAAAGACGAGCTGAGAGATTCCAGCTCTGTCTGCTGGGCCTCCTCACGCTGGGCTGGGAGCAGCGAGCAGCTCCCCGGACAGGCGGTGGAGGAGCAGGGTGTCTGAGAGAGAGAGAGACGCTGTGTAGCCAGCGGGTCCCTCCATGTCTCGACTGCATGACTAGCTTGTCCATCAGCTGGCTCTCCAGGGCCCTGCCTGAACAGCAGCCCTTGCAGAAAAGACACCTCTGGAAAAGGGCTTTTCTGCTGAGAAATCTTCGTGATGGATCAGGCCTGTCGCTGTGTCCAGTACGTCGTGACAGAAAGAAGCCTGGTCTGGCGGCAGGAGTTTCCACAGCTCTCAGTCTGGTTTTCCATGCACTACTTCTCTGTTCGCAAACAACGGAACTGATTTCTTCACTCGAATCCACTGGAGGGGGAGAAAGAGGCCGACAGAAAAACACCGCCAGACACTTCACCTGCAGGTGCTGTATCATTCCGGATCCCTTCAGTGAGCTTGGCTTTACATGACCTTAACAGGCTCATTGCTTATTGCCTGTGCCTTTTATTGATGGGAAATGGCTGAATCGGTATTATTTGATGTAAGAAATTAATACGACTGCTACTTATACCGTTGCGCACAAGATTGTATACATCCTTGATGAGGAACTCAGGTCTTTATGTACAGTAGTACATTTTAACAGCATCCATTATCTTACTAGAGAGCACCACTGCTCTGATGCACTAGCTGACTGGAGGTGCCTCAGAGTGAGATACCTGTCTCCCAGGAGCACAAACAGCAGCCTAGAAAGGACTCATTTAGTGTGCAATCTTTTTTTATTCCTTTGAAGAAATAAGACACCGTTCCTTGATGTTCACCAACAGCTTATTTAGGGATTTCTCATTTTCTGTCTTGGCTGTTTTAATTAATGCATGCTTTTCTTAAATTAGCCCTCGGAGGAGCTATAACTAAAATTCTTGTATTTATGTAAGTAATAGGTTGAAAAAAAATGCTAAACTGAAATAATTATGCAGTCCAACACTTTGCTTTGAGAATAAACTGGAAAAAAACTTATGAAATATGAATGTGTTTAGGGTGCAAAGTTAGTTAAATATTTACAACCCCGTGTTAGTCTGCAACCCCAGTAAAGATGCTAGTCAGCTGCAATAATTGCTTTGCTGCAAAACTTTGCACTTAATTTATTGGTTTGCAGTGCGCTCTCAAAAGTTGGGGCTGCAGGTTTTCACTTTGCTGTGCCTTGCTGGGAATGAGCTAAAAGAGTTTGATTCATTTTGCAAATCATAAATAATGCATATTTAACAAAGTATAGGTCTGAGCAACATTTTAATTTGTTTTTCACTATATCCTCACACCGGTGCACTGATGCCTGCACTGGTTTTCTGGAAGTGCTCTCTGAGTCTCCGTGAAGCAGGCTGGGGTTGGGGGAGATGTGCCTTTTGAGACCTATCTTCTATCAGGAGATTGGAGATTTTCACACTAAAAGAGCTGCTCAACCCCCCTGCAGAATTAATTATTAAACCTGCTGTATGTTTTTCAAAGGCTTGATTGAGCTCTTACATGGGGAACTGCACCGTTTTTCCCCTCTTTGTATTACTTTTTCTTCTCAAATGACCTATACTTTCTGAGCATTTCTTCTCTGTCTTTGAAGAGTCATTGCTGTCGATGAGAAGGATGCTTGAGCTGTTAAAATGTAGTGTTTTGCTATTTGGACGGCGATTTAATCATTTTGCAGGTTTATATTTCCTGCTCATTCATTTAAAAACAATTCCTTGGCTCAGTACTGCCAGGAGCCACACCGTTGCTGCAGTATGGGATCTATAGGGTTTGGAGAACATGTTAGCGCATGAATATGAGAGTTCCTGGCTGGTTTCATCAATGCCTTCCCCTGATTCACAGACACAGTACAGAGGCCTCGCTTGTTAACAGCTTGTATGTTAATGACTAGTCTTAAAACTGATCAATTCTCTTAGAAACAAGTATTCCATAGCTTTGAAGTGTGTCATTGATCAGGCAGAATATAAAGGAATTAAACAATATGTTGACTAATGTGTTTTAAATGAAAAGCAGGGTTCATTCAATCAAAACGCGAGTGTCAAAGACTGAAGAAGGCTGACTGCATGTCTAACGAGTCTGGTGTACTGAGGTGTACGACAATTCAAGTGGGTTTTACCACAGCGGTTGGGCAGGAGGATTTGTACTAAACAGAAGTACACACATCAGCAGTTGACTCTGAACCACGCTTTCAGGGATTTGGCTACATTGGCTCGGCTAGTTCTGTTTGCAGCGGCTGTGGTGGCTTGTCATGTCTCCTTTAGGTTAGCACATCCCCTTTTCCAATGATGAATTTACTTGGCTGATGCTTTTGATCTAAAGCCACTTCCATGTCCTCCCATTCATGCAGCTGGGCATGTGATTGGAGCACTTCGGTGTGCAGAACCTCGATCAAGGGATCGACAGCGTGTCTGACCAGGGATTTGAACCCAACTGTTCATGCATTGATAAATAAACCCTGATTGATTGATTGATTCCAGTTACAGTTCCACTGTGCTTAATTACCCCAAATATTGTCAGCTACTAAGCAAATTAAAAACAGCTTCATTTGGTAAGTCCCAGCATTGTTTGGGTGCAGGAGGAAGTGAATTGCATCTCAGTGCAGACAGCTTGTGGATGTTAGCTGCAGGAGCCAGCTCTGTGCGCTCCCTGCTGGCAGCGCCACACGGTGGCTGGAGGAAGAAGAGCTGCTGGGGTATGATGGGATGCAGCCACACTGACCTCCGAGATCTCCGACAGCTGGCAAGCAACAGTCTACAAGACACTAGACACTCTAGCGTCTCCACATGAGGTCTCCAGCTGCAGAGCGACAATCGTGTGTTGTCTGTCAGGTTGCAGCACTGCTACCTGTATGTGGAAGAGTCACCTCAGGGCCAACTGGACTCCTGGCTCCTGATCTCCTTCGGCAAGACCTTTCCTCTCAACGTTTGCAAAGAGGTTCTTTTTTTTGGCTTTTATTATTTGTGGTTTCTGGAAAACAAACCTGCACACAAACGCCAGCATGCTTGTTAGCAATAATAGAAAGTGTTTGTGTGCTAAAAGAACGCAAAACAGCAGCGTCACTCCCTCTCCACGAGATACAACACTCACCATGATTTGAGAAACATAAGGTTTCAAACTAATTGGTGGATTCACTCTGAATTTTTATCATTTCAGCTTTTTTGAAATATGCCTTCCTGAAATCATGATATTAGCATCCAATGCTAGACAGATGAATGCAGTTTACACAATATTAGCTAGGTTTGCATTAATAGTCAGCCAAATTTCATTTTTTAAAACACCATTTCATAACCTGCGTCTCAAGCTGCTGTATACAAATTCACAAGAAGTTAAGTAAACATATTGCAAAGAAAATAAAGATAACATAAACATTAAAAAGACGACATTGTTAAATGATTTTGCATTCCAGTAAACGTTTAGCCAGTTTTTAAAAATATTTACAGACACAGAAGTGTTTGGTTTCTCTTGGATGCAGGCTAAAGAAATTCCACAACTTAGGTGCACAGATAAAAAAGGCTCAGAGATCCATAGTTTTGTGACAAAAACAGCAGGTCAATATCTGTTGAACAGAAGGCCTAAGAAGAGAGGGGTTAAGGTTGCAGAAGATCCCTCAAATACAGTTGTATAAGGCTGTGTGAAGTCTTGTATGTTAACAGCAAGGTCTTGAACGTTGCTCTGTATTTTAGAGATAATCAGTGCTGTAACTGCAAGAGGAACATGAAAACCTGGCTTCCGATTTCAGGAGAACATGAACTTTTTTTCAGATGCCCACTAAGAAAATGTAAGTAAATCCTAGACAAAACAAAAGTGTAGTCAAGTGTCTCTAAATCAGACACAGATGAGCAGGGTCTGGTTTGGGCATGACTGTGGATATAAAACAAGGATATTTTAGTTGTACACCAAATATGAGGGTTCAAAGCTTGGTGTAAAACAAAACTAACCAAGATTAGAGAAAGGAACATACTGAGAAAATTCAGGATTGTCGAGTGACAAGCACAGACCTTTAAATTTAACAATCTGATGCTGAGAACCAATGAAAGCAACTTCTTTTACTGAAGTCCACTTGAAACAAATCCTTTTTTCCAACCCAATAGCATTATGTAAGAAAGCACACCACCATTTGAGTAAATGAGGTGGAAGTAAGGTATGTCTGACTTAAGGGTAACATATAGATGAGAAGAAGAGGGGACCCAAGATAGACTCCTGAGGCACGCCAGTGTTGTGGTACACTGTACACTGAGGGAGCTCTCACTGACACAGCAGATAGGCCTACTGCCATACTGTGGAACGGGTTGTGTGGCAGTGCAGCATAGTTACACAGAAAGGGAATATAGAAATAGATCAGTTCTGATTGAAGAGTTCAGTTTAAATAGAACAAAGACAAATTTCACAAGACCAGTGGTTTTCAAAATAGCAAACTGTATTTTCAAGATTTGTGATCAGAGATGAATGGAAAATGTACTGCTTTTCATTAGTTTTGGTAAGGGAGCTGCTCCTTGTTAAAACTGTTTATCTTTAGCTATCTTTTGTCTTTAACCTTCCTTATATTCTAAAATGGTGTCTTCTCTCGAAACAACCATTCTGGCTTTGTACATCAAACAGAATACACTTACTACTTAATAGGTGTTGTATTGAAATGCTGCAGACTTGTTACTGACCTTTGCATTGAGTCACAGCAATTATGAGCTGCTGGAGCTACCTTGCTAAATCATTGAGGAGCTGTATTCCACTGGTTCCCATACCTTAAAACAGGACATTTGGTTCAGTGTATTCTCCAGATGAGAGCTGTGTGCCGCTCTGGTTTGTGTTCCACTGTGCCTTAAGTACGTGTTTAACACGGCCAGTGCAGAATCTTCTGAGGTCTTGAGGCATAAAGATGATTTAAAGTCCACTTTAGAACATGCAACAGCACTGTTGGGTTAGAGATGCACCTCAACTTGCTAGATCATTAATATGACCTAAATACAGTATATACGGTAGCATTGTTCCTGTGGCTTAGACCCTGTAACAGACTGATGCCTTTGGGTATGCGAAAGGGGTTTTGCCTTAGGTGACATAGTTTTAGTGAGGCAGATTACAAAATCGGAACCCTGTCACGTATTCAAGTGCTGGACAAGCTGGAGACTGAGGGGCTCAAGGCTGTAGGAGGTGAGCCCGTATATGTCTGCTAGACTTCATAGTCCTCACTGAAGGCAACGCAGGGAGAGGCCGCCATTCATTATACAGTACGTTTGTCTATAATGTCCTGTTGGATTGCAACTGGAAATTTCAAAATATAAGGGGAAAGCAACTACAGAAGAAACAAATAGTTTTTAAGTCTGAACCCAACCCCCCCCATCCACCCAGACCCCCCTAACTTAACGGAGTGAGCTATGACAAACAGTGGATAATTAACGCAATAGTGCAAATAGGATGTCATTGATAAAGACTGGAACAGAGGCATATTCTGCAGTATGTCAGCATCAACCACCCTGTCCCCTGATTCCATTTTTTCCTTTCATCTCCAAGACTGGCTATGAAAAATTTATCTGAGACCTAGAGAAATATTTATTGAAAACTTAGGAGAAGTGGTAGCTCTAAAAAATTTATAGCTGTGTGGTTTCCAACAGCTGCAGATCGTTAATTAATTTGATTGCTCGTATTATACAATAAATCCATTTATACTACATTTATTTGGATTTACCAAAACCAATCAAATGCAAACATTATATGTCAACACTTGTTTTTTTCATGTCTTCTTTTTTACAAAGGCAACAAGCAGACAACCTTCTTTTCAGGGACAGAAGCAGCTTTGGTCACAGGACTCATTCCTTCACATTGGTCCCATGATGAGCTCTCATGCTGCACGGCTGGTCTCTTCTCTTGCAGCGTCTGTGCTCAGTGCAGGCAGAAGTCTCTGTCCTAGCTGTAACTAGGCCGTGGTGGCAGTGCTGTAGCTGGCTGTGTCCTGGACTGTTGTCTTGTGCAGTGACACGAGGTCTCTGTGTCCTGCTTTCACACATTCTGCATCCTTCTGCGACCTCCAGAGGACCCTCTTCACCTGGGATATGCTTGTGGGATCAGTTTTTCAGAGTGCCTGTGAAGTGATGTGCAGTGACTCTCCAATGCACATGGCACAGCTCGGCTGTGAACTCAGGTGCTGCCCACAGAGAGCTGGTCCTGTGCCAGTTGTTGGCCAGATGTTCGCCAGCAGGCGGGTGAATGAAGGGTTAACAGGCCGCTGTCGGGACAGGCGCTGCTCGGCTGAGGTCTCTTTCTTTGCCAAAGGCTGGGGCCTGCCAGGACCGATTAAGGGTCAACACTGATATTAGTGTCCGTTGCTGTTCTTAACGATCCCATTTTACCGATCAGTTTGAAGCTACAGCCTTACTCTCCCCAGCTGCAAACTGGGTTTGTCTCTGATTCTGTGCCAGGGCTTTTCACAGATGGGTAGACGGCAGCACTTCACACAGGTCGTCCTGCATGGAAAGTGGGCTGTGTTCCCATCGCACGCTGCTTGGCTTAGCTGTCTGCTCGAAACAAGTGTCGACCCCACTGCTGCAACAAGCCCACAACAGGGCGCAGCAAAGCGGGTGAGCGGCAGACATTCGTCTTATTCTCTCGTGGAGCAGAGATTCTGCTGGAGAAGCTCCGTCTGTGGCCATGAGCTGAAGGCAGCTGGCAGGATATTATTACAGGGGGAAGGGGGTGTTACTGTGGGACACTGTAAGCAAGACAATGACCGTAACCTTAAAGTTGCAATTATTACAGACTTTTATTTCTTAAATAAAGGGAATGGTATCGATAAAATAAAGGCAAGAACACTCAGTACGAGTGGTTAGAAACGAGAGGAGTCACTCTGCCCGTCCAGCCTGCTCGGTAGTTCAGTCAGTAATTGCTCTGAGGATCTCATCCAGACGCTTCTTGAAAGTAGCCAAAGTATTGGTGTCAAATATGGCTGAGAAGTGTCCCGCTGTTCTCAGTTGAAAATGCACTTTCCATGGAGTTTCCACTTCTGCCCTCTGGTTTGTGTGTCACTGGTCCCAGTGCCCTTGAGGATTTTGAATTCCTGTGTAAATGACCCTAGACTCCAAACTAAAACTGTACGAAATGGACAATTCTTGCTCATTGAAAAATTCATGATAATTGTTCTAATTCTGTCTGTCCGTTCTTCCACCCACACATGTACCACTGTTATTTCAAGGTGGGAGGGTCCAACGAGAAGCTGACCCTTCACTGGGGGAGGGCGGTGCTGGATCTCACCGACAGCCGACCGCCGACCGCCACCCAGGTGTCCTGGTCTTTCACCTCACTGCCTCAGGGCTGGCTGAACGCACTGCCTCTGCCCTCTCGCCTCTGCATCCTGATCTGATCCGAGGGTCACACCTCCAGAACTCATTCTAGATACAGGCTGGCCCCAGACAAGGAAGGGGCTGCGCCCTTCAAAAAGTGGAGAAAGGGCTTCAAATGCACAAGCCAAAGCAGTAGAAACATCAGCACATGAGCGCTGGAGGTGATCGGAGCGCTTCTCCTCGATGAGGACTAGTGAGGGTCGGTGCCCAGCCTGCAGATTGGGGGCACTTGCACGCCCACATGAGCTGGTACTTCACCCTGCTCGTTCTTGATTCATTCGAGCCCAGGCGGCCTGAGAAATGATCTCAGTTTACCTGAAAGACCTTTGCCTTGACTCCTAATAAATGAGCAGGTCAAGGAAAGAGATGTGTGTGTCCCCAGGCTTCAGAAACCGCGAGGGCTGTGCGTTCAATCACCGGCCCCGCTGGCCTCCCCCCAGAAGATGCCATCACTCTGGCGGCTTGGTTTCTAGTTCCCAGTGCTGGCAGGAATGTGTGGTGTTATTGTTCCATATAACTAAACCTAATTCTCATTCATTCAGCTCGGGGTTCCAATAACGGTACTTATTTAATTTCTGTGTTAGCAACAGGCACCCGTCAACAGAACAACAGAGTATGAACAAACTCAGCACAGTCCTTGTCTCGCTCCAGATCAGATCAGATTCTTCTCTCCCTCACTCTCAAGCTCTGGGCTTCCTGTTTCCTGTGCGGCTTTGGTGGAGGTGGAGGGAGGGACTTGCTGAGTAATGACACTGCTAGTGCATTCATGTCTGGAGGAAATTTCTTCTCTTCATATTGCTGTAACAAAACCACTGGTTCCGTCTGCTTCTGTGGGTCTCGGCTTCCATTATAATGCCTCGGCTTAAACCCACTACACACACATCATAAAACTGTCTTGGGTGGAAATCTGAGCCTGATACAGGCACCAGCCGTCTCTGGTTGCACACTCATAACTTCTCTATGAGCGATACCAAGCAGACAAAACATTGTCTTTCAGATCTATTGCTCTGTCACAGGTTTAAAATGACTTCCGCTGGTCTCATAGATATTGATGTGTATTTTTTTCCATCAGAAGATGTGAGAAGGACACTTTTCTACATGTCACTGACCCTTAATGTGAAAAGATACTGTGAGCAAAGTGTTACAGGGATGATTGCTTCATGACCTGCACTGGGGCTCAATTACAGCCGTAATAAAGTCCACTTCCTTGACAGCTCGTTTTAAATGGGACAGCACTGCACTGCACAACAGAGCCTTTGATTTTGTATCAGCGCTGGCATTTGATCTTTAATCTTCGCTTCCCCACAAGAGGCTTAAAGAGCTTCTCAGATATGGCAGCAAATAAAGCAACCACCTCCGGAACCCTCTTTGTACAGCGGCCTGCATGAATGCCTTTTGGTTCTCACTGAAAGTTCTCTCTGCTCTTTGGGTGCTTTTGATGAGGACCTTTGACTCTTTAGGCAAGACGCAAGCTGTATCACACTGTGTCCTGAGCAAGAGCCCAGACTCCTGGGGTGTCCTTCGTGGTTTCATTTTCACCCAAAACATCCATACAAACATTCATATTAACCCAATACCGACTATACAGAGAATTAAAAGCATGACAGGTTGTCTAGAGACATTGTTTGATATTGCTGCACAATATAAAAGTTATTCAGGAGGCACCAGTGGCAGAACATGCCTGAGAGTGAATATTGTTTTGGGGCTAATTTTATATCGTTAGTTTCATGAAAAAGGAGAGAAAACTCAAGTGTTTATAAGGAGTCTGCCCCGCAGGGAGGGTTTCAGATCTTGGCTGCCCCAGGTCAGCCTCTATGGGTATGTCCTCTGACAGAAGTAAACTCTGTCCTCCTGTGGTCTGTTGCTGCAACACACTAAATCACCAAAGTCATCTGTTGTGTCAGCGAATGTCCATATTTCTCTTCTTCTGCCATTATCCGTGTGATCCGGCCCTCTCAGCCCCTACCTGTCCTGGTGAAACCTCCAATCTTCAATCTTCAACCTTCGAGCTTCACATTCCATCTTCAGTAACACCTGCAGAATCAGTCCTTCTCTATCTGCTCAGTTCAATATTTGTTTCTGGTTTCCAAGTCGTAGATCCGGATCGTAGATCCTCATGTTTGTTTCTCTTTCTTTTTTTCTCCTATCATGCAGCAACTTTTTACAAAAAAGAAAAATAAGAGCCAGGATCTGTTTATCCATTTGTTTTAAAGATTTGTCATCCAAATCCTTCCTGAGATGGTAATATTCCAACGGCATGCAAACAACATCCAGTAACTCCCACTCATCAGCTTCTAAACCCATCTGTTATTGAGCTACTCAGAGCGACGCGTTAACACTAACCACATCACTCATCCCCGCCTCATGCGGTGATGGAGATCAAATCCTTTATTTCACATTCACATCTTGTTGGGTCAGGACTTGCGAAGTACCTCCTGTCTGATTTTGTAGTCGAAAAAACACAACCCACAGTAGAATTACCACACTGTCCCTGCTGTTCCTCTGCTTGACAATGTTTTTTTGATATGTCACTTACTGATCTTTAATAGAATAGTGATGGTCTTGCCTTGGGGGGTGTGCTCTGTGGATGTCCAGCAGGATGAAGTGGTTTGCATTCAATTACTTTACATTTTGCACTTTCCTCTGCGCTGGCAGAGACAGAAATAGACAAAATGATCTCTAGAAGGTCTCCCCCTCTCCATTGTCAAATGAATTTAACTTTCAATTCTGTGACTGTTGGGCACAATATGATGTATTGATTTTATTCTTCTCCAAAAGCCATCCCTCTTCATTCTCTTTCCATTTGTTTATGTGCACACAAAACGATCATTTCTCAGCAAACCGGTTTAAACCAGGTGTTTCCAAAGGTAAATGAAAATGTGAAAATAAGCTAAAAAATCCCCTCAGATTATCACCTGGGGTCCTGAACTCATTTGACATTTGTTTCCTCTCACAAAGGAGGTGCTAATTGAACTTTGCTAAATACAGCCCTTTTAGGTGTATAGATGCTGCATAAATTACTGGAAGTATTGTACCATTTAACTGATTTATTACAATGTTGAATATTATTTTTTACATTTTACCCGTTAAAGCAATCATGTTACACGATGACACCATGGCTTAGCACTTCTGTTTATTATTGTCCTGTGATTTTTATTAATTTTTATTTGACCAACTAAAATGTTTTTCATCATTTCAGCCTTGCCGATGGATCAGTCACATTTTATGTCCTTTTGTCTTCCTTGTTTCTCAGACCTGTTCAATGAGGGGTGTAAAATAATTCCTGAATATTCGGACCTCTCTTTGGAATATCCTCCAGATGTAGGTGGCTCTGCTTCATTCGAAGGCTGTACAGTCTTGTGTAGCCAGTGTAACACTTTCACAGAGGCGGTAGCCATGCTACACTAAACATTTATGATGTTTGTTTTTGAACATAGTGGTTTCGAAAGATGTAACAGGCATGGTTAGGATTAGGGCTTGGAGTCATTGTGAATACTTCTGACTGTGTTGTCTCCTGGAGAAATGATTATAAAAGATTGTGAAGGACTAATATCTGTGAAGGTATATTCAACTAAACACCGCCAAAAAAGCTTCCTACCCACCTATCACTTAGCAGTGTCTCATTGAGCAGTGCTGTCAAATACTATCAACGTGTAGTTTCTTCTAATTGAATAAATTCCCTTTGAAAAAGGTTGCAGGACAACAGAAAGAAAACAGACAACTCTCTGTTGCCGGATTTGTTTCAGTCCCTGTGGAGACCTGTCAGAATGTCTCACTGCCTTTCTAATCTCCACAGTCCCAGGACTGCTGACAATTCCCTCGTACGATTAACATGAAAATCATTGTTATCATGTTAAATATATAGGTCAGAAATCTCTCATTAGCTACTTGACGCACTTTTGCCCTTATCAACATTCTGTATATCAAATATTTTTCTGAATTCCCAAAAGCATGACACTCAATTAATTGATTATGCCACATAAATATATAAATTATTGCCCTTTCAGGGTATCCTGGCTGGCTAATTATAGTTGCTTTAAGTCATGGGTATATTTCCATGAAGACCTTTAAAATTATCATCTCGGTTTTTAATCCATTACAGAAAATTAATTATTTTTTTTACATTATGCACAGCTGCAGGCTTCTCTCTTCGATCTGCTAAAATGATCCTTTTTCTAAGAAGATAATGTGCGTAAATCATTAGGTGATTGTGTTTGGCAGGCTTGAAAGAGATGTGCTCTTGTTTATTTTTGCGAGCCCTTTCCGGCTCCAGCCCCAGAGCGCACACGACAAATTAAAACGTTATTCCCGAGCCTTAAAGGACCCTTGTTTCCTGGCCTTTGCATCAGCTTGACTGACTTTAAGAAAAGTGATCTGATCAAAAAGCAAGAAGAGATACAGGTGCTGTATGCTGATCTCCACTCAGTACAGAGCACCTGCTGGCCCATGAGAGCTGCCATTTCTTCTCCATTTTCCCTCCAGGTGAGTTTAATGTGGTGTTTGTAGACAATCGCCTCCGTTCGCTTTTTATACAGGGTGCCATCAAAAGGAAATCAAACTGAGGGATTGTTGCTTTTGATGTGAACAGATTAAACCATCAAAGATTTTAATTGTTGCTAAAACTGTTTCAGATCCCAGTATTCCCTTTGCAGAAACGCACTTCCATCTGTTTCCAAAACCGAAAGAGAGAAAAAAAAAACCTCCGGGAGGACGAGGCAGAACGCGCCGAGTGTGGGGCTGAATTCTGAGCGGCGCCGGGGAGGTGGGTGTGGGCCGGGACTGCCCGGACTCATCGCTCCGCGCTGGCTGCTGAATGTGTCTTCATTCAGCAGGCGAATCGAAGCACCAGGTCTACCAGGACAAGAACCAGGGCGCCCCCAGCAGGAGGCGCGCAGCGAGCGAGAGCCTACTTCCTCTCCTGCAGCCGGGTGAGGTCAGGCAGCGAGGGCTGGTACCGGCACTGGTGGAAGTGCTCCCTGCAACACGAGTCCCTTTGTACTGAACCCACTCCGGTACGATCAGGCCATGAAAACCAAATTAAAAATGCAATTATTTCCATCCTTTTAGCATGATGTACATGCCACTAGGAAGTGATGAATTGAAGTTAAGTGGATATTTGCTTGTCTCAGTTATTTAGATCAGAAATTAATTTGCAGGCTTCTGTTTCTAAAAGAACACCATACTGTATGTACATCACATGGCAGACAAGGACTTCTACTAGATGGCATTTCACTTCTAATGGAAAATTACTGATTTACCTCCAGTTTTATTTTTATCCAAAAATAAAAAATGAAACTTAGCTTTAATTTTAATTAAAATTGTGCCCAAGAGTCATAGGAGTTGCTGGTTTAGATACGGGTTTAATACAGTTGAGCTCTTGCACACTCCTGAGCAGACGTTATCGAGAGCTTACTCGCCTCTCGCTCTGGTTAACCAACCGTCACAAACAATCAACAATGAAACGTGGAACAGGATTTTTCTCACCTGTTCTGCGGACAGGTGTTGCAGTCTTGTCTGGGCAAGTCTGATCGCGGATGTGAACCGGCCCACATGTTCCTCCTGCCACACAGCCCCGACTGCTGTCCGCCCTACGGATTAAGTCACCTTTCCCATCACGGCAACAGGAAAAGAGTTTGCCCCACTGAAAGCTTCATCAGTGAGGGGCAGCACCTCTGACAGGCTTGGGCAGATAAAGTGGGGTACAGGGCCCTCTGACAGGCTCGGGGCAGATAAAGTGGGGTACAGGGCCCTCTGACAGGCTCGGGGCAGATAAAGTGGGGTACAGGGCCCTCTGACAGGCTCGGGGCAGATAAAGTGGGGTACAGGGCCCTCTGACAGGCTCGGGGCAGATAAAGTGGGGTACAGGGCCCTCTGACAGGCTAGAGGCAGATAAAGTGGGGTACAGGGCCCTCTGACAGGCTCGGGGCAGATAAAGTGGGGTACAGGGCCCTCTGACAGGCTAGAGGCAGATAAAGTGGGGTGCAGGGCCCTCTGACAGGCTCGGGGCAGATAAAGTGGGGTACAGGGCCCTCTGACAGGCTAGAGGCAGATAAAGTGGGGTACAGGGCCCTCTGACAGGCTCGGGGCAGATAAAGTGGGGTACAGGGCCCTCTGACAGGCTAGAGGCAGATAAAGTGGGGTACAGGGCCCTCTGACAGGCTGGAGGCAGATAAAGTGGGGTGCAGGGCCCTCTGACAGGCTCGGGGCAGATAAAGTGGGGTACATGGCCCTCTGACAGGCTCGGGGCAGATAAAGTGGGGTACAGGGCCCTCTGACAGGCTGGAGGCAGATAAAGTGGGGTGCAGGGCCCTCTGACAGGCTCGGGGCAGATAAAGTGGGGTACAGGGCCCTCTGACAGGCTGGAGGCAGATAAAGTGGGGTACAGGGCCCTCTGACAGGCTGGAGGCAGATAAAGTGGGGTACAGGGCCCTCTGACAGGCTGGAGGCAGATAAAGTGGGGTGCAGGGCCCTCTGACAGGCTCGGGGCAGATA
Organism: Lepisosteus platostomus; assembly: GCF_059453375.1. Lineage (NCBI taxonomy): Eukaryota > Metazoa > Chordata > Actinopteri > Semionotiformes > Lepisosteidae > Lepisosteus > Lepisosteus platostomus. The sequence goes on from NC_142621.1 coordinate 1,256,467, forward strand.
AAGTGGGGTACAGGGCCCTCTGACAGGCTGGAGGCAGATAAAGTGGGGTACAGGGCCCTCTGACAGGCTCGGGGCAGATAAAGTGGGGTACAGGGCCCTCTGACAGGCTGGGTGTAGGAATGCGACAGGAGGGCAGGACAGCGCAGCAGAAGGCCCTCCAGTGACTCTCCTCAGAAAGACCTCTTCCAGGTGAAACTGTGCCGGGAGAGAGGAGGAGAGCAGCGGAGCAGGGAAAAAGAAATGAATTGAAAAATGAAATTTTAACGCCAAAGGCAAATTTCTGTTCAGGGTCCACTTCCTTAGCGAAACCTCAAGTACATACGACACTGGGAGTAACTGTCAAGGAGCTTAACCCCCCCCGAAAACCCCCCAACTAATTATATCAAAAACAAGAGCAGCGAGGTGTGGTTAGTGGTGAGAAGTGCCCAAACTATCTATTTTCTCTGTGAGTAATCTCTGCCTCACAGTCAGAATTGGCCCCTTCTTCAACCTCCGTCTTTCATCTTCCTTTTGTGGAGTGTCTGTGCTGCCAGAGAGGTTTTCCCACCTCTCCCAGCCTTGCTGTGGCTCCAAGAAGGAGATTGCCTTCTGGTAACACCCTTTCCCCTCTCCTGTACCCAAGCTCTGTGCTTAGCACACATCAAAAGGACCTATCATACCCTGATGGTTTAAATCTTTAAACAGGGAATAACAGCCTGAGTACATCCAGACCCCTCACATCCTACAGTCATGTCACTATGTGTTCCTGCAACAAATACCAGGGGAGGGCAGACAGCTGAATGAATCAAGTAGCGCATGTTGTCTCCCTGGACTGCATGCTACTGCTCTGATCAGGGGATGGGCAAAATTCTGTTTGAAATGAGAATAGGCTAATTTTCATCAGATTCTTCTCAGAGGAGTCCCAGGTGACTCAGCATGCCAAGGGTCATCATTAGAAAGCTGCCTTCAAACGATGCAAGGCATCTCGTGGCAATGTTTTCTCTCTTTGTTAAATTTATAAACATTAATGAAGAAATTTACACTGTGTCTGTGCTCCTCGTGGTGCTCCTGTGCCCTCGCCTCCTTTGCCTTTTCTGGTTTTGTTTTTTTTCCTCCTACAGATGCATATGCTGGTTGGTGGGAAGCAAACAACCTCAATCGGTGCAGGAAAGGAGAGAGGACTGAGCAGGAAAAAAAAACTAGAATGAAAGCGCGAAAGAAAAAGAGCCCCATTTCTGATTTAAAATTCAGACGGATTCCATGATCAAAGAAGGCTCAATAACTCCCAGCTGTTCAAAGGGACTTGTATAAAACAAATCAGATGTGACCGAGAATAGAAAGGCTCTCATTAAGAGCTAAACTACATAATGACAGGTGAAGCCGGGATCTGCGCAACTGCCGTTCCTCCCTCCACAGTAGAGATTTATTTGTTTTGTTTCTTCAGATCCGTTTTGCGCACTTGATATTGATTAGGAGGGGAATTGAATGGAAAATTGGGGATTGCAGGACAGCCGGGCTCCCCTCCGCTGCGGTGGGGTGACTGCTCCGATGGCTGCGTTCCTCTCTCCCTGACGTGCAGATGTTTGCACACAGAGTATTCTGGCTCCTGGCCCCGGGGTTTGCTATTCTCAGCCCCTGAGTGTGTTTGCTGCGGTGTAAGATGACCAGCACCACGGACAGGACGGCTACAGTACCTGGCCGATGAGTTTCGACAGAAGCTGCGGAACAGCACACACGGGCCGAGCGGGGCGTGTCAGCAGGCTCTCAGGCGAGGCGGATACACTGACCCCCTGCCCCATGGCATGTTTACAGCTCATGTGGGCGCTTCTCTCCCAAAACAAGGGCTCGAGCACTGCGCACGAAGGACGTCGACACGTCATTAAACAGACACACATGCAAAACACTTCCCCCCTAAAGAGGTCAGAAAAATCCAATCTACCATTTTACAGCCCTTTTATAGACACACATCGCTAACAACTTATTGTTTTAGTTCCCTCCAGGCAAGGCTTGCATCTGTTTCTCAATGCTGGGCTTTGACCTTCACTGTGCTCATTTTCCAGCAGCAGCAACCAGTTTTGTAGTCTTTGTGTGCTTGAAGGAGTCATGAAAAATTCAGACATGATGTTTCCCCGAGACCAAGCTGGTGGCTGTGGCTTTGTTAGAGCGCCTGTTCTTTGCATCATTGAAAAGGTATGTACTGCTGGCAGTACTGCTACCACAGGTTATCAGCATGAATATCTCTGGGATGGTGGTGGTGGAGGGGAATATATATTTTTAAATCTCTTTTATTAATCATTATTCTGTTTTTCAAAGTTATTTGTTTTCTAATCACACCCAGGATGTATCAGTCAGATCTGGCATCTACTCCTGCAACTAAAGCTGAAGATGCATAAATAAAAACATCTTTTTTTTTAAAAAAAAAGGTTTAATCTTTTACAAGGGGAGCAGATGGAACTGTTCTGTGTGGGTTCTGTAAATTGTCTGGAAACCTTGAATGTGGGAGCGGCTATGCTGTAAACTGAACGAGAAGGCACAATCCGTTGCTCACTGTGTTGCATATTAAAACAAGATGTGAAAGGTTCTAGGGGCTGAAAAAATCGACGAGACCGAGTCTTCTTGGTTAGGGTTTCAGACGTTTCAATCAGCAATAATCGCGCGTCGGATAATCCTCATAGCCAACAAGTCTACCTCTGGGGAGGCATAAAGGGAAACGTAATGAAAAATCATTCTTTGCGAATTAAACCACAAACCACAGCAATACCGCATAGCTGCAGCATAATATCGAAAAACTGCTTTTAAGAAAATTATTATTTTTAAAATTAGTGCTACAGAAAAAAAGAGAACTAATTCCAAAGTCATTTGCTCTGGCACAGTAAGCCCACTTGTGTGATTACTGCTGGGTTACTCAGGTAAACGACAGGATTCAACAGCATCAGACATACAGTACAGCGGTGCAAATGAATGTTGGTCGTATATACTGTCATTTCCCTTTACATATATTACAATGCGCGCATAGCCCCTGCAAGGCCTTCCGTTGGGTTAATGGGTTTAAAGGAACATCAGAAAGCATGGCAGACGAGCACTGCAGCTACACAAACACCCACCAACCCCGGAAAGCACGGGAGACACGCGCGGCGTGGAGGTTCCTGCGTGTGCGTGCTCTCTACAAGCCGCCTTTGTGTCCTCAAACCTGACACCCGACAACACACCCCGATGAGGAGTTCAGCTCCCCCGGCTACCATGAGACCCGGCCGTGCGGGGCTGCGGAGGCAGAAATCCTTTCTCACCCTGATGGCACATTTGCTTTAAGTATTATATTAACCTCAGTCATAACTGTCTGAGGATCTCAACATGTATAAATCAAGACCGCGGACCATATGTATTCATGGAGCACTTCCAGTGAGGTGAAAAGGAAGCTAACTCCCTCATAAATAATTCCGGGGCTCCTAATGAACATGGAAATCCCTGGTAGTAAACAATGCCTGAGCAGCTTATTAAATATAAGGGTCGCCGCTCGGTTTCGCCTGGGCTGTGTACTCCCCGCAGACACGGAACGAGAGAACCGCTCTCTCGCTTTCCGAGTCCTGTCGGCTCTCGTCTGAAGGCGGAGACGAACTTCCCCTTCCCGGGAAACAGCTTCACCTGCAGAGCCGCAGAGCCGCAGCCGAGCCCAGCCTGCACCTGTGCGTAAAGGCCATGCTACTGTGAACATTAATCCGCACAGAAAATACGCACACGAAATCTGTCTCAAATCTTCAGAAAGCCTGTGTATTACCAGCTACTTAGAATCCATTAGGTTTCGATTAGCTTTATTTTTTGTTTCCGGCACTGTTTGCTTTTAAATGTGTCAAAATGGGGAACCTTCAGACAGCACTGCATTTTGTTCGTCTTTTTATTTTATTTTTTTTAAAAAAGGTTTTAAACTCTTTGGCTGTTTTTGCAAATTGGGAATTCATCGCAGCTGACTGCAAGACTCCAAGGGTACTGTAGAAGACACACCTCTGATACACTGTGAATTGTGAAATTCTACATTTGCGCACTTTCGAGCGAAGACAAAACTTCCTCACCATCATTTATGAACGTGATAAATTGCTTTTTGATTGCAGTAAAGGATTCCGCTCCTTAGATCACTGCATTGTTAGAGCTACTACGATTCCTTGAATACTACTCAATTTCCCAGCGGACCAAGCCGTCGGATTTTCACCTGCAAGCTCAATTTGACTCACTAGGGGGCAGTATAGGACCTAAACATCTATATATGCTTCAGCCGGAGCGTGGATGCTGTTCAAACTGAGGCGCAAAGAATATTCACGTAAAACATTTTTCAGCGGCGGCCAAGAGAAAATGATTTAATTTATTAATTGGGTACATTTCTGTTGCTTCTTTAAGATATATATCTACCTTTCAGAAAGAGTTTAAATTATTATTTCGAAGGCATGGGTGGCCTTTCTTTATTGGGAAGGCCAGCACGATCACAACAGTGTTAGTAGAAGACCATGTAAATTACAGTATGTCTAAAAAACAAAAAACACTCCTGCTATGAGCACAAACTCTGTAAAGTGCCGTGGAAGATTTTCTGGTTTTTGCCTACCTTTTATGCTTTTTAGATAGTGTGCGGTATGTTAATAAATAATTGAGGCGCCCAAAGTTTCCCTGCTTGCAGTGGTTCGCTGAAATGAATGAGCTTGAGGCTCATGTTGCTGGTTCTTTCAGAATGTTAGGGATAACCTCTTGGTGACGAAACCATACAAAATACATAAACCAAGCACTAAGAGGCTTTAACAGTGTTGGGAGGGCACTCTGGTGCATGTGGGCCTTGTGGTGGATGTGTTTGACTAGGCATTACTCCAGACTTTCAGCCAGGTTGGTAACTCACACCAGAGTCCTGCCGAAGGATGAGGACACCTGCAGCCTTCATGGCATTCATGGAACAGGCCAAAGAAACAAAACCATTAGCCGTCCCTCTTTGCAGTTCCATGCTTTCTGAACAGCTGTATTGTCCTTCCTGTAGGATAGGTTGCACAACGTCTGCAACATTGAAAGCAAACACAATTTACAGAGGAATATTATATAAGGACGCCTACAACAGCATCGACATGAGAGAAGCAAGAAGGTATGGGAGATGAACTGCAAGTTAAATTATTTTAAAGCAAGACATTTCTCACCAGCTCATTAGAAACAAGTACAGTACTAACACATCATTTAGATACATTTTATTTCACAGATACATTTGACCACGTATATTGTCCCATATATTTCATAGATATATTTGACAGAAAAAGGTGTATCTGATATCTTTCCATGAAAAACCTTGTCACCACGCACTTTTGAATGTCCGAAGGCACCTTTTACAGACAGCACATTAAATGCTCTTATTAAATATCTACTCAAATTGTTTTGTTTCCAGTTTCCTTCATTCTTTGAATATCTGTTTTTGTCCATAAAATTAAAAATAGTTCCATATTTTTTTTTTAAATAATAATGCCAGATCTTGAATTCTATGGGGTAGTGGAGGACAAAATAAAGCCATAAAAAACTGCCCATGACTTTAATTTGATCTTAAGTTCTGCTGCACTCTTAACTACAGTTACAATTATACTATTCAGCTTTAAGAGAGAGGTCTGAGTCTTGATGACATTTCAAGTCCTGTCAGTGAAACAGAAATAGCAAATGTATCTCCGATAAGGTGTGAATCCCCATTAGTCACACGGATTTATAGGTTTTAGGAATATTTTAGAGCTCTTCTGCCTCAAAGCTCTTGGATCCTGGGTTCAGTTCCTGATTGGGACATATTTTGTGTGGAGTTTGCACGTTTCATCTGATAAAAAAAAATTCAAGTTTAAAAGTTGTTCAGATGGTGTTCCTGGCATCTCACAGACAAACACAAGGAAACACAAGTGGTATTGTGACCACCTGCATGAGTTCACAGACAGGAAGTGGTGAAAAGTACTGCGCCTGGCGTTTTTGACTGATTTTCTTCTGTTTGTCGAAAAGTTGAAATCTTGAAACATACCGGCAGGATTTTTTGCTTCGAAATGCAAGCAGGCAAGAACACTGACAGTAATTCTCTGTGAATGGTGTCAATTACTCTCTGTGTAAAATCATTTTCAATTAAATACCTTATGCACACTGGCACACAGGCTCACACCTTACTGCACAGATGACGCTCATGTAGTGCCACAGAAAGGAGCTGTTCATTAAGTGCTGATGTCTCTCGTGGGCCTGTCCACCTGCCTTAATCAAGTTAACATTAATAATGCATCATAAGTTAGAGCAGCACAATGATCTCCTCCACACCTTCTCTCCAGTCTCTGACATCACAGTGTCAGAACAGCTCCTCTCTATTCATCAAGAGCCTCTCTATACATTTCTGCCACCGCAAGCTATACCTTTTCGTCCAAAAATGGATTTAGCCTCTTGCATTTAGGTTCACTTCACCTTAAAAGGAAGACAGGCCCATGCAGCCCCAGTGATGGAAATTGTCAGTTTTCAATCACCAGTGCTAAAGGATGTTCATTCCAGGGCTGTATTCCTCACACCAGTCGCAGACCTGTCTCACAGCAATGGACTGCAGCTCTTTAAACAGACAAAAAAAAGAGTCTCACCAGACACAGACATGCTTCTCAACACTAAGATTTGCCGAGTGACCATAAATTTTAATGTTAGCTGAAATCATTAGAGGAGATTGCTTTAAATTACTGGATTTGCCTGTTAAGATTTGGGGAGATTTGCATAGATTTAAACCATCTGTAACGAAATCTGAAATGGTTTCATCTGCTCTTCTAAACAGTGGGTTTTGTGAGGGGGAAAACGGGAAAGAAATCATAGGCTCAAGTCCTTTTTAAAATTCATATAATAATCTCTTATTATGGCATCGAGTTCTCACTGTAAATAAGTTGAAACAGTTGAATGTAGCATGACTGCTTGGTAGTTCAGTAAATATTACTTATTATTTTTTAATGTAACGGTTCTAAGCCTGAGCTCAGATTTCCATTTGAAGGCAGACATTAAAGAGATTCAGGAGTCATCCAAATGGCCAAGTAATTAATGTTACCGTGCACGCCCAAGACATTAAAATGTTAACAGTGTTGGAATCGTGTGCTTTGGAATACAGAGTGAGGGCTTTATTACTGAGGGATAGACAGGGGGTGACATCTCTCCTAATTGAGGACATCAGGGTGCCTGCTGCTATTTCTTATCTACAGTTCAGATCTCTTTTTAATTTATTCATTTTTTCTTATCACTGGAATCTGCTCTCATTATTAGTCTGCAGTGTTCCTCATTTGCATTTCAAGTGCTGGAACTGTGGGGTAACGGCCAGCGAATGTGTTAGAGGAGCACTTCAAGAGCCTGTGCTATCAAACAGACGAGCTGCAGCACAGCGAGGCCGACATCTGGGTTACTCTATTCCCACAAGCTCTGCAGTGTCATTAACAGGATTAATCTTAGCCTTAATTTCATAATGATTGCTGTTTTAATGTATGTGAATGAACACAAAGTCTCTTGACTCATTATCGCCAATTTGCCCAAGACATATAATCAGACTCTTACATTCACCAACATTTATTTTTGCTAATACATTTAAAATTGTAGATTAAGCAAATACAGTTTAGTTCCAGCTGAGTGGATACCTAATAAGTCCTTATTTATGTTTTAACTGCTGAGGATTTGCAAACTCAATTTTTATTAATGAGTCCATTGCTTGAAATATTAACTCTGGGGTTATTGCAGCAGGAAGCTGAGCAGTTTGCTCACATAAATAGCATCAATGTTCCTGCATGTTTTTCAGATGCTGGCTGTACAGGGTGTCAGGATATTACAGATATGAGTAGATCTTGGTGGCTTCCAGAACCGTTTTCTTTCAGTTTTTCAGAAACTGTTCAGAATTCAGCAAACAATATCTTAAAATCTCAAAAGGCAAGAAGCCCAGAAAAGGGAGGCGCAGTGGCGCAGTGGTCAGCACTGCTGCCTTGCAGCGCTGGGACCCTGGGTTTGATCCCAGACCTGGCACGCTGTCTCTGTGGAGTTTGCATGTTCACTTAGATTATTCTCCAGGTGCTCTGGTTTCCTCCTCCAGTCAAAAGATTTACTGCCAAGGTTAATTAGATTATGGGAAAAATTGGCCCACGTGTGAGTGTTTGTATTAGTTGTCTCCGCGATGGACTGGTGTCCCAGCCACAGCCTTGTGCCTGGTGCTTGCTGGGATATGCTCTGGCTCCCCCATGACCCTGAATTGGAAGAAGCTGTTAGAAAATGGATGGATGGAGAGAAGTCGAAATAACACCCACAACTTGCTTTTTGTTTAAATAGCTGAGCACACGCCACAGCGCAGCTACAGTACGTGATGCAAACACACTGTGCATCTGTAAATGTCAATGTGAATAGCACAGTTCTTTAAGTATTTAATCAAAATTAGTGAGCTCTCAATGTCTAGAAGACAGACAGACGATTGTCATTGTGTGATGGTGTATGGTCTGAAAAGAAACACACACACACACAAGTGCTGTTTATGCCAGGATGATCCATTCCAACAAATATTAAAGTAGTCTGAGAAGAAAACAGTCATCCCTTGATGGGACCGATGTAAGGCTAGTACAGTACATGCTGTTGAAGCTGATGTACTGAATTCTTTCTAGAAACAACTGGATAAGACCCCAGGGTCTATTAACTGATAACTCCCAAACGGGTTAGATGGGCCTCCTCTCGATTTTGTGTTTTACACTCCAGCCTACAAAAACACCAACCCAGGTGTCCTGAGCCAGAGCTGAGGACTGTGTCTACGTAGTGCTTTATCTGGAATTCATCCCAACATCCTGCCTTCATACTCAGCGGGAATCAGGTTCCGAATGGGGGTCATCAGTACCAATTAGACCTCAAGGAACTCATTAGAAAGCCCCCCTCTAGCGCACTCAACTGGCCGCGCACGGTCTCCCCCGGCGGAGCGCGCCGTACCGGGGGCCTGCCACAGCGCAGCACCTGGGCAGCTCTGCAGCTCTGCAGCTCTGCCTTCCAGAGCAAGGGCCGCTTCCCCCTGCAGCGCGGCGGGCAGTGTGTGTAATTGGAACCCGGAGTGGGAATTGAGCCTCAGAACAGACGAGGCATTCCTGCTCGCGGGCAGTTCGGGGGCACGCTGTGAACCTGGGGGGACGCTCTTCTTGAGCAAGGGCTCCCTAACCACAGCCTGGGGGGCCAGAGGCGTCCCTCCTGACCCGAGCCAGTCTGCCCCTGCGCTGCGCCTGTCCTCCTTCAGGTGCCTCATGCAAGTCAAGGGAGCTGTCAGGCGCGGGGGGAGAAAGGGCTTCAGATGCCTGTTCTCCTGGGCGCGGAAATTCACTCCGGAGGCCCTTCTGGTCAATCGCAGTGTAAGACTGCTGGTGTCAGTCCTCCAGGGGCCAAGCTGACACGAGGGGCCCTGCAGGAGGAGCCACTGGAAGAGCTGGGAAGATGCTGAAGAGTTTGTACTCTTTGGATGCAGCAGTAGCAGTTTCGATGATTTTCAATCTATCAGTCCCGTGGCCTATCAAATAGCAACAGATATACTAGTCTACATAGAGGGTAATTAAAAGTAGTACTCGTTTTTGCAGATACATTTTCAAATAAACTTTAAAGCAGAAAGCCTGAGAACAGTACAAAGGCCTACCACACACCCTCCCAGAGATTCATACTCAACATTTTTATTTGATTTAATCCACGCAGATCGACGCACATGATTTAAATGAGGCACTAACAGGCAAGACAAAACAGAAAAACATATTTTTTAAAGATCAAGACGATGAAAGCATTAACATTCAGCAGGACATTTTGATTGATCTGGAAGAGAGTCGCTGCCAGACCTCTCCTGTGCTGTGTGGGCTGTGTGGAAGGATGCTTCCTGTGTAACATTGTACCGAAGTTCTGCAGCACAAGACAGTGTGGCGTCCACTTCACCTGCCAAATGTGCTCATATTCGAGAGAAATAGATGAGGATCTTTCCAGCAGTCAATGACATATTATCGTACAGCTGCTACAGCGACACAGCCCCTCAATATTTGATTATTCACGGATAAGATGTTTAAACATATCAAAGAAATGACAGCCAATTTTGCATGAGACAAAATATTAATTAAAGTATTGTAAATGCCAGCTTGTTAATTGGTTTGCACCTGCATGCAAAGAGTAGGTATTAAGATTTTTTTGAGCTGAATATTAATTTTTTTTTGCATGTCTTCATAATGCTCCAAAAGACCCTCATACAAACACATCAGCACAGAGTAAATATTGAATCTGAGACTAAACTCCTGGCTGTACACACGCAGAGTGGGAGGGGGGGGGGTGCTGGGGGGATTTAGGGTTTGGAGGCTCCTAATTAAGTAGCTCTAATCAGGCTTGCTGCTGAGGGTCATTTCCTGAGAGTAATTTGTGATATTAAATTGCGCGTTTTTTTGTTTGTTGTGCTTTGTGAGCTAAAACTGATCCCTTTTAATATAGCAGCAAATATGCAAATTGATGTTTCATTATATAATGCAATTTATGGCAATCTTCTGTAATTTAAAGAAAGGACGAGAGCATGACCTTGTCATTCAAACCGCACCCCCCTGCCGGCCCCCCCCCATCCCCACTCCCCACCTCGCAGTGCTAAGCCCAACTAATTAAATGGGATCTTTCGTGGAAAAAACATCCTGGAAGTGAGCGGAGTGGTGAGATTATGAATGTTGTACATTTTCTTTGTATCTATCGCTCTAGTTGCACGCTCGGTCCCCTGGTGCCCACGGGGACAACCTGCCCGCGCAGCAGATCTGCCGCTGATCTGCTCCAGGAGCCGGAGAGCTCCCGCTCGTTCCCAGGGAAGACAGGCGGATTACCGCGGGTGGCTTTCACCGAGATCCGGTCGCACACGGCTCACCGAGGGGGTTTTTGATGGGAGAGCCCCTCCATCACACTGGCATTCGAGCAGCTGTGATAGTTGCCCCGGTAGTTGGTGGCTCCTGTCTGTATCCCATCCTCCCGTGTATTCACCAGAGGAGGGTAGAATTACTGTTGCTGAGCACGACAGGCTGTCATACTTTCATTTAAGGTTTGTGTTGCTGTGCGGACCTCGCCGTGAGAGCATCTGAGGCACGTGTCAGCTCTCCATGTGTCTGTTCCTCAGAAACTGGTCACCTGATCAGAGCTTATCAGATGGAAACAAGGGTGTGCAAGTTGAGGAGAGGCTGCTTAGAGCCTGTCGGATGGCTGAAGCACCCCTGAAGTCAGGTATTTGTGAAACAATCTACCCATCAGCTTAAACAAGCAAGTAAATGATTTGATTGGCCCCATAGACTGGACCAAAAACAAGGACTGAAGCTGAGAATCACTGCTGTAACAGTCTCCATCCCAGCCTGGAGTCCTATGGAGTACTGTACATGCGGTCAGATAAAGGGCTACTGGTGCTTGTAACAATACGCATGATGCCGTAGCAGTGTAGCTCACAAACTTGGCTGAGAGACAGCATAGCATCCTTTAACGGGCCTTAACTGACATAGCAGAGCAAGACAAAACACCTTTTGTTTGTTAACCCTGGAGTCCTAGCTAAATCCCACTCTGGGTTTGAACAATCTGACCTCCCTGAAGTCCCACCATAATCCAGCTGGAGAGGCAGTTCCTCTCTCCTCCCTGATCTGCTGTGCAGGGGGGCTGCTGTGTGTCGCCTAGGTGGGGGCTCTTCGGTGCTCAATGAATTGGGTCTCCTCCTCCTTGTAGAGCACTTTTCTATCCCTTGGGATGAAAACCGCTGTATAAATACAATATATTTTAAAATTATTATTTAAATAATACATGCCTGTACATCTCCTATGCTGTATGATATGTGACCCATGGCACAGCTTCCTAAATGTCATGGTTCTGATGGCAAGTTCGAAGTCATATGTGATGAAACACAGATGTCCAAGAATTAAAATAGCAATTCTGGCAGGTCTGCTCTGTTGGGAAAGGAGTGTTAAAGTCATTGAGATACTGTCTGAGCGAACAGTGAGAAAAGAGAAAAGTTACAATTCGGTGCGACTGATATTTGACAATTAATAAACAAACAAATAAGTGGGAATGAAAAGCAAACACAGAGTGAAACAGACTGCCCCTGTTTCCACAGCTGCTCCATATTTTCAGGTGTGGTTTACATTGGTATTCTAACTCAAACGGATAGGGGAAAAAATGATTTGACTTTGACTCACATATAGGAAATGTTTTGTCCAAACGTCCTCTTAAAAAATCAGAACTAAACCAAAAGACCTACAGTGTAGTTTTGCATCACCTTTGTATTGTGCAGGGAATGCAAATGGTTTTGCTAAGGATCTGCACGTCTGCTTGGAGGGAGCTCAGAGCAATTGTAAAACACAAGCTCTCGCAGTACGGATAGCATATAAATATCATCACATTTTACTCCAGCTCGTAGGAGCAATGCAACTCCACACTAACTGTGCTCGCAGGCTACTGAAGCAAAAAAAAAAACAAGAACAAATCACAGCCACCTCTGAAAAAAAACTGTGCAGTGGAATCCAAGCTTGACTGAAAGCGTCTGTTTCTCATTGGACTGCAAGGTTTCTCTGCCATCATTAGCTACAGAGCTGTCACATCGCCGTTTTTCAAAGAAAATCAAGTTTAAAAAGTAGAAACAGATCCAACACTTCAGAAAAACAACAGCAAAAACTTGAAAAACTTGAACTGCTTGTATCATGCAGCCGCTGAAAAAGACAAATGTCACCACATACAGTGTGATTTTAAACAAACAGTAAGAATGGTTTAGTTCTAGTACTTTTATTACAGTTAAATACATCCTTACAAAAAAGGGTACACTGGAGATGAGAGCTTTCCCTCTAAAACATCTCTGAGATACAGTATTTGCATTGGCTGTGAGCATATCTCTAGCATTTAAAAAATATCCTCAGCTACAAACTAAACCCAAATATTCAAAATAACGTCATTGTTCTAATAGGTTCAGATTACTGAAGCAAATTTTGTAAATGTTATTGAGTTATTATTAAACATAATACAGACGCCTACCTGAAAAGCATAAATCACACTGTCATTTAAAAAAAAAACAGTGCTGATTGTGGAAGGAGAGCACTGATCAGGATGCCCATCTCATTGCAAAGTCGTTGTTTTATTCATTTCTGATCTGCTGTTTAGTTGACTCTTTGGCTGAACCTTGCACACTCTTAAAAAGCAAATTCCCCTCTCAGCACATTCACAGGCTTCAGCAGAGCTCCGCAGCAGAAGAAGTCTGGGCTGATCTTCCTGAAGGACGGAGAAATGGTTTTGTTTTAATGACGAAGAGGAGAAGAAAATTAACATTTTTTTTCCCTCTACACTGCGGCAGGTTAAATTGACTTGAAAATGAGATTTTAGCAGCAGATGATATAATAATCTAGAGCTGAGACTCAGCATTGTTCCTTGTTAATAGAGTGAGAGCATGAGAGGGTTCAGTGTTACAGCGTCAAAAGGAGGGGAATGGAAATGAAGAACCTATACATGATCAGGCAAGAAGTCAATTATACGTGAGGAAACAGCACAAAATGTATAGGATACAGGGCCCTGTAAGGGTATGTTAGCTGTTTCAGATGGGGTAGAAAATACACCTACAAAGCACTCTAACACATCCAGTGGCGTTGGTAGAACAACAGACTCCACTGTTAAGGGAAGACACCACACTGGAAAGATGTGAATGTGCCCTCGCCAGGACATGCCAGCCCTTGGGTTCAATGGACACCTCTTTCCTGCCCAACTTTCCTCTTCATTGCGCCGCGCTGAAGGTGGTTTCTGAGACGCTCAAAAAGCCAGGCCGGCTGAAATCAAACGCTCGTGTTTATCTCTGCTTGTGAGAGCTGCACGACCCTGATACCACAAAGCGAGTAAATTAAAAATACCTATGTTGTGGTTTTTTATACTGCCATGCGTCTGAGCTTTTGAGCTTGTTTTGGTTTATCAAGGCACCATAGGTTTCGTGTGCCAGCTAGCAGCGACCCTTGGATGCCCAGCAGGCACTGCTGGAACCCTGGACTGTGACCTCTGGACCAGAGGAAGGCAAGAAGTGACGAGCCGCGGATGAGCAGATTTGAAGCAGAGCGCAATGCTAAACCCTGTTGCTGAGGGGGCAAAAAAACGTGTAGCAATTAATCCCATTAACATATCAATTATGCACTTAAGCTAATTGTTAGGAAGACTTCCGCTAACCATATTAGAGGTGATGGGGTGATCAACGTCCCTGTTCTGGCTGCAGCTCCCTGCATGCAGATGACTTCTCGCCTATCTGCTGGGCTTCTTGTTATCCAGCTCTAGACGGCCATTAGGAGTATCCCCAGTGGAAGGCCATTTCCCTGCATTACATTGTAATGTTCTTGTTAATAATAAATTGATGAAGAGCCGCTTCTTCAGATTAGGCGACGGCTCCTCTGATAATGGAGTTGGAATCAGGCCAGGCTTGGGGCTCCAGGCTGAAATCTAACCTGAGGTTAAATAAGCCTTTGTTGGGTAGAAAGCACCCCCTATCTCGGGAAATGTAAATGATTCTTTTGTTGCAGACACAAGTGAAAAATGAAATTACAGGGCGAAAAGGAGGGTGTGATTTTTTTTTTTGACGTGGCGAGCCTAGCATTCTTCTCCACATGCTGGCCAATTCCAAAGCCGAGAGAAGTGCACAATAAACTGCGCGATCACCAAAACGCCACCCTCTCGCATCCGCCTGCTGTGTGTCACACATTTCGGCAACCAAATTAAATAGCGCCCTATAGGCTCCACTGTCATGGCGCTACATGTGCGTGCAGCCTGCCTGCACTCTGCAGTGCCTTTTCTGTGCTGCCTTTATTCTTTCCTCTATTTATTGTCACTGCATTTGTGAACGTGCTTGAAATGGAACATAACACCTTCAGACAAGAGACGCTGTTAAATGCAAAGCAACAAAATATTCAAAAGAAGAAGAATGTAGATCATACTCACAACAGAGTGTAAAAAAACAATAAGAAAGCAACAACAATAAAAAAGCATTAGCTTAAATATTTTAAATGCTTTCCATTCTTTTGGACAGTGTTGTACAGGTAAAATGTGTTTACATTTTCTGCATTACCTGTCTTGTAAGCCTGCTGTTTGGCAGGCTTTTCCCAAAATCTGTCTCTTAATAGAAATCTTGATAGAAATATCTGAAGAAAATTTTAATCACAGAAGTGTTGTGCACACTTACTTATCTGAATCACAAAGGAAGAAAGAGCTTCAAGCTGGTGCTGTCACCTCAGTCTAACATCCCTTGTCAGGAAAAAATGTGCCTACAGACACATTTCAAATTCAAGCTATGTAACACTTGCCAAACTGCAGAAAACTTAACAGTAACAGAGAACAAACAGAATAAATAAGCGCTGGGAAATAAAATCTGATAAAATGTTTCCTGAAGTCAAATATATTTAAGGAAGCCTTAAGGAAAACATTTAAGAGAAAAGGTAAGCAGGGGCCATTAGACTTTTAAAGGGAGACAAATGCAATGGGATTTGAAGGAAGCATTCATTTAATTCTGTGTATCTTTTGTGGGGTAATGATTTTGTTTTCCCTTATGTTTTCCTGTCATAATGTAGTTCACGATTGATCTGTGCACCTTTCGAAGGGATTGTAAAGTCACAGTGAGGAGAATCGAAAAATAACTGAACCAAAATTGTGAAACCTCTGAAACGCAGAAGTGTGGAAGCAAGACATTCTGAAAGACCAGAATAGCCCTCATACCACCAGAAGAAACAGTCACAGTGACATCCACTATCCTGGACTGTCGGTGGGAATTGTAAAAAATTGTTTAATATCATAAAATGCACCTCTCCAGAGCGAATCAGATTTATTTTTGCACAAACATTTAAAACAATTGGAGTTCAGTAACATCAACATGGACCGGTACTGTTTTTCATTTAGACAAACACTTCTCAACAGCGTGCTTTAGACCCTCCCAACCAGGAATTGGTGAAATCTTTTAGCACGAGATTGACAAACTGCTTACGTTGGAGAAATGCAGTTCCTGGGCTGTATCTGTAGCAAATAAACAAATAAGGAAGCGAGGGTGTTAAGGTGGCCAATAAGAATAACTATCTGGATGAAGGCAATCATGTTAAATTAGGTCGAATAACCCCTGCTGTATAAAAAGTTGTGATAATTTGAAACTCCCTGAAGTTCACATATATCCTTTTCTACTTATCTCCACATAAAAAGAGCATTACAGAAAATGTTGCCCCAAAGTAAGTTCTAAAAGATATAAAAATCATTAAGTATGATTTTTCAAAGGGCTGCTGATTGAAAGTCAATGGGAAAGTCCTTTCACTTTAATCTTCTGTTTTTTTTTTCAGCTGCACGGCCATTCTGAGCACGGTTTTTCCATATTAGTGAATATATTTAAATTCTCAGAGAAACCGATTCTTGGTTTATGTCTTTGGTCCTCTGCACCCGCTGGGACCCACTGAGGATATTCACTGAACTTTAGAAAAAACTGCAAGTCGGGAAGGGGAATAATCCCCCAAACCACCACAGGCTCCGAGCTGATTAATCGGGATCTCAGGAAGCCCTCTTCCTGGTGGGAAGGATGCATGCAGCTTGTTCTTCGTGATCGCATCCGTTCTCTCGCGCAGACATCGATCACAGTACTGCTCAGGTATGCACGTGTGCGCCGACACTGTCACGTATTCTTCTTGCAGCGCAGGTGAGCTACCTCCTTCAGCACAGCGAGCCTGCGTCTTCACCACCACCTCCTCCCCTCTCAGACATCTGCCCTTCCACCAGGTCCACCGGGTCCAGGGGAGACCTAATCCGGCCCGCTCTTGGGGGCTCCTGGGGGTGCCACGCCCTGCGGTTCCTGTCCAGCTGGCCGCTGGCCCGATGCTTCGTGGGCTGTGCGGGCCTCTGTGATGGCTGCCAGCACGCTTCGCCCCACCTCAGCAGCTTCATCTTTTCTGCCAGCGTGGCTCCACTGGGCCGGCTGTGAGCCGCAAGCCGCCGTGTCGATACAAAGGCAGAGGTTCCGGCTTTTCCCGATACCGACAGGCCTCTCTGCGCCTCGGTTCTGCCATTTTACCAGCTGCTCAACATGGACGAGTGACACCAGAGCCAACACACGTAACCCAGGACTACTGATGTTCTGCTGGCGAGGAAGCTCTGTGGGTTCATTTCACTTAACAGGAAACAGTTCTCCAGCACTGCATACAAACGTGTTTACAGTGCACCAATCAGCTGATGAAAGATCATGTGAAGTGTGTGCATAGCTGAAAGGACAGCATGCATTATAGATGATATTTTGTAAATCTGCCAAACCTCTGATTATGCAGCAGCAATCCTCAACCAAAACAAATATGTACAATATTTCACTTCTTTTCGCCACTATTTGAGAGGCGCTTGCAGAAAAGAAAGCTCAACGCCAGAAGATGTTGAATGAAACGTATCCACCTCTTATTTGGGGTTTTTGCTTTTTTTCTGGCAGTGCAAGATGCAGCAGTGGGCGAGACACTGATAATTCCCGTTTTGCAAATATGACAATGTTAGAATGCCTTTGATTACAATCCCATGACACCTCGCATGGAAACGTTCCCAAGTTTATTCATATAAACTGTCGAGGGCCACAGTCAAGTAGTGGGTCCTGCACTAAGAGATTCAGGCGTCACTGACAAAGTGAGAAAGAGACCAGATGGGTTAATGAATGTGTGAGGTAACGCTGTTTACATTCTACCAATATGCTTACTAAAATATGATGAAGTGACATTATTTCTGGGAGCATTTACATTGTTTGGCTTTTAATAATAAAATCTTCATCACATACTGTAGCTTAATCGAGGCTGAACACATCCATTAGGAAAATGTAGTAAAATTCGTCTGGTTTTAGTAACATAACGCACAAGCAAGCACATAGGCGCGAGGACCATACTTTTCATTCATCAGCTCAGTATATCCTTTTCCAAAGATGTTTAGAAGATTGCAGAAGGTACGTATCTTTTCTGAAGAGTCAACTTTGGACACTAACATTTCATAATTGCTTGATCTGCAATCACAGGAACATGTACTCATCTCAGCAACGGAAAAGAGCATTGCACCAGTACTGGAGAGCAGTTACATTACTCTGGACAAGCATGTTAGTTGCAATGAAGCTGTTTATCTGAATCCTGTGCAGGAATACAAGATTAAGCCATCAGGACTTGGCCGAAATCAAACTGACTGAAAGAGCCTACTCCCTCAATGAGACTGAGTTACGTTCTTTACAATAGACACAGCAGCACAAGAGACGGTGAAAGTGCCTGCTGCTAACTGTTGAAAATGATCATAGTAAGAATCTGCATGTTATATACCGTCATGTTATGACACGTCATCTCAAGGCTCTTTATCATCTCTGCCCGAAGCACCCAGGAAGCACCTCTGTGGAACACAGGAGAACTCATGGCAGTACCTCTGGTGAGTCTCTTCCAGCTGCTCACAGAAAGCTTGGACTGGATTACTCAACAGGCAAGACAGGCACGGTGCCAGGGGCCTACAAACACTGCAGGACCCATGAAAGAGAATTTTGACAGCGTTTTTTTATTTGTGAAATAAAAATAGACAAAAAAGATATTTTCTTGAATAAATATACTGTACATAGCAAGGACA
This sequence comes from Lepisosteus platostomus, assembly GCF_059453375.1. Classification (NCBI taxonomy): domain Eukaryota; kingdom Metazoa; phylum Chordata; class Actinopteri; order Semionotiformes; family Lepisosteidae; genus Lepisosteus; species Lepisosteus platostomus. The sequence goes on from NC_142621.1 coordinate 1,275,049, forward strand.
GGCTATCCAAAAAAATGTTCAAGATACCTTTGATCACCCATCTACCCACACACCCACACAAAGACCTCCACCATAGGGCATTTCAGTTACTACTCTTCTTCAGCAGAAGCTTGTGCCTTGGCTGTTACAAAATTAATTCCAGGGACCTGAACTGTTAGAGCCGTGTGTGTTTCACTGCTGAGGATTCACTCTTTCGTTGTCTGTCCGTTGCCAGGGAAGAGCAGTGAACGTCTTTCGGGTCTAGGTAACAGGGAAGATGTGACGAAGGGCAGTAAGAAATGATAGACAGGAAGTACTTTTAGAAACTGATTCTGGTGGTCAGGTTTTAAATCAAAAACAATACCAACATTAGGTTTGATTCCTTGCAATGCTTTCATGTTGTTTGATCTTGGATTGTACTATTTTCACTTTCTTGCAAGGACCCACATTCAGTCTGTCTGAGGCACTCGGGCTGGCAGTGGGGACCTGCCAGGGAATAGGAGACTACCTCAGGAGCAGAAGGGTAGTGCTCCATCCTCTCCTGACCTGGAAGTGAACAAAGCAGAGAGGGGTCAGGGAGGTGGTTGAGGCAGATTCCCCCTTTCATCTCGATAAATCTGTTCCGCTGAAAGAGACACCATTCTCTGCAAAGAAACCTCTCAAGAATTTGAGAAAAAGGATCAGATTAGTGTGCGGTTACAAATTAATAACCCATTACAAAAAGGACAAGAGGCTTACAAAAGTATCCAAACCTCCTGCTTAAAACAAGGGGACTTCCGCAGGCTCCCGGCCCAGAGTTCTTCCTGCCCGTGCAGGCAGAGACCAGACTCCTGGGCCTCAAGTCAGTCTGCTGCAGAAGACACCTCTCCTCCCCCCTCCCCTGTGCTGGAAGGTCACGCTGTGGCACGTCCCCCTGTGGGGCAGCATCAAAGACAGCCCTCCGCCAGCAGAGAGGGTGCCAGCTGGACACCGGAGCGGCGCTTCCAAACAGAGACCTCGTGCAGGTACAGTAAAGGTAAGAATCAAAAATGAAAGAAAACATTGCGACCGGGGTCTGCTCTGCCTGCGTTTACACTGTTTTTCATTTGATCTCAGTCCCTCACAGCCGATCCACCCCCCCGCCCCAGCATCATCTGTAAGGGATTAGAATAAATCGCTACTTCCTTGCTCGTCACCTGGCTCACTTGCAGGCCGGCTCTTGTTAATTCAGCTCCGTGTCCACACCTAGCCCAGAGCCGACGAGCAGGCTGTGTCTGGGTGGGGACAGCCGCGGCGACAGAGTGGAGATGAAAATGAATGATATTTCTGGTACCCGTGACAAGGCCACAGAGGCTAATAATTACATTAAAAAAGGCCCTCTGCAGGTAGGTGTAAATAGGCTAGTCTAAACAAGTGCCAGCATTTTAATATAAGAAGCCGCAGACGATGTCATTACCTGACGAGACTGCCACCTTTCACCTCCAGCCATTGTAACCTGTTAGATCTCACTAACGGGGAGAGTGAGGAACTTGTTTGCAGGGGATTTGTTGTCTCACGCTCGGAGGCAGCTGAGAGCCTCGCCAAGTGACAGGAAGAAGCTTATATTCACAAGGTGCGATCGCCTAAGTGTTTGCCAGGGCCTAATTAGTTCTCCTTTGCTGGTTGGCAGTCCCTCAGCCTGGGAGCACACTGACTCTGCAGGCTCCGAGCAGACAGACACGACTGCACCCCTGTCAGTGCTACTTGTTTATTTAACCCCTTCCCTGGGCCAGCTCTGTGCTGCGCCTGCTCTGAAGATCAGCCTGGAAAATCCTCGAGGGCTATAATTATCCCCCTGGGTTACTCCAGCCACAACCAGAAGCTTCTTGAAAGGAAACATCTTAATTGGAATAATTAAGAAGCATCACAAGATAGTCTTTATCCCATCTGCATAACGTTAAGAGGTTGAGGTCCATGCCCTGATGTTGAAATACTGTATCAATACAGGCTTCTGTTTCATCTAGATTAGAAAACTGTAACATCTTACTTCCATGATCATCTAAAGCAGCCTTAAAGGTCCTCCTGCTCATGTCAAAGAGGCTGAAATGCCCAGCTCTACGACAACATAAGAGCTTGTTTCATGAATATAGTCCAGCACAATCTGAGATCTGCTGATTCAGGCCTGCTCACTCTTCCTACGGAACAGATACGGAAGGTGTATTAATTTGTATTTATTTGCATATGAACCAATCTCAGATTCAGTGGTTCGGTCAAAGTCTAATAACGACGAAAAGAGCTGATGAATATTAAGGGAAAGCATACCAAATGATTTGGAGTAATCTCATCAGACTCAGGAAATGACAGTGGTGGCTGAGGATCAGCTCTGTCACAACCCCACTTACCTCCTGAGGAATGAACCAGGGAGAAAGCTGCAAGGGTGAAGTTGGGCTGGAGGGAGGGGGGCTAGAGAAGACGTGCAGAGTTGTGTGCAGCTAGGGAGTGTTTATAAACAGGGGAGCGGAGGAGCAACATGACAATTTGACCTCTTCCTTAACTTCTTTTAAAAATTTCATTAAACAGACAGAGACTTAGTTCCAGATCGTGTCTTAATTCATTTAACTTTTAGGGTATTATTGGTAATTCATAGCGCAGGGATTTTTCCGTGGTTTCCTGGATCTTAAAACATGCATGGAGATCTGGCACAGTTACCGTTGGGTTCGCACTTTTACAAATCTGAACTACTGTGCAGGGCATCTTAAGATGGAAAAAATGGCAAATTTACCTAACCGGGCATGAGATGCTATGGTCCTCTTTTATACCTCTTTAGTAAGATGCAATTACATTTAGTAAGATCTGTTGCAGATAACATTATTTGTGCACACAGAACGACTCAGAAGCTTTACCAATTTCCCCTGCCAAATTAGTGTGCTGAAAACCCCCCTAATTACTGTTTTGAAGGATCATTTGCAGAATTAGCACTGCTGCTGTGGACTGTTGCTGAGCCTCGGAATTAGCGTGCTGATCAGGAAAGGAGGTACTGGGGCCCTGGGGGTGAGGTGATTTTCAGGTGACAAGAGGAAACGCCGTGCCTCTGATTCTTTACTTCCTGTCTGGAAATAATGTGTGTGTGAGGTGACACCGGTGTAGAACTGACAGGACCCCCAGAAGCAGGAAAGAAACAGAAAGTGTGTGATGTGTACTTTAGGGTCAAAGAGAAAGACACTCACTGCCACGCTGAAAGGAATAATCTGGATGCTGCTGGGAGAGTATTCAAAATTACAAGCAGGCTCGATTATCTTACTTGCCATAAACACCACTGTGTAAAAGAAATCATGGAAAACATTCCTCATAATCCTCCACAAAGACATCTGTACTTTCAAGGCAACAGTGTAATGTATAATTTACAGCTGACAGGTCTTCTGCCGGACCTGTATGTTGGTCAGCCTGGCCCAAGCCGACCCCTCAGTTCACACTGCAGTGCTGCAGTCTGAGACGTGTCTCTCTGGACAGAAGATTGAGAACCGGTCCCATGAGAAGAGCACAGAACAGGACAGGTTCTCGAGTGCCAGGCTGGCATCAGGAAGAAGTCTTCCGCACTGTTAAGAGAGAAGTGAAAGGAACACCCATCATCTGTCAGAGAAAGGAAGAAAAACATGGAATTTTCTTTACAGCTAGAAATCATGAATATGAGAGAGGGAAAGATAAATCCCCTAAACAAGAGCTATCAGAAGAAACAAAGCTGAGAAATCCAGCTCCAGCCTTTTCACTTGATCCTTCAATATTTGTGTTTTACTTTTACGCCATCTCCAAAAGGCGATTTCAAAATAGCAATTAAATCACATGACAAATCTTTGTCACAAAAAAGGCATTTCTCTGGGAAAGAAGGCTGAGTAGTACCTTTGATTAAAATCATATATTTGATATTGGTGGACCAGAAGCCAATTCCACATACTGCAAGCGTTGTGATTTATGTACCAATTCCAGCGTGTAAGGGCCTGTTTGAGTTGATGTTTAGCTCTCGGTTTCTTTAAATACTGAGATTCTTTAATATGACCTTATATTACTGTGTATCACCCAATATAAAAAACCTAGATTTTATTAAAAGAAAAAAAACATAATGATTAAAAACACTTTATAACCTAAATCTGTATTGTAATTGACTGTCTTCCAGGGCCTGTGCCACCTCCAGCCCCCTTTTGAATATACTGTTACAATTAACGTCATGTTGACAGTCGGAGCCAGAGCTGGCTTGTTTTGAGGTAGCAGAGGGTGTTAAAATTATTATAGATCTTTTTAAATTTTAATCTGTTCGAGGGAAGCAGATTTATTCTGCTCGGCAGAACAGTGACGAGTGTTGATGTCGACCGCAAACCTTCACTGCAATTAGATTTGAGACACAGCACAGAGGAGGGAGAGAGGAGTTCTTGAAATGGCCCTTTGGAATTCCATTGGCGTACCTAGTAATGTCATTCATAGACATGTACAACAGGACTCCCAAGTAATTCTAATGCTGCTTGTTAATGCGCAGTTTGGACAATGTTAACATCATCTCAGATATTCAGGAAAAGTGAGCAGTCTAATTTATTTCCACCAAAGAAGCCTAGACAGGCTATTAACAAGAGAAGTCTATATGGAACATCTGTTCCAGTCATGCTGTAGATTTTTGAATTAGGCTTCCAAACCCAGACAAGTGTTCTTGTGTCTCCAGAGCTCAGGCATGTAGCACAGTAGTAACTTCCTCTCAGCGCTACTCTAATTCGGCTGCGCACAAAGATTTCCTCATTTTCGCAGGACAGATTAAATAATGAAGATCTTGGTAGGGTTTTTCTTTGTAATATATTCCAAGCAGCTGGCACGCCGCGTTGCACAGTGCATTCCTGCAAGTATCATGGACTTTGAGGTATTTCATTTTTAAAAGCAAAGATCGGCGCTGGAAGATCAAACACATTATTCAAGCAGGGTTGTCTAGCTGAGGACCAGGGTTTTTCTTCTGTTTTGTTTTTTAACCTTTGAAACAAAATGTTCCATTAAGAGGCTTCTTACTGCCAAAATGTGTGAAGAGTGACGAAGGGAATTTATTTGCTACAAAAAAGAAATGAAACAGTTATGGTTGACATCAGACAGACAAAATTAAAGACAGTATAATTTGGGGTACATTATATTCTTCATTCATATCCATATATTATATAATATTTATAATATATATATACAGTATTTATAATAATAAATATAATAATAATAAAAATGTAAAAATGATGAGGATTTTCTATGAAGGCATGGCATACGCAATGCATCTGTAGTCTTGCAGAATCTTTTGATTTACTCTGATGAACTAGGGAACAGAGCTCCCTGCAATCCTGAAAAGAGTTACCAAGGATAATGACCCAAATCCCTGGCTCTTTGGCGGCAGAAAGTATTGGGGTCTCTCATTCAGCACACTCAAAACTGGGAAAACTAAGCCAGGGGGCAGGTCAGCTGCTTCCTCGACCACAAGCCCTTGATGTAGCATTGCCTTTTTTGAAAAAAAAAAAAATTAGCGAACACAAAACAATAACACAGCAGTGTTTTAATGTCTTGTCACGAGCTTCCCCAGGACACAGCTTTTCCATCTGAAATCAGAAGCACGCTGAGTCAAGAGCAGTAAATGTGCATTAAAGAATTCATCCCTTCAGGAATGCAGTCTGATACCCACAAGAACACATTGGCCTTTAACTCCAGTATTACCCTAAGTAGTGATGCCGAGGGCATTCAAGTGACTTTTATTGGTTTGCAAATCACTTATTATAAACACAAGGGGAAAATCACACTATGAGTAGTGAATTCTTATCCATCGTGCAGCATCTAAAGATTTGCTGCCCTTGTACTAAAGACAATAAAGAATTGTGGGGTGAAAAGAAGTTGAATATTGTGCCTTTAGAAAAATCTTAAAACATTTTGTACTTATTTTTTTAACTTAAGAAAGTTATGAAGGAGAGAAAGCCATCTGGCCCATCTAGCCCATCTTAACCAGTTACAGAAGCCAGGGTATCAGCTTCAACAGCATTGTGGGTAGCTTGTTCCAGACCCACAGCTTACATTTTCACATAGTCTCCACCGGTGTCCTGTTTGTCTTTCATGGCTTATTCTCAGGCATTCCACTGGGGTGACTTTGTCAGGACCTGTGATGATTTTCAATACTGAGATCAGGACCTCTAATCATCTTCTAAAAGGGTTCATTGCCTCAAGCCTGTCAGTGTTGGGAAATTCCTTCAAGCCCTGGACTGTACTGTATCTGGTTGGGCTGTTTCCAGAGCTACAATATATTTTCTACAATGTGGTGACTGAAATTGTACACACTATTCTTAAAAAGGCCTTAGTAGTCCATTATACAATTTTAAAATAACATTTTGTGACTTCCAATGCTGATAATCCTACATGGCATCATGTTTTTCATTTATCAATGTACTAATACATGCACAGCATTCTTTCACTTACAGGGTACCCAGAGTCTAAATACATTTGAAGCCACCAGTGTGCATGTGTGTATGTCCTGCAGTGGACTGGTGTCTCACCCAGAGTGTAACCTTCCTGGAGCACTGCCTGTCTATCAGGTGACACTGCGGGTCACTGGGGACCTGCGCTGGGCTAAGTAGACATTGAAAATGCACAGACGTGTGTGGCCAGTGTATAGAAATCCTCTTCATACGAAGTCCAAATCAAGGTGTGCAGAGTTGTGCTTAAAAAACGATGCAGCTGGCACAAGTGAAATATTGAAGATGTAAGAGGCCACATTCCTGACAAATGACTTCCATTTCCACACGTGTAAATATAGAAAACACACAAATTAAAATACAGTACAGGCGTGTGTGCCATATGCACACAGGATTGACAGATGCATGCTCAATATCTGGTGAATTGTTTACCTGTTGAGGAAGCAACGTGCTACACAAAGAATGCCTTCGATGTTTTTGAGGATGGTTTCGAGCAGAGGCACAGCCCTGTCAAAGACATTCAAACGCTGTTTGTCAACGCCAGAGTAAAACCAGCAGAAGTCTCCCGCCAATTACTCTGCCAACCCTTCCTTGTCTGAATATGTGTTATTGGCACTAGAGAAACAAATAATCTTACTATGCGGCACTGGTTGTGCAGTAAATATGTCCCGCTGCTCTGATCTTACATCCTGTCACATTAATGTTTCAGAGCACTCAATATAAATATTAAAACTAATAGCTTCACTATTCGGCTATTACTCCATCATTCCCTGAAATCATCATAAAACATTCAGAGCCTTTTAGAAAATTTACACACTTGAATCTGATGGCAGACTGTCAGAGCGTGGCCTGGAAGCTTAAATAATAGTGGAAAGCTGTTTATGGAACATGCTTTATTTATTCATCGTCTCAAAGTATGGGGTGCAATTTAGTTGGAGGGAGGGAAAAAAATCAAAGTATAGGTATCAAGGGAGGCAGCTGAAACATAACTCTTCCCACACTGAGGCAGAGTCCATGAGAATCTCTGCTCAAGGTCAATCAATGGCAGGAGTTTGGGTCCGAAAGCAGCTAATGGATTCTAAAGACACATACTAGCGTTATGAATTTTTAAAGAGGGCCTCTTCAGCCAAGACCGCTATAAATCAATGATGACTTATTGGGAGGATCAATTATGCAAACTTTAAAACATTTAATGACAGATAATGAAGAGGTCTCTGGAGCCTTAGCCACTGCCTGGTATTTGACAGTGCAGGAAACACTACGATACGCTTCATGCAAACTTTTAAATGCGGACAGAAGGACCCACTGTGCCAAACGCCGAAAGCATGTGCTTTATGTACAAGCGAAATCCATTGGCACAAAGCTGTGCTGTTTAACATCAGCTTCAAGGTTGTGAGTAGTGGAACTCTTACCTAATGGATCTATTAAGAGTATAATTTTAATAGCATGCTCTCTGAGTCTGTATGAGAAGCATGAAGCGTTCAAAAACTGACGTTGCAAGTTATAACCTTCTAAAACATTTTCTTCTTTGCATTTGTGGGTAGTTCAGAGTTGATGCAGAAGGTGCTGAAAATAAACCAGTGCTGGAAACTGGACTTGCTGGTGTTTGCCTTGAGCCCGTGCTGTCAACTGGAGCTCATGGAACAACACAAGGGCAACATTCTTCCATTTGAGAACCATTGCCTGGTTAAGACTCTTGCTCTGCCCATCTGATGCTGGAATGTGGACAAATGGCTGTGCTTAATCAAGATCAGACAGCTGTAACACCTTACTCAATGGGGTATCATCTAAGGTACAAAACAGGGCTCAGCATCTCTAGAATTCTGTAGTTCATGTAAATAGAAAATACTCTGCGTCAGCAGAAAAGATAAGCGGCTGTAGAATCAGTCCACGAACAGCGGCCAGATGCATCTGAAAGGTTTACAGGAATGTCCGACAGTGACAGGCTAAAAGAACCTTTTAAGTCTCGAACTGAGAGTCGACTGCGAAATAATTCAAAGGAATGGCCAATGTCAACCCTATGGACTTTTTCAGAAACACCTGAGAAACATGAATCGGAGGATAAAAGTGGAAACTAGTGTTTAGAAACTGAGAAGAAGAATGCACTGCTTCACACTAAGGCTTGTGAACGTTACTGAAGCCAAGAACCTGGATTCTTTCAAAAAATGGATGAATGAGAGTCACAACCAGAAAGCAAACAAGCCAGACAGGTTGAAAGGCCTCCTCTTGAGTGTACCTTATGTTCTTACAGCCTTACATAGCAGGAAGGGATCTCTGGGATCAGAAACACTTCAAGTCTTCCATCAGCTGCCCTCACTTTCCCAATTAATTATTATAATTAATACCAATATTAATAACAATGCACATAAAAGAGCTCATTAGATTAAATATTTTCCACATTGAGAATGAATAGAATGAATCAAAATGCTTGACCCTTTTCTAATTCATATATTATTAAATACACACACATACAAATCCTGTTACCATAAACAAATTTAGTGTTAATTACAGTGGATTACATCCGTAATGAAAAGATAAAACGGTTGGTAATGACGTTACTGAGTGTGAACACAAAATCCAATCAGGCAGTAATGGGAACGAAGCTGGAATTGCTGCTGTATGCATGTGTGTTTAAGACCCGCCAGGTGGAGAAACACGGTTTTCCTTCTCAGTGCCTCACACAGGATATCTCGCTAATATAATTTCAGTTAATATTCATGGTTCTGCATGTGTTTGTGAATAAATCTTTTATTTTGTCTTTATATTTACATTTAAATTGCCCTGGTCCGCAGCTCGCTCCAGATGTTCGTGTGTCTCCCGTGCCTCTCTCCCCAGACACGCAGCGCCGCGGTGCCGGCCGCACATCTGTCCAACCTGCCCAGTCGCATCTCCACTCTCCGGCTAACAAGTCCTTTGTCACTTTGGAGGAAAAAGGGTGTTAATACTAGATGGGACTTAAAAGATGTTTTTCTTTTTTAAAAAATGCTGTTTGAAGGCCAGCTGTGTCACAAGTCTTCCATGAGGATATTTAAAGGCATTTGTGTTTTTCCAACCAGAATGCCAAAGGGCCATTTGCCTTCCCTCAAGTGGATAAAGAAGGTAAAAGCCTCTTACCCACTACTTTAAATGGGCTTCAGTGATTTTTTTCCCTTTTCAAATGCACCTTTGAGATTTCAGTTCATAGATACGATTCTGTGTTTTATTGCTGAGAGTCTTTCTCATACTAATCAGAAAAACCTGGTTGGTGTTTTTTTTACATTGCTGCCTGTCTTTACAGACAGAGGCTGAGGAGGCAGAGCTTTTGGAAGCTGATGGCAGTTTCTGATTTCACAAACCACACTCACAATGAGGAGGATGAATTCATTATCAACAATCAACAATACTGGAATTAGTATTAGTACCTTGTTGTTGAAACGAAACAGTTACACAATTATATACTGTAATACTGGCATTGCCTGAATTATCAGAATTATTCTAGGTGTACGGACATCGATGCCTGTCTTTCCCAAGGAGTTCTCCAGTGTGCACCCGTACATCTATGCTTGTGGCTCACAGGAGGCTAGATAAGCTGAAAAAAGCTTGCTCTTAAGAACAGCTGCTCTTGAAGAACAATCCTTATCCTATTTCCAGAATGATGCTGAGGGACAACTCATTTTTTTAAAAAAAAGTTCTGTTTAAAATGTATTTTGTATACAGTGTACATATTTAATTATAGTAAGAACCAAAAGGCTTTCTGGCAGTCCTGAGCGGTTTTCACGAGGGGGTGCAGGGCAAGGCAAAGTTGGGGTCTCTTGTCTGCCAGAGAAACAGAGGCTGCTGGTTGGTTCCTGTTGCCTGTTGGCTTTTGATGATGTCAGTGAGGGTCCCGCCTCTTCTCCAATTGGTGCTGACTCTCCTGCATGTGTCTGTGGAGCTCTTAATATTGTCGAGACACGAGAGACTCAACAGTGGGCTGTGTAGAGTCAGCCTTCTCCTCCTCATTCCATTATTCAGCTGTGTCTGTGCAGGGCTGTTACACAGACGCAACTGACTAGGAGGGTTTACACCAGGAAATAATGAGCAATTCTAATCTTTGTTTCTTTTAAAAGCTTTTTCCAATCAACGTGTGTTAACTTTGCACTGTCTTGGGGGGTAACCTTTAAACAACTGAATGTCATTTCTGTGTATGAGTGTGTGTGTGCTTGTGCTTGAGAAAGCAGTGTGGAGGCCTGAAAAAAAAACAGAAAAGCCAACAGAAGGAATGGTAAAAAGGAATGTGTAAGAAATGAAAATAGCCAGAACATTTACACCTCACAGAGCACTCTATTAAATGTTAAGGCTGGAGTTAAGGACAGAGGACAGTGCAGCAATTAATTGAGTGGACAGAAAAGTCACCTGTGAGTGATGTGTGGTTTGGGGCTCTGTCCAGGTAACGATTCACACTGCAATGAGCACAGAAAAGAGAGATGACCCAGACTTGGGCCAAAATGTTTACTAGCAGATGTGTTTTTAAAAATCTTCCTTAACTGGTCATGGCAGCGGAAAATATCCTGCTGTTAGAGGCATCTGCAATTCACTGCTCTTCCAATCCACCTACAAAAATCCTGACCTTTAAAGAAATGATGGAGAAGCTGGTGATTTTTTTCTGTGGCACTGAAGCTCAGTCTATTTTAGGCTCGGAGGCAAACGCAGCTGCCTTTTGCTCCCTATTTCCCATCACTTTTAAGTCTTGTTCTGGCCACAGTGAACCCCTCAGCACTTCTCTCTGTGCAATCGCTCGAGTTAAGATCTGCGATTTGTGATTTGCAGATGACATGTACATTTCTTGGCTGACGGCTGTTGAGGCAGTTTGCAAACCCACATCGGTAAACTGCAAAGCCGAATGGCCTGGGCTGCAGAACTGTGCCGTGTAGTATTCCCATTGCCTTGCAAACCAGTGGCTGTTCTTCCATCATCCGGACTGACAGAGCTTGCAATTCCATATTAGCTGCCGTGTGGGGATGGTAAATTCTCTTTAAGAGAAAACGATACAATGCCTGGGATTGCAACAACCACTCTGCAGCCTCAGGAGTTATACACTTCAGTAAACAGCTCTGTTTCCTGTGGCAGCAGTTTAGAGCTGCAGTGTACCTTGTTTTTAGTTTTTTTTTTTCAATTAGTCTATTTATTATATTCCTCTGAGCTTTAGCCTCTATTCTAATTACTCCTACCTCAGACGGCAGGATGTTATAGTGCACTTCCTTCACAGTACTAATCCACAAAAAACCTTTAATGTTACTGCAACTAACCATTCTACATACTTTTCATTTTTGACCAATTATAGTACCTTCAAATGTATGATATCTGTAGATATCACTGTAGGTTCTGTTCTCTGATTTGACAGCACCTTTCACTGGTCATTCACATTTGGATATGAAGACTGAGTTGCACTTTTGTGATTGAAACCTCCCTGATCCATTGCACTTCCAAAGAGAATGTTACTGTAGAGTTGTTTTTGTCGAATTACAGTATATTTAAATGAACAACAGGTTATACAGTCATTTGCTGTCCATTGTGGTTGAGGGCAATTGTCTTCCGTGAAACCGAAGGTGAATTCAAAGTGCTATAAAGAGACTAGCTTCTTGAAGAAATGTTACGCTACTTGCCAGATGGATTTTAGGACCCTATGCGTAGCTGATCGAAAAATAAAGGCAGTGGAGAGAAGAAAAGAGAATCCAAGCGTACTTATCCGAATCGTAGATCAAAGGTCGTGGTCAGAGACAGGAGGTCTGGAGGCCGAAGGTTCAGGAGTCAGGAAAATAGCTAGGTGGTCTCAGGGACAAGAAGGTGAAACCAATACTGAGCGTTGAGGTCTCGGTGAAGAGGGTTTAAGTAATCCGGGAAGTGGAGGGTGTGGCGATTGGAGAAAGATCTAGTTGGTAGGTTAATTAGTATGGCGTCGTTTGTTGGAATTGGAAGGGGCTGGAGTCTGATTGGGAACAATGCGGAGTCGTCGCGAGAGGAAACAGAAAACCACTTTCTTGGCTTCAAATATGTTTTAAATGACCTTGAAAAACTAATGTCCATTGTATACATGTTGTGTCACCTGTGCCTGCAGTGATAAACAGATGCTAAGATAAATAGATCATAAGAAGCAACAGAACACTTTCAAAACGCAGGTTAAAAAACATGAGAAAACAGGAAAGGTTACAAACAAGAAGAGTCCTTTTAGCACATCTGGCTCATTTGCTTTTTTCAGTAGCTACTTGATCCAAAGATCTTATCCAGCTGTTTTTGCTTTCTTGGATATTGGCATCAACAACTCTGCTAGCTCCAACAGCTGAAAAAAAGTTGATCGGAACTAACTGCACAACTTACCCCTCTTTTCTCCAGGAAAGAGCATATTTACTAAAAATATTTGTCTGCTGAATTATTAATAAAAACTGTTCTGTGGCACTAAAAAAGGCTTTGACTGCTGACCCTTACTGTGAAGTTAAAAGAGGTGCTCCCATTAATTTCAGTGTAGTCATTAAAATAAGGCTCGTGTTTAAGTTGTCAGGCACTGCGTCTTTCATCAGTACTCCTAACCAGTTTTGACTGGATTTCTTTTTCAAATGATTCTGAAGTTACTGACTCCAATGCTCATTTCTGCAAAAGCTTGGGAATAATGCATGCCTCATATACTAGTTCAAAACCTGGGGATGTAAACTTCATTTAAAACCTAATTCAAGCATACAAAATTAAGTGCTCACAAAACCATAATTAAAAATAGAAGCAGTGCCATTGCTTTAAAAAGGAGGAAAAGAGGACAAAGCTGATCTTTAACAATATACAGTAAATGTGCTCATTCCGCATAAAGGGTTATTTATGGAAATGGCATTCTTTTTCACTTTTCTTAATGCAGTTATATTTTTTTCATAACCCTGTCTGAGGTCTGCCTTAAAGTGTATCTAACTTTCTCTTTGCAATCCTGTTCATTTATTTAAAAATCTATTTAGGCGTAATCATCTGCATCATCTGTCAAAAGACAGCGCATACGCAATGGTCCGTGCCGAGAACAACAGAGATCTTTTAAGTTGCACCGTACAGCTTCTCAGAAGAGTTTTTATTGTTTCTACGTGTGTGAAGAGCACAGCTCTGTCCCCACTGGGATTCAGCCCCAGCTCCTCACTCTGGCTTCAGAGCCACACAGCCTGGCTTTGCAGACGGCAGGGAATTCGGCACCACCGCCTGACCGGATTTCCTACGGCGGGAGAATTCAGCACTGCCTAGCGTCCAGGAGGTCAGCGATTCCTCCTCTGACAGGCTCAGCCAGGGAGCTCTGTTCCACGGGCACCCTTGTCTTTGAATACTTCAAAATGCTGTGATAGAAATATCTCAAACACGGTCAAATTATTAAACATTCCTCGTTTACAGACACTTGACATAAACATATACTGTATGTAAAGCTTTATGAAATAGTGAGTTTTTGGTAAGATGCAGTATTACAGCAATCTCCAAGAAAGAAACAGTACAGTTAAATCCATCGTGGAGGCCCAACCGTGAGAACAGGAATGGGCAATATCGTTTAGTCCAGAACGCTAAGAAAGAGGGCTCCTTCTACAACGATGGGCAAAAACCAACCCCCTGAACACAAAGCAGGCAGCTCATTGGGGACTTTCACTCAAGGACTTCTTCTGTACTGCGACTGGGTAGGTGACGCTCCCCTCAGAGCTCATGGCCAGGCGGTGTTGCAGGGAGGATGGGTGTTATTGAGCCGGCCTGGCGCTTCGAGCCGCAGATGGCGTGAGGAGCCCCGGCCGGGAGCGGCACAGGTCAGCCCGGCGGCCTGGGCCGAGCGAGGGCGAGCCTGCGGGGCAGCCGGGCAGCTTCCACTTCTGGGCAGAGCAGGACAGCCGCCCCTCCCGCCTGCCCCGCGGACCAGCAAGGCCTTCCTCCCGCTGTCAGAGAAGGCGAGGGGTATTGACTCCGGCGCCCCGGCCCAGCTCCCCCCCCGGAGTCTCGCCCCCCGCCCCCACCTCTCTGCCGGAGCTCGCAGCGCCTAACTGGAAATCAGCCTGTCACGCCCACAGGGCTGCCCTGCCCGAAATAAATGAAACTGCTGCAATTGTGGAAAACAGCAGAGCAAGGCGAAGCTGTGTCTTTGGCAGTTACTGTTTAATTAGCCAACTGGGCTTTTGAGGCCTTGAGAAGCAACTGCCTCCACCAGCCTTTCTAATCCCAGCTGGTGATAAACACGTCCCTCAGCTCAGCAGAGCGCCGTCCAGCCCGGAGAAGGCAGCGCATTCCTTGGGCCTGCCTGTCAGAGGAGCTAAATCTTGTTTCCTCTTCCCCCAGAAGGCTTCGGTGAAACCATTTTTAATCCCACAATCCTTATTAGATGCATGATATTATTGATTTTGCTCCCTTTCTTTTTTATGGATGGGCAGTTATCTTCCAAAGGAAAAGTTAAAGAGTTGCGGTTCAAACCTTGCAGTGAGGGGAAAGAGACACATGGGGCATGGATTCGTAACAAAATTCAGAAATACTGAATCTCATATTTGCCTTTTCCTTCTTCTATTATTATAGAGCATGCTGCATTTGTTATTGTGTTGTTGTGTTCATATGAAATCAAATTCCTGCTGCAACCCCTGTGTCTGCTCTGCATTACAAAACCAAGAAATAGTGACTTTTGGAGGCAGGAAGGCACAGAATGTAGTTCAGCAGAGAAAGTGCAGGTACTGGTCGCTGTATATGCGTTTGTTATTCCTGTGTAAAACTTGTAACATATTTAAAAAACCTTTACAGGATGCAGTGGTGGTGATGGCAGGTGGGAGAGGGTGCAGGAGGTGTGCAGGACTCAGGAGTTCAGAATGATATAGCAATCATTTCTGATCACCAGGCAACAGCACAGTATGTCTTTAGTAAAGAAAAACTAGTGTGAAGTCAAAAAAGTAACAGAGGGACTTTTAAAAAAATCAACAGACTAAGAGTTCGTTTCTGTCATCGTCGACCGTCATGTGAACTTGGAGTTCTCCTTTCGAGCTCGGCGCCTGTCCGCAGTTTAAGATAGATAACCTGTTTTCACACTCAAGGGTAAAAAGGACCTGAAAATCTTGCAAAACACCGTCTCGGGGAAATGCACAATGCCTTTACAAAACTTAAAAATAATCAAACAGCTCTGGACCACAAAGAACACAACTAACAGAGAAGGCGTGCAGCCAGAAAACATGCATGTAAGAATTGCTTATCAAACATATTAATTTAATCTTTGGGTATGGCGTAAAAGTTGGCTAAAAAATAACGTCAGAAAACCTTGGCAATTCTGTGAGATTCTCCCAGTCCTGAGTGAGACACGCATGTAGTGACAAGCAGATGCCACAGGGTCTCCAGATTATATCTGTGATGTGTCACAGCAGACCATTGATGAAAGGGGTGGAAGAGAAAAACATTATTTTCAGGTGTGAAAAGCTGTCACCTTCATCAGATACATTTTTTCTTCTTCCTTCCCCCAAGATATCCTAGCCTATTTAAACTGGGAAGGTTAAATTTACAACATTCATTATGTCTGTGTGTTTAGCTGGAAGGATTAAGTGTTTTCGCTAATACGTGATTGGAGAAGACAGAGCCTTTTCATCATTCTATTTAAAGAATGCTGGCACCATTAATCAATATTGCCATTGTTGCACATTGCTGGGAAGCTGTAACAGATGCTAATCTGTGCATTTTCCTTTTTATATTTCCAGCATTTCCAGGCTTGACAAATCTGAAGCACACGCCAACTGATTTTACTAATTTGCATAATTCTGGGCAGTGGCAGACTGTGTTATATTTATAATGACTTCTTCTGATAGTTCTAAGTTCTCCTGTCATCGGCTTCTGCTTTAACTTGGGGCTAATTACTTTTAATTACACTGTGATTTCCTTATTATGATTATTATCATATTCTCCAATATGCAGCTGTATCAGCTTCTGTAGCAAAAAACAAAAAGACGACAAAGCAAACACTGATCTATACTTCAACATAAAAGCAAGAAAGAAGCTTCTGTGGGAAGCCTTGTTTTAAGGGCATTTGTACTGTTTGAACTGTGCAAAGATCATTTATTTCTGTATGTAAACTGTACTTGCATGTAGAGTAATGCAAATACAGTGACACCTACAAAACAGCGTTTGAATCCAGTGAGCTGGGTGAGCTGTTGACAGCTCTGGCCACATCAGGGCACAAACTGTGTCCTCATGAGGATCCATCTCTCCTGTGGGTGGGAGACAGAGGACAGAGTTCTGAGAGAAAAAAACAACGCAAAGGGAAGAAGCCCTTTCAATGCCCCCTACTCTCGCACTGCCATTATCTCAAACTACAGACAGGCTATTTCAAATAAAACCCCTCTCCCTCAACAGATACAGAAATAAAATAATTTCTACATCTGCCACGAACATCAGCACTCCCTTTCTCTGTCAACACTTCTCCAAACGAACTGATGCATGACCTAGTAATTAGACAAAAGCCTTTGAGTCTTAATACTCAAAATACTTAATACTCCAAAACATGGAAACTCAAAACAAAAGGAAATCCAGACCCTGCAAAAATCATAGGTAATCTAAAAGATTTTAAAAGATTTTCGTCCTTCTTTCTATGGCTGCATTACTTACTCAAAATAGACAAATTGCTGCCTTTAAAACTTATTTTTGCTTTAAAGGGAAAACCATTTGGAACAGACGTACATGTTGAAATTTCTCGTTTCTCGTTTTCCAGAGGCTAAAACAGATTTAAGCAGGTGAGATGGCAAGACTCTCAGGAGCCCTGCGTGGTCTTGCAAAAGCATAAATAAATAAAACAGGCAGCCATCAGCTCTTGTGCCTCCGCAGCCCAGAGTCTGGAGTCCAGCGCGCTCTCCCCCTGCCAGGCTGAATTTTGCCAACAGGGCAGTATCTCTCCCAGAGAGCACCCAGGCACTTACACTGCTGCTAGCGGAGGATCCAGCTAATTTAATGGTACATTGAGTAACTGAGTGGTCCAATGTACAGTGGACTGGAAAGACAGATTACACACTGCTGGTGTCCATTATTGATGGTGTCTGGAAAGGAAACCTGCCTCTCTGTGAAAATGCAGGTACAGTCACCACACCTGGCTTTTACCTTATACCTTGTTTCCATCTGCATGTGCTTGGCTCACCGGCGTGCACATCTACAGGCAGCACTCCAGCATTTTCTAGACTCATATTTGATTCTCCCTGCAACCATAATTGAAAATACGTAACAATAAAATACTAAAGATACCCCCCCCCACCCCCGCCTCAGTGAAACAATGGCTTTGTCTGAAACAATGTTATTTTCGGAATGTGCATCAGTACAGAATCACTGTGGTAGCAAAATCCAATCTGTTGATTAATCTTCCACGGTGGACTCTTTACAGCCTGTATCATTTCCACTCCAGTGCACTGATGGTGGAAAAGCTTTTTTCATGGTTTATTTAGCAGAAAGTCATTTTGATTAGCACGATGAGTAATATTTTACAGCTGTTTGCAATTACTGCATCTGTTCTGTCAGCAGTTCCAGCTATCAGGCACTGTGTGGACACGGGCAGGAAGGGATGAGGTCTTGGGAACAAATTCTACAGGTTCCATCACGCTGTGAGAAGGAATACAGGCCTCTGCTCCCCAGAGTTCTCACAGGCTGCTTCTGATGTGTGGCATCCTCCCACACCCTGCAGGTCTGAAGGTATTTTCAATACTAAAGGGGGCACTTGCTCTTCAGTTAATAAAGGTATCAATGCAGGTCTGAAGGTGCAGACAGCCGCCGAATGTGAAAACCAGCTCGGGCTATTTTCACTTCCGCATATTTGGAGAAAAAAATTGCCTCTGTGTATTGCAAGCCATAAGATATCTGGACACATTGTGCACAGCAGAGGAAGCTGCAGAAGTTGCTCTGTTATTTTTGATCATGCAGCATATTGCTAATCTCAGTGCTTCATTTTTTAGATGTTGTATGTTCATATGTACTGTAAGTGTGGGAACCTGGTCATCAGAAACATTGGCAGAAGGCAGGCTCCTGGGTGTCTGTTTCTTGTGCCAATACAAGGAAGGATACATGTGCCATGAGATGGCAGTCACGTGGAGCTGATTCTCAGAAAGCTTTTAATCTTCTGAAAAAGTATGATCTCAGTCAAATTAGGCTGTGGCTTTGAGTGGCACTAAAGTCTAAAGTCCCATCCACTCCTCTAGGGTTTTCACATGCACCTAGCACTTAGATTTTCCTTAAACTTTTTCTCCAGTTTCTGAAGGTGAAATTCAATGTTGTAATGCAAACCTGCCAGAACTGTACCAAAAGGCCCACACAGTGCGTTTGTGAACCCACACAGTGTGGTGAACCCTCCTGTTTGCATAAGAGGCACCCACTGGTGTTTTTTAGTTATCCCGGTACCAGTGGTTTACTACAGATCTAACAAGGAAGCACCTGGCCGAAGCTGGCTCTGCCAGTGCCCTCTGCCCCTGTAGTCCCAGGCTCGGGGAGCAGGCAGGGTGACAAGTGATCCTGCGTCTTGCCTCTTACTGTGCCTTTTCTCTGGAACTGGTGAAAAGAACAATCTGAATCTAGGATGACAACTCTTTGCTCACCACATGCTTGTCAACTCTCCGTAATGTCACATGGCAGGAGGATGTGAAATCATGACATTAATCTTTGTTGCTATGCACTAGACACAGCAACAAAACACAACAGAACCATCACATTTCTTTGTGTAGAAAGGAAAAGACTGTAGCTTTAATGTCAGTGACAATTTTTTAAATATATTAATGAATAGATAGTATTCTGTTTTTCTTATTTTTAAAATAAATTTTATTTTTTTTGGCACTTGGCTATACAGTTTATATCCCTCCATATGTGCATCACAATTTTTTTTCATGTGTTCAAAAACATTGTCCTCTTCTTTGAGTACAGTGGAGATATTTGAAAAAAAGAAATTAATTGAAATATGCTGTAATATATCAAAAAGCAGCACATAATAACTCCTTGTATTTGATTTTTGATACTGATTGTTTATGAAGCAAATTAAGAGGTAAAATGCAGAGGAGTGCTGCCTTTATTAAGAGCACTTGATGAAGCCCCATTCTGTCAAGAGAGAGGAAACAGCCAGCATGATGGGTGTCCTGTGCAAAGCTAACCTACACATCCCTGATTCAACAATTCTACTTCTGTTCTTTTGTAAAATAATTTCTGTTATACCGTGTTGAACACGTTTCAGGCTTTAGTTGTTGCTCTGAGACACTGGAGGGGGTGGGGGGTGGGTAATTTTAGTTTTCAACAACAAAAAAAGAAACATTTGCTTTAATTCTCCAGTGACCCATTCAAAGTAAAAGCCACGTCCTTTCAACTGTAAAAATCTGTAAAAACATTTGCAAGAGATCAAAGCGTCAATGAATGACAGATTTTGAAAAGACGTTGCATGTATGTGGCAGTTCTACAGCGGCATACCTTTATAATGTATTATCAAAACTTTTAAAAATGTCTTTTGCCACTGTCGCTCTTCAGGCAAGGACTCAAATTCCTTTTTTTAATTTCCAATATTTGTCATTCCAATGATCAATTAATGTGCTTCTCACCACCGGAAAGCTGCCATTTAAGAGGCATCAGCCTGTCCTGCATTGATTCCTTTCCAGTAAAAATATCAATAAAATTATATGGATCCGTTCCTTAAAGTAACTTACTCATCGATCGCGACAGTTGCTCAGGAGTGAGCCGGTGGGTTTTCACAATGTGCCACAACAATTTGAAACACTGGTTAGTGCACAGCCAGAAATGTTAAGACAGGCAATTCATGGCCGGTACATCACCTGTCATGTGCAGACAACAGCTTTTCAAAACACATAATCTCTGACCCATTGTCACCTTGATCTCTGGCAGACACCTTTCTCCAAATGCAAGACTTAACACATTTTTGGCGCTTTCAGATTTCCACTAGGGACTCAGTTGTAGGAAAGTAATTTATAGCTGATATTTAGGAAGAGAAATTGAAGAATGCAGCCAAATAAACGTCTGGAAGAGCTCAGTCTGACAGTTTTAAAGAAACCTGGAGGAGAACCCATCTGCAGCATACACCGCCCACTGAATCACAGTTGTATATTCAGCATCAGAGCAAATTAAGCTTCAATTTGCTAAGCCTGATTAAAAGTCATTTTATTGTCTGGTGGCTATGCTGAAGAAGAAATTGGAATGACTTTTCTACATTTACAGTGTAATAAAACATTTATGTCACATGAAAACAACTGCAGAATTGTGTCTCGTATTTGTTTTTATAGCAATTTACATTTTGAATATTTATAAGACTATGAAAGCATTGTATTGTAACCAAGAGTCCTTCCCTGAAATAGGCATTTCGCAGGGCTGCACCACTGAACTCTGGGATACATCCTCTGTAGATCTGTTGCAGGTGCCAAGCACATTTGAATAACTGCTTTATCCACACAAACCCTTTAAGCAGCATTTAAGAAAGCATTAGACGTTTTAATTAAAATATATAACTTTTAGCAAAAATAGTCATCAATGCCTATTCAGGTTCTCAGCGGTTCCACTCCATACTTCTACATGTTTAGAGTATATTAAGGTTTGAATGTTCACATTGTGTATTGAACCATTAGAGATGTTCAGCTCTGAAAATGATCATTTTCATTACTAAATCCCAGTCACTTCCAGATTAAAAACACGTTATTTCTAACATGTTAAAATTCTCTTAAAAAAATCCAGGCTGTGGCTGTAGCTTCAAACAGTTTTCTTTGCAAGTAAAAAAGACAAGCACGTCTCATTTAGCATTCCCTCAACCTCCAACCACAGGTCACTCTTCTGAAGCAGACTGTGCACCACTGTCCCTGTTACATCACTCATTATATGATAATACATGATGGAATAAAGTAGACAGATGCCCACTGGCATTCTGGCTACAAAGGGCCAAGTCAATTTGGGTCTGAAATCAACTGAAGTGCTAATGTGTTCCACAGAGAAAGTTACCAGCCCGAGTGTTCAGCCTCATGAAAGGTATTGCATTTACACAAAGATCACCTGTACGCCCTCCTTCTGAGTGTGGTATGATGGCACAGCACTTGCTGTTAAAGAGACTCTGTTCCAGACAGGCTGAGACTGCAAACAGCACAGAATTGCTTGTTGCAGGAAAGTTGCTCGTTGTTCTTTTTCTTCACAGTTGTGGCGATCGGGTCAGGACATCATGACTTGTCAATTGAAATGAATGTTTCTGTAATTACCTATACAACTAACCAAGATGACTAACATGTATAGTTAATTGGTGGGTCTGTCAGACTCTTTACTGGCTGGGGTTTGGGTTAAAATACCAGATGAGCTCAGTATCTTCATTTATTCAAAAACAGAACCAAGCCTCAAAGGATGCACCCACTGGTGAATTCAGCTCAGTGGATCTTCTTCACAGACATTCTTGATTCGTTTATTTAAACCCCACAGCAGTGTCTGTCATTCTTGTGCCTCTGTCACTCAGAGGAAGGGAGAGTTTGCAGAACTTTAATTGGGTGTTACTGTACCTTAATATTGATTAGTGGGGCAGGCAACAGCAATTCACGAGCTGAAGAAAATCTAACTAGCAGCTGTCATCGGAACAGAGAGACAGTGATAACAGAGCACAGCAGAGACATGTTTGGCATGAATTTTCCAGTATTATCAAAAACAGATCATTTTGAAGACAGATTTGCACAGAGGAAATATTTTTTTTAATGCTAAAGGAAAGCAAACTCTTCATTGCGGAACCTATCCTAGAAATTATGAATGGGAGGTCAGTCTTCAGCTTCCCTTGTGAGTTTAGGAGCTGAATTAGTGCCTAAACTCACCCACACCAAATGTCAAATCAGAATTGAGATGAAGTGAAAATAATAACCGGAGACAATTCACTAGATGATGGTTTAATCCAAGCTGTAAGGCCTTTAGAAAAGTTCATAGTATAGAAGCAAACACACAGCACAGTGCCATTAGCCTGTGTTAGCATGAAAAAACTGAGAGGCAATCTTGAGCCATTACTTCCAGTAGGTGATAAACACTGCAAGCTGTTCAAACAGTTGAACCCCCACAATACATTCAAACTCAAGACCAGTGCAGCACAGATTCGCTCATTCCAATTCCTTGTCTTTGATTCTTTTTGTCTTTTTCGTTTTCTAATTAATCTCAAAACAATCAAATGTACTGTTTACCCTTTTACTTAAAAAAAAAATCCTGGTTGCCGATTTAAAAAAGTATTTCTTCTAATGCGTTACCTTTCAGTCAGACAGCATGCAATTATGGTAGGCTGGCTACAGAGGATGGGTTTAGTGTATTTTCTATAATAAACCCAGTTAATCAGCTGGAAGATCAAAGGGTGACACTGCAGAAGTATTTTAAATATTTAAAATTTCACTATTCAAATGTTATATTAGATCAAAGCATTTATCTGTAATTTTATAAGTCATTTTACTGGAAAACATAAGGCACACACAAAGATATTCACAAATTAAATTAAACACAGTATTAAATTTGGCAGATTTTTGTAAATCTACAATATTCTCTCTTCATGAATGAATATATTACTTTTCATCCTATGTTGCTCAGAAGTGAAAAAAGGAAGAATAATTAATGTTTTCACTATTTTTAAAACCTGTCAAGCATTAGGTTCTACAGCGCTTAGGTTTCAGTGGGTAAGAAATGTACAAATATCCGTTCCGCTTGTAGCACTCACAGGTGTACACTGGTAAGTTGTTTATCCGCAGTGTTGATTGTATGTCTCTCCTTTGTAAGGAGCATCGATCTGGCAGATTGTATCCTGTAGCACTGATCATGAAAACAGCTTGATCCCTTTAAATGACATGAAGCATTGGAGAGGGAATAGTACTCTACCTAGACAAGCAATAGGAACAGCGTGTACAGCATTTTCTCTTTCACGGCTGCAAAGAAGGGAGGATTTGTTTTAAAATTGTTTTCACAGTGTAAAATTTTATTGACCTTCTCAAAAGGAAAATCCAGCTATAATTCTACTAAAAACCTTTCTCATAAATCTCTTCCTTTTAGTAGTCACAACTGCAGATACTCTGTATGCATTATTTCACACAAGCTGAGCAATCTACCAAGTCCAAATCTGTTCAACTCCCAGAGTTTATGATGGTTGCAGTTATTATTCACTGTCTCAAAAAGCTCCTCCCGTGGCAGTTCATATTATCTGAAAGGGACTACAGCAGGGGTTATGTGTGTTATGGGAAGTATCTTCTTTCTGTGGGAAAGGAGGTTGTGTTCAATTTAACTCTTTGCCACTAGGAGGTGCTGGAGTCTGCCTTCTCCTGGCTCCGCCCCTTGGCTTTCCCCACCCACCTGCCCATATAAGGTTTTAAGGACCTTGCATGCATAACAAATACTAAGTAGGTCCCATAAAATTACAATATTAAAAACTAATGACAATTGACACAGAGAAAATGAAGAACAAACCAGAATGTTCTTATATTGAAAAAGCTTAATGTTATTAAATAGAAGACCGTAAAATACAGTGATGTAATGTTTGTGTATTTCATGGATCTGTATTAGAAGCACTGCTCTGCTTAATTTATACCAATGATACAGTCACACCAGTCATGTCTGCAGATGATTACCAAACTAGAAAGATTAACAAACAATGTGGTCACAGTGTAAGACATGAGAAAATCTTTAACCATATCCAGGACCATCATTTAAATTTTTTCACCTTCCAGGTAACATTACAAAGCAATATCAAATGATAAAGCAAATGATAAAACTTAAATTATCAATAATTAAAAAATACATTGATATAGCACCTCGCATTCCAAATAATCCCAAAGTACCTAACATACAGCAGGTGAGGATGTCACCTAGACACTGCAGCAGCCCCACTGCACTGCCACTGATCTTCAACAACTGAATCCAGGGTTAACTCCAGGATAATTGCAACACCCAGGCCCAAAGCCAAATTTAGCCCGAAGCCGGGCTCAACAGCCCTAAAGTGCACTTTAAGCATCTCCAGGGCAGGACGCAGCGCAGGATCTCTATGGTGCAGTGTCCTCACTCACCACACCGTGCTTTATTCTGGAAATTCTGGTCCAGAGGGAAGAGTGCCCCCTGCTGGTCCACCAGCACTGCTCACAGCCACTGCTTGGATTTCTGTGGAGTCTCCCATCCCAGGACTGAGCAGATCTGACCAGACCAGCCCGCCAGGTGGCAATCTTCAAGACGTCGCTGAGACGTTTGTGAGCCTACACACAGCGAGTACGTAGTCTAGAGTCAAGGTAAGCCTGACCTGGGGACACTGAGTGGCTCGGCTGGCACAGGTTCGAGCCTGGGCCGTGTCATGACCGAGACCACCCAGGGCAGGGAGGGATCAGTCGGCTGGAAAATACACGAGTCACGAAAAACCACACCCACGGGGTTTTCCACACCGGGAAGCAGCTGGAAAGAAGGCACGAAGCACAAAAGAAGCAAACTAAGCCGCTCTAATGAGTCGTGCAATTCTTGGCGGTTCTTTCTGACCCGGGTGCGCAAGTGGAAAGGTAGTGCATTCGGGACGAAGGTCATGCCTCGGCTCTGACCCTTGACCCCTTGGCCGCCCCTAACCCCTGACCCCTGACCCCTGGGGATGCCCGGGCAAGATGATGAGCGAGAAGAACAAGACTCTCTGTTCTCAGCTGACTGTGCACGGGCCGAAGAAGCCTTGCCTTTTAAAGGAACACGTTCAGTAACAACTCAGGAAAACCCAGAGCTGCAAACCCCGTTCCTACTGCGACACATGTGTTGCACTTTCTTCATCAGCATCATCGTACTAGTTTTCTCTGGAATTTTAATTCCTTTTGTTGCACTGACTTTGTAATCATGTCTGTTGCATCTACGTTAACACAAACGTCGCCCTGATTAAGGGCGTCAGTGAAGCAAACAAGGAATAATAACACAGGACGGGAGCAGGCAGGCGTGGCATGAGGTTGGCACACAGTCTGATGAAGTAAGAATGCACTGCAGGGAGGCTGGATATTTACTCTTCCCAGACAAAGACTTTTATGAGCTACTCAACAACGTGGCCAGTTCCTACAAACTCAGCACTGAGGGTCATCGGAATATGTTCTGCATAATCATGTTAAACTTTAAACACGTTCACATGGTGTTTGGCTACTATCTAATTTCATTGCTGATGAGATGACCTGCCACAGGGCTCGTCTGCTTCTATTCTAGTGTTCGTACTGGGGTCTTTTTTCTTTTTTACTTTAGAATAAGGGCCTCAGGGTTCATCAAATGCCTCCATAACTGAAAAAATGACTTAAAACACAGCATGGCTTACATTTTTATTAAGACATATTTGAACACTTTAAAGGAGATGAGGGCATGACATGTAATAATTGGTTCCAATCTAATTCGTAATCTTATCCAATTAGGCAATGACACCAAGCTTGTAGCCAACTAATTGGAATTTTCAGGCTCTGCTAAGCTATGCAACATCTCATCGCATGATAGAAACTGTTGAACTATTCTAGTTTTAACAGTAAATGGGAATTCAGACATGCCTTAAAACCATCGTTCTGCTGCATATCTCAGTGGGTCTTTTAAAACCAAGTACCCTTATTCTCCAGAAAAGATGCCTGTACAGTGTGTCTTTGAGATCAGTTACATTCACAAAAACTAATTTAAATGAATCACGTTTTTAAATCCTGAGACAGGTTTAACCAAAAAACGATTGTCCTTCATTGCCCTCTACCATAACTGCTCAATGACTGTAAATACAGTACTAATAAACCGATTTTAAAAGGCCCATTTTTCAGCAGACAAAGAAAAGAATCAATCAGTGAGAATGTTACTTTCATTTGACTGCTGAGAAAGTTGTGATATACCTGTAATATGGTTTTCCTTACAGTGCAGTTCTGGATGACATTCCCAAACATTTTAATACCATTTTAACAGAGTGAAACCAATGTGATAACCAGCCCCTACTGCAGATTCACTGCATGTTAATACCAAAATCTAAACCTGAAAACAGCCTCATAACGGTAGATTCTGAAGGTAGTTTGCTATGTTTTTAAAATGTTAGAATGGTATTAATAACTGGCTTGCTATCCATTTAAAAAAAAATTTTGCAACTCCCAAACTTTGATTTTGGCCTTTGATTTTGTGCACCCAGTTGGTGCATGTTCTGCATTAACTAGCCTGTGCTTTTTGTGCTGAGCTCTGTCCTGCTCATCATGTCAGGTATCAGGCAGAATGCATTTCTGAGAGAGCAAATGGCACGTACTGTATCACAGAGAAATTAATAAGCAACCATATTTATTTACTCTTTGTTACCACCATCTTGGTGCTACTTGATTTCAGTTTGTGAAATTACCCCAACAGACAAGGAAATGTTACTCCCCTGGGAGTTCTGTAATTGAAACAGATGGGGGTGTGCATGGCTGACACTGAACTATTTCTCTGTCATGGAACTGTGGTGACAAGATGAAGTTCCAGCCCTCAGAAACAGCATCTGTTTACAGTTTTAGTTGGAGCAGAAAATAGGTCCCAACCTGTGACTGTGGGACTTTGCATCAGAACATTTGCTTCACTGTGAATTTTCGATTTTCTGTGGAAGCTGCTTTTAAGTTGGAATTTGTGAGAAAAGGCACTCAGTGCAATAGAATGAAACTCTCTGAGCTTTTCTAAAGGACAGCAAAATAAAATAAATTTTAATCAAACAAACTGGCTGTGAAGTCCCTCTGTTCTTTCTGTCAGATGTTTCACGAGTCTGGTTACACACATTACACAAATGTTCGATCTAGCACTTTCAAATTACTGCTGCTGTGACTCCCCACTTGTCTGTAAATAATTCCAATTTCGTTTTCGGTGATTATTGCTGTATTCCATTGCTGGAATAATATTCAAGTTCAAAAACAAAAGAAACCTACCCTTTAAAGATTCTGATAAAGACAGATTGAAGTTCAGGTAAGCAAGTTAAAACACAAACTGTGGCTAACTGCTAAAACCCTGGAGAGATAAAATAATGATTTGTCAGTGTGAACTCTCCAGTGGGGAGCTTAATCAATGAGCTGGTCTAGGCCGATAATTACTCCTCCTTTTGCCAGTCTAAGAAGAAATCAATAAAGTCAAGTATACAATGCAAGAGCTAACGCAACATCATATTGCAGAAGGCAAGTGCTTTTATATAAGGCACGCCATCTCTTTTTATAAAAACAATCGCTGACATCTGAGTTCACTTCAGTTTCCTCTGCGCCGAGCAGGAAGTGAAAGCTGGACCAGTACGCGGTTTGCGCCACGTTCGGCCGATTCATACAAGCAGACACTTTTCTGCGCCTTTCACCTTGAGGCTGATTAAGGGAAAGCACTTGTGTAGAAGAAAAGGAAATTATCTCAAATGTTTTGATTTTGTGGAAAGTCAATGGCGTGGTCAAGAGAAACATTCTAACGGAAAAATTATATTAATGAAGCGGCTCTGCAGACAATCCCAGTGTCTGCTGTCCTAGCAGGGGGAGTCACTGCCTCTCCAATGTGCACCCAGTTGTGTTGTAAACAGAATCTCTGAAACCCCAACTCCTGGGCTTCAGCGGTTAAGCCACCCAGAGACTCACAAGAAGCTCTAATAACTGCAGAACAGCTACACCTTAGCACTAAGGTAAAAAAGATTTAAGTGTGACATGTTTTTAATCCCAGTAGATTCTTAAGGAAGATGCTAATCTATTTGTGCTGCATCTCCAGGCAACCTTTGGCCCTGACCTAAATCTTACTTCAGCCATAATAGTTCTGTTTCTTGTAGCAGCAAGAGCGACCCAGTTAGCACTGACAGATGTGCGCATGAGAGTGGGT
This sequence comes from Lepisosteus platostomus, assembly GCF_059453375.1. Classification (NCBI taxonomy): domain Eukaryota; kingdom Metazoa; phylum Chordata; class Actinopteri; order Semionotiformes; family Lepisosteidae; genus Lepisosteus; species Lepisosteus platostomus. The sequence goes on from NC_142621.1 coordinate 1,303,215, forward strand.
GTTTAAAAATGTCGAATTGTTTGCTTGTACTTGGCTTGGCTGCTCGTCCAGCACTGAGAACCAACATTTAAAGAACCGAGCATCTGTGAAATGTGATTTTACAGTCTTGGCTGGAATGGATCAAACTGACACAATAAATTAGAGGAAATTAAAATCCGAATATCAAGCCAATGCAGCTAGAAGCCAGGAACAGCGACGCTCTTCAAGGCACTGATGTGCTCTGGAAATTTAATGCTGACCTGACTTTTGTCACAGTCAGTTGAACTCTAAAGTGCGGCCACATTAGGCATGCTATTTGACTTAATAAAAGCTAATAAAATGGGTGAAGAAGTAAATGAAAAGGGCACTACTGGGCCATTTATATCACTTCTTATTCGGTTCACTACAACAGTATAAACACATGGCTGGGTGACTACATTTTGACCTGGCTAGTTGCTGCTGTTGTTCATTTCCAAAGTTACAAGCCTGAGACTTATTTTGCCTGCATAGAATATAAAGAACGCATCACACAGACAGAGAACTAAAAAGGGCTGCCTTTCATCTGACAAATGGTACCACTTTCCTTCTGTCTCTCCAGCTTCTTTGTGGCTCTCACTCAGGATCCAGGGAAAGACAAAAATCTGGGGCTTACTTAGGCTGTGCTCCTACAAATCGCACCCTTTCTTTCTCAGCCCCAGACAACCACATTACAGGGCTGAACCTTCTTTCATCTTCACTTCTGTGATTGTCGGGTGACGTCACCGCTGTGTGGACAGGCTCCCTGACACAAACAGAGAGAGACACTTGTGCTATAAACAAGTGGAGGAGCACTGATTCCTTATATAATACCTTTAAAGACTCATTCTTTTGCTTCTGCTCTTATTCTTTCTCAACTTACACTCTCGCTATTAAAAGTGGAAGACTTCAAAGGGTCAGAAACAGGTTCTTCACATGCTGTAGCTGATCATATTTCATGCAAAACAGTTCTCGGAACGACGGGAATTCATTATGGCAGCAAAGGGGATGCCGCACTTCAGAAAGAAAAGACGTTTGTTTCTTGTGCATATACACTTTTAAATACACTGGAAGCATAGGAGCTGAAAGGGAAAAGGAAGTTTTCATGCTGTACATATGATGATTCATCATAAAGCGTGTGAGTTTCTCTTCCCCTCTACCATCTTTGAATATTCTCTGATCCCCAGACACATGATGCTGACGAAATGTTTGGACCTGAAGTGAAAAATGACTCAAATATGTACAGCAAGGAGATACATTTTCAAACGCTATTACTTTATTTATTTATTTATCACTACTGTTGTTATTACTAGCAACATGCAAGTTCCACATTTATAATGTCAGGTATTACCTGGGTTAAGTGCTTCTTATTCCATGTGTACCCTACGAACAAATTCTACGTGCCTGAGCACATAGTCCAATCCAAATTGTAGGTAAAGCATAAGATTAAGGTAAAGTTAATCCAAATAAATCAATTTTAGGTCATAGGCAATTTAGATTAAAAGCAGATTTCAAGGATCTTTGCCTTTCCTAGTGTCTGACACCTCAAATTTGGACTTAATCAGGGCAGCAAGTCATTGCAACTTTCATCACATGTTCCTTGTCAAATAAAGAGGTTCTCATGTGGAAAGACTAAGCACATTAAAAACACAGAGCTGGAGTTTGGTATTAGCAGAAAATACTACTGTACTGTGGTTGTGAAAGTACAGTCTGTATTGAAGGCAATTTTAAAAACTCTTTTGCACAAAAGGCTTTATGGATATTATAATAGCAGGGAATAAGTGGAACTTTTTGCATTGTAAATTGAACAATACAAGATTTTACTTTTCAATAAATTTACACAGAAATCACAGAATCGATTTTTCGAATGTTTTGCAATTTTCCCTTTTTTTGAAAGCACAAGAAACTCAAACACAACTGGAAAATCAGAATCCTATATTTGGTGATATTTCTACTTTGACCTAATAAGAAAAAAAAATCTAACTGATTACATACAGAGTATTGATCATGGTGTAGTGGATAAGAAAGTGGCCGCTGTAATTCAGTTGATTAGTTGATCAAAATAAATTGCTGCTATATTCTATAATAACATTTCACGAACAATTTCCACCCATCCCATCACAACAAAAAGCCCCATGTCTTTGCAGTTGACAGTGTGTGAAATCCTGGGAGGGAGGTTTTTAACCCTTATGTTTCCCAGGAGAGAAAGGTCAAGATTCGGGTCAAGATTCGGGTGGCACCCTGGGTCCAGTCCAGTCCAGTGACCGCTGGTGAACTGTGAACTGTCGCCCTCTGCCTGCAGGGAGGCCAGTGGCTGAGGTCACGGTGATTTCCAGCCAGTGCACCTGCCCTCTGTCCTGTCCCTTAAGCCCTTACACAGGCAGGTCAATACCAGCAGAGTCATAGGAAGCTGTTGAGAGAGGCGGGCAAAGAAAAAATGCATTCAAAAGAATTTTTTTACCAATTAATATAGAAGCTTCCTGTAATTCTGGCTTTTATTGCACAATGTTTAGCCACAGTTAAGAGTGATATTTAATTTTTTTATTTTACCAAGTTGTGTTCATCTGCTGAACAGCCAGTCCTGCACATTGTGCTGTTCCTGTCAGCAGGAGACATGCTCAGCTCAGCTCTGGTGCAGCAGCCACTGGACTACGTGTCCTAACTACACTTCCTTGTGACTCTGCAAAGCTGCGCAATACCAACTGTTCCTCTGCATGAAGGTGCGATCCATGTACATTATTATTTTAAACAATCCAACACGAAAAATGCTGATCCTACCACTTGTTCATGGCAGAGCAGCTTTATTCTTTTTTCTGTTGCTTTCTGCAGCACAGTGTGCAATACAGCACATGCGAAGAGGCTGATTCTTGTGGATTATAAAACTAAAGACAAAGAAATGCAGCCTTTGAAAGGACGTTTGCCATAGGACGAGGCTTTTGGCTCCAGCTGGCCTCACTGACAGAGCGCGCTCACCTCTCCTGGCTCGAACCCGAGACAGGGGCCTGTCACACTTGTACAGAGGGTGGCAGCAGACACACTGCTCCATGTAGCCTGTGTTATACCTCTGCTTGTCCCACGCTGAGTCCCCCTGTCTGAGGCTACAGAGGCCAAAATAATTTGTATCTGCTCAATAAAACATTAAAGTCTGTCGTGCCACGTCCTTCTTCTCCCTTCACCACTGTAACTCTCTCAGAGGTCTTGTTAACGTTTCAGAGCTGCACATGAGACAGACCAGCCAGATTATGCGTTTGGAGGAGATACCCACAGGGTACCTGCGGCATTTCCACCCTGCTGCTCCCAGAGCGACAGCACCTCTTCTCTGATAAAAAAGGGAATGGTTTGTGGGGGGGGTTGACTGCACAAAGTGTACCCTGCAGAAATAAAAAAAGAGGGATCATTTTAAAAAAAACAGGCCTTTGAAGTTTGCAAGATATGAAAGCAAAAAGAGGTTAAATGGTTAAATACAGCAGTGTTTCTAGCAGTCACAGCTGTCTTCAGTGAAAAAACTCGTCTTCAGTTATGTCTTGGGTGCTCAATTATTCGAACCCACGGTCCATGCATCTGTAGCCCGTGCGATGCATGCCTAGTGTTTTTGCATATTTCAGCAAAATATTAACTTCAATTTTAAATGATATGCTGAAAATCCTATCAAACTTTAGACTGTATACAGTTGTCACTGTTAAAACACATCTCCAAACATTTAGGTCTCCTAGATGCAGTGTAATCGTGCTGTGCTGTGTGTGATAGGCATTCAAAAACAGCACCTGTGCGTGATTGTGCTTGGGAAAGAAACCGTGCCACCCTTCTCGTCTGCATCGAGACCTGGGGATCCGGGGAATTGATTCATTCAGTGAAAATTAATTTCACATTCATACATCCCTGAATGGAAGCTCATCGAATTAATTATATATCTATTTATCAATGCTGAAGCATTGTAATGTGAATATGAAATTTGAGATCCCTTTCACTCATCTGCATTGTGAGTAAATTCAAAAAGTGATATAAATTGTGTCAAAGTACATTTTTTAAGGAACAATCTAAGCAATTCTTTGTAACCTCAGATTAAGCAATTTTATACAATGAGTTTAAAAAGTCTTACAGTGGGATGGAAACTTTTTAAACAACTTATTCTGTCACAGAAACAACCCTTATTTTGCTATGGTGTGCTTACTGATTCACGCGTAAGTGTCTTGAGGAGTCAATTTAAGATGCACAGACTAACGAACTGCAAAAAAAGGCTTTTTCTGCATTAAACGCCTCTCTGGAATTGTCAATATTTTTAAAAAGTGTAATGATTTCTTATCAGTGCTTGAATGAACCGTAAAACTACCTTTTGAGATATTGACATTTACACAGCTATGAGCACAAGAATTTTCCCTTCCATATAAAAGCTGACGGTTTGCTATTTTAAACTGCTTTTCTTAAAACTGTTGTAGGTGCTGAATTATAAAAACTAATCAACTGTGTATTTGACTCAGACATACACGTTCCGGTCAATAAATAATTCAGTTTCTGTAGGCATATGCTAAATGCACAATCACAGCAGGTTTTCAAGTTCTATATTATATTTGCAAAGTGATGAAGAGCCTTTTGTAAAGAGTAGGACATCACACTTCCCTCTTTCATAAAGGTTTTGTATGATTCTGAACTCTCTACCCCCTCTGAAGCTTGAATTATGTTTGACTGGTTAAAAATAAAATAAAAATTATTTTAGTGGTTGACTAAAATAATTTCACAATCATCGAGGTCTCGCATTCAAAGGAATGAAACAATTATTCGTAGACACCTGCCTTTGTTTCTTCTTTCAGTGAGAATAGACAATGATGTTTTGTTTCACCTCAGCCTAAGCCAGGCTTAAAATAAAACATTTAGAATACATTTCTCAGAAAAAATTAGACAGAACTTTTACCTTCCCTCAGGGATAAGTGTATTTGTCACAAGACAGTAAAATGACATTTAGGATTAATGCACACGAAAAAGGATTAGAAAAACCTGGACTGAACTAACCAACGTACTGTCTTGTACTTTTCTGACTTTGTGAATGCAGGAGTTAATAAACTAACTTGAAAACAAGAGCCAGCAGATGTGTGTGTTGTAGGATGTAGAGTACTGAGAGATCTTCTTTCATCTTCCAAACAAAAAGAAAAAACAAGCAAGGCAAAAAATGGACATTTCGCAAGGGCACAAAGGATTACTGAAATGAGCAGGACTGTATTAGGCCAAACAGAAAATGATATGACCTTCATATGCAATGAAACATCAGGAGCCTAATCTACTGGCTAGACTGTGTGTTTTTAGTAAATGAGTATGCATGAGTGACTGACTGCATTGAAACTGAAACAAAGGAAGTTTGAGCATTTTGTAAATATTGGTATTGGAAATTCCGCATCTCTGTTCTGACTCAGTGATGCTTCAGATTACTGTGGCTCAAGTAAGTGCCTGCATCATTCCATCAGCGTTATGGAATGAAGTTTAGTTTAATCACGTCCCTATTATAAGAAATGCACCATTATAAAAGTGTATCTAATCATCTGATTGTGGTGCACGACTGTTCTTTTCTTGAGTGTGTTTTCTTTTGCTTTCTAGGGAATTGAATTCCATTATTATGCCGATTTTTTTTTTCATCCAGCATCAGAGCTTTTCAGTCTTTTCACAGTTTTTCACAGTCTTTGGATGTCCTGGGATATTGTCAGACATTCTATCTTGTTGCCTGATGGATATACTGTAGGATACTGTACTTTGCTTGAAAGGGACTGATGAGATTAAAGCACAGAAAAAAAAACTAGATCCCTAAGTCACATTCAATGATCTTGGATATACTCCACTGTATACAGGGATCAAGAGTTGGGCAATAGGAGCCAAAGCCTAACCCTACGAGACCCACAGGCAAGGTTCTGACCTTATAGCAGAACAGTGGTCAGTGTGAGATGTTGCTTATTAGTGTGAACAGAACTGCAACTATCTCAATGCCAGTGAGCCCTGGGCTACACGTCAGAGGCCTTGAGGTCAAGAAAACACCACCACACCAGAAAGCAGCAGGTAGGCTGAACTTTTCCTGTGAATTATGGCTTTTGACATGTGCCCAAACAGTGCTTAGCTTATGCTGCGAATGCTGTTTGCAAAAATTTATCTCCCCAGAAAGCTCGGCGGTTGCTTTCAGAAGATGTGGGTTGCTGTCTGTGTGAGTGGAGCTGTGGTCAACAGCGTCCTGTCGGCCTGGTGTTTTTCACTCTCCAAACAGACACATCTCACAACAGAGCCACTGTCAGTCCAAGTTTTCGGAAAAAAAAAAACGACACGAAAAAGCTTTCGATTTAAATCTTTAAGCAAAGGGTTCGCAAAGCATTACTCATGCTCAGTGGAGAAATCAAATGTTCCGATGTTCTCTCCTGCCTTTCAGTGGACTGCGAGAGCAACAGACCGGTCAGTTCACAGCAAGACACCTGCACTGTTCGGTGCCCTCGATGTGCAGGAGGGCTGGAGCTCGTGTGTACAGAGTAAGGGGGGAATGCCTCTTCTTCCACAGGGTTTCATGTGTATCTGGGCAGAGCCATGCTAGAGAGATCTGTCAGTAGTCATACCCAGCATAAAACACCTTGGGGACATTCATAAAGCACTTAAACACCGCTTGTACCTGTGCTTGTCTCCACTAGGAAACAGTAGGATGAGCAGGGAAAGAGTCATGCAAATTCATTAACCAGTTTAAGATTCCTGATGGTTAGGGAGCGTTAATGTTTCTTTGTTACTTCTTTAAATTATTTTTTTAAGTGGTCAGCTTTATTTGGAATTCTCTTCTGTGTGGACGTTGGCTCATTTCTTTTCACTGTACAATAACTTGTGTTGCTGCCATTCGTACCCAGGTGACTGTGTTTGGCAAGACCCAATGCCTGTTAGGTGGTTGGTAAAGGCTGTGTGACTGGGTGCGACAGGTCATACTCAACTGTGTTGAAAGTGAAAGACCTAGAAGAGTCCAAACTGGCACCTGTGCAAAGCGCTTTGTACTTTCCATCACACACACGGTCCCTGAAAGTGCTGTTGTCCCACTGAGGAAACCCTCAGCACACTCCAGAAGGGAAAACAAGGCTATGGCCAATTTTTAAACATACAATTAGAAATAATTTTTTGAAAAGGCTTGCAACCACCATACAATAGAAATATACACTTGTACTGTAGGCTCTAAATAATTCTAACAGAACTTCTTTAATTCCTAGATTTTAAGTCAAAACTGACTTCACAGAGCTCTGGATTTCTGGATTAGATAAAGCCAATTTGAAGTACAGGAGCAAAAATAAGAAAAATACTAATTAATTGCAAGACATGCAAGTTATCATGTTGGAGACAATCTGTGATCTCCTTGCAAGAAGTGCTGTGGAGACTCACAGTAAACTAATGAGAAATATTCAGCACTAGATATCAAAGTTCAACTCCTACTTATTTTCCCGTTAGAAGTTTCTCATTCATTTCTTGACTTAATTTATTTTCAGATGGTGAGTAAGATGGAATTAGAAGCAAAATATCTAAAAGAAACATCTTTTTGTTTTGCAAGGACAATCAAAGAAAACAACTTATATTTGCATGTAATTTGTGCATATTATAACGAAGGACTTTTTAGATTAAATTAGCATGCAGAAAAGTTAACTTTATTTGTTCTCCCTGAAGATTAAAGAATGGGCTATTTCTGGTGTGTTTATCCAGTGAACTGCAGTTTTAGATTCGTGGCTGTGCAAAGTTCTTTTCAAAGAGCTCTGAAATGCATTTAAACTGCACACCAATGGCTAGATGTCAAGTATTTTAAGCTGTGGGTACTTGGAATGGATGGCGATAGGAAAGAATTAATTATCTGGCAAAGTAAATTTTATTGCAGGGAGAACCTGACACTTATTGATTAATGAGTCTGTAGGTGTTTGCTCATAGGAATATTAATTAATTTTTTTGTTCGCGCAAGAGGAGTCATTAAAATGGGTGAGAAGACCTTGACTTTGCAATCCTGACAAAGACGTCCGTAGCCCAAGAGCAGTTACACAGCAGTCGGCTCTGCCTGCAGGTCAGTGAGAAAGAGCCCTGATGTCTTGTTTATGCAGCTTTTGCTGCATCAAACCAGAAGTCTGTGCCAATTAATGTCTGAGCTGCAGAGCCTGGGCTGTAAAGCTGTGCATTTATTAATTAATAAATTAATTATAGCAAATTGAGATGATCGCCTTAATTTTATCTTGAGGGAAATTGCTTAGGAAGTAGACCAGAGAACTACAGTAAATTAGACCAGTGGGTGAATGCAGGCTGTGTCCTGCTATAGTTACCATTTGTTTTTTCCCTAACAGGTCTGCCAATATCTTCTTTCTCCCAACTCCCAGATGTACTTGATCCTGTCCACTTGGCCATCTTGCAGGGGTAACAAGAGCCTTCCCATCATGCAGTGCTCTGATTGTTTAAGACAGTGCACTCTGGGAAACATCAAGTCGGAGAAATCTCAAAGCCCAGGTCAATTATAACAGAGGATGAGCTGGAGCTCTGGCCCACTGTATCCACAGGGGGCTCACCTGGCAAGCTGATGTGAAGCTATTCAGGTAACAGACTGTCTCTGTTCACAAGCCTGTGTTTCAAGTGGTTTCACCTGCTGAACCAGAGGAAAGGCCTGATGCCATTACACAGTCCTCTGTTTAGGAGACAGATGCTATCAACAAATTCTGGCTGACTTGAAATGTGCTATAAAATTGTAGAAATGTCTTGGGAGACCCAGCATAATTCTGGGACAATTCAGTGGCTTAATTCTTAATGAACTGTATTTTGAAATACCACTGACCCGTTTTCCAGTTTTCTGAACAGAATCATTTCAATTTTAATTTGCTTCCACCTGTGCTTTTGGCCCCTTTTTGGTGCCGTGCTCAGTTCTGAATTTCTGTGATTTTTAAAAGAAATAAAGACAAAAAGGGGACACAGAGCTACAGTGATCATGTTGACTTGGGACAACATCTCACTATTACATCCACCAAATCAAGTAAAAAATTACAACTGAATTTGAAAGGCCGATGCTTTGTTCTGTTTTACATTGCACACATTTATCCTGATGAAAGGCACTTGTCACAATCATTGAAATGTAACTTGTCAGTTCAACTATGTTTATACACCGTCAGAATGTAATATCATTACACTCTACAACTACTAACATCAATTGCTTCAGACTATGGCAGACGTCTGAAGAGTAATATTCCTTATCATTTTGTTGATGCTAAATGAAGGGTCAGTGTGCTGAAAAACAAGGGTCAAATACACATGAGAGGCGAAACATGTGTACACTACACCTGTTTTAGATGCTCCTGCACGTGACACACACCTTACATAGCCTTAGCAAAAGAGAAGAGCTGTCCTCCCCCTGGCGGGTTCTTAGCTTTGGCAAAAGATCATAAAAAAAAAACCCAGGATATTGGATTACTCCTCCAAGTAATTTATGGCCAGTTGTCTCATAAGGCTTCTCTACTGTTGAAGAGGCTTTCTTCAATTTGTTTTCTCCATAGAAAACACATATGAAAATGAAAATATACAGTACAGTATAGGAAAAGATCACAGCCACAGCAACAGTTCTTACCTGACGAGGAGGGGGCAAGACTCATGGAAGACTCCCCAGGAAAGATTCAGGTCAGTAATTGGAATGATGATTTTACTGCGCACCTGAACTGCGGAACGCAGGTGTAATAAGATGGCTAACAAACTCTGTGTATGTGAAACATGTAATGCGCAAGCCAGGCTTCAAAAGTAGACTAAGACCTGCTTTATTGAATTGGCACTATGTTTTGTCCAGGCACTTATACAGTTAACATCAGAGAGTATTCCTAAGGAACATTATCTACATGGAACAGCAGAAGAAAGCTGCCTTAAATAACCAGATACTCTCAATGCCCCTCTGTGCTTCAGTAGATCATTATTTTGAGAAAGAAAAACCCAGTCTGACAGATGAACTGGGGCCACAGCAAAGCACATCACTGATACTCCACATAACAAGCCCTCTGAAGAGGGGAGCATAGACTCATTACTATGGTAACCTATATCAAAACAGACTTAGTGGAAGGATTTCTCTGTTTTGTAAAAGAATGATGATTCTATTTGATACAAACCGAAGCCACATTCAAGACAACAACCAGTTCAGGGGTATTAGAGGTGGCTACAGTGATGAGTTAAATCGTTCTGGGCAAAGGAAAGATTTTCCCAAACTGGGAATACTAAGGGATCAGTTCAGAAATATATGTTATTTAATAGGTGAGTTATATTTAGTTCTAAAAGACTCAAGACCTTTGGTGTAAGTTTGTTGAGCAGGGCCTTCTAACTTAAAAGTAACAGTGTAAAGGTAGGAGTTTTGTCTGCCCATTCGTGGGGCAGGTTATCCAGCGTACTTTCACAAAATAATTGATCTTCAAATCACTGCCCAAGCTTCTTATCCCTAAAGGCACATGTACATGTTTGATACTAAGCCAGATCAGAATTTTGCTGCTGTGTTGAGATAAAGCCTGTACTTATAAACATGAAAGTTTCACTTTTATGGAAAACAATCCCAGAAACAAACACATAAAGTCAGATTTATGTACTCATTTTTGAACTTTTTATCAAGTATGTAACCAAACACAAAAAAACGACGTTGATGACAGAATCAGAACTTCTCTAACCCGTGGCATTTAAATTGATCAGAACACCCCCCAAATGATTAAGGTTTTTTGGTTAAAAGGCAAACTTATCATCATTATTTATCTGTGTCAAGTAAAAAAATATCGCATGGTGCTTTTTGGCCTCATAATCATTATCTAAGAATAAGGAAAAGTGGTGCTTTGAAGATAAACTGTCACCGATTTTTATACGTTCATTCTTTCTAAAATTTAGTTGTAATTGTGAGCAAGAAAATGTCTCACGTTTGATTCGAGAAAGATTTTATAAAGTTCGTTTGCATAGAAGCAAACATTGTTAATAGAAATTCGTAAAGGTGACGCGGTTTCTTTCTTCACTTGTAGGATTGCGGTGTCTCCGCGGGACGGACCTGACTCGCCGTTAACCGGACACGAAACAAACAAACATGATCCGGACACCCAGCCTTGCGGCCCACAACTTCCACATCACCTTTTCAACACCTGTGCGCCACGTCACCATGATGGGCTGGTACACTGCGTCCGACACAAACAAACGCACTTAAAATTTTAATGTTTGTGCTTTCTGTCGGACTCGGTAGTGCATACATTAAATAACGTTGTGCACCTCAAAACGGGAAGATTAGTTTTTGCAACTGTTGCGCTGGAAAAAAAAAGCCAATGCTGACGTTTCCCGCGGTCAGTACACCCTGGTTTACTGGACACGCAGCCAGAGCGTCATGGTAGCTTTCAGACGAGAAATGAGAAATTAATATATACTAGAAGACTGGAGATAGATTCATAGAACTAGGAAGACATAAGATGATGGGGACACTATACTGTAAACAGGCGCCGTCCTTCGGATGAGACGTAAAACCGAGGTCCTGACTCTCTGTGGTCATTAAAAATCCCAGGGCGCTTCTCGAAAAGAGTAGGGGTGTAACCCCGGTGTCCTGGCCAAATTTCCAATTGGCCCTTACCAATCATGGCCTCCTAATACTCCCCCTCTATGAATTGGCTACATTACTCTGCTCTCCTCCCCACTGAGAGCTGGTGTGTGGTGAGCGTTCTGGCGCACTATGGCTGCCGTCGCATCATCCAGGTGGATGCTGCACATTGGTGGTGGTGGAGGGGAGTCCCCATTACCTGTAAAGCGCTTTGAGTGGAGTGTCCAGAAAAGCGCTATATAAGTGTAAGCAATTATTATAATTATTATTATCATTATTATTATGTGTCGCAAACTACTGTGTCACCTTATGGCTTTTACGTAGTTTTTCCCCCCCAGTGGGTGGAAAATCTATTTAAAACAGCCAAACCTTCCAGCTGCAGTTAATACATTTGCCTCTGTTTACTTCCATTAATATAATTTGACAGAAAGAGCTTAGTTATCACCGTTTGGTTAAAAAAAAATCTCCATTATAGAAAACTACTAAGAAAAGTCCAATATAAAACAATTCTCAGGGTTTAAACGATTGTAATTCCAGGTTAGGGCTGTCGGTACTGGCGTGGGACAGCAGCAAGCAGAGCCGCTGAGTTTTGTGTTTCTGATCCTGACTGTCGGCAGATGCAGGCTGGCTCATAGTCTCTGTGTCTGGCTGCAGCCTTGTCTTGCTCTGGCCAGAGCGCTTCACATCTCCCCTCTGAACAGCCGATGACACCAGAGTCCTCCCGATGATTCGAAACAGAGGTCGTTACAGATAGATTTGCCCTAAATTATGATAAAACACTGTTGCCATTGCTGTCACACCTTAATTAAGACACACAAACCACAAGAATATACAGCAGTTTCATAATCACGTTCATTAATCGACAAGCTTATTCTATGTTCAAGGACACTTTGAAATTTCTTTAATCAGACAAAAAAATAAATGTGAGGTGTAAATTGCTTCTGCCATCTCATTTTAATATATCAAAATACTTGTGTTGTAGTTTCAGAAGGTGAGATTCAAAACTATATATATATTTTAAATCAATTACTGCCTGTAGGCCTCATTATCACAAAGTTTTCCACAGAGTGGGAAAAATTGCAGTAATTTATCTTTATAGGATCCATCTGATTTGTTTTCTTTTATTATTTTTTTAGAAAAGTCCTTCTCATAAATCATAAGTATCTGGTTCCTTTGAAAGTGACACGAGAATAATACAGCGCTTGATAAGGCAGAGCCCTTCTCAATCAATGTGTATTAATAATTAACTCTAATTAACAGTACGAAACAGGTGTTGTGTCTGTCTTACTGGTGGAGGCTCTCTTGCTGAGCTCCTGTCTGCTCTTGTGATCATTCTGTGTGAGAAAAGCACAATTAATATTCTTAGAACTAGAATTGCAAGCAGAGACTCCCACTGTAAAATGATTTCTGCGCTATCACACCACAGAATCCCTCAAAACACAGGAGCTTCAAGGTAAACGCATCAGAAAAGAGAATGGACTTAGGGACTGGCTGTTGTCTCTGGTGGTAAGAGGTATTAATTGCCTTTGTGTTAAATCTGCAACAGTTTGAAGACATTCTAAATACTGTTGCTCATGATCAATGCTTTTGATTCTTGCTGACAAAATTTTACCCAGCGGGGATCAAGTGCGATTCTGCAACTGAGGCTCCTTGCTGCAGTTTTATTCAGAATTCCACTCTCCTTAAAAAATGATATAGGGCATTTTTGTGATGTTGATGAGAAGCATTAGGCTCACTCCTTATTTCAGTTTAATTAACGGTATAGCTGACTACCTCTCCTTGAGCAGACAACTAGTTTAGCTCTACTGTGATCTAGTGTGATCCCCACACTTCCAAAACCTTAGTCAGTCGTGAAATGTAATCATTATTGTTCGGTTCAAAATCAACATCGTGAGAAAACGCTTGTTATTGCTTGTTTGTTTTAAGGTAGTGAATGCCCTCTATTTTTTTTCTCTCACTGTACTTAGGTTTTCCTTAAAAAAAAAATGATTACCACTACACCTCCATGTGCTTTCCATAATAAATCACGCGGGTTAGATTTCGTGATGCTGATATATCATTGTGACCTTTTCTATGCAAAGAAGGGGTGTGACGTGGGAGAGGAAGAGCTCAGCTTTGAGAAAACAGAGGCGTCTTCCCACAACGTTGTCGAATCAGCTGCTTGACCAAAGGATGCTTCGTTTTTTCGGAGCATCTCTGCTGTTACATTAGCTCAAAAACATGATAGTCAAGATGAAATTCCTTGGTGGCATGCTTTAAATAGCAGCAGCTCATTATAAGGATGAACGTAATTATTCTGATGGAAAAAAATTATATACATATTTATTTTCTTTAAGTGACACAATAAAGCACATTTCAACATTATTTTTGAGGTCTTTTGATCTCTCTTACTCAGTTTGCCTTCGAAAAAACAGTTTTTTCAAGCTTGCAATGATAGGAACTGTTAAGTTCATGAAACCAGGGCTAACCTGATTGCTTTAATTGACGGTAATTTCCTCACTGCTAATCCACCTTACAATTAACACAAGCAAACACTTAGGCATTTGACAATTTCTTTTATTTCAAAGAGTGTATTGTATAAATATTACACTTCACATCTACTGTAGATTTCTGTGTTTACCACACATTTGTGCTCAGTGCAGTGCATTTCAAGTAATGACACCTGTATTAAAATGCACACATAAATTACGTTCTCTTAGCCTGAATTTCAAATCAGTCTGGATTGAGCTGGGTGCTTTAAATATTAATAATTTTTGCTATACTTCAAAAGGGCGATAATGCCTCATACTCAAGAGGTGCCTCATCTCTGAAGCTCAATGTATTGAGGAGTGTTCAGTGGCCCTACCTTAATTAAACATGCATGTATATTTTCAGATGCATTTCCTTCTGCTAGCTTGGGTTTTGACAGGGCTCCAAACAAGCCCAGGTGGAAAACAAGCTGTGTAAACAAGCTAGTGAATACAGGCATAATACACACAAATTAGCACCTTCCTAAAATGAATATGCAAGCGCTGGGATCAGGCCACTGGTTATCTGTGTTCTGCCTCTTTTGCAACACTTACATAAACCTATTTCAAGATCCACATACAAAAAAGCCCTTTAGCATTTAAAATGGACAACCTGTCCTGACTGCAACTTTTAATATAGGGATTTTCACACATTGAAAGCATTCTTATTTACTCTGTCTAGAAATTCAATTACAATTGAATATATTTATAAAAAAGCTTATAAAAAAGTAAAACATTCCATTTGTGACTGAACCTTAGGGTTTAAAGTTCAATTATGATTATTTCAGTAGTTCAGTTAGATCCTAATGAGTGCAGTAGAGATTAAATCTGTAATGTGAATTGGACGTGACTCTTAGCTGAGGGAGCAGCAGTCCAGCTGTGAGGATAAAGCTGCTCAAACATACCTCACTACTGTGAGGAATGAGCCAGGGAGCTGCAGCAGGGGTGTAGATGGGGAGGTGGGAGGAGTGCAAGAGAGATACGCAAACGGTGTGAGTGTTACATATGCAGGCGAGCGAAAGTGTGTGAGATTTGGATCTAACCCAGGGAGCCCAGGAGGGGCCATCAGTAGGAAAATAAAGTTATATCGGGGGAACGATTTATAATTCATGCGCACGAAATAGCTAAATCATTCCCTCGTTTTCTTTCATTCGTGTGCACGAAATAACGTTTTCTAAGTCCTTCCTTCGCAAGGACAGGTGTGGCACTAGCCGTGAAAGAGACGTGCAGTCCTAACTAGTAGTTCAAGAGTACAGTAGCTACAATGCCCTAATAACTCCTCCCCAAACCAAAATAAAACTTAGTCAGTTCATCTTTATCCATTATCCTAATCTACAGCAGCGTCAGACAGTTAGGCTTTATTGTACGAATATAAAGACACAGTAACGTGTTCACTGGCGTTTGATAGCGTTGTTGTTATTAGGAGCCGGAGATAATGCTGGTGTTTTAGAAACTTTCTATGTGTGTGCGACTACAGTGACACAAAGAAAACGAAGGAAAGAGAAAACGTTATTTATTGCGCACTAATAAAAGAAAACGAGGGAATGATTTAGTTATTTTGCGCGCACAAATTGTAAATTGTTCCCTCGATGTAACTTTTTTTCCTACTGATGGCCGCTCCCGGGCTCCGTACTAACCTTTCTACCCTACCCTCTGATATAAACTCCATAATACTGAGAATAAAAATAACAAAATAAAAACTAATAAGTCGTAAGTGTATGGTAAGTCCATCACTAAAAAAGAGCATTGTGACACCGGATTAATCGTGGTGTAACTTTACAGGAGGAGGGTCAGTAATAAGCACGTGAAATGTTTCGTCTTAATATTATTACTCAAAGGCTCGGTGGAAGCCTGGAAATTAAGTTGCCTGGCCATGTTGTCCAAACGGATACCCCAGCTTCTTTCTACGAGTGCCTGGGTGAGATCCCGAGATAAATTAGCTACTAAATACCCGACCAATGGCTTCCATTTGCTCGTAATCTTTCTTGTTTCGGGGATAAGTCGGCTGCCTCACTCTTTGTCACTAACAATGGCTTCGATGTTCACCAGAAGGCTTTAATGTGGAAAGGAAGCAGGCGAGCTGTGTGTCAGGGGGCAGGCAGGAGCAGCCGGCGCAGGGTCCCACCAGAGCAAGCAGGAAGAGCCCTGAGCAAGAGGACGCCTCCAGCCCCAGGACTTCCTGCAGGCTCTGCGCCACAGCAGCCCCAGGGAGATGAACAGCATCACCTGCAGGGCCGTGGGAAGGTGGGGAAATCGCTGCCCTTGCTCTCCGGACAGCCTCTGCTTCTCGTGCCCCGTGACTTATTATCGCCTCTCAGAAGGACTTTTACACGCCTTAACTCTTCCACTTCACGAGCCACACAGCCCGTACAATAACTCCGACTTTTTTCCACCTGAGTTTACTTGTTAGGCCTTTCAAGTGAAGCTTTATTACTCGCACGTGAAGTACCAGTTAAGACCTGATCTGAATCATGGGATATTTCAGTGTCCCCACACAGTCAGGCATAAGTCAACTAAGGCTACTAATGAGGGTGAGAGAAAAGAGCCTTGCTAATTACTAAACTAAAGTAATGACACCGAGGACATGCAGTACGTATACATAATATATATCCCGAATAAAAACCCGAAGAAGGCTCCACAGCCGAAATGTTGTGTTTCTTTTCTTCTCTTTTCAGCACGGAATCAACCTTTACTTGTTCATTTGCATTCTATACTGTATAAATCTGGCTACACCCTAATTCCATCAGTTTAGTCATATAAATATATAGTGAACACGGGCACCTATATTCAACCTCGCGTAAAGAGAATTGTTTTTACCCAATGTACATGGATTGCTGTGTGTGTTCTGTATAAAGGCTTTTTAATCACTATGGTTCACAAGGCAGAGTTCCAGCTCACTCGTTCTGTTGCACACAGGGCTCACGTAGTCATTGCCTAACTGAACACTCCCATTAGGCTTTTAAGCCCTTCATCAATTTTTATTAAACAGAGGATACAGCAGAAGGAAAGAAATACTGTGGAAAACTTTAATCTACATCAATTTATCCACATTAAACGAGTGCTTTAGTGCTGTCTTCGGGAAGATAAGAGTTTAATGGCACTGTCCTAAATAAGTTTGTGGTGTATACTCCAGCACTTCATCTGACATTCATTTTTCCTTTATGTGCTTTTATCACCTTGAATCAGGAGTGGTCAAGTGAACCGTGAGCAACTTCTTCCATCTGCCAGATCAAGGGAAATCCTGAGGTGTACTCAAGTAAACTGAAGCCAAGTAGCTAAACACACTTCAGGTATTTCTGTCTCACAGTGAGATCCCTGCTATTCCCGGAAGTACATTTATTGTAAAATGGAAAGCGAACATGGCAAAAAAATAAAATAGGTTTGGACTCCCGGGCAACAGATCTAGCTCTGTCTCTGTTATATATGCAGTATATCTAAAAACGGTATCCCTTTGAGGTGGAGCCCTGAACCAGTCTGCCTTAACCACTTCATGTAACTTGTACCCGGGTGATGAGGAACCCTGCTTTTTGCCATTGCTCGTTTGGGGGTTGTGTTATTCCTCCTGGTAGCTGTTCTCATTTGTCTCAGGATAGAAACGAAGGTGCCGGTGTGAAAGGAAGCAGGTCCTTCAGCTGCGATCAAAACGCAACCACCGAAAAACTCCCAGGAGGTCCCGGCCCTCGGTGGTAGATGTGCAACATGTGACGAGACTCCATTAGCCTTCCACAGCTCTGTCACTGACAAGGGCAGAACATGTCAAACCGAGGGCCGGTCGAGTCTGGGGACGGTCCGGGCGGTGACGAAACTGCAGATAGACCACCTTCGCTTTGAAGAGGGCAAGGGTTGATAAGTAAGTTGACGAGCAGAAGGCCCCTCTGGTTCCCTCTTACTGCCTGTGAAATACAATAATTTAATCAGAAACCACTTCCCGCCTTGTACAGTAAGAAAGAACAACCGACCTGAGAGTTGGACATGATAACTGAACATTACCAAATAATGTTTTCCTGAGGAGGGCAACACTTCTATTAGGCTAAGCAAGCGAGAGGAGGGAAAATCTGTCAGCGCGAATTAGCTGTTAGAACAACGCCGTGCAAACATATCAGCTGTAATTGGGGGAAAAAAATCTTCTAAAAGTGATTTTCATGGCTGCATCAAGTTTCCGATTGCTATAGCACGATTCCTCTTTTCCAGCATAATGAAGCTCTTAGCAACTGTCACTCTGAGCACAGGAAATTCACTCCATTCTGTGCGGAGCTGGGTCTGGATGTCAATGACTGCTCTGAGTGCTTTGTGACTAACCTGTGTTAATATTAGCCCACAGCAAGCGCTTGCCTTCTGTTTAGTGAAATGACCAGTGTACTTGATTACATTGACAGCTCTACTGTCAAATTTTATGGCATTAAAAGGTCGAAAAGACCCAGATTTTGCTTCTCCTTGCTTCTTTCCAGAGGAGAATAAATCTCAGAGTGGAATCACTTTTCTGACAATAATTTATAAATTATGCACTGGCTGTGTTTGAATTGAGAAAGGCTTTCATATCCCTTCCATTAACTCAGATTAAGTTTTCATACAGATGCTGGGGACCATGCTAGCAATATCCTTAGCTCATTTTTATGAAAATTTTATCAGTGCTTTTTTCTGTAGTACACTCCTATTGGGATGTCTCTGAATCTGAAGCTTGGCTTTGGACATGAACTTCTCTCAACCTGGCTGACTGCGGCTCTAAAGGTTTCAATATTTTATGGGCTCTGGCTAACCCAGCCGTGAGATTCGAGCTGCAGAGATTTAACTCTAATGTAAAATTGTGAACGGATGAAAACTGGGTTGTCATAAGTAATACGTCTTCTGGAGCGGGGTACAGTTACCATTTAAAAGAAAAGGATTTTAGAGGGAAAACAGCACTCTCTTTTCCCTCTTAACGTCCCAAAATGAAAAGCCTTCGAGCTATTGTGTTAATACATAACCTTAACTCTTGTCACTGGTTCTTCTCTCAATTGATGCTTAATTGTGGGTATCTTTCCCCGCACATGCTCAAACCATCAACAAGAAAGCCCTCCTAATGTCGTCCTTCGAGAGAAATCGGCATCACATCACTTAGTGCTCATAGGCCAAATCCATTTCTCCAGCATCTTGCCTTTTTTATCTTAAAACTGATTTAAAACATTTGGAAAATCTGTCTATTCAGCTGGAGTGTTCTGGTGCATTCTTCTCTGGAAACAGGGGGGTCAGATGCGATCTGTCTGATGGACTTTTTCGCTGCAATCTATAGCCTTCTCCCCCGAGTCCTGGGGAGTCTAGCAGAGCAGAACAGGGTCATAATGGCCCCGATAACAATGTGCTCTTTGTGTTTGAGATTCCAAGGAAAAGTGCTGGAAGCTGTACTGATAGGTGGAAAAAATAGTTTTAGTGCTTGCTTTTATCCTTCATTATATACATAGGCTCCAGTGGAAATATTTGTCTTGACAGTAGTTTAGCATTCCCTTAAAAGATTAAACAATTCTGACTGGAAGATGTAAAGGGGCTGCTTGCCTCTGTTCGATGAATCTTCGTGGCTTTTCTTTACTTGTGTATTGATTTATTTATTCAGTTCTTTTTGTGTGTGTGATTTAAAGGATTTATTGAAAATAAGACACACATCTGAATCTCAGAGGACGCTACATTATGAGAGATAATATGTCTACTGTGACATCACTACTCCTCTAACTGTATTTATTGCTTTTTATTACCAATAATAACATCATTCCTTTGGGAGCTGGGGGGCAAATATGCCCCCCAGCACTACAAGCCTTCAAGAGAATATCTAACAAGCAACAGCATCAGACTCTCCTCTGTTTGTGCTTGTTTTTCGGTGGGTTGTTAACCTTCAGTTGTTATTATTAAGCTTTTGTTTATACTGTCGATGTTAAAAAAGCATTTTGGAGAAAACATTTATTTCAGGTTTTGAACCGCACGCGTTGAGGTTTGAGGTTTGAAATTAAGAACCAGTACCAAAAACTCATCGTTTTAGTTGAGCATTTTAATTTAATTCCTCCCGACAAAAATTGTCAGAATTTTTTTATTGGGAACAAACAAAATTACACAAAAAAATTAACAACATTGGGCAGCAAAAAAGAACATCAATATAATAATAAAAGGAAAATGAGAACAGAAAGGAATGAAAAAAGAGGATAAGAGAGAACTATTACCCTCCGCAAATTATTATTACAAGTTTTAAACAGTGTTTACAAATAACAAAAAATTGAACAGCTATTGAACAGGCAGATATTGAAATCCCCATACATCTTGATGAAATTGGTTTTAACATGTGATAAGTAGGTGTAGGTAGTGACAAAATTCAAGCATTTCATCTGTGCCTAATGTACTTAGTTTACTTTGCACATCATTCTGTAAAGTGCTGGGTGTAAGAGGATATCACTTTCAAAGAAATTATGTCTCGTTGTCAAAAAATTTCCAGTGAGAAGACAGCAGCCTGTGAAAAATTCTGCATTCTCAGAAACAGTAACTCAGAAAGAGGTTTGCCCACCTCAGTGTGTGGAGGGAGAGCACTGTCACAGAGCAGCAGGGAGGAGAGCTGTGATCCACCAAGGTCTGGCCAAAAACAAAGGTCCTGATTCCAAGAGACTGGGAGTACTGTATATGCAGGCCTCAGAACCAGCGCTGTCTGCGGTCAGTTACAGCAGCACATGACCGCCGTATGATCCTTGAGTGACCACCGTATCACAACCTTATAATGACCACTGAATATTCTGTTTCCGCTCGGGCAATCCGAAGTTACAGACAGTGTCTGCAATTCTTGACGGCTCGACTGTGGAAGTGGTCTTGTCCGCGCAGGACTCGCGCTTCGTCTGGGGCGAGCTCACACCGCACAGCCCCAACATTCCTCGTAGGCCTGGTTGTAGCAATTTCTTTCTTCTTCTCATTTCTTTCTGTTACTCCTTGAGAATGACTTACGATTATTTTCTAGCACTACTGCTCCCCTGGAACATATGATTAACTTCAAAAAGCCGATGCTACCAGCCTCCAATTCCAACTCCCAAACAAGGCCTTGTGGTGCTTCTTCCAATGACCCAGTGAGCTGTTGAAGGGTTTCTCATTTTAGACAGTGTGCTTGCTTATGTTCTGTGTTTTTATTCCAATATTTATTTAGATTTACAGTTTTTTCACTAATGACTGATGTCGAACACAAGGGCATCGTTTTTAAATTCTGTGTAATCTTTATAGAAAATACAATTAAATAAAGTTTCATTTTCCCAGCTATCAAAAGTCATCTACATTGTTGATCTTCAAGGGATCCGTTGAAAAAGGTCAGATATTAAGTGCTCATACGATAGGCAATGCCATTTAGACAGTTCAAGTACGCTTGTAAGTAAAAACTCATACGATGCAGAAACATATGAGGTCATTTCTAAATCAAGAAAATATTTTACTTTACTATTTAATTGTGGTGCTTCTTACAGCTTTCAATATACATATATAGTGTATAAAAAATGTTTTTTTAAAGATACCTTTGAATTTTCTCTTAAGTGTATGCAATACGCTTTCAATAATTCAGACTGCAGTTACAGTACATAAAAATTATTGATGATAGACCACTACTTTTATCTTATCTGTAGTTAACAAAACTAAAATAAAGTTAAGACTTCTTTTCTATTGAAATTAGAGTAAATTTTCAGGGCAAGTATATTAAACCATGAAATTAACACTTACCGTTCAGGATTTGTTAGTGAACAAACATAAAAAGTAACTGAACCATCAATTTGTGAAAAATATTGTCTGAATGCTCAGTTCACATTTTGCAGGATTAACCAATTAATACTACAGTACAGCTATCTTCTATTTTTAAAACAGAAGGACAATTATTTCCTCTGGGAACAGACAGCTCCAGGGTTAAATGGCACATTCAGAACTATCAATAATTTCCACTAATTGCATAGTAAGTAATTAGAAGCCCAATCAATTTTAAAATAAACTGAACTAAAACTTCAAAATACGTGTTATTTGAGAAATCAATGCATAATTAAAGTTTCAGTGACCAGGGATTCTAAACATCTCAGAAACTTTCTCATTGCAAGAAAATAAACTGTAGCTTTATGGAGCCTCAATAATAACAAAACTTAATCATTTGACCTCTACACTGTTGATCTGAAAATGATGTGATTAATAGTCAGCTGTCAGTTCCCATCTTAATTAATCCTAATAGACTATTGATGCACCACAACTGTTGGGCTTTATAATTAGTATTGCAATTTAGGCCGGATAATCTTGCCGGGCAACCCAATTACCCAAGAGACGATAGTGAGCTATGAGATGATAATTGTAAAATTATCATTTTTAAATAATGTCAAGCTTTAAAATTGCTAGGCGCAAGCGATACAGAAATATATTTAGGGTGAACAGAGAAGTGTGATTTGAGTTGCTTTAGATACCCCCATCTTTATGACTGATTGCCTCTATCAACAGCATATGAATTCGTCCAGTTGCTCGTGTTCATATTATGTGACCTGATTACTTCAGCTGTCACAATCTGTGAGAAAACCGCCACACTCTCCCTTTTGTTGTTCTGCTGGGCTCAAGCATTTCTATCTCTTTGTGTCTCGCGTTAATGGGGCGATTAATAAAATATATGTTAATAGGATCTTAATTGTTTTACAAAAGAGGCTTGACAAGACCGTGGGAGAAGAGCTCGTCAGTGATATGAGCTCTGTGGACACTGTGTCCTGCGCGGCCCAGAGCGCGGCGCTCGTGTTTTTACAGGAAGGATTGTGCAGCACATTGGGGATTCGCCACTCTTTAATTCACTGTGTCACCGTGCCCTCGCCTTACACAAAGAGAACAGCATCCCCAGCACGTTGTGGCATTCATCCATTCATGCATTCATCCATTCATCCATCGTCAGGAAGCCACTTATTCCTGGGGAGGGTCGTGGCAGCCCAGAGCCTCTCCCAAAATCCAAGGGTGCAAGACGGGACTGGAGGGTTGAGAGGACGCCCATCTGTCACAGGGCAGAGACACTGCTGAGGGTTGCCAGCAGCACATCCGCATACAGCTCTGCTCCTGTTGTCCCGGCATTTAAGAGTCCCGTTGAAGCGAACATACAGTACTACGTTAAACTGTGTTTCACTTGGCAAGCCGCAACGAATTTAGGAAGTCACATAGAAAATCGAAAAAGCGAAATGTAAATATCGAACAGCATGCATTTTCTACCAATTAGCTATTTATAACTCGTTTCATAAGGCTTGCTTAAAAAGCAAACGGCAGATGTCACATGCCTGAATCATTTACGTGGGCACGGAGTGAAAAAATAGATTTATTTTAATTTAGGCACAAGACTCCTGTCAACTGATATTTAAAATGCCTGCTAATCTAATTACAAAAATTATTCTCCTGCAGCATTTATAGAGAGAGATCATGATGTTTATCCTGCTGCATTGCTAGTCAACATCTGAGCATAATCCACATACTACTATTTATGAAAAGACTGTATGGACATGGCAGAAGACTCTCAGCCTCCATCCCATTTCAAAATAAGTGCCAACACATACAGCTGCACAACAAACACTCCATCGCTTTTGATTATTAATGTGAGGCAATAAATGTCTATAGATTACTTTTCCTTATTCTTTTAGAAAATAATTAGTGGCTGTAATATTTATAAATGAGGTGTTTTCTAACAAATTAAAATAGATCTTTCCAATAGGCTACTCCAAAATAACAGTTTCGCAGGATTATCATGAGAGTGGTTTCGGCAATGGTTTCACTGGTGTGGCTCTGTGTGCTCCAGGGACTGTTTGTGCGAAAGTTGCAGGGGAATGCCAAATGATTCACTCAGAAGTGACCTGAGGGAGGCAGCAATGAACGAATATCAGCACAGCATTCCCTCACTGAGTGCATATTAAAAACCATTTACATAGCAAAATCTAATTACAGAGCTCTCTGAGAATGCATTTGATCTCAGATTTAAGAAGGGCTTGAAATATTATTTAGAAAGCATGCTTTTCTTAGATGAGGGTGGGTTACAGATCAGAAAACTCTGTATACAAAACAGGCTCCTTTCGGTTATTTTGAAGTACAAATGAACAATCGGTTTCAGTGAAAGGGGAGTTCTTGGGGTCTTTTGAAAAATCCAGGTCAGGATTTTTCAACATGCGGTTTGTGCCTGGGAATACATCACATCTTTCTCCTAATCCCACTCACAGGGATGGGCTGTTGTCCTTCCTAGAGTCCCACTCCAAATTCCAGGAACACTAACATTCCCGCAGCCTGAGTGAAAGTTAAAAAATTCTCATTGTGTTGTCATTAAGGGTCGTGCTTGAAAAAGTTGACATGGCATATCGAGAATCCTGCACACAGACTATTACTGCCTTCAGACATATCAGAAAAGTAGAATAGTGGGTTTAATACACTATCTGTTGTTATATATACAGGTGTAAGTGTTACTACTTGACCAAATTTAGAGATGACAAGTTCCTCTAAATGGGTGTACGATCTTGGGAGTATGATTTGTTTAAAAACAGCACTATTTTGATTTGATATTTGCATTTAAATGTATTGTTAATTCTTTTTTAACCTTTGGCAAGTCTCAATCGCTAAACATTGTATCTCACTACATGGCCAACTGACTACCTCATGACCAGATTGAAATCTGTTTTCATAATCTTAAAAAATATTGATATTTTGTTTACTTTGTAGCTGCTCTGAAAGTAGCTATTTTGTCTGAATAACTCAGAAAAATCCTTTTGGTAAAGATGTTTTGTAGTCATTTTTTGTTTTGTCCTTTAATAGAGAATATATAATATGTATATGTAAAATTATAAAATATATAATGGTATGTTGTAGTATGAAATTACTTGAGATATGTAAAGGACGTACACTAAAGTATTCTCCTAATAAACTGGAACGTTTAAGACATAAAATATTCGGAGTAAAAATGAATTAAAATGCCAATACCATCGCAAGATTTTCTTAACAGTTTTATTTGATAAAAGTGTAAACTGAAGGGAAACACATAAACTGAGAACAGGAATCTTAAAAAAAAACAATTAACATGTTGTTACCCTGGCTTATTTTCAAGAATCATTTTCAAGATTCTCAGATCAATTAGCTATTAGCAACCAAAGGAGCTGGATGAGCCAAATGGATTGTTACCTTTCTCTTATTTTAATCAAAATGTTTAAATGGACTTCAGAGTAATCACAAACCATGCTGTGTAAATGTACTGCATAGACATATATTCATGTTTGATTAATTTGCTTAGACACCTTGATTTTTTCAGATATGCATATATCTGAAATCGTGCCTTCGGTA
This sequence comes from Lepisosteus platostomus, assembly GCF_059453375.1. Classification (NCBI taxonomy): domain Eukaryota; kingdom Metazoa; phylum Chordata; class Actinopteri; order Semionotiformes; family Lepisosteidae; genus Lepisosteus; species Lepisosteus platostomus. The sequence continues at coordinate 1,328,574 of NC_142621.1, forward strand.
ATTCTGTCTTCCAATTTCATTCAGAAATGACAGTGACATATGTTATATGGGCTGTAATTTGTCATTTAGTGCTGCTTTTATGGTCAGAGACACATCTGAATTCTCTGCACATTTTTATACCTTCATACATATGCGTCTCCCTGTGTGTGTGCATCACGTTTTTCGAACATTATAACAATTTTCAACACTGCGCCGATCTCTGATTCCTGAATCTGCTGGGTGTTTTTTTCATTACATGAATGACCATTGAGTGTCTCTAACTTGCCCTTATTTCATATGACAAGATTAGAGCTTTCTGAAAATAACTGCCAGAAAGGTCTAGGCTTTTTATGTTCTTTGTCCCTCCACTCTCAGGAATGATATGTAATTGTAGTCATTCCATGAAGATTTTTTTTTTGACCTTTACTGTATAATAACATATAAATTGACAGAGTGCAGATTGCCTGCCCAAACCTTCTTGCCTGCATTAAAATCATTTTGTAGGCAGCACTGTTTTATCAGACTATTTGGGAATTGTTTTGCAATGTCTCCTTACATACAATTAGACCTCCATCAGAAAGGGAATTTTACTTCTATGAAATTATGATTCAGTGCACAGGGACCCTTGTTCTGGCTTCAAAATTGATGCAAAATTGATGAAACTTCCAAGCGAAATTGCATTCTTTGATCTTCACAGTCTTGAAATAACATCGCCAAAAGCTACGATTTCTGTAAACTTCCTTTGCACGAAAGGACTCGGCCAGTGCTGCAGTATTGACACTGTGTGCCCATGAATGACATTAGGTCCACTTTGGAAAACAGACAAAATGGCTGGAAGAGAATGTACAAGTGGTTCTGAAAATTACCTTTTACAAGTAAACTTCAGTGAAAAATTACCTTCCTTCTGCGAGCTTACCTCAAAAATTACCTTCTTTTGTGTCTCCTTTTTTCACCTCCGTTTTTTTTCCTTGATGATAAGCAATATAGTTTTAAGCCTGAAATGTCAAAAGGCCATGGAAAGAAATTGATGGAAAAATTTCAGGGCTCTGTATTGATATTTGCAGAAGCCTGTGGATTTTCTTTTTTGACACAGACCTTGTGTGCTGTGCCAGTGCTTTGAATTCTGTATTGCCAAAACAGCATGTTTCTGGGCTTAATGGCTTCACGGGGAAAGCTATGAAGGTGACTCGGTTATAGCTTTTCGAGGGTTCTGGTACCAGTCAGACACGGGTAAAGGGTATCTTCCTGAATTCCTTTAACACAGTCTGAAGTTGCGTTGCGTGTTAAACAATACAAGAGAGTTTGCTCGTGTCTCAGAGTCTTTTCTCTATGAGAAGGGTGCCTGGATCTCTAGCAGCAGTCATATTGTGCGGTAGATTGCTTATTTCCCTAGCTGAGCCAGCACTGCATCCTTCCCTAATTACTGCGTCCCCTGGATCACCAAGTTCTCCAAACAAATTACCGAAAGCTTCTGCAGTTTTGACCCGATAAATAAATAACCCTGCCCAATTTCCTCTTGAGTTTACAGTTTTATTACAGGTAGGGTTCAGGCAACAATGCAGGAACTGGGTAGCCTGCTCTGAAGTGTGCATCGAAAGAAGACTACTCGCAGGTTAAAAGAAATGTGTTTATTGACTGCTGTTCTGCCAACAGGAAAACCACACAATCCTGCTGTCTTTAGGATTAAGGTGCTGTGTACAGCACAGTATGTAAATATCAGACCTGCAAGGATTACTGCTCATGACCCCAACAGAAATACACCCGAAAACAGAAACTAATTCTTGTCTCTTTGCCTGTCCCAATTTATTTTCTCAATGTGCTTTCTTGGGGGCTCTGGCAGCAGATACAATTCAGCTAGAATCAGTTCTGTGCCAGCGGTATTAAACCTTCCACAGACAGGCTGCATGCAGAAACACGTAAAAACCAATTTCACGTCTGCTGTTTCTATTGGTTTATTGTGTTTTCCCCTTTGTAACATTTCACCCTCAACACACTTGAACAATAAACGGCCTTAATCTGGGAAATTATTTTTCCCTCCTAACCCAGGGTATTTCAGATCTTTTAATGAGGAATCAGAGCACAGTTATAAAAAATCATGAGGCCTAATCACTACTGCAAAGCTGTTTTTGATGCTGGTACCCTAAGCAGATCATAAAAGTTAATCATTTTATATACGGGCCCTGAGAGCCCCAGACCTCTGAACTGTGACTCTCCTAAGGCCACACTTTTCAGATGCAGACATTGTTAGTTTTCTTTGGACATGGTGAGCAACAGAGCACCAGAAAAAATCCAATTATTACAAACTACCCAATTTGTTTTTGCTCCATCATTAGAATCCAAGATCAGACTCATGGATTACCAAGGTCTAATGACAACAGAAAAGTGGCAACAATATTAATTAAACTTTTCTGACAATAGACCCAGATGAAGTTTTAGGTCAAAAGGCAACATAATCAGAGCTTCTCAGTTCTTAAGGTGACGTAAAGGCGAGGACAGAACTGAGGCAGGCTCGGATCTGAACTGCCCAGCTATCATTACCAGGCTCTGGGCACTGACACAGCTGGATTGGCTCCACGACTATCGCTAATAGCACGGTCTGCTTTGAAGTGGGATCCCATTGTGATGCAATCAGTAGGGTTTTCACTTCTCTTTCAGCCGAAGGAGTACATTCCCCAGGAAACACGCTGGACGCTGATCTACACCTTTGCACTTCAACAGCCGTTGCAGTACTGACGAGCAAACCACTGCTTCACGGGATTGAAAAAAAAGCGTAACTGAAACAGATGTCTTATTTTTAGATGGAATAGAGAGTCTGCATGTTTTCCTTCTTCTTTAGCTCTTCAGGCAAAGGAAAAATACAAAACAAAGACAATTTTAATTAAAATCCACAGTCAGATCTGCGGTGTCTGCTAGGTTTGCTCTTTGCCTCAGGCAAGTCAAACTCCGTATTTGGATTGTAATTTGATTTGTATTTTACATATACTGTATATCATGTCACATGATGCCTTGAAAAAGGAAAATTAACCCCATTGTGATTGCGCTAGTGTGCGTAGCTGTGTTATTGATGTGTGTGATCAAAGGGACCTGTGTGAGGGTCTTTGCACCCAATAAACAATTCTAGGAATATTTCTTCAAAATTCAGAGATTAAAATGTATCCACCAAAACACATCTAAAAAAAAAACATCTGTTGCTCTAAAGGTTTGTAGGCTTCATCAAACTAATCTGTGTGGACAAGCACCAAACACAATCTATTCTGAATTTTCCATTTGTGAATTTGCAGGGGTAGGTGAAGTCTTTTGGCAATAATTAACTTGAAGGCATGCCTGTCTATATTAACACATATAATAAAATTTAACACTCAACTTTGTCACACTGAAAGGAATCATATTGCGCTAAATCCACAACGCCCTCAGATATTGCATTCATTATTGCTTAATTAACCTGCTAATATCCACATTGTTAAGATTTCCATCTTATTAACCATTGGAGAGTTAGAAAGAATGCGTTTTGCATCCTGGGAATAGCTGGAAAGAGCTGGGAGAACCAGTCCGAATCGAGGTGCACCTTCTTCTGTGGCAGCTTGACCAGAGAGGGCTGAGCCTCTGCTGTTGTCTGCTGGCCACTAGGCGTCATTTACAACTACAAGACAGAGACAGAGGCTCTGTACTGCTCTAATCATGTGCAGACATCAAATCCACCTGCTGTAGTACAAAGGCTGCAACTGTACAGGGAACGAGCTTCGTTAACAGTAATTGCTATCGAGAGCTATATTATTAATCCATAATTTCAGACACTCGAACAGCAAAGCTTCGGCAATATAGTTAGAAGAGTAATCTGTTAACAACCACTCTGTGTGTTTGAAGATTAATGACCTTCCTCCCCAACAAATGTTTTTAATCAGTTTCCTTTGAGACTAAACTATCTTTAACATCTACATATTTATATATCTGCACAAATCAGAACAATGTTAAAAAATACCATTGTGGCCATATTACAGTCAGATTTTTGAGATATATTGAGATATATATTACTTTATATATAATTGAAATACAAATAAGAACTTGCAAAAATGACTGTGTTTTACTGTGAAAACACACAAAATATAAAATGTGTAACTACTTACATACTAGTGATATTATAAAACAAGGAGATTTTCTCTGTCATTATACAATTAGCCCCTACATCGTGTGAATTAGTGACAAAGTAAGCTGGCCTATCAGTTTATTCTGCTTCGACAGAGGAAGGAAGCTGCAGAGGGTCTTTGATTCTGGAATACTGCCGACTGGAACTGCTGTTGGAATCTGCTGCGTGTTTCTCTAAAATAAAAATTGTACAATTATTGCCTGGCACCATGGCAGCTCTGTGACGAAGGGAGATTTCAAAGAGCATCAGAAACACTGTTCCTTATGTACAAAACTCTCAGATAATTTTTTTAATCAAAAACACACAATCTAAAATATAAAGTTCTAAGCAAAAAAAAATTCATTTGGACAGGTGCTCAACTGTAACAGCTTTTTATTTATTTAAAAGCCTCACAGGCATATGCCATTGTATTTTAAAACTTAAACTCAAGACTAAAGACCTGATGTGTGCCACAGAGCAGGAGCAGGCTAAAGATTTATCTGACACCCTTGTCTGGATACGTCCTGAGACTACATGGGCAGAAATCTGGTCAAACACAGTGGAGATGGAAAAGCAGGTCACAGCCTGAAGAAGTGATTGCTAACAGTGCACTCGGGTCTCTCCCACTAGACACAGCTATTGGAGCATTAAACTCTCTAGACACACACTGATGACACAGACAAGTGATTTTACGTGTTATGTTGGGATGTAACTGCTCTGAAGGAGCACTGCTGATCACGCGTTCCATTAGGATCTTCAAGTTGAATTAAGGTGCTCTGAGCAGACATTAACATGTGCATCTTCTGTAGTTAAATGTTGGAATAAATATGAGGTCTTGATTTTCATTAGCCATTTGCAACAGCATTACATTCTCCACTACAGATCTAAATAAGTAATCAGACAGACCTTCAAAAGGTGCATGATCTTTTTCCAATAGCATTGAATGAATGGCACTGCCTGGATAAGCCATGTACATCACAAGCATCGCAAGTACATTACTGCACGAGAAATAATGACAATGGATGCGTTCTGGCTCAATGTTCAATGGGAATCCACTCAGCCAGAAATGCAGAAATCTGAATAAAAGCGGAAAGCGCACGTCTTGTCAACAGACAACAGGGCCTTGAATCATAGCACATAAAAATCAAATTGAGTTAGATATTTACTAATTCATAAGTCATTAGTAATATATGTCTCGTACAAGGGCTTCTGACAAAAGAGCAGACGTGTGGACAGAATTAACATTTTAGCCTGACTAAATTTTAAAGGGGAGAGTAAGGCATAACTCAGAAAAGCCTTAAAAATGCTGAGAGCAGAATCATTTTATGGAACATTAGTTACCTGTTCAGATAAACTTAAGTATGTTCTAAGATGACATGAAAGGCCTACCCCAGATCAGACTGCAGCATGTACATAATCTGTTTCTCTCATACTAAATTGTAGCTTCTCTTCCGTCTTGCTCGGGAGTCCCCTGTTATAATCGAGGAATAGAAAACTGCTTACAATTGTGTTGAAATCCCAGATTTAAAACTCTTCAAATATTCAGTCAGATACACACATATATATATATATTCAAACGCATGGGTAATTAAATTCCCTTTAGGACGTAATGTGGCACATTCAAATGTCCACATATTCTGAATATACCTTCAGTTTATTCCTTTTGCTCCCGTGTTTAATAACTAGCCTTAAAAAAATCCAAAAACTACATTAAAATGGCAAAAAGAACACACAAAACAAATAATATATACATTTGTGCATTCTATCTGTGCTGTGCCTTACTTACTTACTACTTTATACACAGTATTGATCAGTTAGTTTCGCTCAGCAGTTTAATAAGTAATGATCCCCCTTTTTCAGATGCCCCAGCTGAATTTTTAAAATGAAGACAGTTGCTGGTGCTGTTTCCGTGTGGTCCTCCAGTGTTGAGTCCTGGCACAGGGGTGCTGCATCAGTATGTAGCTCCTGTCTGCCGGCGGGACCGAGGGAACACAAGAACCTGCTGGGTGGTGGTTGCCATCGGGAGGAAGCCATGTGGTCCTCAAGCGGTGCTCACACGCCGGGCCCCGGCCTCCTGAGACTCACTGGCGCATCGGTTGTGGCGCAAGAGTGTGCCTGGTCAGATTACGGCACTGTCCTGCTTGATGTCAAGCTGCCATTATTTCTGAGATGAGTGTGGATGAAGGAAACTTCGCTGGAGTGTCGGCATCTCCTCAGGAGCTCTTCTGACAAAGTCTGGCTCCTGCTGACACACAAGATGCCTGTAGGAACCATGGGTTTAGTTCCTAGAAACAGACTGTGATAACCTGAAGCCTACACCCTGCATCAGTGGAGGTGTGTTACCAATGCATGCCAAAGGGATATAAGTGAGAATATCAGCTGACTGCGATTGAGCACTTCTTATTTACCGCCTTCAGCCCAGAGGAGCTGTGTAAAAGGGCTCGACATGAATGAACCGACATGAATTCTGCATGCATTCGTTGGGAGTTCAGAGAAAGTGCTCTGGAAATCTGAGGAAGGATTCCTGATATGTTGACATCTGCCACGTTTATACATTGTTTTCTTTCCACAAGTTTGGTGTTTGCCGTAGTATTGCAGGCAAAGTGTGGCTATCTGTCTTTCGACACTGAAATAAGCTGCTTCGTGCAAAATTAACAAAACTATCGTAAGAAATAATAATCTGCACAATAAATTTACTGAGGTACAAGTGGCTGAAGGGTGCAGAATTTGGCTCGTGATGGGTCCCTCATTGCTGTACCTCAGGGACAACCTCCACTGATACCAGCAATTATCACCCTCACTGATCACTGACCAGACTCATTCATCACTGATCACACTCACTGATCACTGACTGGACTCATTCATCACTGATCACACTCACTGATCACTGACCGGACACTGACAGCTACAATTTCATATGAGAGACAAATTATTTACATGTCTGATCTGGGTTAGGCCTTTCTTGTCATCTTACAACATATTTAAGTTTATTTCAACAACTTCTGTAACTACAATACCATAAAACTGCTCTCAGCTACTCCTGCTCCTACTCTCCTTTGAAATTCAGTTTAAGCTTGTGGTAATACCTAAGAACTGAAGAGTTTCTAATTAAATGCACAGATGGTATGAAGACGGAACTAACCTGCCATGAGGTTTTGTTTCTCCCTGACCGGAAGCCCTGGTCACACCGCTGGCCGCTGAACTGAATGAAAGGAAATGAGCCACTCAGGTCCCCTTGTGGAGGTGGAGACGCCAAAGCTGAGGAGACCCCAGAGGGGGCAGTGTTCCCCTTGTGCAACCACTCCTGTGGCACCATTAACACGCACTTCGCCAATCCCATTAATTATTTTCTCCAACACAGTTCTGCTGTTTATTTTTTAACTAGAGTGGGGAGGCTGGGTAATTGAATGCCGATTAGGAGACACTAAGCTGCCCTGTAGGGACAGTGCAAGCAGGGGAGTATGAAGCATGAAAAACCACACAAATCCATAAATAAATGAGAAGCTCCTGGACCTGTTCCGAGGGTGCCAGACTCTGAATTCTACTTCTTTCATCTGCTGCACTGCAGTATCGGGGACACGTCAAACTCTGAGTCCCCTCGTGCACTGAGGGCTGGGGGGGGGGGGGGGCTCATGGCAGGCAGAGCTTTCCTAAAATCTGCAAAAAAAACCCCGAAAAACTGAGCGAGTCACTGCCCTGTTCGGCACAAGATCCTGCAGCACAAATAAAGATGCAGATTTTGAGAAGGTTTTTAGGTGACAAGACAGCATGACCAAGAAAAAGTTTTTTTTTTTCTGGGGGGGGGGAGACTTTTTTAATTAAATCTGCGCATATTTAAAAGTGGTGCATCAAATATGACCTCAGCCCAGTTTGTATCTTATTGTAAATCTTACAATAATTCCAATTGAAAGAAGAGGTCTGGAATTACCCTGTGCCGGCCTTGTGCTGTGTTTTGTGGAGACGGAGCAGCCGGGGTTCTCCGGGCGGGATCGTGCTGCGCTGTCTCTCAGCGAGTGCTGTCTGTACAGAGGAGCTTGCACACGAGCAGGTGAGGACCACTGTGGCCCCTGCCTGGGTAGTGCGCCTCACCTGGGGACTTCAGAGACTTTTCCTGCATCTTTGTTTTCAAGCTCCTCACAGCTTATCTTTGAGGAGACTTTTGCAACAGATATTTTTTGCTGGAACAGCTGGAAAACAGGGCACATGCACCCCTGAAATCAGAACTGTGTACACAGAGACGTCCCGCACTAGGTGCAGCTGGGCTTTGAATCACACACCTCCCAGCAAAATAGCTGGACTGACCAGCTGCTGGTGTTTGATGCTTAAAATTTTGGTATTTGTAGGGGGAAAAACCCAGCCGAGCTCCATATTCAGACGTTACACAGGTTTTTAAACTATTGACTGTACTGAAGAAGCAGACTTCAAAGGCCTCTCTGACCTGTTTGTTGAGGAGCCTCAAACCAAGTTTTCTCCAGTACTTTATGTTTCATTATTAATATGTTTTTTTTTAAGTTTCTCTCTGACCCAGTACATTAAATAAAACATTGTATGGTTCATGAAAGATTATGAAAGAGCAGTGCGCAACCAGCAGGAGGTGTGAACTCAGCACAATTCATTCTGGGGTATAATGTCAGTGCTGGCACCCCCACGCCCTGCAGGCATATTGGCGGAACTACCAATGGATGCTAAGCTTTTTCCGACAAAGCTTCGAAGATAAAGTTTTTTCCTTTTATCCTCCTGCAAATCAATTCAGGGCCTTACAGCAAAATCCCATAAAATAACTTCAAACACCGCTACTTACTCCGAAAATTTGTATTATGGCTATATCTCTTTGAAGTTTTATGACTGAAGTTTGGAGAAAAATGATTTAAGTGTTATCTGCTAAGACATCTGAGTGTCAGCATTTCACCTCTGTTATTCTTGACATATAAGCCTGTACCTTTCCTGTGTTTGGTTTCTGATTGCTCTTAACCACCCAAGTCTGGCAGTAAATACAAATGTTGCTTGTTAAGTTAATGGGTGCAGTAAATTTGAGCTATCTGCTAAGAAGGCCTAGTGGCATTCAGCACGTGGCTGCTAAAATATTAACTATGAGCCTAACAGCAGTGTTTCCAATATCAGCTCAGTATAAAATACAGGTTATGTGTTTGTACTCAGCTGTGACAGTACTGTGGGTTCACTGTCTTCAGGCAGGTATGAACCAGATAAGCAGCATCTGAATTTTACTGTATGGAGGTGATACAAAGCGTTTATTCCTGTTCCTTCTCTAATTAGTTACTCTGGAGCAAGTGTAATGTTTCTCTTTTTGGGACTAACTATAGCCAAAACCACATATTTTGTGTATCGGTAACCGCAGACGCTGGTTCTGTGGAACGGATTGCACGATACGTCGAGATGGGGGAGACCCGCAGATGACCCGCAGAACGAAATAATCTAAAGACACAACCGCCTCGCGGCTCCGTCTCACCGCCGGATTGTCAGAAAACAAAATCAAGAGTAGGAACATCCACCTTGTCCATGTGACGGTTATATTAATTAACCTGCATAAACCATGTTGTAAGAACTCAGCATTAGTGCATTAGCGTTTAATTACCAAAGAATAGCACTCGTTCCATCAGTAATCCTGTTGTCGGGATCACTAATCTTCACAACTATCATCTAATGATGAAGGTCTCTTAAGCTTCCCTTCACATCTCAGCTCTGGCTTTGTAGTGAGTGAAGTGCCTTCCCTGTGATTGGGGCACCCTACTGCTCTTCATCCCGGAGACAAAAGGCTGGTGAAATTATCCAGGGCTCACTCCTCAATAGCAAAACTCCACTTCTGTTTGTCTCACTCCAACAACAAACACACCCTGCCAGCACAGAGCCGCCCCAGGGGCAGCACAGAGCCTCCATCTCCGGCGCTCCGCCTTGCCCCACCAGCGCAGCCTTTTTATCTGCTCACGTTGAATGAAATATGGAAGTTTCAGATCAAACACAACCTGCTTTCAGCCAGGTTTATATAACTCCTTACCCCCTCTCACCTCACGGCCACACACACACGCACACACGTCTGCAAACATGCCGCCACACACAAACACACTGGTCCTCGCAGTCCAGTTTCAGTTAATACACTAGACTTAGCTTTGTATGTTTTAACCTTGTTTGTCAAATACTTTATGCATTCCTGGAGAGCAGGTCGGGGTATGTGAAAAGACAAATTCCTAATACAAGAAATTGTATATGACCAATAAAATGATCTCTAATGCTTCTTATGGTTTGTATCACACTTTAACCTCTCTGTATGCTTTACCCAGACTTTCAGTCTATTTTCCTGCACTGTACTCTGCTTTAACTACAGTATTCTATGGTCAGCTTTTACAACACTCTTTAAATCACCTTTTTAATTGCATATTAATCTGAATTAAAAATAAGACAACAGCTAATTTTGGCTGAAAGATCTTTCAATAAAGGGATAAATCAAAATATACAGACTGTTTTTTAACTAATTATCGTAACAAAAGCTGGAAATCTACTTTATATCAACAATATAGTAAAAGTGCATCTACATTATAGAAGTCAATCAATTCTGAGGGTGACAGGTTGAGCACATAAGAATAATGGAACAATTGAAACAAGAATATTACAATAATCTGCATGAAAAAATTTATGTTTAATGCACTGGTAGACTTAATCCAAAACAAAAAGTAAAAAGAATAACTGGTATCACGAGAGACTAGTTCTCATTGCCACGGAGACTTCAAAGTTTAGCCCTGAGGTATTGATGAGTTAACCTCGTCTGCTTTTGTGGAGTATGCAGGAAGCCAGAGTGTCCAGCTCATCGTGTTAGCTCTGTCCTTGCTCTGCACAGAGGTCTCCCCATAGAAATGAAGCAGAAAATTAGCCTGATTTCACTAACGAGGTAACGGGGTTATCGGCATGAAATACCACCAGCTGTTGCAGTCATTAAAGCATACAGTTCAAAAAGGGAGATTTGTTCATTCCCGGGAAAAACCACAGTCACACTGTGCCTAAACATGCTCTCCGTCAGCCAAGAGAAATCCGTCGTCACACAGTGATGGGAGCTCTCCCAAAACCTCACAGAAGTGCACTGATGCTTCTCCATCGTGCACACAGAGCTAGCGCGAGAAAAATCTATCACTGCGGCAGGAGTGTGCACAACTCCCTCTCTATTGAAAGTCACCAACGTATCCTAGAGAACGGGCAGGGGAGCATCAGAAAGGCTCCACTGAGGGACGAGAACATAACACAGCCCTGTACTCCGCCTGGCACGCCATCGCCGAGTAATCATGCTCTCCTGTCAGCGGAGCAGGGTCAGGCAGGCTGCCCATCGCCGTGTCTGACTGCGGCTGGGCAGGCTGGCGGCTCTCCAAATTAGCTGCTACAGTTAATTGACCAGAAGGGTTACTCCCGACAAAACAGCCCAGTTTAAACTCCGCGGACACGGTGTGCGTCTGCAACTGTGACGATGAAATTCCTGGAAGACTGAGGGAGCAGCAGTGATGGCAGCAGCTCAAGTCGAGGTGTCAGAGGTGGCGGTCGGCGTCGCTCGGCGTCGCTCAGCACGCAGAACCCACTGTGACACCAGCGACAGCTCGGGACGAGCCTGCCAGCCTCCCCCGTGCAGGGCGGTACGCCACTGCGCCCAAGAGCCGCAAGTGTCCATTTCCCCATTGACAGGCATTAGCTGAAAAGTTTGTGGGAAAAAAACCAACAAAACCAAATCTGTTTGTTTCAGCTTCTGGGCAGCTGCTAGGAAGGACATTGCACTCCTTCAGAGAGGACAAGCAGCGCACTCCGTCCACTGGAACAAGAGTTTCACCTTCCCTCCAGTAAGGCAGTGGTTCCCAGTCCTGGTGACTCACACACCGGCTGGTTTTTATTCCAGCGCACCTTCAGCAGAGAACTGATGCCTTGTTTGATCAAAATAGCTGCTGCGATGGAATATTTCCATTTTGTTTGCAGAACAGAAGTTTGGGATTTTATTTCACTAACACACTACAATGGTGAAAGCTCCAACCTGTCTAAGAGCTGGGCACAAACCGGTCAATTTCAACCTGTTATTGCCACGTCAGTGAAGGGTTTGATGGTGTAATTGAGGTCTTGGCTGGACCAAAAGCCAGCAGGCCCAGGATTGGGAAACACTACAGCGAGGAGATGCTGACTTGAAGCTTTGCAGAGTGAATTTTCTTGTAAGCATACAGTATGAACACAAATTAATGTTCAGACTTGGTATGGAGCACACATATTTTGATTCAAAGTTAAATTCAGTTAAATGTAGTTTTCCCCAGGGTTGCCAGAAACGTTATTAACAGCTCATGCATTAGCCTTTGATTTGAAGCTATATGTGTTTACAGATTCAGCCCAACAGATATTAATAAATTGGACAATATGAGTACAGAGGCTCCCTTGTTCACGATAAATGCCATCCTAATGTCCTGTCCAGCCACACAATGAAGTGTAAACTAGTCATTGTGGGCTAAAAGTCTTATTAAACAAAAATATCCCATTTGTTGACAGAAGATTTAGTAGCCGGGTAACATAATTAACCTCCTCAGTCTGTTACTGGAATGAACTAACCTTTTTTGGCTAAAGGACTTACAAAAAAACATGTTGGACATAAATGTATTTATTGTAATTTTTAAAGCTTAGAGAAAGAATTTATTTTGAGAGCTGCAACAGTTCCGACAGTATTATTGTAGTACTAGTGAGATCTTCTTAGGAGCCATTCAATTCTCCAAAAGGCTTATACGCATTGTACCTCAAAGAATTACTAGATGGTACGTTTTACAGAAACATGATTAAGGATTTAACACATGAATACTGCTGCAAATTTTGCAAAGCATTGCAGCAATTATTAATGCATTGTTTAAATGCCCAAATACTAAATTAATAATATTATTTGGAAACATCCATGAAAAAATATTTTTTACATTTTTGTCTTTGAATTAGAGGATATTCTTCCCAAAGTCATTTTTTAAAATATGCCTTCATTTGCAATTTTGTATGCACAGAGAGGTAAATTTAACAACGGTTATGTGGGCTTGCAAATGTTTGGGACAAATAGTGATAATAACTGCCAGTTTGTTTGAAATAAGACTTCCAGCAGTGCCTTACACAAGCAGCCTGTTCAGAAATTACTTTAAACACTATAAAGGTCACCCGTGTTTTGCAGGATTAGGCGAAGAAAACTAAATGTGATATTTAACAACTTTCCATTCGGTTAACTGTCAGTTGTATAGGATGCTGAGTGTTACATATTTAGATTATTTTGCTGTGAAACATTGAACATCTGCTCAGACTTGATTATCATTTCACTATTGTTTGAAATAAAAGTAGTTCTGTACATAACCTCACCATTCCTACTAATGGCGGCATGTTTATGCCACAAACGTTACAAGATCTCTTGTTAATTTTCCTTTAACTTAAATGTTTAATTGTAGTTTGCCTGCTTTAAGTGTATTTTTAAAAAGACACAGAACTAATTAACTCCTCTGTGTAGCCGGTAAAGCGGGAGTTAGGAAGGATAATCCTGGAGAAACCCAGATTTGTTACCCCGGCAACAGAATCAGCTTTAAATATTTAGAAAGTTTTTTTTTTCTCTCTTCCTCCACAACCTGTGCTTTCTGTAATTTTAAGGTTACATTAATCATAAAAGAACATTTAAAAATTGCACACCAACATCTACTGCGGGTAAAATCTTTGGTTTGGGCAAGCAGCGTTGCGAGAGCACGTCTCCTTTCACACTTGCCACTACTTGGTGGATCTAAACGAGCTCCGGATGACTGATTAAGTGCACAGATTCTCTCTCTGCCTCATCACATTTCATGGGTACAGAAAGGGGGTGCCGGTGGGCAAAACCATTTTACACACAAAGACAAGATGGTAAGTGCTGTTTGTTGACAGAAATGTACTATCCAGTATTACCGGATTAAATATTTAGAGTACGTTCAGAAGCGCATTCATCAAAACTGTGATCCTCCAGCAAACCCAGCTCTTGCAAATCAATGCAACAGATTGCGACATAATTAATAATTAAGAGACATCATTTGACACGGGATTAAGGAAAACGTACACCGAGTTTCTTTTTAGCAAGCTGCAAAACTGACCCATTTCTCAGGAATTGAGAGTGTGCGCAAAGCGTGTCATACAATCGCTTCCTAACAGCGTGAGAGACGCACGCACTAGCCACACCTTAGTATGTCACAGAAGTATGTTCTCTGAAATTACGAGAAAAAAAGGTTATTTTGCAAATATCGTGCGAGGAAATTCTCAGGTGGAGTTTTTGTTTGACGCTATAAGGTCCCTGACGCAGATACCAAGGTGCAACCGCACAATGTTTATCTCAGACGAGAAGTGACCTGCGCAGTTCTATGCAGCACATATCGCGTATTAATGTATATATTGCATTTGCTTTGTAGAATGTTGCACAGATATCGGAGCCTGCAGATTCCTGCTGCTGATTTTTGAGCAGGCATTAATCAGGACTCCCCTGCTGGCCGGTGGTCTGCGCAACAGAAGCTGCCGCGGGGTCCACCGCTCTGCGAGTTGAACCCTGCCGTTGCCAAATGCTTGTGATTAATATTTAGTGACCTCAGCCAGTATCAATTCCCAACCGCGCCTGTGTTAAGTGACTTTTCTTTTCCTTGCCCGCGGACAAGGCCCAGTTCAATCTGGCAAACGGGTCAAGAGGTCAGACATCACACCTGTCTGATGCTGGTTCGGGTGAGTTAGGAACATCTCCCCTCTCTTTCCCCCTTTAACACACACTCTTCACTCATTCGCTTAATTACAGAGAGTGTTCTGAGGCAGCTTCCATAACTCTCCTAGTCCATATTACCTTCTGTGGCGTACGACTAAATAAGAAAGAAATCACAGAGAAGTTGTCGTCCATACTTAAGCACACAAGAGAAAATGTTCCGCTTTCATCTCTCATTTTCAGTTTCACTGCTCAGCAAAGTTGTGCATTCTGTGGGTTCTGCCATATAGGGCGGTTCTTGTCATTTGTTTCTTTAGAGGCATTCTTAAAGCCATTTCTCCAGTATGTCAAAATGAAGCCTAAACCTTAAAGACAACCCAGTGCTATGCAGAGTATGGCAGTCAGTCCCTCGCTATTATTAAACAGGAGCCAGCGAGTCACCAGCAAAACAACCGCTGGTGTTCAGCTGACTCGTGCTCCCTCAAACGCACAACGTATTTGCGATGAGATATGTGAAGCCTGGAAGACAGAAGTGCAAATCACCTTTCTCCTGTCTGATGAGCACTGGGATAAACAGCACTGAACATGATAGAAGGCCTCTAAAATATATACAATATACTTTGTGCCATGTCTACCTTCTGATACATCAAGCCCATGCTGAGACTGTCAAAATCACGTAAGAGGAACTTCATAGCCTGCACACAATGGAATTGGACCCAGGGCATTTCTTCAAAACAGTGCAGGGCGAGGCAAAATGAAAAGACTAATTTCATTCAATTGTAACCGCAGAGGCCAGACACACATGCAGGGGTTTTCTGAGTAAAGTGCACATCAGAGTGTTGTCTGAATCAGTAAAAATAAATTTAAATTTTAATATTTGCAGTTTTGTTTTAAATAATCTTTTCAAAGCCATTGAATAGTTTTAAAATATAGATAATCCATTGCTCAGCAAGGATCCACCACTGAAAATATTACTAGGAGCTTCACCATTGTCACTGTTCAGCATGACACTAACTGGAGGGTGTGTGGCTAACGAGATGACAGCATCGCACTGCAGGCATGCAGTCATTGAGCTCGGTGTTCTGCCTTTCCCTGGGACTCTAACCTGTCCTGGAACAAAGTCATCAACAACAGGAAAGTCAAAGGGAGTTTGTTATGAAAAGGCGGTGCTATTGCAGAAGCAAGGCAAGGTGAAAGCAGATAAGCAGCGAAATTGTTAGAACTCGCTTCGTTCCTGGGAAGTCCTCGCACTGTGCAGTATGGTCCGCCTCGCACACGAGAGTGAAGGTGTGCATGTGGGAGTTCAGGTGGGGAGTGCGCACTCGCCTTTCTCCTGTTTGTGATGTGACAGTGCGATAATGATCGCCACGTGCACGCGTGGTTAACAGTCAGGAACCGGAGCGTCACCTGTCACTCTCCCTGTAATTGAAGCAGGGTTTGAACCCAGCCCTGATACCACAGATTGCAGAGATGCTCCAGCTCTGAAGAGAGATCTCTTAAGGAAGTGCAGCATTTATGAGAAGCAGAGAAATGCTACTTGCTGTGCTTCTCCTGCTTTGGTGGGTTAGCCCCTCATGCTAAAAGACATGCACAGTGCCGTGTGATGTCCTCATTTAAAGTTTAGCTCCAAGTTGTATACCATACCCTCCGTTTAAGAAGAAAACACAAGCTCAAGAGCTCTTTGATATGTAGAAATATGAAGGCGGCATATTTATTCCGTTTTCACTGCGGCTGCTCAGATGAAAGAGGCAGAGAGAACAGGCTGAGGACTTTGGATTAACAATGACATAACACGCAGAAGGTCTGTCAATGAAGTGACACTTTACTTCTCCTTCCATTGTCTGATTAGCAGAGGAGCAGCCTACCATCAAGAGGGATGATCACACAAAGGCGGGGAAACACAACTGTCAGACTTAAGGGACAAAGCCTATTCTCGCTCCCTAAATCCAGACATTAGAGGGGGGAAGAAATGAGAAAGAGTGGCTCACACATGGATAGCTTACAGGGGATACAAACGAAAGATTATGTTAATCTCTGCTGCATTGTCCCCTGCAAAATGTTTTCATACCACGCCTTTTATCTGTGGACGAAGGGAGGCAAACCTCTCCACTCTGTGTGGTTTCTGGGTAATTAACACCAGTATCAGACCCTTTCTTTTTCTCTGCTCAAGCTTATGGTCTTCTTAAGCAGGCAACAGGGGATCTTCCCTCAGCCTCTATCTGTGTCCAGAATGACATTCCCAGCCCAGGCCCGGCAACAGAAACCATCTGTTTGTGATAGGAAGATCAAACCCTACACAGCCCTCCACAGCGCCGACACTCAAATGGACAGCTTAAGTTCGGCCAGGTGACTGAATTCATTACTGGGTCTGGCTCAATGACCATCTTTTCCTGAAGAGCGACTCCCTTATCTCTTCTAACCTGTGAATTTCTAGCTGCACTTGTCAGCCGCTCATATTTGGATATTTCCCAGACTCTCGCCCCTACAAACTCACCCATCGCTCTCCCATTACAAACTTCGCGAAGGAAGGCCAGTCCCAGTCCTTGATGGAATTAACCTACTCGTGTTAGTCTTTAATAATCACAGTTCTGATTGCAGAGCTATTTTTAAAATTTTATTTCATTAAAAATTGAAAGGGGCCCGATCAATTCCATTTCCACATCATACTTTGTCAACAGTGTTTCAAGACGGCGTGTTTAAAAAACATCAAAGCCCTTTTTGTTTCTCCGGTGTGTAAAATAAGATGGTGAAAGCAGTCGGCACTCCTGGACTGCAGAGCTGCTCTCGGTTTGTAAGAGAGTGTTTCTCAGCGATGTTCGCGGCCCGAGATGCATGGGGATGGAGACTGAAAGTTATAAAAAACTCAGGTTCTATTCCCCCCTTTAACTTGTCTCTCTAAGCTTTTTAGGGAGCACAAAACATCCAGTAATGCAACGTCAGATCTTTACAAATTTCATGAAATCTTTTTCGGATGTCGAAAAATCCCGAACCGCTTGAATCCTTTTGTAACCGTCTACTGGGGACTGACCCATAATCTTTTTTCCCAGGGAGAGTACAGAGGCTGGGGGACAACCTTGCCACCAACACTAACAGCTGCTTAAACTCACCAGAGGGGCTAGTGGCAATCCCACTTCTGAAAGAACACCACCAGGCTTCCGCTCACAGGGCCCGGAGGAGCCTTTCAAAGGGAGGTCAAAGGTGCTCCTCACATAAAGTGCGGTACAAGGAGATCAGTGGAGCTGGATCTTCTTGATGCCGGAAAAAGAAAAAACGTATGTTTTCTTCCACGCTGTAAAGCCGCAAATATAACGTCTTCTTCCCCATTTTTTGTTTTAAAGCCTTTCTAGTGTTTCACGTTATTCCGAGCTGCGGCGCGGCGAACCCTCCTGTTCCTGCGGGGCGAGATTGTTCCTGTCACGGGTGCTTTGTCTTACACAGACTGCAGCTCTCCCACAAACAGAGGCCGTATCAAAGTGAAAGCAGATAGAGTCACATCAGTGGATTAAGGCCTTCTGCATGATAAAGTAGCTACCTAGGGTGGAATTAACTTAATATGTGAAAGAATGTTATTGAGAGGGAATAGAGTACCAAAACTCTCTCATTCTCTTCGTAATGTCCTAATCCAGAGCCTGACACTGGGGCCTTAGGATGGTGTTAATGATAATCAATGAAATACCCATCTGTATTCCTTGTCCTTAGAGCTATTTAAACTTCGCCTAAACTCAATTATTGTCCCTGAGAGACCAAGATGGCATATTAAGACACGTGAAAGGGGATTCAGTCCCAGAAAAGAAAAGCCCAGTGCTGAAGTGCAGAGGTGTCAACATTGCTAACTAAATTTCAGCTAAACAGATTAAATGCCCAATCCATGGACCTGAAAACAACACCAGAATGAACTTAGAGAGGAGGAATCTCATTTTCAAAGCATCCCTTAAACTGTTAAGCAGTCTAATCATCGCGGATCTGAGAGTCTGTGCCCCAGCATATATTTCTCTCTTTACGCCCAACACAATGAGACTCTGAAGGCCTTAGATGTACATCCCTCAGAACAAAAACTGCGAAGACTGTGAACTTTCAAGCGGTTCATGAATCTGCAAGTATGATGTCCAAAAGGTGATTGAACTATATTAACGTTGGCCATTTTTCTTTCTTCTATGTTTTATAGTGTTTATTTTTTCCAGTAAATTTCCAGTTCACTCAAATTGGTTTCACCTTTCATTTACAAGGAATGCAGATGTTCAAGGTTACGAAATCTGAATTTGGTGTATTTCAGCCCTTAACAACATTTGATTGTTCTGTGTCCAGGAACAAACTGCATCCCAAAGGCGATTTGCACTGAATGTCTGGGTGAAACAGGACCGAGCTGAGATAGAAGTAGAGATTTTATTCTAACTTTGATGAGAGTTACTGCTGTGCCTCTGTACACAGCTGTTTAATGCTACAAAAGCATGAAACACTTTAAAAACTGTCAACGTCTTTCTTAAAGATCCTAAAGCTGTCAGCAGAGTCCCTGCTGACAACACCCTCAAAACTGATTTCTGTGATAAAACAAAATATATTTTTTAATCTTGTTATTAAAAGGAACTCTTTCATATTGTCACCATTTTAGTCCAGGATTGTTAGCCCTGGTGGCTTTGCTTGAAAGGCTGTTTCTCTAGTAACAAACTAAGTTTGAAAACTCCTACAAACTGGAAGTACAAGCTTGGCACGTAGAGGACAGTAGGGCTGCAGAGGAAACTACTGGAGTAAACACTGATGTGATCTAGAGCACGGAAACAGCACTTTCCTCTCAAGTCCATGAGTCACAAAAGACAAAACCGGCTTATTTTGTGCGTCCGTTTTTAATAACCATCGAAGAGAAGAGGGATAATTCTACTAATAATAATTCCTTACATTTATTAAGTACTTTTCTGAAAACTCCACTTAAGCCACTTCACAGCCCCAACTGGGTGATGCAATGCCAACCAAAGTGTGCCAGTACGCTCACCACACAAAAGGCCTGTGTGGCAAAATAACATTTGTATAGAACAAAAGGCTCTTTTGTAAGAAAATAAAAACTTCTGGACAACCCTATCTCCCGATGGTCTTAAAAAAACAAACCAAAGAAAAAAAAGGCCTAACTTTCAAATGATATTGTTCTGACAGAGGCGGCTATTGCAATTGAAAAAATGAGCGGTGGAGTTTGAGCAGGCTGCGCAGTAACGTCCGTGCTCTGCGGAAGAATGGACGAGCGGGCTGCTCAGCGGGCTGAGTTTTCTGCTCAGTGGCCATGTCAGGCTTACACAGTCCACACCACCTCTCCGAGCCCATCTGAGGGGCACGCCAGCTTTCACCTCAGCTCGTGTGTTTGCATGCCACATCAGGGCTCCCATGTGTGAAGGCAACCTATCACTCTGATGAACAGATGTAGACTTTGTACATGAAATTCCTTTTAATTAAAGAAAGCAATTAGACATAAATAGGCAAACGTGTGTATTGAATTTGAAATAAGAAAACTCCTAATGGATTATTTCCAGGAGAGGGAGATAATGTCATATTTAAGGTGATGCGTAGGAGGGATATTTTACAAAGATAATTGTCTGAGGATACACATTCACACAAAAAGTGTGCTTCCATTACGTATTTAGACTGCATGCTCATCTACTGTGTAATCACTGCAGATTGATCACGCCATGTCATTAGAATCCACTGAGATCGCACCGACACAGGAGTGCTTCAGGAGCAATTGAACACTCCACTGCGGAGGGCAGTTAATCTCTGTTATTCCTCCCAGCGTCCTTTAAATGGCAGTGTTTACACTTTGCTTTGTTATTCAATGCATATGCTTCAATCCTCAAGAGCCATGCTCTTCTTAAGAGACTAACCGATGTTTTTCTGTGAGGTTTATGTACCTGGTGCCTGCTTCACTGTACTATAGAACCCTTGACTCCACATCTTCTCTTCTGTCGACGGTGATTCATTAATTTCTGCCCCACAGGTGATGACTCTGCTCAGACTCTCCACTCAGTGTCACAGAGCAAGAAATTAACCCCTATTCCCCCCGTCACAGCCCGTGATGTGCTGACTCCTTATCCTTGTCACTTCAGACGAAACGCCGAAGGATCAGACCTTTGGGGCTCTGAAGCAAAACTTCTTTATTTATTTTTGCTAGAAGAGCAAAGTTTGCATTCAGGGGGACACTTGAAAGGACAAAAGCCCAAAAGCAGTTTGTTTCTTTCTTTTTGTGCTTCGGGGTAGCGTGTCTTTGGAACCTCTAGCGCGTGCGAGCTGAACCAATCTCAGTGGGGAAAACAACCTTTTGAATTGCGGGGCTTCACAATGGCCCACCCTTCACAGTTGTTAGAGTCGGGCATCGAGACAGTTTCATTTCATGGGACTGAAAATAAACTGGCATCACTTCTAACAGCTCTGTCACTCAGACTGGTGTCAGCAGGAACTCTGTCCAATGGAGAACAGGGGGCCTGGAGAGAATCTCAGCCAAAAATCACTCTAATTTCTATTCCATATGGTTCAGTGTCATAATGTTTTATAAACTGTAAATATCAAACTAAACACCATCTCTGGTGCTTCTTTTTCTGTTGATCCCTTTTGCTATAGAGGGAGGCTTGAAGGCTTATGGGGTACTATTTGACAGCCACAAGGGGGCAATGTAGAGATTTTCACCATGAGACCAGCATCCTTTGATTTATTATTACTGTGATGAAGGCTTTGCTATGAGAGGTAAAATTCACATCACAACTTAAAAGGCTTTACTGACCTCGGCTACAGAGTGATTAGCCATGCAAAACACTAGAGAGATGTATTTAAAACATTGATATTGCAGAAAATAAATAGAGTGTTTCCACTGGCAAGCACTGGCAAGGCACTATGAGACAATCAGATTCCAGTTGTTCTAGAGCTGCTGATAGGAGCATCCAGTCAACAGCCCCTGGGCTTCAACATCAGGGTCATTAAAGACCCCATGGCGGTCATGAGAGAAGGTGGTGATATTCTCAGTGTCCCTGGTTTTCCTGAAGTCCTTCCTCCTTAAATCCGGCAGGGAAGCAGTTTCTCACTCCTCCATGTGACCTGCTACCTGTCACCCAGCTGGGGCTGCACGTCACTGGGGAAAGACATGGGTGCCTCCTTTATGTAAAGCTCTTTGGGTTGAAAAGTACCACGTAAGGACAATAAATTATTATTATTATTATTATTATTATTATTATTATTACTACTATTATTATTATTATTTTATTATTAAAAATACAAGCCACATATCCTAAACCTCATGAAAGACCTTAGCCAGTATTCCCAAAGGCAAGTGGTTAAAAAAGTGGATAAAAGATGAGGGATGAGGGATGTTTCGTCCTTCTGTCATCTAGAGTCTGAAAGTTGAACGGCAGAGGTACTGTATCAGAGGAATGAAGGAAAGACTGAACCGATCAGGCCTAATTCACCTTCGGTTTCAATAAATGATCACAAGGGGGACGTGTACTACAGAGGAGTTTATTATAATTTTCATCTCTCCGAGTCTGTTGTAGTGTTTGTAGTGTGGCTGCCTTTATCTTCAGCCCTGCGGATGCTCAGTGAGGGCTCTTCGCTCGTCACACGCTGAGCAACCCCTCTCTGTTTCTTTCTTTCACCTCTGCCTCCCTTCACCCTTACATGCATTTGCTAAAAAAAGCTGTTAATGTGAGTCTTTTTTAAAAAAATAAAGGAGTTAAAAGAATAAAAGATATGACCCCGGGATAAACTAAATAGGAGAAAAATCTCTAACTGACCACTCATGCTCCATCAGAATCACATTTTTTCCACTTCATGCTTGAATTCCCAATAAACTGCTTTCTCCCCCTGTAAACAAAACACTTATTTGCACAGAAATTACAAAGAGAAGGAGAAGTGAGCTTTTACACTTAATGTTTTAGACATTGCATTTTCTTCTCAATGGGAGAAAACAAGAGGCTTTATTGAGAATGACCATTTCAGTATATCCAAGTGGCTTGAGGTTGACATTCCTAATGCAAAAAATAACAAAGCCTCTGTGAGGACAGCTTACTTCAGGACAGATGTGTGCTTTCTAAGAGACAAGCTTTAAAGGGCATAATATCCTCTCCTACGTATATCACTCAGTGGGAGTCATGACTGTGTTTGTTATATCAGGTTAGGAGCTTCCACAAAGGTGATGCTTACAGGCCTTAATGTGGGCTTTCATGTAGGGCGGTAAAGTCAGAAACTGTGCTGAAACAAACATCCAACCTTATAATGAGCAGGTTTTACCTTTCTCCTTCCAGAGTAGTAGGTTTTCTTCGTTGTGCTGAAAAGTGTTTTAATCAATGAAAGATAAGAAGAGGCACTTCCCTCTAGTCTCATCTGTCAGTGGGGCAGCTGTTCTGGAAACGTGGCACCTGGAGAAACCCCCTGCAAACACACGGACAGCCCTGTTCAGAGCTCTGCCCTTACTGCATTATTCGCTTCTGGTACACTTTATAAGCCTCCTTGGGCAGACTTCTCTATCTGCTCTTAAGAGTTGTCCTCTCTTTGAGCCCTGGGTATCCCTCCATCGGCTGATCTTTCTTAACAATCAAGCAGGCAGATTCTGTCGCAGAAACGGGAGGAATCTAGTATTGCTCCCATTAACACAACAAAAATCTTGCCAAGTAAACTAAAAAACGGAATGCAGATCATCAAGAAATATAACTCACGTTTATACAGTTCTTGTCATTTTAACTTAAACATTCAGTGAATTTTGCGTAGATCACACCTAGACATGAAAATTAAACAGACAATTAAGGGTTGTATCATAAGATCTTCGAAGCATTTAAAACAACATGAATAATTACTTGCAACACTACTGTACGTATTATCAAAAAGAAGTATGATAAAAATATTAGAAAGTGTTCATAATAACAGACTCTCAGAACACAATGAATGCACTTCAGATTTTTAAACTTTCATATAAAACGCATTTCAGAGACACCACTTAACCTGAAAACAGGACCGTGCAGACTCCACACAGTAGGTGCACTGCCTTGACCCCCACAGCTGTGAGGCAGCAGCACAAACTACCACACCCCTGAGTAACGCCACACCCCATTTTCTCACAGGCAAAAGAAAACAGTAGTAGGGCAACATCAGGCTACATTTGCGTTATCAGTTATTAGGAACGCAAAAACAAATCCACAGCATGAGGTTAATGATCAAAAATAAAAGTGCGTTTTCCTGCTTGCATGCTTGGAAGCGCATTGAACTAACGGGAGAGGGGCAGAGCGAGAGAAATACAAATGAATCATAACGGGAAAAGGACGGGAATCGAAACCAAAAACATTGGAGGTATTTTTGTTGTTGTTGTTGTTGTTGTTGTTGTTGTTGTGCAAGGGCACACGACACTTCTGAATAAAAAGATATAGAAACCCTGCGGTGGCGAGAAGTAATATCCAAATGATGGCCTTGGAGAAAAAAGAGAGGGTGAGAAGGGAAATCGAGGAGGTTGCATCAGCAGGCTGAGGGCAGGAGAGCCCCAGCTGATCAGTAATGTCCCCACGGGCGGCTGGAGACAGAGGCCACCTGTGGCACCTGTGTACACCAGCCTTGGCCACTGGGAAGCTGGTTGGAGACCCCAGCATTTCATGATACCCCAATATTTCATGATACTCGACTTTAAAAGAACAACTTTCATCTGTTGTATCGAGGGCGGCGCTAACTGAGGGGATCTGCGTGTGTCATGTGTCATGCGTCATGTGTCATGTGTCATGTGTCATGCTTGTTCCCTCTGGGCTGTGCTCTTGCACAGAACTCCACTGTCTCAATGGGACCAACGCGAGTCACTTTAGTTAAAAGTGTCAGCTAAGTAAACAAAACCGAAAGAAACTACTAAATAATTAAGAAATTCTTTTCACACAGCATGTCAGGTCTCAGACAAACCTACTGTCGGATTTTCCGTTTTTTATTTGATTGTTAGCCTGTACATTAATACTTGTTTACAGCACACCTTTTAAAATAAAACAGGTCACATTTTTTTTTTGCCTCGTTTAAAAATATTTCTGGTTAAACCTATAAGAACTTTTTAAGAACCATAGATTACTATATATTCACAGCGTACTGAAAATGTTCCTTTAAAGGAAAATGCTTTCTACTACTTTGTGCTGAACCACGTATGCCAGTCACTTCACAAAGCTGGCCCATCTGACAGAGTGGAAAGGCCATCTCAGATCCTGTACAGAGTTTGCAACAAAGCATTTAATTGACACTGCAAAGATTTGGTAAAGTTTGAATTTGGCCTAAATGCAGTTTTACAGCTGATGCAAACCCTACACACTACAGTGCATCACACAGTCCAGTGACATGAATCCTATTGAGAATCTGTGGAAAGACTTGACACCTGCTGTCCATGAGCTTTACTCAAACCAACTGAGAGAGCTTGAGCAGATCTGACAAGAAGAATGGGCAAAAACTGCACCCAGCCAGGGTCCAAAGATGGCTGACAGTTACCCAAAAAAACTATTTCTGCTGAAGGTGCTTCTGCCACACATTGAGATCATGGGTTTGAATATTTATGCAAACATGTATTTCAGTTTTGTCTCTTAAGTTTTTGTTAACATTTACTGTATCTTATCTCACCCTTAAACATCTTTTGTTTGAATATGTTTTGAATAAAATATTATGTTAAAAAAATGTCATACAGCGTTTTGCAATTTCGCAAAACATGGCTCCATAGAAATGTTCTGAACACTCTTACAAGGCATTACATGTTCTTTTTTGTTTTGTCTTTATTTTTGTAATATCTCATCCACTCTGGTGCTGAGGTGCGAAATGTGCTGCAGATGGTATTAATCATTAAAAATTTTATTTATTTGAGGAGTAAATTGACTTATCATTTGATCTCTGTGCAACAGCTGCAACATTCAGAGCGTTTCCAAAGCCCAGAAAGTATGTTCTGTTGTGCAGTATGTTCATTACGGGTGTGACTTTGCTATATCTGTTTAAAACCTCAAGGAATATCACCTTTCCTAGTCAGAGAAGGTGTGCAAAATGTCAGAGAATGGAGGCAGTGAGCAGAAGGTGGCCCGACTGGAGGTGAGAGGTGGAAGAGGTTGAACAATTCCCACATATGGAGGTGTACTGGATATCCGCCCGTGCATTACCTGGCAGCCTGGGAAGAGTGGTGGCAGGCCGGGCGCACCGGACACAGACTGGAGCTACACGCCGGTGCAAGAGGAACAGGGCTGGGGGCTGTGAGCGAGTCCCAGCAGTCAGGTCCCCCCACCCCCACATCTAGACAGAGCAAGGTCCCGGTCTTCTGCCGCTGCCTGTCTCAGTGCCGAGCCACTGCGAGCCGCTGCGAGCGAACCCTGGCGGGGGCAGAGCAGAGCTGCTGTCCGACCTCTGGCGCGGCCAGGCTAGGAGCCTGTGAGCATGCACATGGAGAAGCAGGAAAAACCAGGGGATAACATGCAAACTCCACCCAGGAGGTGCCCCCATCCAAAGGACTCGAGAGCTGTGAGGTGGCAGCTCTGACCACCAAACTGGAGATAACCAGACACGTAAACAAAAGCAGTCATATTGTTGTTAGCGGTTGTTTACCGTTTGTTGTTGGAGAAATGGAGAGTCCAGTAGTATTCATTTCTCAAATTCATTTTTGTACAAGTAGATCATTTGCTAATGATACTGATATAGCTGACTTTGTGCATCATACATATCAAGTTCAATTGGAACTATTTTGAATTATTAATATTGGAAACATTTTAGATATTTTAAGACTGTTTGTGCGGCCGGTGTATAAACACTGTACTGTGTGTTTTTGTCTTGCCAGTCAGGCTGACTGGTGCAGCAGTGAACGCCAGCGCCCTTCCTGTGCGGGGCCAGGCGACAGACCTGTTCTGGGTTCTGCACCGTGCCGCATGTCGCAGCAACAGTGAGCTCTGGCCATCTGTAATGAACCTGCAGAAACCAGGAGAGCTGTTCTTCGC
Organism: Lepisosteus platostomus; assembly: GCF_059453375.1. NCBI lineage: Eukaryota > Metazoa > Chordata > Actinopteri > Semionotiformes > Lepisosteidae > Lepisosteus > Lepisosteus platostomus. The sequence continues at coordinate 1,355,320 of NC_142621.1, forward strand.
ACAGGCGGCCCGGTCCCGAGGACACGGCGCCGTGACGTCCCGGCAGGCCGGGTCGGGGGCGTGGACGGGGGGGGGGGCGCGAGGCTGCCGGGTCTGCCCCCGCGACCGCGTCAGGACCCCCAGGGGGCTCTGCTGCTGAGCAGGCCGATGCGTAAGGCAGGGAGGCACTAACGCTGCCTGACAGGACATGTCATCAGGATTTAAATGGCCGTGGCTGCTAGCTCTCGAGAGTGCGAGACTCTCCTTCACCCTGCTCTGGCCCGTGGGAACGGTGAGAACTGTGGGAACGCGGGGAAACCTCGAGGGGATCATTTTGCCTCTCCAGGTACCGCTGACTCGAGAACAGCAGCACCGCTGTCCTGGAGTCTTACATCACATTTAGATCACACTGCCATTTTTGCAGTCCAGTTCCCCGTGATTATTAGCATGGCCTGCAGGTGCCTTTCTTTTCCTTGCGAGCTCGCAACTACCTCGAGTGCACTGCAAGCAGAGCTAAGGCGTGCAGACTGCTCAGCCCAGCCCCAGGTTAGTGGATGCTATGTCTCTTTGAGAGCCACTCTCCCATCTCCAGGGTGTAGTCCAGCCTGTCTGCTTCTGGCACACGCCTGCACTGCTGAGGTCCCCTGCTGGGCCACGTGAGTGTCGGTCAGGCACTCCCAGGGCTCTAGCGAAGCCGTGACTCCTGCGACTGTCACTATCTCGCAGGCTTCCAGCGGTGCCGCTGGTCTCCCGGTGGCCCCTCGCCAGATCCCTCCTCCTGGCCCGGCTGCGCGTCTTGGAGAAACAGGCCGATCGAGGGGTACAGGGCACAGCCCATTTCTCGACGATTGACTCGGCTGTGCTCAAGCCTTTGAGTTTGGTTTGTACCCTTGTACTGATCTGTGCTTTTCAGCCACTTTCACTCCTGCCTCGCTTTGAAAGACGTGGTCTTCACGGCTGAGTCTTGGTCTTCACTGCTGAGTCTTGGTCTTCACTGCTGAGTCTTGGTCTTCACGGCCGGTCTTGGTCTTCACTGCTGAGTCTTGGTCTTCACTGCTGAGTCTTGGTCTTCACGGCCGGTCTTGGTCTTCACTGCTGAGTCTTGGTCTTCACTGCTGAGTCTTGGTCTTCACGGCCGGTCTTGGTCTTCACTGCTGAGTCTTGGTCTTCACGGCCGGTCTTGGTCTTCACGGCCGGTCTTGGTCTTCACGGCTGAGTCTTGGTCTTCACGGCCGGTCTTGGTCTTCACGGCTGAGTCTTGGTCTTCACGGCTGAGTCTCTGCTTCTCGTTCACTGCCTGACAAAGGAAACTGACAGAGACACCTCCAGATGCTCCTCTTCTGAAATCATGAGAACTATTATTATCACACTCAGACCGGGGCCAGTCCACTAATTGTGCAATTTCTTAAGGCATTTTGTGCACCTAAATTAATTTAGGTTTCCTACAGCGAAGGGTTTGAATGCTTAGCATTTGTGACTTCCCCAATTTTTTCATATCATCTATTTACTTTCTTTGTGGTCCTGATTTGAATGAGTGCAGCGGGTTGTGTACGTAACATATTAATTGCTACTTCAAAGAGCCTTGACTGCAAGCGACAGCAAAATGTGAAAGCTGTGCAAGGGACTGAATACATTCGCAAGGCACTGCATGTGTTACGGTTTGCCAATAAAATTCACATTCTAAGTGGAGGATTAAACTGAGAATTACAGAACCTTTAACTCAGTATGCTGGAATTATGACAGCTCCTTGGGAAATTTACAAAGACTGCTTGCAACACATGTCACATATCATAGCTTCAATCTGCACCCTCTCCACTACCTGCAAGCTACAAATGTGCTCTTCCCTCTGCACTGCCATAGACAAGAGAAGGGAGAAGCAGTCCAGGGTTGTGGTTGTGTGTGTGTGTGGTGGGGGGTGGCTGTAGAAACAGATAATGCTACTGCAATTAAACAATTTTCCCTCTGTTGCTTTCTTTGTAAATCAAATCACCGTAATTGCTTTTCGGTGTATTACCCTATTTCCCCGTCTAGTGCCCGCGAGCCCTGGCAGTTGCCAGGCTTGGCGATTCACCACGGGAGCTGTTGTTCTCCGAGCACAGCTACCGCAGGACCATCTGTTAAAAGCCTCGTGCTGCCAAAACCTCACCAACACTGAGAGCAAAACAAAAACAAAACGAACAAAAGGCAACAACGTCGTCCACAAACACTGTTGTTTTGTAAACCAGCCTGTAGGCTCAAGCTCAGATAGCAGAGGCCTGTTGGAAAAAAGCCCAAAAGCAAGAATAAGCTGAATGCCAATATACCCCCTATAAAACACAAGGATACTTCTGATTGGACTACTGACAGATGTCCGAGGTGCTGGTTCTGCTCTGAGTGAACAGTCATTTGTGATTCTGAGATTACATTTCCCTGTTCCCCAGAACACTGACAAACACCACCCTGTACCCCAGGACAATAACAAACACCACCCTGTACCCCAGGACACTGATACATTTCTCCAAACCTAGACAGAGAAACTAAATATGTCTTTTATATTGTTATGAAGAAGAGCCCACGGTACAAAGCCAGCTGTAAAGACTGAATATCATCACATACTTTAAACAATCTGGCAATACTAAACCTGCACTCTGCCTACCTTATTATACACAAAGCTAAAATTTGCTTCTGCTGAAAATGAAAAAATAAAATAGAAATAGAAACACAGTAAAGAGGTCAATCCTGAGGGAGAAGAGTATTTCACTGCAGTGCTTTCCCAGTCAACACCAAAAAAATTATATTGACTTTTAGAAACAACAGGAGGAGACACTGAGCTAAAAAGAATTCAAGCTTTGTTCCCAAACAGAAGAGATCAAATTATGTTTTTGCAGCAAACAGGTGCTTTGACGTTTTTGTTCATTCTTAAACATTATGTAATCTCACATGCTGCTACAGCACAAATCGGCTTAACACAATTACTGTAAATGCATTACATACCCAACAGAAGCTGCTTTAACGAGGGGTAATTGCAAAAAATATATATAGCATCTACAGCACCATATTTCTGTTTATTCCTGCAGGAAGACATTCTGCCCATATCAGACAGTTTCTGTGTTTCATTGTGCAAGGATTCTGCTGTTGTGTATTGGAAGGGGGAAGGATTCCCAACAGCGTCTGCAGTATCTGAGCGAGAGAGCAGATCTTTGGCCAAAGGGAGATAAATTCATGGTGACGACGGTTTGATTCCAGAAGGAAAACAGCAACACGACAGCACAGATTCCAACCCAAACACAAGTGGCTTGGTGAGGACATTCGACCCTTTGGCTACTGAAAACCAAACGATTTGTCAGTGCCCTAATGCTTATACAGAATACCAAACACACACTGCAAATAGAGAAAACAGCACGCACTTTAATGACCTTAACATCCAATTAATGACACATTGGTGTGGGCAAGTCACAATGGGGACACAATCGAGTCTGGAGCAGAGTGTCTCTTAATCTACAAGGGACCCCTTCACTTGAAAGGGCTTGTGATCTCACACAAAAAAGATATTCTTAAGAAATGGTTCTAAATAAAATGGACAGACTGAAGATAACTATCTTCAGAAGAGAGACAACATTTCAAACAACAGTAGTCAAATTCCAGGAATGCTGTCTTTTATCATGTGCTATTTCCATTTGATTTCTGAGGGCATTGTTACAAACACTGTTAAAGGTTTAAGCTTTACTTTCGAAATGGTAAACTATGTGGGGATGATCCGAGTATAGAAGAGAATTTAATTGCTTGTCTATTACACATTTATTGCAGGTAAACCTAAGCAGTAGGTGGTTCAAAACAGTTTTCACAAAAGACAGGAATGAAACAGAAAGAATCTCTGATCTCAGGAACAAGAGAGGTGGAAATCTGCAATTTAAACTTCTCTTCCAACTCCCACAGCTCAATCAAGATATAACGGAATAATAAGACCCTGTTCCTCAAGGACCTAAAGGCAACAGAGATGATAAAGGTGAACAATATTAATGTGAAAAAGTAAATGCTAAGACATTTTGTTTGGATGAACAAACGGTGACATTTGTTTAACTACAATTAAGTATGTGAAACCTGTCATCCTAGTCACAGTGCATTTTGAGTGATGGAACTGCCTTGGAGTTACTATTTTTTGTTTTAATTAAAAAGTTGGAGAGAGATGGTGTGGAACACATGACAGAAAGCCATTATTTTCTGAATTTTAATACACTGCATGCCATGTGAGGGAAGCCCATGCTGGCTTTCTCCTTCACTGGAGCCAGTTCAGACCAACGTGATGATTTTTTCACCCAGGGTGGCTCTCAGATTGAAGCGGAGAAAATTGGCAGACCTTAATTTGGTGGCATTTTATGGTCTTTAAAAAAGGAGCCCTCATTAAAACTACCAGGAAGGCCTTCAAGTTTTCTCCATCATTAACTAACATAACTGTGGATAAAAGAAATACAATTCTGGATTCGGCTAAATCTTGTTGTCAATTTACCACTGATGAAGCAGCACGGTAGCTAACCTTGGGTAACATCCCCCCTCCGTGTAAGACCTCAGTGTTTTAATGAGTATCAACTGAGCTGTGGGCTTGACTTCTGCTAGTTGGACAAGGAGATGGCCTGCAGAGCGGACACCTCCCTCCCTGCCTGTGCGGAAGCCCTGACCGCCTTCTCTCTGTCTTCACGAGCAGTTTGTGCCAATACTCCATCTCGTTTAGAAACAAGAAAGAAAGCCACCTTCCTTCGCCATCCCGGAAAGCAGTGTCAGAAGAGCTGCTCAGTCCTTTTGCAGATTAGCGTTGGCAAAAGAAACTTTCACAACTTCAGTGTGTTGTTCTTGTCTTCAGAGAAAGGAAAAGGGCAAACTTAAAGCCGTGAACGTTTGAGCACTGCTGTTCCTCCTTTCATTACTAAGAGGCTGAAACTCTAGCCCGTGATTGAAAACAGTTCATCTGTCACATCCCATGACGGAATCAGCATTTTAAGGCACTTCACTCAATGCTTTAGTACTGTAATATATATATATTATATAATATTATATATTAGGACAATCAAGTTCTTGGTGCTTTTTTTGTTTCAATTTAGAATCACTGAGAATCACTAACTTTTTTCTTTTGATTTTCACACAGAAACGTTGGAAATGCGGGTGCACATGTGGTCCTCTGCCACACCCACCTGCGCATCACACGCCACGCCCACACACACACGGCATACACCACATACGTGTCATCCGCCATGCCACACTGGCATGCCACCTGTCAAAGCCCTTTGTCTCTTACAATGCTGTAAGTGTCGGCTCTGTCAGCTCGGAGCGTTGGTGCCAATCGGGGGAGCAACATAGTCTGCGATCACCCGGAAATCAAGGGGGTCTGTTTCACTGAGGCCAACGGGGCCTTGCCCCTTCAAGCCCATTCTATCTTAGCGGTGCTCGGCCAGTTGTGTGCTGCAGAATCAAGCCAGATTAGACCCACGTGTGTTATCTGAGCCACAAGGTTCCGGCATTCACAGGCTGACCGACTGAGGAGCTAAGGTTGTTCGAGTAGGCGTCAGCATGCGAAAGGAACAAGTAAAGGTTTATTCCATGCTAAAGGGAAAAGCATTTCTTTTCAGCATGGAATAAACCTTTACTTGTTCCTTAGCTAATGTAAACTAACTTCAAGAAAAAATCTTGACGAATGTCTTTGCAAGTTTATCCTCCAATGTATGTGACCTGTCCAAGACCTACTTCTCCTCTAACACTCACACCTCTCTGCATAAAAGAGCCGGCACAGATTCCATTCATACACCTGGACACAGCTCACGGGGAACCGGGACCACCTTTAAAATGTTCCTTTTAACTCCGGATAAAGGGAGGGGTCGTGGTGGCGATGTGACAGCGTGTTCTGAATGAAAAGGAAGAAGCCGTGCTCACCTCATGGCTTAAGATGGGCAGGCTGCTCGGATGCTTCTGTGCACTGCAGCTTGACGTGAGAGTGTCTGGGGATCAGAGGCAACGACTGGCCTGTCTCAGAGACAGAAGCTGAGGAGGAATGAGAGATGATGGGAGAGGACTCAGCAATCCCTGGAAGGGAAAAGGCCACAGCTCCCCTGCGTCATACAGACTGATTCAACAGTAGATCCGACCTGATTTTTTTTTATTTTTCTTTTCTTATTCAGTCATGTGTTGGTCACAGCAATGTGCTGTGTTTTTTATTCCATCAAAGTGCCTAAAATAAGCTCTTCTACATGTGCAAAGATTCTTAAATTTCTCAAATATTTACGGTATGGAAGAGGATGGCTCCATAAACTGAAAATGTGAAGGAGAAATGATTTTCTTTTTTAAAAATTTCTTTTTTAATTTTAATTGTTGGTAAAATGGTTAATGGTTATCTAAATGCGTAATGTCTGTATCGAATGTGCATTTCTAACCTTATTTTCGTGGAATATATTTTGTTCTCGAAGGCTTACGACTCAAATGCAAACTATGCATATATCACCTTTCTCCACATGTTTTCGAAAATCTATTTTAATTTCACTTTAAATAAGATAGTCCTTTCTGCAGAGCTGTGCAGAATTCAGCAGAAGAAAAAGTTGAAGCTGATGTCACACACACCTATGTCTGGAAGCAGTCAAGCAGATGTGGGGGGGGTTGTTCTCAGTGGACCACAGGGATGAGAGGAGAGAGCGAGAGAAAAAGAAAACAAAAAACACTGATCCCCTCGGCCGTCCCGCGGGCCGGAGGTGCCCTGGAGGCCGTGTGAGTAACAGGGCTCCCTGCCCAGCCCTCCCCCTGTCCCGAAGATGCCAGTCCAAACAGCCTGAATCAAAAGCACGCCACCCACCGTCCCACCAGGGAAAGGTCACCCTTGTCAAGGTACTGTATCGCTCCCGCACACCGCCGGGACGGGGAAAAAGAGCAGCCGCCCTCTGTGGAGACGAGCAGCTCTGGGAGACGGGGCGAGAGGTGTGGTGAACATCCCCTGCTCACACTCTCGCCCGGCGACCAGCGGCCGGGAGGGGAGACCGAAGCGACTCCTGAACAATCGCAGCCTCTGTCGTCTCCCCCTCTCCCACTTCTCGAGGCCTGACAGCACCGCTGGGAACCTCGACAAGCCCCAGACACGCTGGCCGGGCCGAATGGTCTCCTGTCATGTGTAACCCACCTCATATTCAGAGAAAACCTGCTCACGGCGTTTCATCGCACAGGTGTAGGACGCACGTTATGGGTCATCGATAGTTTTGCTTATTTTATTTAAGCTGAATGTAAGTGAAGCACATGCTAGATTTGCCTTTTCTGTTTTTTGTCCTATTATTATTATTATTATTATTATTATTATTATTATTATTATTATTATTATGGTGCTGGGTTTCTCACAGTGTGCAGGTGTAAAGAAAGGAGATGTTTTTAAAGTTTTGATGCCAGGAAACGCAGACAATGCAAAACTAAATCAAAACACGTCCTAGTAGGTGTAACAATCGACTCCTCTAATTAATTAGCCCGTTTTTGTATTTCTAGAACCTCAGGGGAAAACAACTCACCAGTCCTTTTCACGGCTGTGAAATTATAACTGTGATGAAACGCTTTGTAGTCATTTTTTTTAAGTCCCTTAAAAAACAATGCATGTTATTAAAGTTATTACAGAGCAGCATCTAGCACTCCTGACAAGTCTGAATTGTGTTCACTAATCAGGCTTAAAGATTGTGTGAGTAGATTGAGACTGGGGAAGTGTTTTATATCGGATCATCTTTCTGGAAATCTCATGCCAGTAGCCAAGACCAGGGCTTTAAGAAATTAGCAACTGCTCAACTGGAACGGAAGCGCCACTCCGGGACACTGCTGGAGGAGGCCGTTTAATCATATGTAACATGTACCTCTGGAACGCACTGGAGAGAGAGTCTACAATGAGCTTAACCCTTGCTCTTATATTTCCCCCAGCAGGACCTCTCCTACATGTTGTGCACTTTGAACACTATTTTGTTATTCTGACTTAACCCTGCTTCTTAATCCAGAACAAAAAAAAAAAAATAACAACAACCCAGAAAGCAGTGGGACTTTAATTAATTTTTAATTAAAAAAATCAGGACGGTTGCATATCTTTTGAGTGCCATTATACACTGCTCAGGTCAGGATTGCAAACCTGCTATTGTTAAAAATGTAATGATCTTTATTCAGTTCAAATCAGGTTGCTGTTTCAAGTGAACTTTAAAGAGGACCTACTGGCAGGCTGGCAGCTCGGAGCTCTTGTTTCAGGACAGGCGCCCGTGGATGAGTAACTCTGAAGGTATGCCTCTTCTCCTGACAAGGAGCTCGCTGTTGCTCCTTTCTGAAAATTTAACTTGGGAGAATAAGGAGTTTGTTGCAATTTTTTGTACTGTACTTTGTAAACGGGGCCTGGAAGAAAGGCCTTACGAAAGGATTTGAATTAAACAGTCTTTCCCCCTTTTAATATCTCACAAGAGATTCTTCTGCACCAATTCATTTAATTTAGCGGACACAGCAGTGTGGTCTATTGATTGCAGGCTAAACTTCTGAAGGGCCTGTTGCGCTGCCCTGTTAAAACGTGGGAAGAGCCCAGAGCTGGATGTGAATTAATTTGATTCTGTACATAATTCTCCTTCAATGGGTTCCTCTGTCCCATTCCAAAGGCATGAAAAAGAGACACCGAGTTTGATTGCTCAATATTCATCTACATTTTCCCCTCTATGGGCACAATATGCTTGGCTTAATTAACTTTTCTCAAAGGTGAAGCAGTGCGCACCATCTGCTGTGAGACAATCACATTTGTATGCCTCTTGGAATAATCCCGTTACTTCTTTCAGGAAAAAAGAATCCCTGTCGTAATGCAACCAAAACAAAAATGTCCAAATCGTATCATACTTTCAAAAATTTAACCTTTATTTAGTGGTAATGGCAGCAGCTTTTCTTTCCAGTTCTTTTCTTTCTCCAGCCGTAGCAGATTTTCCAGACTCAAACTGCAAACAAATGCGCTGTGTGCTCCAGAGGGCTCTGAAATCATCTGTGGTAATTATCTGAGCCTCTTTCTTCATCATACCAAATTTAAAAAATCCCACATGTTTCATTTAAACCTACACTCAAGAGAAAGGGCAAAGATGATGTCTTTGGCCATCTCTATTTCCTGGAATTTGCAGAGAACGGAAAAATGGAAAGGGTATTAAGAATGTGAAATTAAAAAAATCAGCAGTTACCTTAGCACCAACATTTTGGATATTTGTCCACAGTTCCTTCTCACTTTTAATTTTTTAATAAACCTCAAGGACCACACAGTTCAATCAAGGGCCTGCTGAACTTGCTCCAAAGCTGGGTCATTATTTGATCTTTGTGGCTGGTAATCTGATTATCTCATTGTGGAGGTAAACTTCAGACCCAATCTTGTTAGCAGCTGGCTGGGATGGATTACTACAGCCACTGAACTGGAAAATGAACTGAGCAGCTCAGCTTTGGCCTTGCTCTCTGTAAGACCTAGGATGTCTATTTCAGCCTGTCTGCTGGCCCCTCAAACACGAAATGATAGGATCGGGGTCCTCAAGCTGCTAACTAAGCATTTCTGTAAACATTTTATTTTGCAGGTTACTTTACAGTGAAAACCGGTTCTGAAAAGTCCTCACTCATAGCAGGCTGCATTTAGCAATTTCCTGGAAAAGAGTTTAGCCAATGGCTGGGCAAGACCTACCTTTATATTTTAAATGCACAGGGTTTTCACTAAAATATGCAAATGCCTCATGAGAGATGTGTGGTCTCTGCTTAAGACACTCGCAGTTTTGCTTGTGGTCCTCTTTTGGCATTGAGTTCTTTTACAGTGAATGCACACCACAGTCTAAAGCACAAAAACTCCCCAAAAAGCTTGAAAGGGTTCAAAGGATTCAAAAGACAAAAAGGACTAAGCTGGGATTTTTTTATGTACACTGAAAAGAAGAATAAAATATAAGTTCCCTATTGCAGTCTGTTATGGCAATGTTACCCATATCAAAGCATTATGTTGCCACAGAAAGGGTACTGAAAAATTTTCTTGTGCACCATATGCAAAGAAGAAATAAGCACAATTTAGCCAGGCGGCGATTTTGTTACATGGACCACTGAATGCTCTTTTTGACACACTATTGAGAGAACAAGGAATTCAAAGAGTTTGTATTCGATCAAGTTTTCTGCCTCAATTGGTTATAATCAGTCCCTAAGTATTGAGCACTACACTGTGTAGTGGGCTACTCTGAAGCCTAATCAGGAGGTTTTCTCTCTATTATCATCTCCTGCACAAGTGTAAGAGCACACAGAAGTAGCTTTTATATTGATTATTTGGGACTGGAATTTAAATATTAATACTCATCCCAGGCCCTGCCTGGCACTCAGCACCGAGCAGGGCTGCATGGCAAAGCACTAATTTTTAAGATTAAAAAAAGAACTTAAGTGAGATTCTGTTCTCTTTTCAACAACAAACTTCAAGAGGAGATGAGAGGAGAAAGGAGCAGATCTTTAAGACTCGCTAGTGATTTCAAAAGGCTACACTTCAGCAGACTAGCTTGGCTAATAACTTAGATATCAGGCAGCAGTCATTTAACAGCTACAGCAGACTGCAAAGAGAATATATTAAAGAAAACAGAACTTTATTAGCTACATTTTTTAACATTTGCCAGGTTTTTATAAATGTGTTTCCATGTTCTGATTAGGGGTCTGTGGTCTATGGGTTAAAATATGAGAAATACAGTTTCAGATTAATATTAAAAGAAGACAGTAAACGTTTTCCATAAAACACCAGGTTGAACTTTTTAACCTTAGAAACTGTTTTAGAAATTTTTAATCAGGAAATCCTAAACAGAAAGAATACGGTTTTGTTATGTACAGTATGGGTTTGACTAATCTTGGCTTAAAACTCAACACCAAAGGCCACAACTATTATGTAACACTCCTCTGAATATTTCAAATGCCCGAACGCAGAAATGGCTTGAGACTATTAACCCAAGGACATGCAACAAGTCAGTGTTGCCCAGAGACAGGCTCATGTTCATACCTTCCACAGACTCACAGTGAGGCCATCCATGAGGCCATGAGTCTGCACTTGACATGACACTGTTAAATGCATTAAAAATGAATGAATTAAAACCAATCTAGTTTAAAAGTTTTAATTCTAACCTGACCATCAGAGGCCTAATATTTTGTTTAGGATTATTTGCTTACAGTTCTTTTCAAACTTGAGAATTTGATTGGGAAAAAATATTGATGGCGTGCAGTTTACATTTACTTAGCAAGAGTGACCTCTTCACGTGACTAATGTAAGCTGAGTCCTGCACCTGTGATTTATTGGAATGCAACGTGTACTGACGGATAAAAGAAGATAAACTTTCAGGTCTAATGCATTCATGTGAATGTCTTAAACATACAAAAATACAGATAAAAAAATTGTGTTTTTAATATAAAATGTAACATTATCAACTGTGGCAGTGTTGATGCACACACCTGATCAGCCTCTGGGCAGACTGCTGTGGGCTGGTCCACCTCACTTCGTGCGCAGCTGCAGTCAGCCGGTGCTGTCTCCTGCTGACGGCGCTGGCGAGTTTATTCCACAGACTTCACTGGGGCTCAGGTCAGAAGAAGGAGCTGACCAGACCTCAAAGGTGCAAACCCGAAGTCATGGCATCGTAACCTGTGCTGTCTCTCCCGCTTAAAAACTGGCACTTCAGTTTTGACTTGTGGGACCAGGAAGGCTCTTGGTTCAAGGACCTCAGCACTGTGAGCAGTTGGGTTGCCCTCATCCTACGCCAGAGATGTTCTTCTGTTTAACATGACTTCTCTGCACATCGTCACACTTCCGCCACCCCAGTTGCCTTGAGCAAGCCAGCACGTCGCTCATCTTGGCATCTCCACACACGACGTCAGTCACCGGCGTGATGAATTCAATTCACTGCTGTGTCGCTCTTTCTGCTGCCACCTCAGAGGTTCCCTGGCCCATGGAAAACAGAGGCTGCTTCTCAGCTGTTAACCTGTTACTCCAGAACAGCCTGCGATTATGCAGATCATTTTCACGCAGAGGGGGAGTGACAGCTGATCCGCTGATGCCAGTTTAATTCTTCTTGCAATTTCCTGTGCAAGAATAATTATAATATAACAACAGTAATTATGCAGGGGGATGTGATGGTCTTCGTCCAGTGTGGGGACCCTCTGTGAGGCACAGGTCACATCCTGGAAGGCAAAGTCAATTTCCAGGTTAGTCTGGACTATTCAGCTGTTCGTTCCTGGGACTTCTTCTCTCCCAGTTGGACTGCCTGCAAACTTGCAAATAGAAACCAGGTTATATTCATTACTCGAGCACAGTTGTATGTGTCCATGTTTGTGCAGTAATTAAATTAATCTCCTTTTAAACAGTTATTGATAAGGATTAATAACCATCTAGATTTGGACATTTTAGCTCAGCTCCAGTACGAAACCAGATGGGGTTTTTATGAAATAACATGGTGTTTTATTTTATCCCAAGGAACCATACTTCTCAAACTACAAACATGTCTTTCTGCTTACTGTTTAAAATGTACGTAACATTATGTGCCTGCCCCACAATTTGCTCGAGCTAAACTTCACATTTTCCGTGTGCATCGGTATATAAGTCGATTGTAGAAATGATGTTCATACATGCACAGGCATGATAATAACTGAGTCTTTTTATTCCCACAGTTCTTTTCCAATTCCAATTCGATTCTGAGGTTCAGTACTCGCAGGCCTGCAGATGCAGGAGAGCATTGGAGGGCCCAGAGCCCTGCTGTGACCAAGAGGAACAGCCGAAAGGATGAGCAAGAGCCTCTGTGGGAGCACAAGCCAGTGGGAGATGCCTCTCACCTCTATGGGAGACGCCTCAGGGAGCAAGAGCCAGTGGGAGACGCCTCTGTGGGAGCAAGAGCAAGTGGGAAACGCCTCTCACCTCTGTGGGAGACGCCTGTGTGGGAGCAAGAGCCAGTGGGAGACGCCCATGACTCTGGAGACGACACAAGGCAAGGGGTTTGGTTCTGGGTATCAGGGTGCATCAGAATTGTCGTGTCACACTGTGAGAAGAGGAGAGGAAACTGGAGACTGACGATCACAGTACGTTAGACCAATGGTTCTCAAATCCTGGTCTTGTTGACCCACAATCCTGCTGGTTTTCATTCCAGGCCACCTCATTAGATAATTAGAGCCTTGACTGATCTAAGAAGTTGCTTCATTGGAATATTTACATTGCGTTTCAATTCACAAGTTGGGGATATTATTTCACTTACAAAATTCAATGGGTAAAGCTCCAGCAAGAGTTTAAGAGCCAGGAACAAACACATTCAAATTTATCCTATTTTTATTAAGTCAATGAAGGGTTTGACTGTGTAACTGAGGGCCAGCTGGAGCACAGACCAGCGGGTGTCTGGTCCTGCAGGACCAGGGTTAGACCATAGCAACCACTGGTGTTATACCTGGGAACCACTGTAGACCATCGCAGGGGAGCCAGTAGGAGTGTTCCCACAGCACTGTGGAGAGGTTGGGAGAGGTTTTCAGGGGGGGATTTTAATGTGAGTCTGGTGGCAACATGGGCATACAAGATCCCAAGTCACTGCCTCTTGGAAAGGGTGATTTACGTAATAGAAGGTGCCTGGGTTAATGGAACTAATCCATTACATGGAACAATAAAGCAAAATCGAAAACATAAAAAGTAGGCTACTCCAGAAGCAAAGCCCAAAAAATACTCCAACATTATTCACTTGCACAGTTGCTCACAGCTTGAGACTCGCTTGATGGTAAAGACAACCAAAATGTCAAAGATATTTTTAAAAAGAAGGCTGCTCAGACCTTCTGCCTAGTTCCATTTTCTTCTTTATCGTGGATGTCTTTGTAATCGAGAGATTCCATGAAGGAAATAATTAAATAGAAATGAATTCTCAATTGGTCGATGTCATTTATTCCCAGCTGCCCTGTAGTGACCAAACATTTATCATCTGAATCAAGAGCTGTGACACTGGCTGAGCGGAGAGACTCGGTACCTGAAGAATAAACTATCCTTCCAATTCAATTCACTTTATACACATTGGAGTTCAATCAAGACAGAAAAGACAATGATTTATATACTTCACTGATGTCATCATGGAATTGTTAAAGCCCGAAGCCCTTACTTTTAAATGTGTTTCCTTAATTTCTAACAGTCTTGTAACAGTTCAAACACCCTACATATTTAAAGAAGAGTCACCGTTCACCTAATCAATCAAATGCTGTTTCTGGAGATGATCTGAAGCCCTGAATAATCCTCCCAGACTCACATAATGAAGAGATCAGCTCAAAGCACAAGACAAACAGTTTAGCCTTATGCTAAGCCTTTGCTTCATATGGAGAGAAAGATGTCCATTAATATATTTTCCTTGATTTGCACGTTCTGCTTTCACTAGCCACAGGAAAAGGTGATTTGCTTTAAAGTCAATCAGCTTTCTTTGAGCATAAAGGAGCAGAGCTAAGCATCACAGAGCTTTAAGTCTTTGTACACCCTTGGCTTGGAGGCAGAAAAAAAAAGCTAAATTAATGACAGTATAGGTCTTATAAAGGAATTATGCTTCTCTCTGGATATCTCTAATTTCCGCTCTGTAATGTGCTTACAGTTCTAGTGGCAGAAGTCACACGGAGAGGGGGCTTGAAGTGAGGTCTGTGCCTTCATTATCTGGTATGGAGATTAATGGGGTTCATACATACAGTAGTTAAAGGAGCTGGCTGCAGAGAAAAGTGCTGAGCCACTTAATCCGCTTTTTAGAGATTAAACAGTACTGTAATCGTGTTGATTCATTATAATTACCAATATCAATTTACTGGCACTGCTTCCATCCTTACTCAAGAAAGGCTCCAGATGAATGGATTGTGAAGGGAAAGAAAACCAACTTAAAACATGACATTTTTACTAATTGGATTAATCAATTAAATAATTCAGTTTTTTAATGGCACCCATCATTATTCTTATTCCCCAATACCCCCCCTTATTTCCTCTTAATGACATGAGACTCAATCAGCTCATTTCTCTGGCAGTTGCCAGACCTGGTACGGTGTCACCACAGCGCAGGGTGTGTGCTTTTATCTACTGCAACGAGTATATTTTCAGGAATAAATACAGAAGTTCCAGACCCCCCGAGAAGAGCTGTATGTTCACTAGATGAAGGATTAAATGAAAGAGAGCGCATGACACTAGCAAGTTAAACAGTTTTTTATTAACATTTTTTTTTAGAAATGCTTAAATACATAAGCCCACAACAATTATTGATTACATAGAATGTAACAAAGCCAACCCTTGCAAGGGGCTGACCCTTACCAATGCTTTATTGCGTGATTATTAGCTGAAATCAGATCTTGGATTTGTTGTTTTTACTTTGTTAGCAACAAACCTCCGTGTTAAACCATGGCTGTCAAGGGAGGCACTGACCCATCATAACTGCATAACTAAGAGTGACCAAATCCTGGATCTGTGCCTGATTTCTACCCCACTGCTTAATGCGACCTTAACCCAGGAAACAAGGCTCTCCCCACGAGACCTCAACAAACCTTGCTGTGGCAACAGTGTGGAATAGTGGTCATGACTCAAGCCTGATAACCAGAAGGCTGTGGGTTCAAATCCCAGCTGGGACGCTGCTGTCTCACCTTAGAGCAAGAGGTTTGTGGTCAAACTGCTCCATGGCATGCCCAGCTGTAGAAACAGGTGCCCTTCGGGTCATTGCCATTAATGAGAATTTGTTCTCAGTTGACTTATCTAGTTAAATAAGAGATTAAACAACTCAGGGTACAAGGTAATGAACAATGAGGTTTATAGTCCCAGAACTACTGCACTGTCCCCAGCTCCCTCGGCCCACAGAGAGATGTCGGAGTGCAGGAGATAGGATGGCGGAGATAGGATGGCGGCTTCCTCGGGCATCCCCCAACATGCACTGGGGCGGTCCCTGGGACCAGCGCCCTGTCTGACCCGGCCGCAGGAGAAGGACTGCCGGAGGTGGCGGCGGGTCTCGGTGACCTTGAAATGGCTCAGCCTGGGGGGTCCGGGAAGGGGGGGGTGGGCAGTTTAGAAAACCTGCTGCCACAGCACCCCTCCGCAGGCAGGATGGTCCGGCGTCTCTTCCGGCCCCCCGGCTACGTCGTGGGCTTGGCCGCTGAGCCCAGAGCGTCTCCAGGGACGGAGGGCGACCAGCCATTCTGTCCCAGGGAAAAGCGCCGGCCAGACAGCTCCCACCACGGGACTTCCTGTGCCTCTGGGTCCTCTTCCTGCCCCTCCCCCTTCAGCGGCAGCGGCTTCATAGCTCAGTGTGTGCTGGTGTGAAATATCTGTTATGGTCGACATCCCTCCCGTAGAGGGCGCTCCATTTTACTCCTGTCATGTTTATGTCTGTTCCAGGTGTGCCTTGTTGTGTCTCCCTATTTATTCTTAGCTCCTCCAGGGCTCAGGGCTCAGCATTAGGGTACGGATGCTGCAAGGCCCGCCTAGCACCAGCATATCCTATGTCCGTCTCCTGAGGGCATAGGCCTGATCCCCGACACCTCCAGTGTCCTGAGCCCGGGGTCTGGAGGATCTCACCCCGTTATCCCAGGATCTCCATGTCAGTTCTCTGTTCCTGTTTTCCCCATTCCCGGGGATTTTAAGCTTGTCATGTCTCAGGATGGATCTACGGGCACTCTTGGACTGTGCCCTAACCTTGGACTGTGGACGCCACTCTTTGTCTCCCGGACTGTCACTATTATTCTGTGCACCATTAAACCCCTGTGTGTTTTCCCTTACCACGCCTCCCATTTCCGCCAGCTCTTACTGCATCGCATTGGGGCTACTACAAAACCTGTCATGGACTGCAGACCCTGTCCGTAACAATATCAGCCTCCCCCTTGACAATCTGGGGGGAGGTCAGGGACACAGCCTCGGCAGTCCAGCCCCAGCCGGGATGGGTGGAACGCTACAAAGCGCACCTTAAATACCAGCGCGATGCCAGACCTTCCTCAAGTGCCTCCTTAGCTTAGCTAGAAATAAACAAAAGACGATTAACAGAGCCACACAGTAAACACCGCGCAGTAATTAACATTTCACAATCAACACTTAAAAAAATAATTACTTCCCAGAACCTCCCTCCTTTTTCTGCAGGCATCGAGACATTGTTTTCCTCAAAATTTCTTTACGCATAAAAGATTAACTAAAGACAAAGAACAAAGTTAGCAGATTGCACAATGTCGGCTGCTGATTATACAGTGTTCCTTATCCCTTTATCAACGAGATGAAATGCTCAAGTTCACAACCTCCACTAATGAGGTGCCTGCATCAGCGCTACAGAGGAAATTCTCTCTTCTCAGCCGAGATTAGAACAGAAACTCCACAATGTAGGATATCAAAATATTGATGTTTTTTCCTTTGTGTGTTTGCTCCTTCTCCTGGATTCTGCACCTTGTTTTTGTAAAACCAACTAAATCTACATTATTTTGACCTTTATAAGATATATTTTGTGCCTCCACGTTCTGCTCAATATAATATATTATACCACTGGAAAACAATTCTATCCAGATTAATTTACTTCATGCACAGGCTGGTGTAAGAAGTCCATATTGGGGTCAGTAGTGGAAAAAACAAAGATTTAAATAATAAAGTCTTGGAAATTAATAATAAACATTTTGAGTGTGCATGCCTGAAAACATATTTCATCAGCACATTGCAATGAGGTGCCACACGGCGTTCTGCTGTGCCATGTTTTTAAGGTCCTGACAGCTCTGGAACAGCTCATGCGCTGGAGGGGGAGGACCTTGTTCATTCTCCGGCCGACTGCTGGTCACCACTCTGGCCTTCCGGTGGGACGGTGGGGTTGGGGACGAAGCTCTGGACACCACCGTCCTGAAGGGCTTCCTGCTTCAGCAGGTTCAAAGCTGATGCTCCCCCCTCCTTTCCAGCAGGAAGGAGCAAGAGAAATGTGAAACTGCAGGTTCCGCTGCTACATTCTCACCTGGGACAGATTAATAGCATTAAGGCTATTGTGGTAGGCCCTGGTAGGCCCTGATCCCACCTCACATTTTATTTCATGGTTGGTAGCAACGGTCCATATACAAATTCCTATTTCCACCCCCCAAAAAATGAGCTCCCCCGTATGCAGTAGGTAAAAAGGGGTTGCGGTGCAAAAAGTGAAGGCTTCCCTTTTGCAATAAGTCACCAAAAAGCCGCTCGAGCCCTGAATAGTACTTCACCCTGTCCAAGGTGAGACAACAGGAGTTTATAAGAGTTCGGGAAGAAAGTTAGATCCTAATCTTGCATACTTCCACTTGCCTAGATACTGTATATAAGTCTCGCACCCCGGATTTCCTTTCACATATTTCTTTTTGCATCCCCTCTGCCTGCCCAGCTACACCCCTGCTGCGGCTCCCTGGCTCATTCCTTACAGTAGTGAGGGGAATTTGTGCAGCTTTATCCTCACAGCTTGACTGCCATTCCCTCAGCTAGGAGAGTCACGCCCAGTACTCTCTGCATACAGCATTGTGTCCCTCTGTCATATCAGGATCTAACCCAGCTATTGAAAATTTCGGTATCAGCAAGAAAACTGAAGAAAACCTCAGACGTATGGAGGAATAGAAATGGTGCTCTACAGGCTCTAGAGAACTAATCATTTACTAAGCTGCACTGAAATGTTGTTGGCAAATTAGAGTGTTGGGGGACAAGAACGAACTGAGAGCTGCTTGAAATTGCTGCTAGACAGACCTTGGTCTAGCTGGATGGTGAGAAAGGAAGGGAAGCTTCACTCTTCCTCCAGATGACTCGCCACCTTCCAGAAGTCAGATGCCTAGTTCTGCACTTTGCTAAGCTAAAAACAATGTCATGCCTTCAAGCAGAATCTCTTCCCCCTCTCTCAGAAAAAAAGAACACCACTCAATTAAACCGTCTCTTTAATTTGCAGAAAAAGAGGACGTATGAACTGCATTACAGTGGTTTTCTTTTAACTCTGTATCCAATTTGCACATTCTCTTAAGTGGCACGTTTTGTCTTATTACACACTCTAGTGAGTCTTGGTGTTTTTCAGGTGAGTAGAAAGAGTGGAATTCACTGTATTAGTCTCTGAAATCTTGAAATTTTTATCATAGCAAATGTTAGTAAAGCTGCAGTTTCTGAAAATATGGGTTAGGACATTACACTGCTCATATATAACCATGAAATTGACCTGAATTTTTACAGCATCTAAGACAGCTCTCTGCTGTTATTGACTTTGTCTACATTTCAGACATGAAAAGCCCTTGCAAGTCCAATGAACCACACATCCTACAGGCAACACGGAAAGACATTCCAGATTATGAGCATTCCTAAACATTCTAACACACTGGTTCTTTAAGAAAAACATCTTTTATTTGGTCGGGTAAGCCAATTCAGAAGACTAACATTAAAAAAAACAGGAAGAACACCACAAAGAGCTGTAAAAACACAGCTGATCTCAAGAGCAAAAATGTGCAGAACTTACACAGAGCCCTCGCATTCCAAATCCTTGTTATATGATCTGAAACATCCTCGCACACCTCCAAGGAAATAAGCAATGAAGTGTTCATTTCTTCAGCAGTTCTCTACCAGGCAGCTGCTGCCCTCTATGCATCCCTGTAGACTGTTGAGAGGGATCTGCAAGAAGTATTCCAGCCAAGCAGATTAACGTGTTAATCAAATCATCACCCTTTCAGAGAGATGGCTGCATTTACCTGTAGCGTGGTCTCGGCTGACTTACCTTTTAAAATCACACGAATGAAACGAATTTGCGTTTTCACTGACAAGCTGGAGACCCATTTTTACAGTAGGGGACTATTGTGATTTGTGTGCAAGACCCTTCCGACTGCTAGAACAGCACAAGGCCACCTGGGGCTCAAGCCCACAACCCTCCAGCGTGACGTCCGGCGGCTCTTGCCACTGCGCCACACTGGGGGATCTGCCTGGGAGACGAGAGCGACGCCTGCTGAGAATC
The DNA here is from genome assembly GCF_059453375.1 of Lepisosteus platostomus. Lineage (NCBI taxonomy): Eukaryota > Metazoa > Chordata > Actinopteri > Semionotiformes > Lepisosteidae > Lepisosteus > Lepisosteus platostomus. Next base: position 1,375,218 of record NC_142621.1, read on the forward strand.
TGCTTGCTCTCAGGGGCGAGAGATTCCCCACCAATGAGACAAAACCTTTCCTCATTCCAATTCTACAGAAAATTACCACCCAAAAGACAATGAGCATTGAGCTACAAGTCATTTTCTAAAGGATTCATGTTCTAATCAACAAGCTAATGGAAATAAAACAGATCTTGAGGGCAATCAGGCATAAAACTCTCATAAGTAATGTCCCGTAAATAAAACACACCAGCACTTATCTCGCCTTTTATGCTGGGAGATTCGATTCATCAAATTATATAGGACACAGTGGTGACTTCTATATGGTGCTCCAATGAGCTATCTAATTACATACTCAGCTTCACACAGATGTTAGGTCTATGCAATTAATTAATTGCGAAACTGCCGGCGCGTACGGTGGCAATTTAATTTTTTTTCCTCCTACTTCTGTGTCTGCGTCTTCAGCAGTTCCTCTTCTCCTCTCTGCTGTGTATCTCCGCAGCCCCGCCAGCTGTAAACTTCATGTTCCTTCGCTGCTCACAGAGCGGGCTGGAGCCAGCGAGCTTTAAAAAAAAAGACAAAATCATGTTGACGGATGAGGCCCGTTAAACACCCCCTTTTCTTGTACGTAATATTTGGCATTAATTAGTGACCATTCTCCTGTGCAGACAAAGCCAGATCGAGAAACACCGGGTGATTAATTGGGACAGACACCAGCAGCAGGCGCCATCTGAATATTGAATCCATCGGAGGGCACACAGTGAGGTACGGAGGGCACAGGGAAGGCTGGATTAGAACAATACGGGAGGCGGTGGTGTGCTGTTGGGAAGCGTTTTCCGGGAGTCCCACCAGGGCCGAGGCAGGTACAGGAAGAAGCAGGGGTGGAAACACACAGTTCCCTTTGAATCAGGCTGAAGCCACAAAGCAGAGGGACCTCATTAACGTGCACCCCGGGGACACTGGGACCCCTGTTACCTAATCCCCACCTCCCCTCCCCAACATTTATTAGATCACAGATGAACCCAGGACGCTTCGCAGCAAGAGCCCTGTAAACAAATCAGTACAAGCCGGCGACCTGCCTTCAGAGGAGCAGGCAGGCACAGCCTGGCCAGCCCAGCGCTGAGCCCCAACATGTGTAACATGTGCTGTCTGGCCTGCGCTTCTCCTGAAGACGAGTATACTCGCGAGGCATTGATTTATACCACAGGACGAAAACGTGCATGTTTCCGAGTCCTGTTTAAGTGCATAGCATGCTTTAATAAGGGTTTTGTTTCCTGTGGCAATTTAACCACTCAATTGGCGACACTGCTTGCATAAAATGTTTCCAACAGACATGCAATTTTAGACTTAGCAGCCACAGCAACACTTGCAGGCACTCATTTCACTTTACTGCTATTTTTCACATATCCAATTAGAACTAGAAAGAAAAAAAATCCAGAAGGACAAGATTTGTTACACCATAATAAATGGAATTAGATAAACTCCATCTAAAATTCCAAAGCTGTTTTTAAATATGAAAGGAAATAATCAATATTTTTACTAGTTTATTTTGACCTTTATTTGGAAATATAATGTGTGGTTGGACTGTGACTCTGCAGTAAGGTGGTTTAAAACTTGACCTCTCATAACACACAGATCCCGGGTCTCATGAGGTGTAACAGCTCTCCAAGAGCCAGTCAGTCTGTAAACACTCATCACTTCATCATTCTTATACAAAAGACATTTCAGTAGACGGGAAACACAAAACAATGTGTCCACTGCTTCTGCAACACCATGAAAACATGCCAATTAAATCAAGTCAAAGAGACAGGTTAAGATGAAGCCCTGAACTTACATATCCAAAGCTCACGTCTGCACTGCATTTCTAAACCAATCGCCATGCACAGTTTCTCCATCCTCTGGCCTGAGAGCACTCAATATCACTTTAATAAGTGTCAAGACTTGAAGTTGTTCAGGTTTAATCGGAAGGCAAATAAAAACTTCTACCTAGCCTTGCCCTTAGAAAAGCCACACACTCTAAGCTGTCTTCCCCCATACCATTATTGAGAATGGGATGCAGTATGATACCATATGGACTTATAATTTCAAACTGACTTTTGGAGAAACTTTCAGCTTTGATTTTCTCTCAGATGGTTGATATAAAAGGGGACAGTGATACATATTTCAAGCCCTGCGAATTCACAAAGGGACTTAGGAATAAAGAGGTAGGAACCTTTGAACTAAACAAAGGTCCATCACTGCACTTCATTTCGCAAGTGCCTTGAGCAGACGAGGAGGTGGATGCCCAAGAGGGGGGACCAGCTGGTTTTCGCCAGCATTCCCAACTGACAGGACCGGCAGAGTGTCGCCTCCACGCCCGGCCGCGCTCTTTCCCTGCTGTGTCATCCACTCCTCTCGCGTCCGCGCTCTCATCTCCGGCTGCTGGTCTGCAGCTCCGAAAGCATCCACTCATGAGCTCACATCTGTGCACCTCTTTGTAGTGGCCAGGAGCTTGCTGCTTTGCGAGCTGCATTAAGTTGATTAAAGTGGGACCATAGACAGTTGTTCCGTGCTTTTACTCAGCTCCTAGATTAAAGACAAGAAGGCCTGCTTCTCTCCGGCTTCCTGAAAGAAACTGCTACTTTAAAAAAGGTCAACAAAAGACAAAAGCCTTTAGAGTGAAAGCTATAGAAGGCTTCTTTTCCAAATGATTTCTAATTGTCCCTTTGTTCTGCACAGATAGCATTTGTGTTCACCGTGACAGGGTAAGTTACCTGCAATTCTATCTTAAAAGCTTCTCTTGAAAGTCTCTGTGGAAAAATCAGCATGTAAGTAGCAGCTATTTCCTAAAGTGTACTTACATAGCAACAATGGAAAACTAAATAAATAGCATGATACAATCTTCCTAAATTGTTGCAATCAAAGGCAAAGCGTAATTGAATCCATTTTAAAATAAAAGACCACAAACGAAAGAGGACTAGAATACCCAAGAGCAAATGTAGCTATGAAATGAGAAGCCTTTCAGTGCTGAAAATGTGTGTGAACCCCCAAAATAATTATGGGCATTACAACTTCATACCACGTTCCCCTTGATTAATCAAAACCAGTCTTTTCTTAAATAGCCAAAACGGTTTACCAATTTGATGTTTTTTCAGACTCAATGGTAAACTAAGTCCAGAAAATGAATAATTAAGAACCAGTGTATGTGGAAAAAATAAGCAAACCCCAGAAAGAGGTGGTTAAGAAGACTTTTTAAAAAAGTAGCTGATGCTCATCAGTCTGGAGAGGGTTACAAAACCATTTCTAAACATCTGGGGTTAAATCCATCCCCTGTAGACAGTCTACAAAATGAAATTAAAGACCAGAGTGAATCCGCGCAGAACCAGTCATCCTGTCAGGATCTCCCCAAGAGTAACCCGGAAAAATATCCAGGAAATCACAAAGAACCCTATAACAACATTGGAGGACCTGCAGGCCTCTTTCATGGCCACTAATGTCAGTGATCGTGCCTCAGCCATCAGGAAATGATTGATCAGGAATGGTTGCCATAGAAGAGTAGTGAAGAATCAATCATTGTTCTCTAAAAACTACCGAAATTCTTCTCAGGTTCACCAAAAGGCACCTGGATGATTCACAAGACTACTGGAACAAATTTCATAGAAGTCAAAAGTTGATCGTTTTCTTCAAAATGAGAAATATTTGTTGAGGCGAAAACCAAACACTGCCAAACACTCCCTTATCTCAGACTTACAGCATGGTGACCGTTGATATTTTGCTGCCTCGGGACCCGATGGCTTGCCATCATTGACAGAACATGAGTTCAGCGTTGTATCAGCAAATTCTGGAGGAGAATGTCAAACCACTCACTCATCAGCTGATGCTGAGCTGAAAGTGGGTCAGGCAGCAAGACAACAATCCTAAACATACAAGCAGATCCACCACAGAACGACTGCAGAAGAAGAAGATCTTTTGCATTCTGGACTGGACAAGTCAAGTCTGGACCTAAACTCCACTGAAATGTAATGCCACATCCTGAAGTGAGTTGTTTTCATAAGAAAACCCTCAAATGTCACAGTTTTGAAGCAGTTCTGTAAGCATGTACGCACCACGATTAAAAAAGCCAATACAAGGGACTGATAAACAGTTCCAGGAAACGTCTAGTTAAAATATACAGTATAAATCATATGAGAATATGGACCAACCCAGGGTCACAAACATATTCATGGCACTGGTCAACACCAAGTTATAACCTGATCAAAGTCATTGCTTTAGGTTTTTTTTTATTCTGTTCAAACAGGCTCACTCTGTTATAAATATGTATCTGCTTACTAAAATCTGGTTTCTGCCTTTGCCTCAGAAGCTAGTGTTGTACTTCTAAAGAAATGTCATCCATTACATTCCTGAAGCACGGCCACAGGCTAAAGCACAACACGGACAGTGCGGCAAAGAATCCATCCAGACTCTTCCTTCTCAGTCTAAAGCTGGGTGCATCCTTTCCAAAGCCACAAAGTTATGGAAGGTGTGATGCCACCCATTATGATGAATTCTTTGATGAAACAAAGCTTCCGTTTGATTTCCTTAGAAGAAAAATGTGATGGTCCATTAGTGCATGTTTGGCTTAAGAAAACAAGAGTGTTTATAATGGGTCTCTATACCTATGGCAGAAATATTAAAGGAGCCAGGCTGATACATACTGTCTGAAGTTTTGATAATTTAGTGCATACACCCCTGACAAATGATAGAATTTCTTAAGCAGGAGGGCTGTGCATGCCGAATAATTTCTAAATTACCCTTCAAACTGCGGCTGTGTTAAAATATATCAAATGCACTTGCATAAATATAATGGCAGCATAAATTACCTTTGGATGCTGATTTTGATAGCATGTCCTATTTTCCTTTTGTTATTGCTGCGCCTCTTCGTTTCACTACAGATGACACAAAATTAAAGTGTTCTCTCAGCCAGCACTCAAAGACATTTCTGACACTCGAAAATTATCTACTTTAGCGAAGCCACAGCTGAGCAAGGCAGCGATTCATTCCTGAACTGGCTGCCAGTAACTTTAGTACTTAAGGAGCTGCCTGTAAAGGGCCAGGTGGTGTTTATGCAGATGAATGAACGCGTTACAATGTGCTCTTCCTTTTGCTTCAAACATTAGCGTTTCAAATGTGACAAATCAGATGTTCATCTTCTGCATTCCTGCGCTGTTTTCCCGCGATTATGGGAAGGCTGCTGGCCTTCCTCTATTGCCAGAGTGCGAGTCCGTGTGCGTCGTTGTGTGCGAGAACGTTTCCACACATGTTGCTGCAGGATCGTCTCTGCAACACTGGTTCTGGCCAGAGAGAGCGACCGGCTCTGGCCTTGGTTCACTGCGCAGGAGAAGGTGAACTACCATTCTCTTCCTCACTCACCAGCAGCAGGCTGCTAAAGTCAACAGGTGTTGACTACCTGCACATTATCGCAGACCTGTACTACTGATGAGCTTAATCAAGAAGAGAGGGACACACATGATCTTGACCATACTACCTGCGGCATTGGATTGCTTTATTATCATCATTAGAGCTAGATTTTCTTCCATTGTGGTTCTCGGCTTGTAAGTTCCTTACAGGACAGGAAAAACCCAGCTGTGTGGGCCTTGCGCTGGGAAACTAGGGGATGGAACCGACACAAGGAGATGGGCAATGGAAAAGAGGCTGTATTTAGCTGTAGGTTAGCTGAGAGCAGAACCTGGAGACGCTGAAAGAGAGTGCATGGACAGTATCGTACAAATGATAGCGGTGGGCTTTAGAAGTGAGCAAAGTGAGGTCCAGATTCTGAGGAGTGTGACTCTACCAGCCTTGGCTAGGCTCCCATGTGTTCTACACCACCACTGTCCACACCTGGGCACTGCCACACAAAACAGGCTGCCCTGTTTGAGGAACGGCTGGCAAATGCAGAACTGTTGTGCACAAGAATACAACAAATATTTTTACTTCATGACTTATTCTTGAAAAAAACACAAATATTCTTTCCTGATAGACATATTCTTAAATAAAACACAGAACACATTGTGAAATTTCCCCCCAAAGTAGCCATGGGCGCATTTTGTCACAATGATAGTGCATTAAATACAGTACAGGAATAAAAGAAAGCAGTTTCTGAACATGTCTCTTTAATGCATTTTGTGCAGTAATAGGAATATAGGATAAGTGGGAAAACCAATTAGGTTTTAACTAGTGGAGGGTTGGTATTAGAATACTCTCATTAGAATGAAATTCCATTCTATTGGTTTTGTCATCATTGGTTCAGTTCTTGTTACATTTTAAAAAAATAATAAAAGTGAATGTTTTTTCGTTGAGAACTGAACAAAAATATGTTTTACACAGCCGTTCTTAGGTTTGAAGTTATGCAAGCAATTTAAAATAGTGCACTTCTAAATAAATTTAAGCGGTACAATGAGACAGGAAAACAGTGTGACCAAAAAGAGGTATATAAAACATTATCTTGTCAATTATAACTTGCAAACTCTGTGCAGCAGTGCAACAGTAGCACCTGCACGCTACAGTTGTCGAGCCCTTGATTGCTGGAGATACACTAAAGGCACCATTGTGTAGATCAACTTGACCTGACCTCACCCATTAAGCTGCTGTATTGTAAACCGCAAACGGTTTCAGAAAGGCGGATGGCTTTATAAAGCATTAAGGGAAAAAAAATTCTCAAAAGAAGCAGCTCGGTTAAACACATACCAATACATGGTACATTCTGAATATCCGGTGTATAAAAATGAAATTTTAATTCTAGTATCAGAGAAAATTATACTGTGCTTGATTTTCTTAACATGCAGCAGAGGCTGTGGGGGGCAATTGACTCTTTCCAGGGAGGACAGACGCCAGGGTATTGACAGTAAGTAAGTTTTCATTTATAGAGCACCTTTTATACCCATGAGTGGTGTTCAAGACGCTTTACAGAACACAAACAAAAAAATTGCTTTGATTTAAAAAATCTGAATGATTAAAGTCTGTTGTGCGTCTAGATATAAAAACCAATAACGTCTAAAAGTCAGTCTTACAGAATATTTTACTGGGAGCCCTTCAAGGACACCAGCGTCAGAGTGATATAAGATGTGACGGAACCCTTCTCAAATGTAAGTGGGCAATAGATTTCTGTCAGCTTTCTACATTTAAGACTTTTTCAGCGCGATTTGTGCCATTTTGGGAACACGGTCTATAACAGCTCCTAGGAGGAACACTGTTGCATTATATATAATAGTTAAATAGTTCAAAGTTCATATATGAGCCTGCAGATGGGTGCAGACCAGTGGATCTTGCATCTCCATCCAGGATCTGGATAATAACCAGCCCTCCTCGCATTCTCAGTGCCCACCCCACACCCCACACCCCACACTGTCTTTGCCTTGTGCCTTGCACTGAGCAAATTCCTTCCTGGCACATTTCAAATTTTGTTTTTCTGCACTTTATTTTTCTATTTTGCTTATCATAACCCTTTTAAGTACATTTCAGAAAGGATTTCAGCCACATAAACATGTAAGAAGAAGAATGGATATTATTATTAATAATAATAATAATAATAATAATAATAAAGTCTCCTTACATTGTATAGTATGTTCAATATAAGAGAGATTCTAAACTTGTCCTTACAGGCCTGTAACTGAAAAAAAAAGCTGACAATTCAGCAGCAATCAACAACTTGTTTTGTAGCTCACCAACCTCAACAGATATAGAAAAAAAGTTCCCTAATACTCGCACCAGATTTTTTAATCAGATGTTCTGCCACACTACAGGCCCGAGCATGTGCCTCACAGGTATCTGCTAACTGGTCTCTGCCTATTTTTTCACACCCTCATGGCTCCTAATGGCACACCGTGTAGATGTCCTGCAGCCTGCCTGAAGAGCCCATCAATTTAAAAATACAATTAACCGAGTAACGATGTGCACAGCTTGGTGAAAAAGAAAAAAACCTGTTTGCTCTCCATCTTAATGTCATGCAACAATGAAAAGCTTCCTAAATGTAAAGGACGACTCTTCCACGCTAATTTAACATGCAGGGGATCCGACGTTGTTTCAGAAATACAAACATGCAATTGCCCTCCTAATGAGCACCAGGCCATCCCATGCAGTGCGTTTCATTTCTGGAGTCTTACTGCACACACATATATACAAAAATAAAAAGCTCCTCAAAGTCCTCGTGTAAACTGATAAAAATCTATTTTCACACGACAACTATGAGTGTGTGTCTCGGCGAGTGCTTCTAATAAATTGATCTCTGAAATATCAGCTCCTAATTTACTGGTTGTACACAAAGGGCCAGTCGAAACTTGCATGATGATCCAATTTGCCACAGCACTTGTTTTTAGTCTCTTAGAGACCGCTGTGCATGCACAGTGGGAAAAAGTCATTGCCTTCCCATGAGTCAATCACTAGGCCTTCATTTCCTGCTGGACCTCACCATCAGACAGCTCCAAGTGTCTAATTATCATTCAGAAACGAAACCCACAACAGTGACTGATCACAGGAACATCCTACTCCAGCTATGCACAACACAGCTAATTGTTCCATTACACTAATTATCTTGTCGACTGGAAGAGAATAATAAAATTAAAGGAAAATAGAACAGAAGAGAACAGGTTCAAAAACTACCAGAATAATTTAGATTAACCCTTTGCCTCTTTTCTTTTTTGAATCCCACTACAACTCTGAGGTGTACTGTTCTAATTATCCAAGAGCATCTCCGAAATCACTAATTATCCAAAGACTTTCTCATTAGGCGATTTTAAATCCAATCTTAGATCAACACTTGTTCAGACCTCAGGGAATCGCCGTTCCCCACAGCAGTTAAGTAAACAGTCAGTTCAAAGGCTCAGGTAGTCCACTTATAAAGAAGGGTAAACAACTGCTCAACTTGAAAGAAATTACTCACACAGCTTCTCCAGCCCCATGCCGGATCCATAATTCATCTCTGTCTAAAATGTTTCGTTTCACCGCTTAAATATATAATTTAAACCCAGCGAAGCCTTGAAGTTTAGTGAGTGGGTGCGTGATGACTGTAGACCGCAGAAAGACGACTGAAGAAAGAGCACTGACCACTACAACAATCACATGCACCTCCTGTGATTATCACGACGCTAAGAATTAAAAGACCACAAACAGACAAAGGTGCTGACCAGCTAAAGTATGCAGAGGCCCAAGGGGCGCAGAGCCTGTGCCACAATTAGCTTAGGCTTTTAGTAATTAATTCAGAATACTGTGTCTGCATTTAATAGCCATTAGTGCTCAGAAACAATACTGCATGTCAATGAATGGCTGTGTATCACTGGAGTTACTAAAACAGCTTCTGTGTGCAAAGAGAACCAGGCAGCATGTCCTCAGCCTTTCATTTGAAAATTACAATATTATTAATCAGCCACTTCAAGCTGTGTAGTAATTCTGGTTCATCCAGATTCTGAGTCCTCCATCTTAATGTTAATGTCTTGCTCTATTAAGCACTGCCAGAATTTTTGCTCTGTCACTTAATATATCATTTCTTCAAATCTGCTGTTTTAACCTTGAAGCAATTAGCTGTTGTTGAATCATAATGAATCTTGACATCACTCACTGGTGATGAAATCCCTAATTGCTCTATAAAAATTGAGTCTTTTGACATCACTGCTGACAGCCTTTTTTTCATCTAGCGACACGTGATACCATCTGTATGGAATTTGAAAGGCAGCTCTGCGCATATCTCATCACTTGACAAAAATCTGGATTCTCTCAAAAGATGAAACCATTTAGTTTCATTTGCGATCTTGGCTACATCATTCTAGTGTGAGTGTGAATTGCCCATTAAAATTCAAAAACTCAACATCGGCACTTCAGAAGGACAAAACAACGAGTGACTATGATTCTCTTGGAGATATCTTCAACCAGCAGACAGTGTAGGAGCACCAATACAGAGGAGAGCTATTCTAGATTTTTTATTTTGTAATGTCATTTCAGGCAAAAATTTCCCCTTTTCCAAAAGGCTGGTCTTAGGGTTCAGCATTCTCATAACCGTCATCTCTTGCAACCTCGAAAAAGCAGAAGAGTTTTTTAACCAGATTCCTTACTTTGGGAAGGAATGTGGGAAGAGGTCCCTTTTGAACACAGATGTTCCTGACAAACCAATTCTTTACCAAAGAGGTGATCAGATCATAGCTGCTCATATTACCACATGTGGATGTAAGTACTATAACAGGTGATGAGACATTGTATAGCCTTTGTTAATTCCCGTGCTTACACCGAGCAAAAGAGAACAAACTGAAATAGAGACAGAACCCTTTGTTTAAAAGACGCTTGGGATTATGAAGTCCCTGGAGCATTCAATATTAAATTTAGGATTCTAACCTCTTATGTAATAACCTACCAAAAGGGACAGTTGTGCTTGTGGAGTTATTACTTCATTTGTTAAGAGGCATGCTTGGTTCATGCAGGGTAAACCTCCAGTGTCCTCAGTGTAGGTCTCTGGACTTGAAGTTAGAAAGTGCTGAGTTCAAGTCCTGGGTTAAGCACAATTTCAACAGCCCCCAAATGGTTTCCCAGAAGATGGTAATGTTTATCATGTGCAACTGTGCTCATAAATGCTTTTTCCAAAAAGGACAACCACACCCCTACATTGTAACAGATACAAAGTGTGCAAATAAGAGAAGGAAGCTTAAGATTTACATTTGAATTAATGTTGGTATCTAAAAAAATGAGCAGCCTGGGAAGGAAACTGCAAACCTTTTTTTTTCTGCAAACATTAATAATCCCTTCATTACTCTATTTCAAGAAAACACATATCATTATCAGCTCAAGGTGTATAGTACCTAATTAGTAGAAAAGCCTTGAACATTTAAATGTCCTACTGGATGAAGAGAAAGAATGCAGCACTCTTAACAGGGAGCAGAGAACCCCATGCAATTTTACCAGTGTTGACTCATCAAAACCAGTTATGCTGAGATAGCCATTAAAAACTATGTCCTTTTCACTCTGAATAACCCACTCCAACACATGAGGTTTAATGGCCAAATAATTTGTAAAAGCCCAATGTGCATCGGGCTAAACCCATGCCATGATCTGAGGACTTCACCATCTGCAAGACAAACACAAAACGGCCTGATTCTGTGATTTTATACTTGCTTACTAAAAACTAATCAGTGGTATAACGTATACAAGTGCAAAGAGTGTATTTATATTGAGAGATCTGTTTGTATTGAAAGTGTGGGGGCTCGGATCCTCTCAAAGTGACGTGCATAAGTAAATCATAATAAAGAAATAAACAAAAATAACAAAGCCAGGGACGGTGGAATTAAAGCGGTGTAACGCCAATTTCCAGATGTTTCTGCCGTTGCCCAGAATTTGACTGGGCTGGCTCCTGTACCCGCCAGCTCCATCTTTACGTCTCTTCGCGATGAAAATGGGAGACGCTTCCTCACAGGGCAGCCTGAGCGCCGGCCCCCGCGCGGACGTCCGGACCGTCTGGAACGCTCCCAGTACAGCGCCCGACGTGTCAGACCGAAGGCTTCGTCAATTTGGAGCAGCGGGCCCACACGGGGCAGCCCTGTGACCCTTGACCTCGGCCCTGCGCTGGCACCAGGCCTGCTCTTCCTCCACGGGGCCGCGGCAGCCGGTCCGTCTCCAGTGCCGCCATGTTAGGGCCCTGTGGACGGCCCTGCTCCTCGAGAGCCACAGTCCATTGTGTTTTCGAGGGTCACGCAAACGCCAGACTTTCCTGAACGCCCGATGTTTCACTCTGGCCACAGGCGATTTGTTCAAATAAGTAACCTACAACATCACACACAATTAAAACATCAACACCTTGTAGCTGCCTATCGCTGGCTTAACAGAACCAGTGAGGTTAGTGGAGTGCTCAAAGCTCACGTCAAGCTCAACAAGGGGGTATTATTTCTACTTGATTATTAGTACTTTATTTTACATGATTATATTTATTCTTGATTATTAATAACTTGAGGAGCCATATGTATGGTTATTATTAATAATCGGAGAAATTAATATTTAAGGATTGTAAAGTGTCTGAATACATTGATTTATTTAGAATTTGTGCAGCTGAAAACTGAAAGCACTGTTTGAAATAAACATACTGCTGAACAAGTGTTTCACACGGCCTTCCATTTTAGAAAAATGAAAATGGATGCTCGTGTTATGTTTACAACATCTTAGTGGACAAAACCATTTTTTAAAAAATACGCATTAAAACGATAGAATATTTATGCTACACTGTTTCTTAGAATTAGGTGAATTTCCTAGGAACAGAAAAAATTACCCATAAGGTCTGAAGCTAAGACAATTAACTTTTATCATATTTGCACTGCACTATGTTCTCCTAAAATAACGTTCTAATTATACGAAATAGGTTTTAAAGCTGTCTATGCATTGTCTCGCAGCAGAATAAAAAGTTGTCCCGTGCTGTGTTTTGCTGTGAAATTATCGGCGCGTGTTCCAGGGACTGAAAAGCCAAGCAGTTCGGAACCACCTGCAGCTTCACGGACAAGTTGTCCAGAAGGAAGCAGGAAGTAAAAGTCGTCTACCCGCCTCCCAGGCTGGGGTCACCTGCCGTGCGTGAGGCTCCTGGTTGTTAAAAGTCTGATCAGACTTGTCTGTTGACCAGGTCACACAGAAAGCATCACGTCCTTTTCTGCACTTGCACGGTATTGACAGCTGCACATGCTGTATGTATGAAATTAAAACATTTAATTATGTATGAAATGAATATATATATATATCAGGGAAGGTCTGTGTGATGGTATTGTACGTTTAGAGGTCACTACTAAAACTTAACAAGACTCCTTTGGCGCTGGGATACATCAGATTGCCGACCTATATGATAATATAACTTAATGTAACCCATAGTAAGACGTTTAACATGTGATACAGTATGTAATTCATTTAGCATTTCGCAAAGGAAATGCACGAATGAGCACGGATGTGATTTTATTCAACTTGTCTTTACAGTCACTGTGGGTGAAAAAAACCCGCATTCAAAAACACAACTGAGCACAAAGCAGCTCGTCGGGCACCTGAGCGATTCCCACAGGCCTGTGCCCGATTTAAAAGACACTTGTCAGCATTTAAAGATGAGTAGTCCAAGAGTACGTCGTAAATGGCAAGACTGAGAGAAAGTTTTAAAGGGAAGGAGACGAATAAACTGTAGTTAACTAAACGTCCGAGTCCTGTCAATGTCTAGTACGGCTTTGCTAATTTGTGGTTCCTGAAGCCAGGTCATATGAGAAACATGGCATCAAAACCGCAAGAAGTGAAACGCGTCTTGTCCACATTTCGGTTTCAGGAGCGGCTCCGGTCTTCGTCCCCTGCGGACCGGTCTCAAGTTATGAACGCGCCGCGCCGCTTGCAGTCGCTCTAAGTGTAAACAGGGTGTCGAGGAACTGGAGTGGAGCCGGTGTAGGCAGTGTGAATGCGGCCAATGTGTAACAGGTTTCAGTTTAGGGTGAGCCTGCTGGTCTGACGCTCTCTGGGCTGTGTGAACCGTGGGCTTGAATTCAGCACCCGATCTCTTACGCTGCAGGTGCTCGTTTATCCGTTTATTTCCGTATTTGAGCGGAGTACATCCCTGTCTTCACGAGGCATCCCATGGTGAGTTACTGTTCCTGTGGCTATACGATGTGAAAAATACTTTTTTGCTACTTGTCTGGGAGGACCAGTCTTAAGTTGGAATGAATCCACACGATACAATCAGTCGTCCACCCGCAGTGGGAAAAGACGGGGACGTTTCCTCGCTGATAAAGGAGCGGTCCTGCGTGGCATTGACGCGGACTCTAGTGCTCAACATCTCCTTAAACTAAACGTACATTTATTAATGCACAATGTATTGTTACCCAGTTATAAAACGTATCAGTTAACATTAGCTCAGGCCTCGTCAAAGTCAGACCGTTCTTCCGGTACCTTAGCAAAGATGACGTCTGGGAACTTCCGGGGTCTGACTCCTGTTTCAGTTTTCTTATGAACAATACTGCTGAGACAAGAGTTTGACACGGCCTTCCATTTTAGGGAAATGAAAATGGATGCTTGTGTTATGTTTACAACATCTTAGTGGACAAGCCATTTTAAAAAAACGCATTTAAACGAAAGAATATTTACGCTACATCGTTTCTTAGAATTAGGTTAATTTCCTAGGAACAGAAAAAAATACCCATAACGTCTGAGGCTAAGACGACTAAAAGTTACACCGTATTGCCCAGTGAAATGATATTATGTAAATGTGTCTTTTGTCTGTACCCGCTTTTAACGACACGCAGTGAAGGAATACAAGTCTTTGTTTACTGTAGGCTACTGTATAAAGTCTCCAAAACTGTCTCTTTTGGAAAGCAGAATATATTTGTGCAGGACACAGCACGGTGGAGAAATGCTACTCAAACGTTTAGGCTTTTCGTTAACAATGACGTTATCCACGTGTTAATTAAAGGCATGCGCATTTAACAAGGTAAATGATTAGTAGAAACCGAGAGCACCCTTAATTCCCCTTAAATTTATTAGGACACGGAAGTTACTAGGTGAAGTGTGTTAGTTGGGGATTTATCTGCCTTAAGGCCATAACTTGGAACTAGCAGTAATGCCCATAATGCAATTTTCTGCGCTCATTCACCGTCCTGATTTCCTGTTTTTACAAATTCAGGGACATGCTATGACTCGTATAAGTCATCAGAAGATTCAGAAGCTGACATTCAGCCCTGCCAGGGTTGTGTTGTGATTTTGATTGTCGTTTGTTCAGTTTACCTGTTCATCGATAACATACTAATGCACCTCGTTTAATTATAAGCGAGAGGGCACCTTTAAAAGTACATTATATTGAAAGGCTTCAAGTTATTCCGCTGATTATTCCACGTTTTTTTTTATTTCTGCCTCCTACCTGCTTTAAATGAAATACGTTGTAGTTTCTAAGAGTGAAAATGAAAATCTCCCGGTGTACGGTTCGCAGAAGCGGAATATTCACCGGGTTTAAACCCTACACATACAGTACTCCCTTCGACAAGCTCGTCTAGACAATCAAAATACGTTCATTTTGCGTGCAGATTTATAAAAACGTTTCTGTCAGAATGTTTTAAAATAAATTAACCTTACATCGATTTAAAAAAAAATTGACCATCATCACCTTTAATTTTAATTAATATTAAGAATCGGAATTATTGCATATAAACAAGGAACCACATCCGACCGTCGAAACCCCTGAGTTAGAAGTTTGTGAGTCTGGAGTAGCAGCACAGCCACAGACAGGCCACAGGCACAAGCGTCAGGCTTTAACAATGATAAAGAGGGTCCACGTTGCACGAGGTTAGACCCCAGCAGTTCCGTGTTTCTCTGCTCCAGAGCGCCGCACAATATTAGTCCATTTTACACCTCGCCCGATCAGTGCGCGGTTTGAATGTATGCAAGGGTAAATCACAATGCCTGCCAGCAATCACAGCCTCTTTGCAGAAATCCCAATTCACACTTTACATGAAGCTAACCTTGTTATAACTATTTCCCAAATCCACCAGCTTTGAAACAGCACATGTTCACAGCCCACCATCTTAAAATTCATCACTTTGACACCTCGCCATCACCACGGGGCGAGATTAAAGATCCAACCAACAATAATTAAGGGACGCCCAGATGCCTAATGCGCCACCTCTTTTTTCTATTTATATAAAAAAATGCTTGTAGTATAGTCTACCAGTATGAAAGCTTGATGTAAATTGACGCCCGTTTATTTGGCATGCTATAGGCATGTGTGCTTGCATTTTTGTGCGTAATACTTCGGTTGTTCGATTTAGCATGTATTATTTCTTTTAAAAAATAGATCTTCGTGTTTGGAAGTGGAGCAAGAGGCGTGATAATGAGTAGGCTGAGGAAAGGGAAAGTGTTACCTCATTAGGGTAATGACTAAGACATCCCCACCATTACATCGGCTTGAAAACGTGGCAATTAAGACACCCTGCATGGGCTCCTAGAGGCACAAGAACCATCCAGTTCTCCGAAGCCAGAGAGTAGGCTAATGCGTGTCATGTAAATGAAAAGACCGAACATCTTCGTTTAATTTCTATCCCCCCTCACCCCTTCCCCCTCCTCCAGCCTCATTCTTTTCTTCAAAAACAGGCTTGTTAAATCTGATTTAGCCTCCTCAAAAGACGAACATCTTTCACATAATATAAGGCTATCCTGACACTCCATCGCCTGCGCCACATAAGGCCATTCCTTTCGAAACACTGGGAGATAGAAAGTAAACTGTGTTGGTAACTTGGAACATTTAAAATGCGTTGTACGCCAGTCCGCCTTTATCCTCCTGCCGACAGCTACAAGTAAATCGAAGAGATCGAAATCGCCTTGTTTTAAAATGTTGGCCACAAAACCGTCGTCATAAAAACCTTAACAAGCCATAGTGCAAATATCAACAGCTTTTCTAACTAAATGTTTTCTTAACAGTCGCGTGTTAACAAAACATGCTGTTCTGTTTGTTGATTTTACAAAACCTAGATTATCTCTGTATGAACACACGAACTATTGCCTTGTCGTTGCATGTACAGTATGTAACACAACAAGACACCCTTAACTGTTGTCTGCACATTCGTTGCTGGAGAATAATTACAAACCCAGGAACTTGAAGGACATGGTATAAAAAAAGCTGACAATTATCATACATTTCTCTGAGTTTTAGGTAGCTTCAGAATTGTTACAATGTACCTAAATAACGCAGTCTAGATAAACATACGAATTTTAACGTTTCATTTTTTAAACCCGCTGAGCCAGAAAGTCCAGCGTTAAAAACTTTTAAACTTCTCTACCGTTGAATTCTGTGATATCAGAAATGCCCTTTATCTCTCAAGCCCCTTACAAAGTTCCCGTTTAATTTTTTTTTGAATTTCTGAAGATCATATCATCAAACCAAAGCTTACTTATGTGTACAAGTGCACAGGCATTGGTTGGTTGAACGAAATCGGTTTCTACTAGAATTAAAAACCTTAGGCTGTTACAACAAACCAATTTCACACATGCATATATTTAAGCGTCGTGGGTTTTTTTTTAAAGTAAAATATAAAATACTAACATCTCGTTTTACTTTATGCAATGTATTGCTGTCGTCGGTTTGCAGACAATAAAAAAACACACATCCTTCTGAATATATGCAATAACACACAAACTGTAATATATCTAGAAGTTTCCATTCACAACCTGCTAACATTTCAACTACTGAATTTAAATCACAATTACACGATACATATGATTGGCGTTTAAAGCACACATAGTAAAGCAGAATATGCACACGTGGAGTGCTGATATCGTTTTAGCTAGAAAATCCAATTATTGTCTGCAGATCACAGGAGCTCAGAGCGCAGGCTACTGCCTAATACCGGCGCCTATGGAGAAAGCCGTGCAGAGCCAACTTGCAGCCGGGCAATTTACAGTAGAAGAGTTAATTATTAATAATGAATGAAACAAATCTCTCAGCCCCTTACTCCTCGTATATAAATACCGTTTATTACCCAAACCCGTTTTATAGGCTATGTGTAGCAACAGATTTCGTTTTTTAAATCGTTGCAAGACCACAAAGAAATCTTCACGTTCGCTACAGACATCTCAGTTTTGTCTCTTTATTAAGCAGGTGTTCTGTTGTCGAACCCGTTTACACCCACTAGCGGAATTCCACTACCCTGCAACCAAGAATTCAGCTTCTTCAAATTCGGCCCGGTAGTCTTGTCTTTTAGATAAAACGACTCATTCTTATTCAAAGATGAAAAGAATTTGACATCGTCGTTCAAGATTTACAGTTGATGTATTGATTTACAATTGATGACTATTGAATACTCATGGTTGAGTATTCAAGGGCTGGTCGCATTTTGACAGATCCATTACGTAGATTGAATAAAAAATAAATAAATTTGCGCATATAGCTTTGTATTCCTCATTTGGTATGACATGACATTTATTTTAGCCCTAAAGTTTAGTAAGTTAAAACCAATGAAGCGCATTTATAGAAAACTCAAATGATAGCGTTACTATTCATAATTCTTTTAACGAATTTAGCAAAATTGTCATGATTAATATAGCGGAAAACCTCCGGAAAAGGAGCAATTGAGATTTATCACCGTTGTCTGCAGAGCTCAGTAGCACGAACATGATCATCCCTTCCGTGGTGTAGCGTACCTAAACCATTCCTTTCCTTTAAAACCCGGAGCACTGAATCAATCACACATTATTAAACTGCTGGCTATAATTTTGTATACTCTGTTATTTAACTCTTTGAAGGAGCAGGCCTCAATTTTACTTCAACACATTTGTTCCACGACGGTTAATCGACGTTTTTGTTGGTGACTTCGGAAAGGTCTAATTTGAGGACTTTTCTCAAATTAGACCTTCTAAATTTCTCCGTAGCTCACTTTTACTGTTGCCAATTAGGTGGGGTTTGTCTGCATTTCACACTCAACGATTTTTATGGTTTTTTTTTTCATTTTATTTCGCCCTTCTGTCTCCATTTACCAAAATTAAAATCTCAGCAGAGATGTCATTTAAAAAAAAATGCACAAAAAATAACTTACCTATTTTAATTGCATTTGAATCCGCAGAGAACACTACTTGTCATTGGTGTTCAAGTCACACATTATTAGCCTGGGGGAGTGTACTTTATTCTATCTGCAGTTAGGGCGTTTAACAAGCTAATCATCGATGATTGAAGTAACAGGTTTCGGGTCTCTTTTTCAGTTATTCGCACGTTTTGAAACGAGTACAAGGGGGCGATAACAGTAAGACTGGCGTCGAAAATCGTCAGGTTACCCGCACTCCTTCTTAAACCGAGCAGCGATCAAAACCGCCACAAAACGGTAGTTGGACTGTTTTTTTCGGGTGCGCTTCTTGGGTTGTTTTTAGCTACGAGTTTCACCCCGCCTTCGTTATATTTTGTGACTTTTCTCGCGGATGAGTCTATAAGAAACGATATCTTGTTTAGAGGAAAAGTTTCGCACACAAAAGAACAGCATGAGGTATTGTTGTCTAGATCTTTCGCAATCCACAGTCGGAACATCATTCCAATTAATGAAAACACGGTTCTCCGCGCATCTTCAACACACTATTCCCTGCGTTGTGTTTTACCGTGAGAGAGCTGACAAATCTTTTTTTTTTAAGTCAATACATTATCTTATTAAATTTTTTCCGAAATTATTGAAGCATTTCTGCAATAAGGCAGCGAAGCTGACGCGAATAATCCCAAGACCCCCCTGTTACCACAGGCAATAACATTACAAAGATGTAAATTAGTTTAGCCGCATTTCATTTTCATTATTAGTGGCAATTGCTTTAAAAATCAGCCCTAACTTTGAAAAAATAAGTAAAACACGGAGGCCCCCGGTTCTTATTTAAAATCCTTCTTTTTCTCCGCTGCTAAAATTGGGATAATGTCGGACTAGAAAATCAGAGTCACTTATTCCTCTTTTACACAGACCATAGCAAAGGTCAACTCGGCTTTAACAGGAATTTATTAACAGAGAAATCAGCAAACGATTCTCCAATTAGAGAAACCCGAACAAACAGGCCCCGGGGCTCTTCCATTCCGGAGTCAATTCACATGAAAGCGCCATCTTACTGCAACCCTCCTGGGGACACGATCATACTTTAAAAAGAAAGTATTTTAATGTTCTTTTAATTGCGCTCCTACTTAAAGCGCATTTTATTGGTTTAGCTCCGTCACCGATATGCAACGAGATGCTCCATTTGCAAGAGAGCAAATATTCTAAATACCACAAATAAGATGGAACAACACGTCCCTATTGATTTATTTTAAAAAATACCGCCGTGGTGGTGGGCTAATGTATTTTTCATATATTTCGCGCATATCTTAAGTACGTTTTATTTTTACTTCGTTGCACTGCCTGTGTGATATTCCGAGTTTGATTTAATTTAACCAAACGGCTGTAAAATGACAAAAGTAAGGGCCGCATCGTTTATTATAAAATTTGCATTCAATAAATGGGGATCCGGCGTGTTGCGTGATTGGCGTGGTGCTGAATAAGCGTCGAAAAGCTCTTTTTTTTTTGAAAAAAAAATCCCAAGTTTAGTCGTTGGAAAAAAAAATGCGCTAAACGGCATAAATGAACAGGCGAACAACAGTTTATTCCGTTCAGCCCGGACTTTGTCGGGAGGATTATTCCGTTGGTGAATATGGATGATAAACGAAAACGCTCTTGGGATTTTTCTTTTAATTGTTTATATATTTTTTTTTCTTTTAATGCTTTCTGCCTCCGCAGGGCTGCTCACGCTGAGCGGCCCAGCGCCTGCTGTCTGTCCCGGCCGGCCGGCCGTGCGAGGCTTTCGGCTGCTCCGGAACAGCTGCCAGGCTGCGCCTCGCGTCCAGACTCCACACCGGCCTGCCAGCGCGGGGCAACGTCTATTCTCACCGTCAGAAAGCTGTTGCAGATCACAGACCGCGGAGAGAGTCCCCTGTCTGCGAAACACACACGGCTGCGGCTCAGCCTTGCGCTTTTGTAGGGCTCTAATAATAATAATAAAAATAATAATAATAACAATAATAATAACAATAATAATAACAATAATAATAATAATTAATAATAATAATAATAATAATAATAATAATAATCTGGACTGAATTAAGTTCTAGTATATAACCTTTTGACGCCTTGCGAGGGCGAATTTAACTCACATAAAGAAAAATAATGGATCACAGGTTTCAGTGCTTGTAAAAAATTAAAGTTTTTATTGTTGTTACAGAATGGAATTGTTAGAGAATCCTTCCGTGAGATGGGCGTCAGTCTATCACGAACAGAAAGCTTAAGGCTGACTTAATTCACCTCTATCGAATTAAAAGACAAAATGACGGAAGAGAAAAAGAAGTCTGCATGATTTATATAAGCGGATCTCTCTGACGACATATAATAAATATTTCACTCAGTCCTTCAAATGTACATTTCTTACAGTAACTGAGCATGCCACTTCAGAAAATAAAATTAAAAAAAGGCCTCGAGAAGTTAGCGCGAGGCTCCCAGGCCGGTCTCGCGGTTAGCCCGAGTCACCGCGGTCCCCCCTCCCCCCCTCGCTGTCCTTCTCATAAACTTTAGAAGTTTATTTGTTAGTATCATAAGCGTATTTGTACAAAAAATTAAAAAAAGAAAGTTAACAGTCCTTTATTTCTTAAGGGGGCCTTTTGTTTACAGTTTGGTTTTTTTTTAAAAAAAACTGCAGTTTGTTATTAAATATTTCTTCCTTTTTTTTGTCCCTCTATAAAATTTCCCGTATAGTCTTTTGTTGTTGCTGTGGTTGTCGTTGTTGTTGTTGTTTTTTAAAAGTTTGGATCAGTTCCCCCACGTCGTCTCGGGTTCGCGTCTTGTTTTACCGGGAGTGCGGGTTTCCTGGGATGGAGGTGGCCAGTGGGTTGAGGGCCGGCTGCCCGCCCGGGCCCAGGCCGTGAATCAGAACCCGCGGGACCAGGGGCCTCTGCAGGCCGGGGTGAGGCGCCGGCGGAGTCCGGTACATACTGCTGTACATAGCGGCGGCGGCCGCGGCTGCTGTCGTGCTGTCCATAGTGCCCAGCAGGCTCGGGTGGTAGAAATAAGGGGAGGGGAACATTCTTTGCAAAGCCGAGTAATTCCCAGCTTCAGCCAGCAGTTCTAATCCTACGGCGGTCTGTCTTTTCCACTTCGTCCTGAAATCAGATCAAAATACAACAGATAAATTATTTAACTGGTTCTGAATCAAGGAATTCCCCCGAGCACCCCGTTAATTGGACAGGCTTAATCACTCCGAGCATAAATTGGTAGATTTTCTGTAGTTAATTAGACCACAAAAAAAAAAAACCGAGGTAGAAAGCGACCCGTCTTTAACGCGCTGAAAAGAAAGCTTTCTCTAGGTGTTAAAAGTAAGATAAAATATGTTTTGGTTATTTTTAGTTGATATTCTAACACCTTGATAAAAAAAAAGTCCGCGGCCACTGGAATATGACTGTGAAATAAACTTTCAAGAAATGTTTAGGTCTTACGATTAATTTTTCGGATAATCATCAGCAAGAAATAAAAATACATTATGTTTTACTTGTTTAAAAATGAAAGTGTAAATATTCATTCATGGCGTTTTTTATGCATCAGTTAATACTCGAACACTACTGAAAATCTTGAAAGAGGCTTTAGTATTTTCGTATTTACTCGAAAAAATGTCTTGAAATAATCCATCCTTGGAGTTCTCATTTTTTTAAGACAGATAAATATGTAAATCGAACCGAATAAATTGGAAACAAGTTTGGTTTTGCTTGTCTTTGTTTTCATAATGATATTGGCCTTTGTGTGTTTAGGCACATTTGACATTAATCTCTTCTGACACATTTGGGGTGGTTAAATTCGGTTTACAGAGCAGGAAAAAACTAAAACGTTCTACAATTATTTTCTAATTTAAATATATATATATTCGTTAATCTCTTCAACAATATTGGAACACACAATTATTCCAGGACAATCCAAAATCATACCTTCTAAATTTGAGCGAAAGAGTGAAAATGTTTGATTGCGGTTCACGACGAAGGGCTTAACTGACATTTGTAACAGTCGTGACATTTCAAACTTATCTGAAATTTGAAATCATACACATGTCCGTACGTATGGTGCAAAATAATGTATTATTTTTAAATCATGACAGGACTATTTAAAATAATATTTAAATTAAGACGACATTAAACAAAGTAGGCCACTAAATATTTTAAAAATGAAATGCATATTGTATAAAAACGTTAATTTCCAAGGATCGCAATACTGAACTATCTGTACACTTCACATTCATGAATGCTTTATTGTATTTTTTTGTTGTTGTTGTTTATTAAACCGACTGATTTGTTTTGTAGCTATGAAATTTAGGCTAGCCCGTGCCTTATTCTAAGGAATATGCAACACAAATCCCCTTTCGTGATGCGCAGCGAGAGATCACCGAGCGTGGCATACCTTCGGTTTTGATACCAGGTTTTGACCTGCGTGTCTGTGAGATTAAGCGCCGCCGCGAGATCCATGCGGTCTTGCACGCTCAGGTATTTCTGTCGCTCGAAGCTGCGCTCCAGCTGGTTGAGCTGATGGTCGGAAAAGGCTGTTCTCGCTTTGCGGGGCTTTTTAGAGCGAACCGGGGGACTTTCTCTGCTGCTAGTGATCTCTCGGTCACCTTCTTCTTTCGTGCCTAAATAAATACAAAAAAAAATGCACAATAAGAAAAAAAAATGTTTCTGGTCTCTTATGCAAATCTTTGAGCGTGTAATAATAAAAAAAAAAACATTACTCCCCGCTCAAACGTCATACCCGCTTTAAATATAACCACTATAAAAAATTACCCTCAAAATAATTTGTTTTGCACGCATTTTGCACAATTTTTAGAATATGTTTTGTACAGATTTCTTGGCGTAGCATTTCAAAACCCCAAGCGCTTCTGTAGGGCTGGTCTGCACTCAGAAGTTTACCGGATGGAGAAGAACAATAATTTATTTTATAAGTGATGGTATTTATTAACAGCGGTGTGATTATTTCAGCGGACGGAATACAATACGAGTGGTTGAGGTAAAATGGTCTAATTGCATGGTCATACAGCAGACGGGTTAGCTCGCTCTGAAGAATAGGAGTGCGATGTCCGAGCACGTCCAGATGACAACGACAAGAAATCCGGATTCTATTTGTCAACTTTAGTTTTTTTTTTTTTGTACAGAAAAGCTGAGAAATCGATCCGTCAATCCATCTCTATTTGTAGCAGTTTTTGCGGCGCTCCATGGTCTCCTCTGTAGGAAGAACAATAATCTCTCTAATTGACCCACTGGGGAGGCTCGTGCGCAGGAAAATCGCCAGGCAGACTCTACATCTGTTTTCTGTTCTGTTATGCTAATATTAAGAACAAAAAGCCGCAAATATCGATATCATATTCCAGAATATTTTTTTGAAAATACACAATGCACCAGGAATAAACACACGTAAGCAAAATACAGAGCCCTTCGATTCTGCTGATCCTGAGCAAGTGGTGAAGACAATACTCCGCGCAGACAGCCCCCGAAATTATTACAAACGTATACGGCAAATAATGTTTTATTATACTTCATTTAATTTCCTAGAAGAGGCGCCAGCTACCGGGGAACACACACAGAGGTACACTCTTCACAAATATACAAACAGTGTAGGCTCTATAAACACGTTTAAATCTAAACACACAGGCTGCCTCTGTGTTTCCTCGGGTTGCTTTTAGATTATACAACAGAAATAGAGTATCGATATAATACAATATGCGATCCCAGAATCGGCAAGATAATATGTTGTATTGGAATGCATGACTAATTCATTTATCGAACAATGAGGAGGGAGATGCCAATACTCTTTAATACTTCAGTAAAAGTAAGAATTCCAGTAAAAGCAGCGCAAAAGGACTCCGGCGACGTACAATTAATTATTACAATAACAACAGTTAATTTTTCAACCCATCCGATCAAACACACTCAACCCGGGTCTTCCTCGGAGTGGTTACCGAGGAGCCCTGCTCCTGAAGACTCCGAGCCGCACCTGCGTTTCAGCGGGGACGCGCGGGTTCTCGCTTACCGTTGCATTTGATGTCGCTCTGGATGTCGTCCCGCTTGTCCAACTTGCCCTTAGGCTCGTCCTGCTCCAGCTTGGGCCTGAAGCCCTCCGTTAGCGGGGCGCTCTCCGGCTTGGGGGTGTGATGGGGTGAGGAGACGCTGGTGCTGTACGGCGCGCACGCCGCCAGCGGCTTGTTGTCGCCCAGGATGTCTTTGATGAGGAAGGAGGAGGTGGCAGTCCTGGGGGCGCAACCAGGCTGCTGCTGAGCCTGAGGCGACGGCTGCAAACTTTGCTGCTGGTTGTGGTGAAGATGATGATGCTGCTGCAGGCTGTCTTGAGCAAGGTGCGGCTCGGGCGGCTCCATGGTGACCGAGATGGGGGATGAAGGCGACGTGCCCACAGTGTCTATCTCCGAGCATGGTGATGGGGTGGCCTGGTTTCTGAAATCTGCTGTCCTGCTGTCCCCAAGCCGAAAATCCCCGCTCATCAGCACCGGGCTGCTGGAGCTGTTGGTGTTCGACAAAATACTGTCTATTCCGAAATTCGACCCACTGGATCCTTCCATAGTAAAAAAAAAAGGAAAGATCAAAATTAAGAGTTGGTCTTCATTACAAACTTTAAAAACCCAAGACTTCCCTCAGATTTCAGGACGAAAAAGAAAAATGAAACCGTGACACGGTTAGGTGGTCGTATAGATAGAAAAGGGAACCTTGTCCGGCTGACAATATTATTTTAAAAATAAATAATAATAACAATAATGATAAATAAAACACAAAAGATAGAAAAAAAAACTTTTTTGTTGTCCTTCTCTTTCAGAGCAAGTCACTAAAATGGTATTCTCCGAGATTTTGGTACATTCAGTATGAAGACGGGGAAGCGGTGATCTGTATAGTCCACGTCCTTTTGTTCAGCTTATTTAACTTTCTTTCAAAGTTGAGGTGTGGAGAGGCACGGAGGACTAACTCGTCCACGCCACGCTCCTTTTTCGCTTGTAATTGTTCCAGTGTTGCTCTACAATGACTTCCTACACTGACGTCACAGCAATCGCAAAGGGAACTCATATTTTCTCCTTTATTATAATCTTCCCCTGTTTCATCCGTCTCTGCTGCTATTGGCTACGCCGTGACGCTGCCGGACTCAACCAATCGAAAGGTCGCTACTTTATCTTGTCAGTGCGCAGCTCGCTATTGAACCCCGAATGCTCCTTTTAGTAGGGCTGTGGATGCTGTCTTCTATCGTAGCCTGCGAAAGAAGGAAAATAATGCTTGAAAAGGTGTTAATATTGTAATTTAGTGTGGACCACTTCATATCGCTAAACCATACTAACTGCCACAAAGGTGCTGAAAAAACGCTCTCTGACCGACTGGGATAAATGCCTTTTTTTTTTTGCTTGAATAGGCTTCTGCGGTTTTTAAATGCATTTTATTTTAATACACACAGGAGTCAAATTAACGAAATATTCATCCGTTAAAAAAACAATTTTAATTAACTTTCTAGAGAGGAGAGCAGGCAAAGGAGACTTTGCGTTTGCTTAATCCTCTGCCCCAGCGAATTACCACGGTAATCCCTATTTATTTACCCTATCAAACCAATTAAAATCATTCTATTATAATTTTTATGAAATAAAGTATTTTACACTAAAAATATAAATCCTATGCGAGTCGACTTTAATGCATGCAAACATTCCTTTATTTCAGTTCGGTTTTTAAAATAGAAAAGCTGTTATAAAAAGACGGTACAGGCTATCTCTTCATAATCACGTAGGTAGTCTGAATAGGCAAAGTATTCATACACACGTCACATATTTCGCTGGATACATCCGTGTTTGGGGTGAATAATATTTATTTGCTTACCTTGTTTATTTTGAAATGGAAACGGGTTCTCCGTCTGATTCGCTAGGGATCACAAACTATTTGCTGGTATTAAGATGGGTATCAACTTGTGTGAATGTGAGCAAAGCAGCTCAGACATACCTCTTGTTGAATGTCAGAGTAATGAGTAGTGTCAGTGACATGACAGCGTATTACTCCTGATTAACTGCCGTGTCAGCCTAATTAGCACAGTAATTATAAGGTGCTAATGAACGATTCAAAGTTACTTAAGTTTGGGTATAGTTTTGGATTTCCATTTTAAGGACATACGGTACCCTTTTCTTTTTTTACACGGCGCAGCAGATTTAACTGGAAAGAGTCGCTGTATTCTCTAGAAAGTACAATCATACAGGTATAATTTACATCTGTATACAATCACTTCCACTCTCGCGTACAGCAATATGACACACAAATATCGGACGTCCGCCCTGCTAGTAATAATCCCCTCTGTGTTTTAACCGATGGGTAAGGGTGATTAGACATTCTCAGAACTATCGATTCGGTTATTTTAATGATACCTCAAACCGACAGGGATGCCGGACGAAAAAGCAAACCGCAAAACAAGTTATTTTCTTGTATTACTTGCGTTAAAAGGCGCACTCGGAGTGCGGGTGGAAACCTTCTTCCAGGGTTGATAGGTAGATAACGCAGGCAAGCAGACGTTAGCCGTCTACCTGGATTTGAACAGAGGGTTAAACCAGGCTGCCGTTTGTCTTTTGCAGAAATGTTGCGACAGTTTCGTTTTCCGGGGAGTTTGTCCAGACGGCCCGGCTGCGGAGCGCTTCTGGGCCAGAGGTTAAACTGAGCCCTATGGGTCCAGCCGGACTGACGAGGACGCAGGAGCCGCACACGGGTTTGTGGCGTTTTGGGATTTCTTTCGGTTTTCTGTCTGTCCCCGCTTGGCTTTCGGACATGGCAATTGTAACTTAGAAGGAATTGGAGCTTTACTAGGCGGCTTTACTGTTATCTTACTGCATTTTTAAAACGTTCACACTACGTAATTTATTTTCCAGCATTTAGCATTTTTAATATATTTTTGCTCTTGTTTGTATATACAAAAAAAAAACATCGCGGTATGACCACATTATTATTATTATTATTATTATTATTATTATTATTATTATTATTATTATTATTATTATTATTATTTCGTCCAAAATAACATGTAGAAAATCTTGCGCCGCATATTAATGAAGACTGAAAATCAATGATTCAAATACTTAATGAATTATTAATAAAAGAGATTTTTTTTTCTCCTCTAAGTCCTGAAAGGGCTTAAACTCAAGTTCGTCTGTGAGAAATTGATCATGTTAGCCGCTTATAAATATTATCGACCGATTTGTAGATGATGTAGGCAGAATAGATGTAGAAAGCGTTCACAAAAGTCAGTCTCAGCTATCGACGATGTGTTGAAGAGGTAGACAAATCGTTGCGTGAATTAGAAATTGAATTTTGGATATGCTAGGTTTATATTCACGTTGAAAAAATAGAATTAGATTTCTAATTATAGAATTATTAAACCAGGGCTGCGAGAGGTTTTAAATGTAACAAGGCGAAAGGGACGCTTTTCTAATCGCGCAAGAGAAGTTACTAGACAAGCGTTCAAGTTCCAGAATTTAAACGCTATTCGATAGTTTCACCTTTTCTGTCATGTTCGCTTGAAGACAGTGAAAGCGAGGCGTACAGAGAGAAAACTAGAAAATTAACGTGGCATCATACAAAAAACCGTTTGTTTAAATTGAAAAATACACACTTGAAGCTGTTAAATAATGATGTTTTAAACAAAACAAAAATTGAAGTGCGTTTTGGGCTGTTTTTTGGGGAGTATCGAATTTTAATATGTTAGTCTTATTTAATTTATAGCTGCTTTTATTCATGAGAAAATGATGAGTACTCCTGTGAGTCCAGATAACATCAGCGTATATTTTATATGGAAGTAACCTATTTATGTTGATATTGTGCTTCAATTCTCCGTTGCAGAACAGACCTTATTTGAATAGAGCACTTTCTGCAAACCGCTGACTGGCTGAAAGATCAGTGGTAATACACTGGCTGTCTGCTTCCATAGTTTCTCTTCATTACAGACAGAATCTGCCTTCTTGTAGTTCCTTTTATCCACTGGGCGGCGACAAAACAAAATCGGGAGCGTAAACTTCGTATTTGTACACCTAGGACTCAGTATTGCTGAACGTCTTTTCACACGACAGGTGCGTGTTAGGATTTGTTATTAACTAGTTGTGAGAAATGAAAATACCAATAAGCTGTGGAATACAGAATATTGCCCTGCCTGTGCCTTTTGGTTAAAAAGTCTGTGCAGCGCTTGATTTTGTCGGCAAGTTTCTAAGCAGAAAGGCCATTTAACATTTTGAATAATAAAGCACAAAACTCAAGTTGGCGCATAGAAAATTCTAAACTCTGTATATTGTGCTAAAAGAGTTTCTAGGCCATATGAGTACCCTAGAAATACCCATCCAGCCTAGAAACTACAGAAACTATGCTGTACGGAACTGTCACTTTGCAAATACACTGTCTACACAGTGAATATACGCACAGCAAAGTAATAATTTACTACAACTAACGATCTAAATAAAACGTTAAATTAAAAGTTTGTATGCTGTTCTACTTTTTACATAATGGTGAAGTGAATAACGTTAATGTGGCTTTAGTCCTCTGCAGTGAAACGCGCTCACAGCTTTACGGAGAGAAGCTCTATGTGCCCAGAGATCCTACTCAATGATTTTCTGTTTTCTTTTTTTTTCTATTGTCTAACAGATTGGTAGGAAAAAAAAAACAATCAAAGCGATAGCGGAACATGAGAGTCAATGCTGTGAAACTCATTTAACATGTTAATTAACTTTCCTCTAATTGAAACAGCTCTTGGAGCTATAATCAATGTCTTTATTAGGTTTAGGACTGTTGCGCGAACAAATTGAATGCTACCAGTTAAGGTATCATGTTATTGGTCCTTGCTGATGGTCGATGATGGGACAGTAAATTAGTAGTTTGCACCGTATTGATTCTTTCTTGGCTTGAAGCTGAAGCTGTCACTTCGCTCTTAGATACTACGGGCTGTCAGGAGCTTCGGTATAGCTTCATAGCTGTCTGTTATACAGAAACAAGTCACCCCCTGCTCCAATCACTGACGCATAGAACCAGACACAATGTTAATTGAAATGAGCTTCGTGGAGATTTTTTTATCTGTACGCGTAGCCTACACAAAAGTGAGTGCTTATCAGGTGTGGCGTAATTTACATAGTTGGGGTACCTTAAAGACAACTTTAAAAAGTTTTATTTGGCATTTGAAGTTACGATATAAAAACAACTTGTTGCCTGAAAATGCAACCCGTTTTATTAACACTGTCCAAATGGTACGAACACAGTCCACTTCCAGAAACAATCATTAATGTATACAAACACAAGACAAGAAACGGTCAAACTAATGTTGTTAAAATCATTTTCAAGCTGCACTATAACACACATTTTTTATATAATGTTTAAATGGTCGCGCTCCTTGTAAAGTTTAAAATCAAGTTAAAATATAGATAAAAATAGAAGCACAAAATAACAAAATAAGTCACAGAATTTTAATGACTTCAAAACATCTCTCTGAATGTATTTTTTTTAACCGAGAAAGCATCCATTGAGACTGAGTGTAGCGTATATTAGCCAAATAAAACATACATTTACATGGGAAACATGCAGAACAAATGAAACGGGCTTAAGAAATGACTTTCTGGAACTGCCGAAGGAATTTCACCACGCGTTGAAAGGGTGTGTTTGCATTTTAATTGCAACTCCAACAACAACACTCAAGATGTAAAAAAAACTCATATTTTATGAAAGCTCTGGACTCTGAATAAAGTGTTTTCCTTTTAATGTAACATTTAGGTTGAATAATTCTGTGCGATTTAAAAGTGACCTGTGATTATATGATTGCTATTTAATGTTCACTTGAATTGTTCTCACATTTTCTTTATAGTGACCCAAAAGCTGTCATCAACAATCTTACATTTATACACTTTATAAATCAGTTATTATTTTTTTTTACCACTGATGGAAAAACTGTAGCATTGAAGAGAGCTAGAATGGTGTCACAACTCTGTATTAATTTCCGACAGATCTCCCCTTCATTGTTTGATTAAGAATGGTTATAATACACACTGTCCTGCACAAGGTGCACTCCACCTTGGACCTCCTGCTTGTTCGGATAGGCTACAGCCCTCCCACAACCCCGAACTGGATGACGCAGTTAGAAAACAGCTCGATGGATAAAATATACACCTTATCGAAAGAGCGAAGAATAGTCTCTCCAGTCCCTTCTAATTCTTAGACTATTTTTGTTTTTGATTATTGTAGTTTATATACTCAGTAAGAAGATGCTTTATTATCATCTGCACTAGAAGTATTGAACCCCCTGTCAGTAAAAGCAAAAGGAAAAAAAAGACTAGTGAAGTACTGTAAATGTGTCGGTGCTGCAGAGGAAGTTGGAGTCTGTCCGTGCAGGTTCGGTCCCTCTTTCTCCCTGCGATGGGCTGAGAGAAGGTTGTCTGGACACATGCCAGGCCGATGGCCTTTGTTTTGTGCACTGAGACATTATCCCGGTTTTTGTTTAGAACGAGCCCAGTGTAACCTGGGACTACAAGCAGCCTCACTGCTTTCCCACAGACAGTACTCCAGGGTCTACAGGCCACAAGCCGACAAGGAGAATAAAATACGTCAGCTGTTCCGAAACGAAGGGCTGCAATGCACTTTTAGCAAGTGGTGAAGTTTAAAATCTTAGACGCCAAATATCATGATACTGTATACATAGGCAAGGGTTGAAGTAATTATTCACTGGAGTGCTGTAAAACACATGTCACAAAAGGCTGCATCGAAAAAAGATGAAGGTATTAAAGTCAAAATGATCTGGCAATTGGATGATTTTATTTCCAATCCAATGTGAGGAAGGATGTTAAAATATTTTAAATAACAGAATACAATTGCAGTACTATTTACTTTAATCATTATTTCCATCTCAGAATTCTCCTCTGTGACACAAAACATGTTCACACCCTAGAAAGGTCACAACTGTCAGAGCTGGTGCTACTCCACGCTGCAGTGATTAGCAGGGGCAGAGTGATTTCCTGCTTGTCCACCAGGAGGCAGTATTTAAATGAAGGGGTTACCGTGTTGAAATAAGCGAGTGACAATACAGAAACAGAAAAGGCTCTTTAAAAACATAAACAACTTTGATCAAGAAGAAGAAGATGGTAAGACTCACGAGTGATGATTTTGTAGGCTGTTCCTTGCATTACAAAAAACATCAAGTGCTGTCATCTCAACTTGGACAGAATATCAAACTTTTAAATACAAGACACAGAAAAGCACTGTGGAATGAAATAAGTTAATCATATTCCCGGTTTATTCAGAGAGGGCTAAAATCTGACAGCTTCAACAAGTAACACAACCTTCCCTGTTCTCTACCATATAAGGCAATTAAACATTTATTAAGAAGGGAGTAAACAGTGAACAGAGACAAAACTAAAACAACAAAAAGCAAGTGTGGATTTAATGTGTTTTTAGCAGTTTGTCTTTTTATCTAACATTCACTGAGCTGTTGGTTTTTTCATGAGCTGCATCTTCTCATAATTCAATGAAAATGAAACTTTTTCAACAAGGCCAATGTTTTACTGAACACTCACCAAATGTAAGAGTCTGTATAGTTGAATAGTCAGAAAGTCATTTCCATCAGTAGTGCTACATTACAGATTGAAGACAGGTGCATTGTGCACATGACAGTATCTTTAATTAACAGTGAGTGGTCTGGATTATGATTCAGATAATATGATACACTTCAGTTTAACAGAGTTAAGAATGTACTGACCTCTGTAGAACCCTACCCTTTCAACATTGTTTATTTACCATGGCAAATCATACGATATCTTTAAATCCCAGCAGAGTGTGCAGAGTGTGTGTTCTAGTCTAATTTATTTGGGAATACAATAATTTGTTCTCAATGACACCTAGGTCATTTTGCACGTGTTAAGTCTTTTTCATAATTTATATTGCCTGCTTAGAGTTGGTGTTATCTTTTTAAATTGATTAGTGTGTTGTGAGATTAACATGGCAGAATCTTTCTGAGGACATCACTGTAAAGACAGGCTTTGCTATGCATTTGAAAACTAGTTGAATTTGATGCACGGCACGATCATATTACTATTACTGCCTTCCAGTTATCACTGTGTTTCAACTTGTAATTCAGAATATTACAGCATACATGTGATTAGACTCTATAGATAAAAAAGGTGAGTGCTGTTCATTATTATTTTTTTAGCATCTTAACTGCAGGACCATGATACGAATCTTGTCTTTCCTCCTGGGAACTTGGGAAAGGTAAATTGCATTGTCAGGATATGCACAGTGTAAGAAAAAAAAAGACTTGCTATACTTCTTATTGAATACAATATAAATCTCTGGCATTATAATGACAATACCGCTGAACTATCTGGAGAGGCAATGTCAGTTAATATGAACAAGGGCCCAGTAAGTCTTTCCTCACTTAATAAATAGCCACATTAAGGACAGAATTCACAAAATCTTTTCCCCTGTTTTTTTCCTAGCACAGATTGTTCTAAAAAAATAATGAAAAAAATATTTTTAAAGACAGCTTTTTCAGTCTCACATACCACACACGTAATTAATTTTGTAAAAACCAACCATTGGGTGTTTTCATAAAAAAGAGCCAGCAGCAATTTAGATTGGACACTGTGTGATATGATATAAAATGATGTAATTAGTACAGAGATCGTGAAGTTTGTTCTGGTATATCTGCACCACCTTACCACGATGTAGCATTTCTCCAGGCTCTACCTTAACGTACATTAGTGGGATGTATCAGCACCTATAGAGAAGGCATTGTCTCTCATTTGCACTATGTTCAGACTGAGAGGAATCTTTTTTAAAATGAATTTGCATTTAAAAATAGCAGCAATGGTAGATTCTCCATAAACCTGACTGTTTGACAGAAATAAGTTTTTCACAAAACATCCACATATTTTTAAACTTCCAACAAGATGTTGCCTGAAGACGTTTTTTTACTGGTTTTTACAGCATGAAAATCTCTGTCCTGTATAACACTGTTATATATTGTTCCTATATATAATGTCTCCAATGCATCAAATTATTTCTGATTGTAAGAAAAAACAGTGTTGTAAAATACCAGCAACTTGTATCATCATTTTTTCTTTATTTCATGAACATGAAATGCTGCTGAGAATCAGTAATTGTTTTATTTTTAGAGGCTTGAACAGATTTCTCTGATCTACCCCCATGGATCTTTGTCTGAGGTTATAATGTGAACAACTGTCTGCTACAACTCCACTGCAGCTATCAGGGTATTATATGTCTTAAAGTGATCAGGCTAAGACAGCAGAACTACAGACAATTTGCTTGTCTTTTGCTAAATATGTGTAACATCTTCCGTTTCTGCAGAAAGGAAAAGAGTACAAGTGATTGCTAACGTGTGCTAAAATCCAACATAAAATCATATTCTAGTAGCTACCGAATATTAAAGGTTGCAGCTAACAGCTCAGTATGACATTTACACTTGGAGATCGGCCTTTTGAAAGCATAATATTATACAGTTTTTGGGGGGGGTGAGTGAACACTTTTCTTTCTGAATTTACACATTCTAATAAAACAACGCATTCAAACTTTAATATTACGTGCAGCCTGAAATTAATCTTAAATATGCACTCTACTCTGGAATAATGAAAGAGCCCCACAGAGGCAATCAAGCTGAGCCACTTGAATGACAGCTCTCACAGTTTAATCTAATATACACACACACATAAATAAAAAAGTGTATCAATACGTACACACACACTCATATACACACACACACGTGTGCACGCTCACACTCAAACCCAGACTGTATAAACCTGTTCCGAAAAGCAGACGTGTACCTTTCCATTGTTAATTACCGGAGTGCTTGAATTAAAACTAGCAACGCGCCGTGTTTACAAGGTCCACGACTGTTTTCCTTTTGTTAGATTTTCACATGCAGTTTGAGTACATGATCAGAAATGCTCAAGGAGCACAAAGCACATTGATTTCAGCTTGTTCCGTCCACAGACAGGCCTTGACAAGGTTGTTATAACAGTTGGAGAGGTCTATACAATCACTTAATTACCAAAGCTGTCAGTCAGCCCAGACGCTACTGGCCACACGCATGGCTGCAAGGAGCATTCCACTACTGGGCTTTCGCCTTGATTGATCCGTGCTGATGGCATCGCAAAATAATTACAGTGAATTCCATGATGTGTGATTTTATACCAAGTTCATGCTTCAGAAAGGTAATCGGACGGATCAGCAGGGTCAGTGCCATTTCTTATTACCTGAAGTCCAAGCAAAAGGGTAAAATAACAGAAAGGAGAAGCTGCAAGGAAGACG